>NC_142121.1:22567500-23767500 GCF_056152115.1 Neolamprologus brichardi
CTGTGTTTCTTTAAGGCTGCTGCAAACCTTGAAACCTCCTTCGACCAAAGACTTCACCTCTGCAAAGTGCTGAAGGGCTTCCAGGTCCGTGCCATCACAATAAACCGAGTGATTGCGTACATGACCTCTGATGAATACACTAAATGAATCGTCACTGAGCTCCAGAACAAGAATACTCAAGAGGCTCCAGAAAGAAATTACAGAAACTACGGTGACAGTCAGTTAGTGTTGCTGTGACAGAAAACACTTCAATATACTTTAAAGTTTCATAAATTACTTAACTCATATCTTAAAATTGACGACTTATATTTAACTGTGTTTACTGACTTGAAAATGATATTTATTTATTTATTTTATTCTGGACTATTTATTTTCAAATGTTGAATGTGTTGTCATTTATTTGATTCTAAGAATCATTGAATAAATATTTTTTCCTGCATACTACCTGCTGGTTTACACTTTTTTTGTTCACTGATTAATTAATTTATTTTTTTCGTTTTAAATATGTTACAACAAGATAACTGATTTAACTCTTTATAAGAATCTAAAGACATGGTTAGTTTACGGTCAAGCTTGAAAACAATAAAAAGCATTTGTGGACTATAAGAAAAAAATATTCCTTAATAGATTTTAAACAACAAAAAATGTAGATTGCACATTGATGGATTTTGTTTTGTTTCTTTGTTTTTGCCACAGAGCAATCACAATGCTCTATGTTTCCTATAAACATGTAGCAAACTAAACCCACCATGAAGAACGTTTACAAAGAGACCACAGTATAGTGTTTGTTCACGCTTCATTTGGAAATCCCCAAGTTAAGATAATGACAGTCAAGTGACTATTATTGTCATGATAAAATAATGATAATAAAATGCCAATAAAATGTGGTCTGATATCAAGAAGGAAGGTCAATCAGTATCTGTCCAAGGGGTTAAATTAAACTTAAAAACTGGATTATGACACTTCATTATGGTGCCATTACAGTCAATGTAATAAGATAGTTCAAAATCAAAATCATCAAATAGTTAATCTGTTAAGACCAAAATTTACAGAAAGAATCATTATTGTAATTGTTATTCAGTATTATTGAATAAACATGAACTAAAACATGTTCTGATTTTAACACTATATCCACAAGCAGTTAATTAAATGATAATAAATAAATCCAATCTTCCATATCTGTGAGACGCACATGTGTGTGAACTTCAGTGATTAGCCATTAATTTAAAGGTGAAATTAGAGTCCGGTGCTTTCAGTCAGCAGGGTGCGAGTCAGCTATGAGTCAGCAGCCTGTATTTACTAAAAAAACATTCAGAAAAAAAAATCTAATCTTCCCAACATGTGTTTGTGGAAGTGTTTTACGATAAAAACAAACAAGATTTCAGAGTTGTTGATATGTATGGACGCAACCAATCCACAATCGGACAGATTTCCTACTGCAAATGGAGGAAAGCACCTATTCCGGGGTTGGGAGGTCACAGTGGGTAACCTTTAAGCAGCTAAAACCCCCTCAAGCATTCATCTTCATGAACACAGTGTTACCTGTGGAGAAAGAAGAACACTGCATTTCAGAAGAGGAAACGTCACTCATCTGTGAAGCTATATAGTAGTGACATCATGCTTTGGGCTTGTTTTTGTAGCTGTACTTTGATGAATAAACTTTAAATTATAGCAATAGAAAAAGAAGGCGCCGGTCATGCAGCAAGACTGCAACCTTCGGTACAGTCTTCAGCTTGATCCAACTGAAATGTGGAATGAGCTGAAGTAAGCAGTTAACATGAAGAAATCAACAAGTGTCCTGAAAATGCATTGTATGGATTTAAATTGGTTAGAAGTACTCCAAGACAGTGTGCAGAACTGATCAAGAGCTGACTGACCAGGAAGCGTAAGGCTGCACTTACTGCTACACAAGGCTGTACACCAGACACTTGAAGCAATGGGTCACATACTGTTACCACTTAAATATATGTAATGTTCAATCTGTTTTTGTCTTTTATTTAATTTTGTTCCCTTTCTTTTACTTTTAGGACTTTATTTTTGATGTTTTGTGTCATATTTGTACAGAAAAGTCCACACAAAAGAATTAACAATGAAATACCGATATAAGCTTGTTTTATTTCCCATTATAATTGCAGGTTTTAGTCATATCCAGGCTGTGACGACATTCAGGATACAGCACTTCCATGTAACACGATATACTGGGTGTTTCCTAAATGATGTCATACATTATGTAGGGTTCTGGGTGTGTGCAGTAGCGCATTGATTTTTCACAATATCAACTACTGTATTCATTATTTACAAAGGAAAAAAAATCCGAACATGCCACACTTTCAGTTTCGATATTGAATTTAGTATAGGTTGCTCAGACATGCTTGTGCAACAGACAAACAGGATACTCTAAAAACCATCGTCATTGTACTTGTGAGCGTGTAAAACGCTGTTGAGGTTTTCTTGACTCGAACACAAACTTTATTGATTTAATCAGGTAAATGCCCTAAAGTGCCACCTGAAAGTTACACAGGTTAATTGTGGGAACGATGGTTTGAAAGCAGAGGTAAGGTGAACTGTTTATTCATAAAACCGAACTGAAAATGAAATATAATTTTGTTTCCGTCCGCATCCCTTCCCTGTTCGTTTGAATTGTCACAGCTGACATTTGTGGCTTATGAGGCTGAGAAAAGAGGTGCGACATTTTTGCCACAGAAACATGTGAGGTAGACAAAAAAAAATTAAAAAGGGGAAAAAAGGATCACAATCAGGCACAGAAGATAGAATGAGATGGAGATCCAAATACATGTGATAACATGATAGGAAAGAAAGCGACCAGGCTGAGGTGGATATGGGCAAGCCCACCACACAAGCAGAAAATACCTTGTTAATATATTTAATACTATGAAAATGTATCCAAGTTTCATCAGTATAGACTAAAAGTGTTTATGATGGGGCAACTTGAATGTATACTAAGGGGGAAACCCAGGGTAAAGAAGCCCCATCTGCTGCCCCTTCTAGTTTATAAATGTATTTTTTTGTTTAGTTGGCAGGTTTAGTTTGAATTAAATCAGACTATTTTTTATTTACTTTAGGTAGTTATTAAGTAATGTCATTTCACGAACATCCCAGTAGAGCTGGCGTAATAAATCGTAAGGCTCAAGACAAACTTCAGTGCAAAAACAGTCACTTCTAAACAGAGGAATGAAGTCACCATTACATCATCCAATCCCTGTCGACAAACTGACTTTAAGCTGTTTTAGTGCCACCTGGTGGAAAATATATACAATAGCATTTATATTTTCTAAACGACCACACAATCGAAATGAATAAAATGATGCCGAAAATAAGCTTTTAACTTGTTGCACTTTAGTTAAACTTGTTGTTTAACAAAAAAATCACTTTTGTGTCGTCACGTTTCAAGTAACGGGCACGCATGCTCAGTGAAACGGTTATAATCAGTCAAACCAGGTGTGTTGGAGAGCAATCACTTACAGCTGTGGTGCTTTTTCTTTCAGAGGGTGTGTTGTCGGGGGACTCATCGCTCCTTCCAAAAATCTGGCTAAAGCATGGACTGTTACCTGCACGGCTTCGTTTCTTGGTGCTTTATCGTTTTGTATTCCGTTTGCGTATTGGCAGAAAGCAGCCGGTTAGTTCACAGCAGCGAGTCAAGCGTGACAAACTCCTTGAGCCAGGGTGGGACATATGGCCGCATCCAGCCTCAGTTTGGTGCGGTAAAACAGAAACCGAGCACGGAGCTCCGGGAGCGCCCTCGTCCGGTCACGGTAAATTGCCAACCGGATGCCATGGAGGTCGTGGTGCAGGCTGACATGTTTGACACAGGCCTACAGGTGGACGGCGGACATCTGAGACTCGGCTCAATTTCAGCGGGTGAGGAGAGAGTGTGCGGAGCAGTCCCATCGGGAGAGGCGGAGTTCACCATCCGGACCCAGCTGGTGGATTGTGGGACAAAGCTCTCAGTAAGCACTGCTAGTTCTCTGGAGCGTGGCTCAGTTACTGCTGTGTTCTGGCCAAAAGTTTCTTCTTTTACAAAACAAAATGAAGTGTGAGTTGCAGACTAAAATGTTAACATTTGCTTTCAGTCCACAAAAGAGAAGCTTATCTATGCCAATGTGCTCGTCTACTCACCTGAGCCCTCATCTGATGGTTTACTTAGACTGGATGGAGCTGCTATTCCAGTTGAATGTCATTACAAAAAGTATGCCTATGCACATGAACAGCGGTTTGCAGTGTGCTGTGGAAATCTGTGTGTCTGTGTGAAATCTGTCTGTTTCCAGGAAATATTCAGTAGGTGGCGTTTCCCTGCATCCCACCTGGGTTCCACTTGTTGCGACAGCTTCAGCAGAAGACCAGATAGACTTTCATCTGCTTCTCATGACCGGTATTACAAGGATGACAGCCATGAAACATTGTTCTGCTATTGCTAAGAGTCATACTTAACGTCACCACATAAAGATTCATCTTTAAAATGCCATCACAGGTTTTAGAAATATTCATTAGAGGGTTACGTGTACTTTATTATTTTATATTCTTTAATTGTTGCCATCTTGCAGACGATTGGACGTTTCAGAGGGGGTCTTATACATATTTCCTTGGTGACTCGATTCATTTTGAAGTCTCTGCTGTTATTGGTAACCACATGCCCCTGCGAGTGTACATTGACCATTGTGTTGGCACAGCAACTCCTGATGCAGACGTAGCATTAAGATATGATTTTGTTGAGCATGGGTGAGTTCTACTACTAAATCGTTAATTCTCAATAAAGATTCCTATATTTCCATATAGTAAAACTCATATCATGGCATAGGCTTTCATTTTTAAATTGTCTTTGTTTTTTACATAACAGATGTCTTACTGATGCTTACCTGACAAACTCCAGCTCGCGTTTTCTGCCAAGAACCGAGGAACACAAGCTGAGATTCCAGCTAGAAGCCTTCATTTTTTACCAATCACCCAGCAACCAGGTTAATAGTAAATAATGGCTTTCCACAGTACATATGTTCAATATGAGACCTGTGTGTTTTACTGTAATATACAGTTGGATCCATAATTTGTCAAACCAAACATGCTATATTTGTAGTTTTGCTTCTTTACAACACCACAGTGGATTTTAAAATCATTGTGCGATTGAAAGCTTTCGACTCTAATTCAAGGGTTTCACCCAAATTTTTGCATTATTGTTTAAGAATAACAATAATTTTATATGTAGTTGCACACTTGGCCAACAGGCAGTGCTCTTTCTTTGTTTTTATGAAAAATGGAGACATATTATCTGAAGCTGATTTAAGTTGTTGAGTTTGTTTTATCTTTTCACTATAAGTTTAAATATAAGGGCCAAAGAAATGTCTGTGCATATGAAGGTAGCCATCATTGGGCCATGTCTTTGGACAGATGAAACAAAGAAACTATTCTTATCTTGTGCATAGAGTATGGGAGAAGGACAAAAATGGGAAATGGGATAATGACCTAAAGCATACTGTAGAAGCTACTCAAGAATTTCTCAAAGCAAAGAAGTGGGATGGCTGTTCTGCAGTGGCAACGTTAGTGACTTAATCTCAACTGTCTTTGGCCAAATTATGTCCCTAACTTTTGTCTCATTCACAGGTTTATATAACCTGCCATGTAAAGGCTGTTCCAGCCACAATTACTGCCACCTCACAAAACCGGGCCTGCTCTTTAACTGAGAACAGGTACCAAAATCATGTCATTTTTATGTGCAGCAATGGTCAGTTGCCCATTTGTGCTATCATGTTACCAGAAAATAAGTCATGATGGACATAATGAAAACAATGTCTCTAAAATCTTATTGAAGTACAACATATTTATTTTGTTATATCAGATTTCACAGAATCATGTGTAAAATTTTATTTTACACATGTTAAATTTCACATTATCCAGGTGGCGTTCAGTCGACGGGAATGATGAGGCATGTAGGAGCTGTAATATTGCCCACCAGGTTGAAACTCAGTCCACCCAACCTCAAACTACTATGAATGCCAAAGCAAGGCCCACCTTGTCTTCACTGGAAGGTTTAGTCCAGAACAGTCCCAAACATCATCCAGCAACTTACGTCCGTTTCCGTCCAAGATTACACCAGCGCAGGCACACAAAACATGAGCAATCCTCTGCTAAATTAATGAAGGGAGGAACAGACTATGTAGCACGTGAGTACAATCTTAAGTCAGTGGGTTTCTGCTATTAAACACCTTTTCATTAAAATTGGATTGCTGTTGAACTTGTATTTCAGAGATTTAATAATTAAACCTTGAGTGGAGCTCAAAGAAACCTGAGTGAGACACTGTGATCTGTATTTTATTTTTATTTTTTCCCTGTTTTTACAGGGAGACTCCAGCTGGGACCCTTAACTGTGCTGCCATTCAGTAACCATATCACAAGTTTAGCAGACCCAAAAACAGTAGTTTCAAACAAGACCACCTGAGACTCGGGATGCTTTACTGGAGAGTGAGGATTAAAATAAAGATTTCTCTGCTGACTTTACAAACATGTTGTGGATGCTGTACACAAATCCCATGAATGTAGATCATCCTCTGCACTAGAACACAATAAGGCCCGTTACATTTTTCAAATAAAGTTTTGTCTGAACTTCTACAGCCATTTAAGTGTGTGCTGCTTGCCATCAGTTTCTTTAAATTATGTATTTTTCTACCACAAAACTCTTTGCTTCAGCTGCTATATAGACAACAAACATGAACAAATCCACAACATCCTGTAATTTTCAGTCTGAACTTGATATGGAGCTAGCAAACAATTTAATTAGCATCGGGTTTTTAAGCACTCAAGCTCATTAGCCCCGAGCAACAGAAGTGGATGTCAAAAGGATGCATTACTTGTGTACTTGAACACAAACAATGCATCCTTTTGCCAGCTGTAAAGATTCATCTAACATGCCAACCATTATCAATTAAGGAGATATGCAGACATGCTATTAGAGAGCGCTTCCTTCCATTACTACCCTCAGCCTACTCATGTAACCACATTATTGTCACAATGAGGGGTATTTGATGCAATATAAAATCCTGGCTTTTCAGATATATCCAGTAACATTAGTCACAGCTCCCTGGAGAGATGGATTACTAAAACTGTTGCATCTTTGTCTTCTAACTTTTTATTCATAAAAGAGCAGCTTTACACTTTATCAGTAAATATGTTTAATAAACATTAGAAAGTGTCACATCTGTGCTTTTGTGTAGCAGCCTTTTAGGGTTTTAGCAAACACGTTCCAAGAGCAGCAGTTCCCTAGTAGCACTTATTGCCTCATGTACGGATCATCTTAAATGGACGTCCGCTGAACATTGCGGCCTTTTAAGGGGATGGCCTGGCTTGACCCCTTGATGTACGCAAAGTGGTATTAATATTGCAAATGGAAAAATTTTGCGCTCGTGCCAAGTGGAGCATTTATACTCTTGGATTTTGTGGCGTCAGCATCTCGGACAGCGCCCCTTGTTGTTGTCCTCGGTGGGCGTGATGAGCGCTGTCCGCGGTGCTGAAGCAGTCTGCACGGGCCACTTTGTTTTCAGCGTCCCCTCCCTTCTCCGTGATTAATTGCCATTTCTGACACGACTTGTCGATTTCCCGGGCGCCTGTTTACTTGCATATCAGATGAACAAGCCACTATATGTATGCTGTTTACGAGTTGCTGTACCAATAAACCTGCTAAGTGCATAACAAATCAGGAGCGCACTGAAGTAGCACTTAGGAGTTCAGTGCCACTGCTTTATTAGCATATTCATGCGTTGCAGGGGTTACAGATGCAAGTCCAGATCTCTGCCTGATCGTTTTCAGTCGGGGAATGCTTGCAGTTTATCGTCTGCCGATTGGTACTGTTAATACGTAGACTTAAGATTGTTGATTACCCACCCTGGTCCGTCGTTTTATCTATGCTCTGGGGATGCGGTGAGTGGATAATGCTCTGCGTCAGTGTTTCAGTCCGGGCATTTGCGTCGTCTCGCCTGCATCCTGTTTCAGGGCTTTAGCTGTTGTCTCTCACTGGGTTGTTTTATCCCGTTGAACACATCGGCGATGTTTTCCCTCAGAAACCAACTGCTGGCGTTGTTCACTACTTGCCTTTTTGTTCGCACGGTTGTTTATTGCAGCCGAAGATGCGGAGACGTCCTTTGCAGAAATGATCAGATATGCTGCACGCAGGGAAACAACACCTCTGTTGTCACCTGTTGCCCGGAGTTGGTGAACTATACGTACTACAGCATCGCCATGGTCACCCGAAAACTTTCTGGAATACTTATTCTGCTGCTTCTCTTCGCGTTGGGATACTTTGTCCAGAGGGTGCTGTGTTCAAGATCAAGGCAGGACATCCCACCTCAAAATGGACAGCCAGCCGCCACCACATCGCAAGAAATGCTTATGGAGAGCTGTACACCGGACAGCTCGGCGGATCCAGCTGCCGCTGCGCATTTGCCAACATACGATGAATGCAAACATCTGCCGACATATGAGGAGACGGTTCGGGACGGAAAGAGATCGACGACCGGAATCCTGTGACGGACAAGCTACAAGGCACGAACACGTAGCACTATAGATTCAAGTATTCGATATTCGAGATATTTGCCACTATAGTGCGCATTTTTGGAGAAGAACGCACAAAATATCGTCAGGTGAATTTCCATACAACATGAACTGTATGCCTCTGGAAAATGTTTTGATCCAATTCCTCCATTTCTTCCAAAAAAAAGTGTGTCCAAGTGAGTGTTCAGGTTTAGCTTAATTTTCTGCTAAATACTCTCAGCACTGAGGCTCGATTTATTATCATATCACATCTAATGCTTCATAGATTAGATGTGATATGACATAACAAAGATAAAGAAAACAGAAAACAAGAGCAACAATTTTGGGTTTGCCAAGCCTACAGTATCTGCTCTTTAATCAGTCAGACTCTAATACAGCCTAGTAAAATGAATACAGTAAGCATTTACCACATTTAGATTGTTTTTGCAGACTAGCCATTTAGAAAGCGAAAAGCTAATCAGTGGATTATCAGCATCTATCATTTCGTACATAAGTGAAATGAAACACTAGTCAAAGGAGACTACAGCCGAGAGTCAGTGCAACACAACTAAATCATCCAAACCTATTTGCACTTGTCTTTGTTGCGCTTTTCCCCTGGGTTGACGATGCTGTCAGTGAGATACACGACTGTGAGATAACAGAATTGCGTTTAATAATTAAAAGGAGATACGGATATGCAGTTTCTAAACGCACACCCAATAAACAGCTTACGTGTTTATATGATTAGTGCATGTCTCCGTGGGCGTAAGAATCATAGAAATGTAACCAAAACATGGCATTTCTTTAAATACGATTTATTGTTGATATAAAGGAATTAAAGCAGAAGGTAGTGTCAGAGCTCATTCGTCATATTGTCAAATAACACATTGCTTATAAATAAATGTTAATGTTTGGTGTTTGTTCTGAGGTAGTGCACTGTATCCTTGATATTGTCTTTCATTGCACCGGGCTCTGACGGAAGTTTGACCACTTGAACCACTCGTTTAAAGGCCTCCTCAACTCCAAATCCCGTCGCCGCAGAGCATGGCTGAACGAAACAATCCCGCTCCTGGCCGATCTTTCTCATATTGAATCTGTCCTTCATTTCAGTGACATTCAGCGCGCCGTCGACGTCCTGTTTGTTGGCGAGAAGAATCAGCGGACGGCCCCGGAGCTCATCATTTCTCAGAGTTCTTTCCAGCTCCCTTTGCGCTTCGTTCAGGCGCTCCTGGTCGGCACTGTCCACGACGAACACGATAGCTCCAGCGTTCTGGTAGAAATTCGGCCAGTGGTCGCGCATGTTCCCTTGACCGCCGACATCCCAGATCGTTATATCTATTTTTCTCCTGTTCTTTCTGGCCTCGAGCATTTCCACGTTGAAGCCGATGGTAGGGACGGTGCTGACACAAGTGTTGAGCTTCAGTTTGTAGAGGAGAGTCGATTTTCCAGCGTTGTCCAGACCCAGCAGAAGAACTTGCACTTGAGGTTTGGAAACCCATAATCCCATGGTGAAGCGCAGATACAAAGGGTGTTAACTGACGTGGGACAGTCACATCCTCCGCGCTGTGCCCGTCTGACGCGGTGTTTGCTTAGTGCGTTTACCGAGGTTTAATGGATAATCCATTAGTTCCCTGCTAAGGCACTGTGTTCCGATAAGGCGTCACACCAGAGGGCAAAGTTTCCCGTTCCCCAGTTACACTTTTATTGGTCATTTATTCCATCACTTTATGTTTGTTATCCGAAGATATCAGGCTGACAAATGTGCATACGTAAAAGTGTCAAAAGCTCACTGAAAACAAAACCGGGTACTCAAACAGACTTAAATATTAAAAACTAAATAATAGCAAATTACACCAAACCAGTTAAAGTTAAAAAGGACCGTAGTGGAAGGTGCCTTAGTGACTGCGATGCCTCAAACTGTTACAACATTTCACAATTTGAATGACATGTCCAATCACGGAATTAAAAAGTGACACTTGGAAAAACTTAAATAAATAAATAAAACGTCGAAGTTCTTCCTGTTTGCATACACACAGTTCTTGTATTCGAACCAACTTCTACACTGGCTTGTCAGCCATGTTAAATATGAGATGAATGTTTCCACGCTGACATCCACATTAAAAAAATCTACTCAGATTCCAGTGCTTCTAGAAAACCAGAAGCAGCCAAACAACGTAAACTTGAGGTCACGTCACGCACATCTTAGCTTTTACCCCTTGTGGACATTCCGTCCTAAATCAAGGTCACTCCATCACATCCAAAATACCATCGTTATTTTCAAATATTGTATTTTAATAATCGTGTATGTTGTATAGCACATACACGTGTAATTATAAACAGAAATAAAAGTCAAATAATAAAAAAAAGGAAAATGGGACAAAATCAATAAAGGTTGGTCAGCCATTGGTAGGGTGCAGGTTTCACCATGACACCATCGACCAAAGCACTACAGCCAGGCCCCATCCCTTTGTTTACTCTGCTTCACATCATTCAGAATAATAGAGCACACAAAGACATAGATTCGGTGGCTAATCACCTCCCCTCACCATCTCCCTCTCAGTCTAACACTGAACATGTAAACAGAATAAAGAAAAATCCGTTCATCTCAATGATCCGTCCAGCCAAATCCTCGGTAAGGTGAGGGTCGATTGAATCCACCTCACTGCATTGCGGGCGGGCACAGTGGAGGCTCACCTCACAGCAGGAAGATAAATCAACAACATCTGCTACTCTGTAAGATGCTCAACTGATTCCACTGATTAAATCATTTGTATTTCAGTTTTTTGTATCAAGATCTGGACCATTTCTCCTCCGGCTTCACCCACACCCCGCCGGTTGGGTTATCCATCACGTACACCAGTCCTCCGGTGTCACGGCGACGCAGGGGCCAAGAGTCGAGTTCTGACTTCTGCCTTGTCCGGGGGGAAGAGTGAAGACAGGCCGACTGATTGGTCACCCTCTTCTGAAAGCGGACAACTGAGCCTGGGGTAGAGCATGTGTCCGCTTTCTGACACATGTCCGCTGCGCCATCGCTCTGAAAAATCGCACGGGCTTCAATGGAAGATTTGGAGCCATGCTGTCCCATGTTGTTTGGAACTTCGAGAAGATTCCTAAAACGATCTAAGGGTTTTTTTTTTTTAAGCCAGAAGTGGTGTATTCCTGCTTGTTAGTGAATCTCACGTGTCTTCCACACGCACTGATCTCTCGTATAACATGCCAAATTTAAATAAACAGCGGTAAAGCGTTCCCGTAAAGCCGATGAGTGACGCTGTTGATTTTTATAGTTATTAGTCAACACTAGTCTTAGGAATTGGGATGAAGTCGTGTAGAGGCTATTCTGAGTTTGGCCACCTGGTGCAGAGTGTCACTGAACTTGACATCGCTGAGCTTCAAGGCTGAAGACTGCGGTGTTGAGTTACCTTGCAGACCGCAGCTCTGAGAGTGAGAGAGCTATTTGTGGTCTGAGAGAAGCATCCCAGAAACGCTCGGACTATGTCACGTGTTTTCCCTCAATCTTAGTGTGACCTCACCCTCCTAGCCTTTGAGACTGTTGTTAGCTAGATTCTTTAAAAGAAATGTCTTGAGGTAAAAATCTGAGAAGATGTTTGCATCTCCCCAAAATCTATATTTGCAACGGAAGGCACTTAAGACTGGAGTGCTCCAGTGGAGCTCTCCAACAGACCCGGCAGCAGGTGATGTGCATTGCATTTAATATATGATAAAATGTGGAAAGAATAAACACATCCAAATTGATCATACCTGTCATGAGATGATGGAGATGAAAATGGTTGATATATTTCAGAGGAAAGAATTTAATACTTACAACTTTCTCACGTTAAAATCACGGGTATTTGTTTTATTGTAAACTTCTGCTCATGTACAGAAGGACAAAACTGAAAATACATCATACTGGTTTGGCAATCTGCCTGAGACATCCAAAAAACATAACAATAAATAAGGCATTGGGTAAACTGTTAAAATAAAAGAAAGAAAACAAAAGGAACAAAACTCCCCTCTCTCGACTGATGAAGTCATGATACACAGTGGTAAAAGGTGAATTTAAAACAGCAGTAAATCAAGCACGGTTTACGGTAACTTTCCTTGACAGACTGCGTCATTGACACCAGTTGTATTGCTTCGGGAGCATATCGTATTTCTAATTACAAGCATTCTGGCTGCAGCTGTACAGTTCGTGATGCGACATCGTTTAGTCTTTCGTGGTCGAGGTGTGTCCGTTGCACCTCCTTGCTTCGTGTGCTTCGCAGGTCGAAGACAGCCACCAGTGTCCGTTGCTGGACGCCGTTAGGTCATTCGTTCGTGAACATGGTTAAGCTGAAGCACATGCCCTGATACAGACAGTGTAAGTCCACTTGGATGGAACAGTTTGCGTTTCCTCCGTATAGCCTCGCAAACAGGTGAGTGTCGGGCTCGACGTAGAGTGAAACCCTCTTGCGTTGCTGAGGGTAAACAGTGTTTACGTTTGCTGATATGTAAGAATTTACCATTCCAAAAAATAAACATCTGAAAAGTGCATTTTTTTTTAGAACCATATGTATTTCTGTGGAAGTTACATGTATAAGCCACAACATTTAAACTACTGACAAGTGGAGCAAGTAACCTTGATGACATCTCACCCACTTAAGCACTGCTGCAGACCAAGAATGGCCTCTCCCAGCAAGGCAACGCACTTTCAACCACTATATAAAACTGCCCACGAATAACTCCAGGGACCCCAAAATCGAGAGCCAACTGGGCATCAGATTAGAGCCACCACCGTGAAATCCACATGAGCCAAAGCATCCAGTGCCAACATCCCTGTCCCACACACCAACCTCTCAGAACTCCAGTGAATACACTCTGATGGATCAGAGGTGTTTGGCAAGGAGGATCCACACAATATTTGATAGATGGTTATAAGATTGTGGCTCATGTGATGTATGTGTGTAGTTAAAGTTGCTTTCCACACACACATTTCACTTTTGAGTATCACACACCTTCTACAGACTTGATAAGTTTCTTTCAAAATGTTAAGTTTCAGCCTTTAAAGTCACTCGGTTAGGGTAATATTGATTAAGGATTCTTCAGAGGTGAAGAAAATAACACCAGGTTTCCCAGGCATGGATTGAAACAAGCCCCAGACTAAAAGAAAAATTAAATGAAGATCAACAATGATTAAAGTTTATGGTTTAGGATCAGGCTTAATCCATGTCTGGGAACTAGATGTAAATGTTCAAATAGCTGAAGAAACATCTGAGTCCACTCTATTGTTGATCTTGCAGGATAAGAACCAGAATGGATTTTTTTTTGTCAATCTTAATGCAATGAAACAACTGACCCTCAACATTTAAACACATTTTGAAAAAAATATGGACATTCAGATCGTCTTTATGCCTATTCTAAGTTGATTAAATTGATGTGCAATATTTAAATTAAAAAAAAAAGAAGCTTATTTAGCATTTATTTGGTCAATGAATTATCAGATACTCCAAAATTGACTTCCAGCATCACTTAAAAAAAGACATTTAATTTAAAGATGTTTAAAATGTGTGTCACCTAAAAAGAAAATTATCAGCTCAATAAGCCACGAGCCCTTGTCAGTGTTTACCTTCTACCCCTTCTCTTTATGTGACTGCTTAGTTTTAAAATCTGCTGTGCTGAGCATGGATTTTAAATAAATGCAAAAACAATAAATCTCCCAAAGCTTTTACCGTCACTCCTCAAGCCACAAAATAGGTGCTTAATACTCAAAAGTGATATGTGTGTATTGTCATCAGAGGTATGGATCCACTGGAGTCTTCTTACATTTGAGAAATTATTATTCCTGTTTGAAAGTCTAACAAATGCGTACAATCAGAGAATCATCAAAATGCAGCAAGCCGGGTGGTGTTTTTGCAGATGGACAGTAATTGTTGTGCAGGCACTGGTTGAAGCCTCCTCTGAAGAAGCCTCCAGTGGACATGTACCATTCGTGTGCGTGTGCATGTACAGTAAACAGCAGTGATGTCATCACAGTCTAATGTGTGCTGGTTAAAAGACCCCACCCCCCTCCCCTGTGTCTGGTAGTCTTGGTACTGTACTTCAATATTTTAATCAATGCCTCATCCGTTTAGCAGATGGCAGTGAACTGTATTGTATTTAAATGCCCTTTTCTCCATCAGGTGTCAAATTAAATTTAGCTTCATTTTCTCATATCATTGCATGTGTGTGTGTGTACATTTCTCTGTATGTGTGTGCATTAGTTAAAAGCCCAGTCAAAATCTATACTTCTCCCAGTCCTTCCGTGATGATGTACTTACTGATACATCCAGAAGATGGGAGGAAAAATATACTGATCATGACGCAAGCTTTAAACTCGACCCTCACCTACTCCCCTGCCTTGCTGTTCCCCCCTGCTCCACTTTTAAACTTCACTACCATGACGGTGATGTTGTCAGGGCAGCCACGATAGAAAGACTGTAGGACGATGCTCTTGGCACCAAAGTGAGGCTCGTCCAGGCGCTCGCGGACAAAGCGCACTGCCTCCTCGTTGCTGAAGGCATCCCACAGGCCATCAGAGGCCAGGATCATGAACTCTGGCTGCAGTTTGTCCAGGTCAAAGGTCATTATGTCAGGGTCGGGAATGACTACGTTAAGGTTCTTCAGTGGGTAATCCCCAAGGGAGCGGGACATAGCGAGGATTCCCTGGACTCTCCACGATCCATTAAAACTGATGAAGCCTCCTAAAAGTAAAAAGAGTAAAAATTCCAATTTAAAGTTTAAGAAATAACTTTAATCACAACCTATTTCTAACACTGCATTGAATTGAACTCAGTGATTTCCCAGAACAGACCAACAGATGGCGACAAAGGACCCCATATCCACAGCAGGTACACAACGCCTAAGCTTTATGTTACACTCTTATACTCATTATTTACCTGCCCTCTTGATTCTCTTGCGCTCTTTAAGCTGATACGGCTTGTGGTCATGCGATAGGGCGACAGCATTCCCATCTTTGTCACACAACACACCACGCGAGTCTCCAACGTTGGCCACTGTGAGCTCTCTATCTGACAGCAGCGCCATCAGACATGTCGTTCCTGTGTGGGAAATTCAAAGAGAAGACAAAAACAAAAATCCAAACACTAATCATTAGTGATTTTTGTACTGTAACCAGCTACAAGTAAAAAAAACCCTCAGAATTGTTACAGGCACATCTTTGTGAGCTTATATTATCCTTTAACTTTTTTTATTTTAATCACACCACAAAATATAACAAATAATCTTTATGCCAGATTAACAGTAATACTTAAAACTAGATTTTGTTTTGTTTATGCAGGCTTTTGAGAACGGAACTCATGACTTCAGATAGCTCCAAATATTTGATTAGGCAAATTTTTTTATTCCAGCTGCCCCTACTGATGCAAAACTCAAGTGATTTGTTTTGCTGCTTCGCAAACCTGTACACCACTACACTACAGCAATGCATACACTAGATATGTTTCAAGTATGGGGTGTTTTTTGTTGTTGTTGTTGTTTTTAAGATTTATTTTTTTGTATTATACCTATATTGTACAATGTAGAGGGTGGACATAAAAGCAGGAAGAGGATGGGGGGATGACTTGCAGCAAACCCCACTCATCCCAGTGAGCTATAGCAGCACCTTTCCTGTAATGAATTTATTTTCACACTACCACAGAGGGATTTCAGAGGATAAAACTTAAATTACACCTTAAAGAATATGCTCGATGACATGTATGAATGTGAGCTTTAAAATCTGATCCAAAGACGATTAGAAGAGGAAAACATTAAATCACTGATTGAAACTATAAAGAAAGAGAGGATGAAACACATGTAGAGGCCACTCTAAGAAACAGAGTTTTCCATAATAAAGTACCTATGGGTCAATACTAGATCAAGCTCAATTATTAAAATTAATTTTATAGAGACACCATTGTGCCAGTGGCCAGTCATTAACTGTATCGTCACTATCCTGATGAGATGCTGTGGCAGACTGTCACCAAAAAAAAAAAACATCAATAATGAAAAATAATAGTAGGTCAAAAATATGGGGAAACTGTTTTCCCAGGCAGACGTATCAAATGCCACCAACCAATCAATCTGAACTGTTTCTCTGAAACATCAGCGTAAATCTGGATCAGCATATTAGACAGGAAATTGTGAGGATTTTCTTTCATAGGTGAGGTTCTCCAATGCCGCCAAGTCCCTTAAGAGGAGAGAGCGTGAAAATGAGAGTACTCGAAAGCATCGTTCTTAACATGCCAACTTTTATGCAAACAGCCAGCTTTATATTAAATTGCACTAAAGGAATACTCTTGACACGTCTTGGCAAAAGTGCTTGCACAGTGTGTTTACAAGACATGTGAGACGTGCTTCCTCTATTTGTCTCATGTGGCAATTTTAGTTTCAAAGTTTCCCCCCCACACACACTGACCACATATCCTTTTTTCCCCATTTCCTTCCACCCTCCTCCTCCTCCTCCTTCTGACCTGCTTCATCGTGGTTTGCAGAGAGCTTGTCCAGCATGTCACGATCCACAGCCAGGATGCGCTGCTCGAGAATGCTGGCGTACGAGAGAGCGCTCTCTCTTTTCTCTCTCTCAAAGGCCTGCAGCTGCTGCTTCAGGGACTCGGGCAGGTGGGCCTTCACATAGTCAGCTGCAGCCTAAGACGTCAGAAGGGGAAGAAGGGAGGCACAGAGAGGATTAGACACAGGACAGTGCCTGTGATCATAACAAATAAGTAGAAAGAAATAGCAAACAGATGTTTCCTTAGACTGGTGCTGCCCAAAACAGAGCCAAAAATAAACAAATACTGAAAAGTGGTCAGCAGTCAAACTCTTTTTATTTAATGCCTGCTAGATTTATATTGGATATACTGGTTATAAATCTAATGTTGATTTCTGGTGACTTTTCATATAACTTTTGGTGCCGTAATATATGGATAGATTTCATCGTGTTGAATAAATACAATGTTCCCCAGCTTTGAAAGACAGAATAAATAAGGTTATGATTCAGATTATTTTTTATGTCTCGCCAGGCAACACAACTTTAATTTAGAGGAGTGCTTTAACACCAGGTGTTCAGAGCTGAATTATTGAGCAACCTCCTCCTCTTCCAGCCCACTCCTCCACCTCCTCCCTTCACATATCTGCTTCCACCCTCGTTTTCTTCGCCAAGATTTCCATTATGCTAATGCTGGCAAATCAAATCTAAAAACGGGAGCCTTTTACACCATCTTGATGTCCCTGCATTCATATTTCAGATTCACAGCTCCTACGAAACGAGGACACTTTGTGCCCTTCAGTCCACGCGCTTTCATTTTGCTCCCTTCTGACGTGATGCAGTAATAAAAAATAATACTCGGGTTTATCAGGTTTATCCACGAGCGCAGTTGACATTTGAACCGTGATATTGCTCAAAATATTTACCATGAAGTGTATGAAATGTCTAATTATGTCTAATTATCAGGAGGGACAAATCAAGTCCCTGTCTGCTTCCTGTGCTCAATGATCTATTTAATGGAGGAGAAGCACTGAGGGAGGCTGGATCAGGGAAAGAGCTTCAAGTGTAAATTTCCATTTGCAGTAAATAGCAGGAAATGCCAGACTGAGTGCAGTTACAAACCTCTCGAAGGGCTCCAATATTTTACAGCCTTTACATTTAATCAGCTAATGTAAAATATCATCTCAGCCCCATTTAAAGTGAAAATACAGATTATGGATCTTGATTTCTTATTAACTGTGCTGTTTTATTACATTCTACTTCTTCCCAGAGCCAGCATGCAGGATTGAACTTTAGTTTGTACAGCAAAGTAACGTGAAAGCCCGTTTAAGGTGTAAACTAGTCAAAGCAAATAGTCTCTCCCCCTGTAAGGCAAGTTAAAAATGGAGCAGCAGCTTGTGCTGACTTTTATATTTCAAGGCCACAATTTGTGCCTTAATAGAAAATAAAAACTATAAAGAAAAACACAGACATGTTTGAGGAATGTTGCGCATATTTTCAGAGCCAGGACACCCTGTACTCAGAGACGGCCTGTTCTATCTGCCCATATTTGGCTTGGCAGTATGGCTTCATTCAATATTGGTGATGTGTGAGGGTTTGTGTGTGTTTCCAAATGCACGAAAGTGCAAAAAAAAAAAAGATCAGCAGGAAACAAATGTCACTTCCTACAGTTTGTGCCTGCATATCATTAGCATTGAGGGTCCCACGTAGTTCGTTTTTACTAGAGCCTAGTTTTTATACTGGGAATTGTGGTTACTGTGTTTGCATGTTACAGCATGTGTTCTGTGCACTGATGCTAATGACCCTAAAGCAGCTGAGGTCGATGTCAAAGCAACCCAATACAAGTCCAAAGCCTTTGTGACTACTGATAAAAAGAAGGGGGGCAAACCTGAGTAAAACACATAAACAAACCAGACAGAGCAACACAAATCTGACTTGTGAACTACAGAAACTAAAGGGAGCAAAGAAAAACAGTAGACACTGAGTGTGAAAAGGAGAAAGAGGGTACAAGATCGGGAATTAGAGGAAAGAAAAATATTTGTTTACACAGTAGAAAGAGACAGAAAGGTTAAACACAGTCTGTTTGTTTACCTCCCTGTGACTGAACACATCCGGACGCCAACAGTTACAGCATTTCTGGGAGCTAACAAACTAATGCCTGTTACCTTAAGACAGCAAATTAATTGCCTGTGTCTAATGAATCCCTTAAGATGTGCTTAAAAGAGAGGATAGACTGGATGTAATCACCAACTCTTCTGATTTACTGTTTCAGATAGTTTTAAGCAAAAATCCCAGTTTCACTGTTTCAAGTCAAATGTGAACTACAGTTTGTTTTCTTGGCCTGTTAATGATACTAAACTGGATATTGAAAAGCTCTGAAGCAAAATAAGTTAGATTAAGAAATTAAAAAACATTTTCACAACTCCTTAATTTTCAAAATAAAAATAAAAACAGATATATTTATTTAGGGTGCAATTTCATTAGGTACACCAGAATAAAGCGCTAAAACTCAAGTTTTGCTTTATACATATGCAATTTAAACTTTTCGATATGTTTTATGGTGACCCCAATGAAAGCAAGAAGCTGAAACATGAACAATAAAGCTGTTCTTAAAACTACAAGTGCTGCTCGAGCTTATTTCTCATAGGGCAAGGTTAAATAACTCCATAATAGGACCCAAGACCATAAAAAAGGTGTAGTTACAACGTTAGACAGGGAGGTTAAACCACTCTTTAACACAGCCCACACACCTTAAAGTAGAATCTGTTTTTTTATTATTATTCAAGATGGGGAGTTTGAGGCACTCCACAATACAACTGCCAACTCTAAAAGTAAATTATACTTATGATGTCAGAAAGGGCTTTAGGCCACTCTACAATACAGCCCATGGCCCTAAAGGTGGGGCATATTTACATTGTAAAACTGTAAGGTTAAGCCACTTCATAAAATGGTTCACATCCCTAAAAGTAATGCATATTACAGTAGAAGTAGTGTTTTTCTTTTCTGCTCAAATACCCCAAAGTTGGTCACTGCTTAAGATTACTGAGGGTATGATTTATTTATTCTTTCCTGTAAAGTACTTGAAGTTACCTAAAAGTACTTACAGTAGAATTGCTACCCTTTTAATCACATGTAGGAATTACAAGCTAAGTCATGGACTGTATCATAAAGTGCAACAGATAATACGTATGTGGAAAATATTCCAAATTAGAAATAAGATTTATGACTCAGGCTCGTTCCGATTTGCTCTACGGGAACAGCAGACCATTTTTATTGAGCATATACTGCATTTAGGGACAAAACTTCCTTTTTTCCCATACTTTTATAGCTGCATGGCACTCTTATTCTTAGACGTTATCACTGAGTGAAATATGCAAAAATATGTCCTATACTGGGAGCTCTGTGGGACAGTGGTGATGGTGTGACAGATGGCGCAGGACATTTGCTCTTCAGGCAATCCTGAGAAACAACTGACCCTTGATAACATGGGGACTGGAGGGCACACACACGCACATACACACACATACTACAAACCATTGTTCTTCCACACACACGCACACGCACACACACACACGCCCTTTGTGATGAAATCCAAGTCACCTCCCTGATTGGCAGTGGTGGAGGTGTTCAAACAAGGGAATACAAGTGGGGAGGGGGAGCTCTCTACCACCCCTGTGGAAAGTTTGTAACCTTAACTTTTGTTATTTCAAACCCTGATTGGTAGCAAATTAACCCACTCAACAAGGCTAAATTAAGATTTTTTTTTTGAATATCTATAAATGTAGCAGCATTAAATAAAACTGCACTCTAAGATACGTCACGTTCTCTTTACCTACCAAATTCACTGTGCTGCTAAAAAATAAATTAAAATGGGCCCTCGTAACCTCTTGCTTCCAGCTTACCTCGCCACCATGACCATCAAATATCCCGAATATGGACGGGTGGCTCTTGTTGGTGATGTCGGTGAGCACCTCGAAGCGATCCTCCATGTGGTCTCTCCTCCCTTGTATGGAGTACACGGCTACGTTGTTATTCTTGAACTCCCAGGTTTTGGAGAACTCTGCATCCAGGACACTGAGGCCTCCCAGCCGGTCATTCTGCATCATCTCCGCCACTTTCCCCTTCACCATCTTCACCGCATCCCGGCTGGACTTGACGATGGTTTTGACTTCGTCCGTGTGGAAGAAATAACTCCACAGCGCCAGGCTTATGCATAACAGAAACAATGTCTCCGGCCTGAGGAGAAAATAACGCATGATCCGACCCAAAAGAGACAAGAGCGTCATTGTGTCTCCTATCATCACACGCAACCAAACTGCGGTCTGTCTCTCCCCCCGTCTGCACAATTCACTCCATCCGCTCAGCGGAACTATGAAGAAATCGATTAACTACCACTATGTCAGAAAAAGACAGGATTTAAACATTTGTTCGGAGCTCGGTCTGCCTGCTCCGAGCGCATTTACGCACTGTGCACAGCTTGGCTGCCAGACACCCGGCCGAAAACAGAGGACAAAAGAGAGGAGGCCAGCCTCATTGGTTCAACACAACGTCTTGGTCCTATCCCCGGCTCTCTAAACAGCTGCAAGAGGATTCTCCGAGTTGAGCCGATCTCCCACAACCCATTGTAAAACGACGGATTTTCTGGGTTAGACCCACCACGCTGACAGACATAGGAGTCACCAGGGGGACGAAGTGACTGCAATATGTCCTTCTTTTTCACCGCTGACCCCGTTCCTACTGTCAGATATGTGCCGATTCAGTCTCCGCATCAACAACACATTTCACATACACACACACACATACACCTTCCTACTTAAGAACTGTCAAACCACCAACAGTGAGCGAGAACAATATCGGAAATCCGAATGTGTGTTTAACGAAGCAAAATAGTAGAAGAGGCAGGAGCTGCGAGCAATGCGGCCAAATCAGGTGCTTTATGTTGAAAGACCAGCGGAAACGGTTTATTCACAGCGAGAAACTTCACGTCCACTCGTTCCTCAAATGCAGTCGGCACTGACGAGACTGCGCAGCCGCAAACTCATACCATGCGCAAGCAGAACGCTGGACAAATGGTGGTGACTGCGGAATCAGATGATGAGGTCATCTAGTGTAATACATCACAGTCATAATCTAGTTAGCGGCATTTTCACTTCGTATGACTTAAAATACTGTGTGATAATGTGATGTTTTATGGGGCTGCTGACTGTTATGGAGAACATTTAACAAGGCCCAAAATAAAAATGCACCAGAATAGAAAACAGTCGTAAATTAGTCCCAATACTCATGCAACAGTATTTAAAAGTAGATACAATTATGTGGTCGTTTCAAAACAGGCAGCTTTTGGCCCTAAACTAATGGGGGGCGATGTCTTTATGCTTTACAGCAGTGGTTGAAAAATGCCACCTCCTGGTGGCAGTTTAAGGTATAACACTCACTTCCAATTCTATCATTTACATTCTTGGAGTCAAATGATGGAAGGGGGCGGGGGGAGGCACATAAAGTTGTAAAGGAACAATTCCAGGCAGAGAAATCATAACAATTAAAAGCTTTAAATTTGGATTTATCGCTCAAATTAGACCTATTGGCACCAAATGTCAGTTCAGATCTTGTGTTATTTGCATACCTCATCCTTTTCCCCCTATTTCCTCTCCTTAAGAATGACTTCTTGACAACTACCACTGAGACCATTTCTGATCAGGGTTTGATAAACAGTAGATGGATCAACTGCAGGTTCCCGATGCATCTCTCAGGTCATCTGTCAGGTCTTTTTTTTGGAATTTTTCCTGCGTTCTAAGGACTTTCAGATACTGTTCATCTGCTGTAAGTAGTTCTTTTTAAGGCCTGTCTTCTCCTAAGCACACATTGCACTCCATGCTAAGAAATGCCCAGTTTTTAGCTAATACTTTTTTCTTTTTTTTTTTTTTTCTCTTTTGCCTGTCCCGTTTGGCTCTTTTGCCATCAGAATTATTGTCTAAAGGCGAAGAAAGATGCCCAACGGATTTTCTTTACCAAATTGACCATCCCAGCTTTGCCGTAATGGTCCATTTGATTCACCTTTTATTCTTTATTTTATTTTCACTTGCTGAATACGGGACAGACTTGACTGGGGGAAAGAAAAGGGAGAAAGAAAGAGGGAAAGAAAAACAGTTGAGAAGAGGGACGGGGGAAAAGGGCAAAAAACAGAATAAGCAAAAAAAAAAAAAAAAGAAAAAAATACATGTATCGATCACCTGGATCACCTGTTGAGAAAGAAAAAAGAAAACAAGCAGAAGAAAACGAGAGTAATACAATAAACAACATCACAATGATATATGGGAATATGACAGTAAATACTAAATATTAAACATTATTGTGCAGCACGTAAGATCGACAGCACAGTGTGCATTGAGGTAGGAGCCATGCATTGAGGTAGGAGCCATGCATTGAGGTAGGAGCCAATACAATGCTAATACTTCTTTGGGAATCAAGTTGTTGTTGCAAAAATACAATGTTATGCCTAAAATACCAAAAAAAAAACAAAAAAAAAAAAACCCCACCTCCAAGGCACTTTCTTTTTCTTATACAATAAAAGTGCCTTTATTCTTATTTCTTTATCTTGGTTATATTTCTTCAGCAAACGGGCCTTCATCTGGGTGAAAACACGGTCCATGAACACACTGAACCTCTGCTCCCTAAGGGGTCTTCGACATGTGGTGTTCCAGTAGTAGAAAACTTCCACTCAGGGTGAGAGTGGAAAATTCCACCAGTAAAACTTCAACAATAGGAGGAGTCCTCAGTAACCTGGCAGATGCAAGAGCTCAAATTCAATCCAAGTCAGACAAAAGAAAAGACAACACAGTGAAATCAACTAATGATAACATATATGCATCTTCAAAGGGAGAATTTTTAGTGGCCTGTATTTTACAAATCCAAAAAGGTTCATTTTGGTTAAGACTTCTTTGTATAGTACCTCTCCTTAATTCAAGCCACTTATAGTGTAGAAGGATTATTATTATGAAAGTCCATGTAGTACTTAGCCATGGGGTAAATAATGTTACCTGTGCATATGGCATATTCGTGTTCTGGTAACCAATACAACCATCTTTTTATTCTATCAATGTAAAAAATACTTTGCAGCTGGGACACTGGCCTATAGATTAAAAATGAGGTTTTAAAATTAAAATAGTTTATAGTAAACTCATTTTGTGAAGCAGAATCAACAAATGTCACACTTTGTACTACGTTTAAGCAGCAATTGCAATGAGCTTTAGATTAAATAGAACAATTCTTTGAGAATAAACTTATATTAATTCCATATGAAAGTGCCTTGACGTTTTTGGATATCTTAGTGTACATGTATTCCTTCCAAAGACCACCTAAAATGGGAGTGTTCTGAGTCCAGGAAGCCTTCCTTCTTAAAACAATTTGAAATATGTTAGGCCTTTCAAACTGTGTATTTGGCATTTTGTGTAGATTCAACTAAAGAAATGGGAACACATTATGTGTTTTTGTGACAGGCTGCTGGTAACAACCTTTTATTATATAGACACACAACACCGGCTCATCCCTTAAGTTAAGTGCCTTTCTTATGCTTGAGCGATTCAAAGGTCAGTGTAAGGTGGCTAAAATAGTAGAGTTCAAGGACTGCACTGTAAATTAGTGTAAAAGCAGCCAATGTCCAAAGAAAAAGTTTGAAAACCCTTCAGAAAGCTGAGAGAATTATTGCTCAAGATCACTTTAAAACATTACGAGAAAGTCTGGCTGCTTGTAAGCAATTTTTTTTCTTTTCAGATTAATGCACATGCTTAAGGTAATCGGACCTAATCTCTTAGTTGTGCTTTTGTTTCAATCTTACAGCAAATTATTTCAGATAAAATAAAAAAATTTTGTGGTGCAGTCATAGAATTTGCCAAGATGACTACTAATGACCTCCTCCTTTTTATTTATTCATTTAATTTATTATTTTACTTTACTGGGAAAGTCCTCACTGATCAACTATTTCTAAATATCCAAATCTCTCATGAGTTCATTTCAGAAACTGAAATGACATCCAGCACAACTTTCGAGAGATGTGAAGCTCGGTTCACTGGTGCCAGGTTTCCGTGAGGTGTACTCGATTTACTGGGTTTACTTTTAGATCAAGGAGATGACTAGTTAGATTACTGGTGCCTGTTTTAGGACACTGATCCTTGTCCCACTGTATCTGGTGATCTGTTTGCTTTGAGGTGCTGCCAAATGGTGTAGTGAGTTGACAACTCTTACTTGGTACTGCACTTGGTAACTCTCATATGAAACTGTATTCATTACCAACAATGTGTGTTTTTGTGTATAAACAGTCAGTGTATGTAGGCATGTTCTTTGACTGTGTATCTGTCTTTGTAACTTTATATTGTCTCCTGTTTCTGTACAAAGCAAGCATGTGTGTGAGCAACACCTAGGCAGTTTGCACACTCATGGGCCCTGGATTCATATCCAATATCACAAAGACATAAACTCTTGCCTTGTACAACAATCTGCTTTAGTTCGCATCCCTCAGGAGTCATGTAATCTGTTGCTGCCAGCCCACCTGCCACCCAATAACCCCAGAGTTTTCTGTCCCTTGTTCTGTCATTGGCTTAGAGGTACACAAGCTGGAGAACCAGGGCAATAAAAGGAAGGAAGAAAAACTGCACCGACCACTTGTTCTGAGGGACGGAGTGAAGAATCAAGTGTCATCAACAGGTAAGATGCCCTCTGTGCTATTTGTATGTGATGCACGATAAATGATTAGCGCTTCACCCGTTTTGCCTGAATTCTTCCATTAGATTATTGTGCCCTGCCGTCAATATGCCACCCCTTCGGGCTGTTGTGCTGACCACTCTCTGCATGGCCCTCATGGCCATGCTGGCAGCTGGTGCCAGAACCACACGCTGGCCCAAACCCCAGAGCACCAAGAAGCCACCTCGAGCTGGCGCCAGCGGTGATGGAGGTGGACGATTTGGACGAACCACGACAACGACCCCATCCCCTACAAGCAGCCTAAACACTGAAGAAACAACTGATATTATGATGGATGCATATTCCCTGCCCTCTACAGATAGCACGACATACTCCATTGACACATACCCCACTGAATTTCACACTGATGCCATAGTGCCCCCCGGGAACATCCTTTCAAACTTTACCCTTGACTACAACGAATGCTTCTTCAACTTCTGTGAGTGCTGTCCACCAGAAAAAGGTCCCGTAGGGCCTATGGGAGAAAGCGGGCCAACGGGGCCACCAGGCGAGAGGGGCATTCCGGGTGAGACGGATTTGAACTTTTTTTATTGTAAGGGAAATTACAGTTTAAGTCAACGATTTTATTCTTTTTACTCTCGTGTGTTGTCAGGGTTGGCAGGAGAGAAGGGAGAAACAGGGCCCAGAGGACCTCCAGGACCAGCAGGATTACCTGGAGCCAATGGACTCAATGGCGACATAGGTACAACGAGGCTTGACAGCAGGAGAGTTCTTGAATGTCTAAGGGTTTCTCTCTCTGTGTCACTCTCTTCTTTTGTGCAAAACGCTGTTTTGTATAAGTACTTTTTGGATGTCATTTTCTACGCTTTATTTATCAAAACTGCTGCAGGTGAAAAAGGTGATCCAGGACCTGCAGGTCTACCTGGTACCCCTGGTATGCCAGGAAAACCTGGAGAAAAGGGTGTGTAGTTTCCTGTAAGAACCTGGCTACACATGTGCAAAAGTCATGATTTATAGTTATTGTTTCTCAAAGTGCATTGAGGTACATAATAACATATTTTCATTCAAACCTTTCTTCCTAAATAAACATAAACCCTCCACACACAGGTGATCCAGGCCTCAAAGGAGAAAAAGGTGAACGTGGCTTCCCTGGTCTAAAAGGGGACCCAGGAGAAAGAGGAGAGCCTGGCCTGAATGGGACTAAAGGCATTCCTGGCCCAGAGGGGCTGATGGGTCCCCCAGGGATTCCTGGGTCAAAGGGTCAGAAAGGTGAACAAGGGCAGCCAAGTGAGTGTTTGCCAGGTGAGAAAGGAGAGAAAGGTGATAATGGACCCCCAGGTCTAAGAGGTGAGATGGGCCCCGCAGGACTGAATGGAGCTGACAGTGCACAGGGAGAACGGGGGGAGCCAGGGCCTGCAGGAGGGAAGGGTGATACTGGACCCAGAGGCCTCCCAGGTGGGAGGGGACCTGCAGGGTTGAGGGGAGAGAAGGGGCCTAAAGGTCCTCGTGGGCCTCGGGGTCCCAAAGGACCTCCAGGTCAGAGTGCCGTTCAGGTTCGATCTGCCTTCAGTGTAGGTTTGTTCCCCAGCCGCTCCTTCCCTCCGCCGGGCCTGCCTGTGAAGTTTGATAAGGTGTTTTACAATGGAGAAGGACACTGGGACCCGGGACTCAATAAGTTCAACGTCACATACCCCGGGGTCTACCTATTCAGCTATCACATCACTGTGCGCAACCGGCCTGTGCGTGCAGCCCTGGTGGTTAATGGAATGCGGAAGCTACGGACAAGAGACTCTCTGTATGGCCAAGACATCGATCAGGCATCTAATCTCGCGCTGTTGCAGCTGAACGAAGGTGACCAGGTGTGGCTGGAGACACTGAGAGACTGGAATGGAGTTTACTCCAGCAGTGAAGATGACAGCACGTTCTCTGGCTTCTTACTTTACCCAGACATAAAGACCAAACCTACTGAGCTGCCAAACCTGTGAATGCATCCTTGACTGAGCTCTGATTTGAGCCTCTCGCAGACTCTGCAACTTTCAGCCTTTTGCACTGCTCTGTCATTTTAATGTGATTCAGCTAAGCACTGCTGCTCAGTATCTGCTAGCTCCCATGCTAATCAAACCAAATGCTTTACTTGCCTTGCTGTACCTGGAGACGGGTGAGGCCCGATTAATCTTCTGTATGCAACATTTCAGCTCTTTGTAACACTGCATTAAAAATGACTCTGCTTGAAACTGATGACCCTTGGGTTGTATTTACACAGAAACAGCTTATACACTCATTTAAAAGCTATTTGCCATTGCAAAGAGAAGGGAAAAGCTCAACGCCAGTGAACCATTTGTATTACTTGGACATAATTTAAATAAATTACATATTGCATTTGTTTCCCACTAGAGGGCGCAAGGCATTCAATTTTTGGAAAGAAGCTCTGGAGATTAATATACAAAGACAGTAGGCTAGAAAAACATAATGGTCCCACAAATATTTCAGATAAAGATTGAAAGGGATACCTCTGACGTGATGTTATTGAAAAAACTGCACACTACGGCAACAATATACAACAAGGGGAAAAAGGCAAGTCTGGATGATTCACTGCAACACAGAAAGTAATATGATTTAAAAAAGACATTATATATATATGTATGTACACATATATAATTGATATTACACCCCCATAACGTCATACACCTTAGTCCTGAGCAGAGATGATAACCCTCTGCAGTAGATCAAGCTGCACCATAAATTATACTCTAATGCTCCCACACTGCACAATGAAAAATAGAATAGAATAGACTTTTACAAATACTATATCTCATTAGACGTTAAAGAGTCAGGACCTCTCACCAGATTATAGCCGATAATAACTCATTTACTTTTATACAGCAGCAATTCATTCTGAAGATAAATTACATTCAGTATATTCGGTATACACTCAGCCACACCGAGATGCTCTGAGACTTTTTATGTTGTGACGTGTTCGTTAAATGTAGGAGGCAGAGGAGCTGCATTAGCTGGTTTTAAATGCTTTTCTTTATGCAAGGTTGTAATTAGGCACAGTCACATATTTTTCTAAGCACATATGATACACATACAACGAAACGTATAAGCAAGATGAGGATTTAGATACTAATAATGTCACATATTGGTCACCAAACTTGTGCAACAATTTTCACAGAAATGTATCCTCAGAGTACCTGACTGAAGTGTGAATATGAATCTCAGAGTCATAATGATCAGTGTGTCTAAGTATCAACATTTCATTGGGAGTGAGACAAATAAATGAGATTTAAATCATTTTAATTTATAAAAACTATTAAATAAATATATTCTTCAGGGCTTTCTCCCACTTGGAGTCTTAAATAACAACAAAGCTTTAAAATTGGACATATACCTGAGAAGTGTATTTTCACTCTTCAATGCAGTTTAATAAAAAAAAAAGTACTTAGTGTGTGTATTCATTTACAAATCTGCGTAACACTTTGATTTACTCTGGAGAACATGTGTTGCCTGAGGGGGATTTATATTTCAGGTTGTACACTCAACCAAGACTGCTGCCTGTAGGAAGATAAACAGTTACTATAATCAAAAACACTGTATCATAGTAGACACAGAGGATTTCTATTTACACTGATGTCCGAATTTTAAGGCAGCATTTCTTTCTCTGGTGTCTTTCATGAAAAAATTTAGGAGGCAGGTAATGTTTTTCTTTTTCAGGTCTATCATCCACACTAAATTGAGTTAAATCATACTGCAATTTAAATACAACTGTAAATACAATTGTGAAAACTTTGAAAAGAATTATGTAGTATTTATGTAGCTCATCACCAGTGATTATTCAAATAACATTTAAATGCAAAAAACATTTAAATTGTTCAGACAAGGTTAGAATTTTCAACACCAAAACTTTCCCCGCTCTTTTTTAATTTTCTTTTAATTTCATCCTGATCAAACACCACCAGATTTGGTTAGCAATCAAGAAACATTAATGTTTGGACAAAATGAAGAACCTTAGAATTACTAAGAACTTTAGACCTAGTTTGGAAATCTCCTTATCCTTACCAGAGTGACATTTGAAGAACTCGAGTTAAACTGACATGTTTTTTTCTTTCTACCTAATTATAACAGTGAATTAAAGAGTAAATGACAGCTTTATAATAAGGAGACACTGATGCTGATGCTATCGAACTTGATAAAAATAGTCTCCAGTGCAACTCCATCAAATTGGATGTGACAGAAATGAAGTACAAACAATAGCTGCTTTCGTTTAAGTAATATTAGGCGTGCTCAGCAACAGCCTGTTCTCTGTACAGGAACCTCCAGACAGGAAGTGGTGAAGGTAGAAATATCTCTCAACTGGAAAATCTTTATTGATTGGAAGATTGACTGGAATATTATGAATTAATTTACTTTTATGAGGAATATTGAAGGGAAACCTGTTTAAGAGGAAAGCCCAGAATAACATCTCCATCTACTGGTGAAGGATGTATATTTCTGTCAAAGTTCCACCTTATTCATGCTGCTGTTCATGTTGATGGTGGTGTGTGTGCGTTTGTTAAATGTTATTTTGCTTGTTTGTTTATAGGCCTATCTGCGGATATGTGTGCATAAGTGTGTGTGTGTGTGTGTTTGCATTTATGTATTTTCCTACTACTCTGTGTGAAAATATAAATAACTACCTTGGCGGTGTGTGCAGTGTAATCTGCTCCCAACAGGCTGGATTCCCACTGTGAGAAAGACAGTATATTGTTCCTGCAGCACTACAGATAACAACTCATTAGCATACTGAATCATTTGGCAGCAAGAGCCACTCTGCCACCCATCTGCACTGAGCTGATAAACACACACACACACACACACACACCAGCTCTCTCTCACACACACACACACACACACAGATCCATGCAGTGGGCATACGCATACACACAACGCTGCTCTCACAAACACATCCACACACACCCGCAACAATCTTCCTCTCATTCGCTCTCTTTCAATCCCTGTACACTCCCTGTATCCCTCTCAGTTGTGAGTCTGTGTTTTTTTTTTGGAGAGTTAGGAACACTGGAGCAGGTAAATGTTTGGCAGGCACTAACCCAGAGAACCCCTCTGCGGAGTCCCAGCACAGCCAGAGCACAGCGCGGGAGAGGTCTCCAAACACCTGGATGTCTCTGATGCTCTCTGGAAGCAATTATAGCTTTCAGAAATGTCTAAGTGCTGATTCTGTTGTAGCAGTAGTGGCACAGTCCTCTGTGAAAACTTATGGGATATAGGGAAGAAGTCTTAAAAAAAGTGCTTAAGCTACACCTACAAAGCTAATTTTTTTTATTAATGAACACAGGCTGGAGAGCATAACTTCAGTAAGTAAAGAATTTATGGGCAGTAGAGTCTTGATCAGTGTGGCTGTTTCACAGTGTGTACAGACACAGCAGCAGACAAACGAATGCAGTGGAGGTTGTCAAAACCACTTTCACAATGGCAGGATATCCTGAAGGTCACCGAGCCATGTTAACCTCCACAGGAAGTTGTCACTTGGTGGGAGGAAGAGAGGATTTCAGCATTCATTGGAGGAGTTTCTCTGAGGAGGGCTGGGTTTAGCTATAAACCAAGCAGATATGGTGGGAAACAGCTGCGAGGAATGTCATTATAGGAATTAATCACTGAGGTTATGCAACTCTTAAATATGGTGGAAAATATGGAAAATATTTCACATAGTATGAGAAGGGCCACAAGACTACCGTATGAACTCAGCTGACTTGAAATGCACTGCAGTCGACCCACAGCATATTTGTATGAGATCAAATATACAAGACTTTTCCTCTGTTTGTTTTATTCATTTTTTTAATATAAAATTCATCAATTTAACATTGGATATATTTATAGATACAGCTATAATACAACAAATATGTCATTACCAAACGTACAATGTCCCTTTACTGCAATTCATAAAATACCATAGTTACCAAAGGTACCAATATAGGCTACTAGGTCCTGCTGAAAAAGCAACAACAGTGAGCAATACATAAGTGTCTTTGTCAGAAAACTGCTGGTGTTCTTATGATATTAACACTGTGTGGTGATGGTGTGCGTGTGTCTGTTTGCACGTGTGTGCGATCCAGATATTAGTCACGTTGCGGGGCCCTAAATCTGTTTATACACTCAGATTATTGGCATTTCCTTTCCTTAAGAGAACAAAAGGCACGTCTCCATTAAGTGCATCATTAACTTCTAAAATGAAGACAAGTTTCAAAGGAGAGTAAGGGTTAAGGTTGGAGAAGCTTCCCGGATGGCTGTCACGATCTGAGACCGCTTCAGTATACGACTGCTGTGCTTAGAAGAATTTGCAATATCATTCGTTTTGCAAGATGTTTAAATTTGACATGAGAATAATAGCAATGTCATAATAATTTATCTTTAATTCTGATAATTGTGTTTTTGTTTCCTTTTTCTTCAATGAATTGCACTCAAAATGCTAGCGGAGAGAATCTGTAACCACACCTGTACAAAAGTGTACAAAATAAGAACAATTACATAAAGCAGTATCGTATGCGAATCAACAGTAAGCTATCAGTGGTCAACACCAAGATGTGGTGACACAGCCCGTCTCTGGGAAATCAGTGTAAGTCATTTTCATATACTCTTAAGTCATGGATGTGCAACTTTGTGCATGTGTGTGTGCGCGTGTGTTTTAATGTGTCGTCTGTACATGTAAGTGTAGAATATGGCAATGAAGGGATTTATTTGTGTACCTTACTAAACTACAACTGATTTACAGTTAAAAAAAAAAAAAAACCCAAACAAACAAAACAAAACACTGCAACATTCATATAAAAAAGGACTGCATGAGTCATGTCGTGATTTCATTTGACCCACACTTTGTACACTGCATGTCTTGTACCTCCACAGCAATTTCAAATAGATATATTCATTCCAGGCAGTGTGATTGTTTTCTGCTGTCTGCTGACACATTTGGTGACATTTTCTCATCACCAAAGTGTAACAGAAGTCAATTGTACCACAATTGATGTACTTATACGTTCAGTCGCTTGCTTTACTTCTTTTTTCTTTCCCTTTTTTTTAAATTCATCTAATTTCTCCTCCTTCTTGTCATCCTGTCTCCTAAAAGACAATTTTGCTAGTAAACCCACTGACAAACACACTATGGTACATCTTAATCCACATGACTTGAATTTGAGTCACTATTATTACATTGTGCAGTGGAAATATATATGCTATTTACAATGCATACGAATCGCATGGGTACAATTAGGGTCCACTCGGTGTTTTTATGGCCTCAGAGTGAGGCAAATTTTCCTTTGTGTCTTTAAATTAAAACACCGAACTTGTCGAGGATAAATCTCCTGGTGTGCTTGTTACATTCGGCACCGTGCAAGCAAGGTGGATCAATTCCAGTGGCATCATATTGTAATTAATAGTGTCATCAGTGAAACATTGATCCTCTGAATAAGACGCTTGTCGTTTTAGTGACGATTGCCTGATTATTATTAGTTTTTGTTTCTTTGCTCTTTCTTTCATATATTGGGGTGTTTCTATTGTGTAAGGATATCCAGTCTTTGGCGCTTTCAAAGCACTGAAATCCGCAGGTCTGTCAAAGACATGAGACATGCAGAATTTACAAGTCTTAAATTCAACCAAACTGTTCAGCGTGGAGACGAGAACATGCTCGTCGTCCATTTTGGACAGCACTATCTCAATATGCGGAGCTTAATTCTCCTTTCTACACTGATGACTCAAAAATTACAGGGTCTGAGTGTGTCCGCCTCTTTTTTCTTTTTTTTAGTTCCTCCATTTCACTCTCAGGTGCTGTGTTGTTGTTTGTTGGCGTCAGCATCATCGGCGACTGGAGTTATCTAACGGGCGTCCATTGCGCCTCAGATCCCTAGTAGCTAGATGAAGTGGGGGTCCGCGAGATGTTGCTAGAGTCCTTGGAGCTGGAGGCGAGTCCTGGTCCTCCATGAAGCTTTCAGGACTGCCTTCAGCATCGCCATCAGGTAGGCTTCCGCAGCTGGAGCCTGGCGACATTGTCTCCAAAAGATCATCCCTGGCTAAGCCCACTACTGTGTCCTGGTGCGGTCCACCCTGAGGGCCCCCCTCGTGGGCGGCAACCCCAACCAACAGTCCTGTGTCCCCATCAGTTGTGCTGCCAACATTCCTCCCACCATCCTGATCCTCGAGGAGGTTGGAGAGGAAACTGATGTACTTCATAGCGAGCCGCAGTATCTCGTTTTTACTCAGCTTCTTGTCGGGAGGGTGGGTGGGAATGAGTTTACGAAGCTCTGCAAATGCCCCATTTACATTCTGCTGCCGCCAACGTTCACGACTGTTTGTGAAGATGCGACGTACAATCTTTGGCTGGCCAGCTAGCAGAATGGAAAGAAGGAGAAAAAGACAAGAAAAGGGGAGAGTAAGGAGACAAGGCACCAACACATTTGCAAAAAAAAACAATGAAATGCAGAGCTGTAGCAGAAAATATGGTTGTAAAACGATAAATCAACAGAAGCACAAAAGTAAGAGTGGGAGAAGAAGCAGCAGGAGATGCACAACATTTATTTGAGAGAAAGTACAGGATGAAAATAACAAACTTCAACAAATTCTAAAGCAGTAACTTTTAAAATTGTCCTCCGTATATGGCCACAGATTTTTTTTTTAGCTGATGGATCAGATGTGTGCCATATGTGATACAAGTGAAATGGTTGGTGTGGCATGCCAATCTCCTTAAAGGTTGTCAGGGAGCCTGTGTGCTCCCTATTTGACATTCTAAATATTTTTTATTTAGTTAGTCATAGTAAAATGCTTCACTGCAGGTAGTCACATCCTCTCACCCTTCAACAATGGTGTCTTCTAAGCTATTGTTGCCCTTGGAACACACCCAGTCTATCTTAATCCTTCAGCCCACTCTGCAGTAAAACCTTGGCATGGAGGCAGGAGCACCCCCATCCTCCACCCCTGTACATGGCAGTGAGTGGGCAGCAGTGGAAAGGATGTTTCAAATGAAATAAACCCCAAATCCGCCTGAAAAGGGTTTACTTTAATGGCATGCAGGTACATGTATTTGACATTCAGATTAGCATTTATTTAGCCCCGTGAATTATGATGCATTTATTCTTCATGGGTGAAGCCCTTTCTGAATTTTCCTTTGGCAAGGCATCTTCTGCGAGACTCAGATTAGGTACGGTATAGCTCCATGTCAGTGAATGAATGACAATGGTGATGGAGAAGGGACGTTTGGGGGGGGGGACTAAACTGGCAGAAGGAGGACACAGCAGAAGTGCATCTTACCATACTTATAAAGATCTAAAATGCGCCTACCCTCGTCGAGTTCAACCTCATAAGGCGCCGGGCGGCGCTTTACCCTGTTGCTGGGGTACATGCTGTACTGCTCCGACTCTCCTCCGAGACTATGTCAACAAAAAGGAGACAAAAGGTGCACAGGTACGTTAGGTCACATGAATTCCACTGAACACAGTTTCCTTCATTGCTTCTAAAAGATCTTAATGCTCTCCACTCATTGCAGCAGAACACACACACATACACAAACACACACACACACATTATCTGTCACATATGCACATGCTCAATAATGTAAACATAACGTAACCCCAGTAATACAATAAGCATCTTGTCCCCTATCCTTTTACAGAAAGGCATAATTGTGTCTAATAACCATCAAACTTTCTATGTGCATTCATGAAACTGTATGTTTTTTGTTTAGATTTCCCCCCCTTCCTTTAGCCTTTACCTGTTGATGGCGGCGAGAGGCTGTGCCAGGTTGTAGAGCATCGCCCGCGCTGGGACAGGGAACGCGTTTGGGCTCAGTTGGACCATTCGAGCGTCGTCTCGTTGCGGCGGCGGCAGCGGCAGCGGTGGAGGTCTGCGAAGTTCCGTGATCGGCACCAAATGGCTCTCAGTCCTCTGTTGCACCGCTTTTATAGCGTCCCTCCTGGAGAGCTCGATCACCGGCACTTCCCTTTTCAGGTCAAGGGCGTTGTGAGAGGCAGTTTCCTTGGCAACGCCGTTGATGATGATGCTGATGCTGGTCCCGTTGTTCGAGTTCTGCAGAGGAACGTCATCCGTCTCCTCAACCCCCTTGAAGCTCCCTCCCCTCTCCTCCTCCTCCTCCTCCTCCTCCTCTTCTTCCTCCTCCCCCTCCTCTCTCCTCGGCTCCCCGTCCTCCTTGCATCCGTTCTGTCTGGAGATGATGGCGGAGTCCTCCCGTTTATTAGGACCGGACCCTGCATCGGGACTTTCGGGACAAAGCTCCTGTTGCCGCTTTTCCATCATTTTTATGCCGTCACCACTCGCTAGAGTCCACTACGTCCTAAATGAGATTTCCCTCGATTAATCCATAGTTCAGAGCATCGTTTGTGGCAAAATGTCAGATATAACCACGCATTTGCTGTCCACGCAAGCCTAAAGAAAATTAACAATGAAACATCATCACCGAGCTATTATTCTGGCTCTTATCCTTATTCAAAGTACTGTTCTTAAACTGTAAATTATATGAATACTGTTCTTAAATATAGCTTAAATTAGCAAATTGAATTAGCAGTTAGATGACCCCCCACCCCCCCACCCCCGCCTCAGGTGACACATTATTTTATTCGACATTTTTCAAACTGAATAAGAAAAGGCCAAAGATTTTCCTGTGATATTGTTCCATGACAAAGAAATAACTCGGCACTCTATGACCATCACATTCAAACATCTAGCAGTTTTCCAGGATCAAACCATTATTTCTCAGACTATCCAAGGTGAGAGTGTTTTCAAGCTAAATAGAAACACGATGAATTCTTTTCAGGGCTCACTGGATTTTTTTTTGTTTGTTTGAAATTTCCACGGTTGATTATTTTGTCACCATTTAATTTACAGCTGCAGGTGTAACCCGTTATTGTATTTATTTTATTAGGAGTCTTGTCTGCTCCTGTTTGTTTTATTGTTATTATGAAGCTCTTATCAAACGCTTGCATGGCCTTCACTGGGCTACAGTTAAGGCGTTACGCCTATATCTTACAGGGACGTTAGATGTCCGCGTTAATTATAAGATCGGATATTAGAAGCATCATTTTCGCTACTGTTAAATGTAAAACTATCGTGGAGGAAAGCTGTGGATGCGAGGACTAAAAGCAAGGTTGATAATGACCACTATTCGTCGAAGTTAAAAAAAAATTAAGAAAAATAAAAATCCACCTTTCTGCTTTTCCTTTCTCCCCTTGCAAATGAAAAATAATAGTCCAAAAGATGCTCGAACGGGATCGTTTTCGCGCGCAAAGAATTCATAGCAGGTTGTCTAAAATATTTTTTTGTTTTATCGAGGGTAAGGCCATATTAGTGCTGGTGTTAACACCGAACATCAGGGGTTTCCCACAATGACCAGTTTCAGGTGTTTGAGACGTAACTCATTTGATAAATTTCCTGGAAATGTTTTTCCTTTTAAACGAACGGCAGACGGAGAATTAAAAAAAGAAAACGCAACATAATTTCTGGGAATTCTCCAGCAGGCCTCGCATCCGTTATTTCATGCCGTAGACTCCAACCATCCGATCGGACAATAGCAGAAAATATAGGCTAAAAATGTAGCTCATTACAGCAATAAAACCAAGACGAACGCGCTCAAATTACCGCGTACAGAGCGAAAAATGAGCTGGTTTAAATGAAGAGATGTGTTTTTGGGGGGACTTACCGTTCCAGCCGTGTTGTTGATGTTACTGTGTAAGTGGAGCCATTTTGTGAGTGGGTCATCCATGTCTGAGGTTTTTCTTTTTTTCTCTCTCTCTACCAGTTGTGGAGTAGTGTGTGTATGTGTGTGCGTGTGTATATGTGTGTATGCGTATGTGTGTAGCTGAGTTATTCCTCGCCGCATCCAGTGCGCTCCCTCAGTATGGGGAGCGGAACACAGGCCGCAATGTGGCCGAGTGAGATAAGCGCACGGCAGCGGCCTCTTCATTCCCGATAAGCCCCTAAACCCATTATTTATGAAATGATTCATTATTATTTGGCTGTCGTGGGCTATATAGTCTTGTGGAGGGCAAAGCATTTAAAAAAAAAAGCAAACAGGCACAGCGCAACGGCCTGTATCAACGTGAGGTGGTGTAGTGTAGCCTGAGCTACAGTTGAGGTGTTTTAATTTTAATTTTTTATTTTTTTACGCAATAAACAAAAGCTCAGGTTAAGCTTTTGACCTATTTATATTTTCAACAAAGGGTTTTTACGCTAAGCTCATTTATCCTGCAATAAGATAACTGATAATAACAGAGGGCCCTCTACCTTTTTTCTTTTTGTATGTTTTATATTATTTTATTTTTTTTGTTCAGTTTATTCTGCCCATTAATCCATATCCATTTCTGCGCCCCGAGGATGAATGCGCCACTGATACAATGGGCTGGTAAAAATGAGGTGGTCTAATCATTTTGACACTATTAATTGAATGTGACACTATTTCTTTATCGATAAACACGTTCATAATAAAATGTGCTTTGTGTGTGTGTGTGTGTGTGTGTGTGTGTGTGTGTGTGTGTGTGTGCCATTGGAAATGTTGGGGATGGGGCCGGCGGTTCCCCCGGGTCCGTGGGGAGTCGTGGCTCGGGGAGATAAAAGCGGATCGGCTTCTGGTCACATCAGATAAACGAGCAGAGCATCAACGGTGACGTGCTATCAGAGTACATTCAGTAGAGCATAAATGGTGGCAGGTACATCCTAATAACGGATTTTTAACACATTTCAAAACACTTTGCGAAAGTAGAAAATAAGCGCATTTAACCAAATGAGCAGGATGATTGAAGACTGCTGAAGCTGTAGATAGATAGATAGATAGATAGATAGATAGATAGATAGATAGATAGATAGATAGATAGATAGCGTTTCCATGGTGAATTAATGATTTAAAGATCGAACTCCACACTGAGTCACGACCCTATAGCAGGTCTGTTGAAGCAGAAGTCACGACCGTGATCCTACATCCTGTGCGTGATCCGTGCCTGAAACAATTCCCTTTCACGTGCTTATTTTCATAATCTTCCGCTGAAACGTCATTCTTCTGCGTAAAAATGCGCCAAACAGTCATTAATCGAGAAAGTAAATTAATGCACGTGACTGGAAACTTTAAATAAAACATATAATACGCCATAACAGAGTAAGCATTTCTAAGTGTGCGATTTAGTTGTGGAATGAATGTGAATGATTAATTAATTTGTTAAATTAAAGGATAAACATTTCGACAAAATAAATCTCTATATCATTTTATTTAGAAGCAAAACGGCACCCGGTTCATAAAAGAGTACTTGATACAACACAAGCAAAAGGAAGAGACCATACAGAGCCCCAGGGAAATATGATGTCCTGAAGAAAAAAAACAAACCCAAAATGAGATAATTTTTTTTCTTTCTTTACACACCAGTTCAAGGGTCTATTGATCAAGCATGTGCCACACCCCTACAGATAATCAATTATTTGACCAATAAATAAATAAATAAGCAACAGTACTTAAAAAATATATATCTGTATACAATTTCAAATAAGTGACAAAATACAATTCCAATCACTAACCATTTGAGATCTCATGCTCTGTGTGACATAAAGAGCGAAATGAATCACAAGAAAAATTCACGACAACTAAAAAAGAAGAAGAAAAGAAATCATTTTACAAATTGAAATTGTAAAATACATTAAATTTTTCTAACTTGCCTAATCTGTGTACGGTTGGATTTGTATGTAATGTGCTTTTGTTTCTATTGCAATCCTTTGTGATGTCACATAATTTAACGTTGATTTGCACTATGAGAAAAGAAGCCCTCACCCTGTTTTTCCACCTACGCATTTGCAAGTGTGCTGCACTGACTACAGCACGTCTACCATTTGTTGCAGTCAGTCCGCAGTGTTTGTAGCAGTCAGTTACTCTGCGTGTCTCCAGGAGAAGTGGCTGTGTGCCATGCCTGTCCTGTCAATCAGCGCTGATTGCGTCGGGCGGGCATGATTCGAAGGGAAGCAGTGCTTTCCCTGGTCATGAGGCGCGTCACCTGGTCTAAAGTGAGTCCGGCCACTGCTTCTCCATTCACCTGCAGAATTTCATCACCGATGCCAAGGAGGCCTACGTACGGGCCTTCTCCGCTGCCATCACCCACTTTTTCAACATATACACCTGCACAAAGGAGAAAAAAGAGAAGAAAAGAAAGATGAATAGAGAGAAATGAGTTAGAAGTAAATGTGTCCTTGGGTTAATAGAATTTCTACCCTATTTATTATTAGAAAAAATGAAATTGAAAATGTAAAAACATACCTGTGTCTGGTCGACCTTTGCCCCTTGAAATAACAAAACCATAAGGACCGTTTGGGGGTTTGATGAGCTCCAGGACAATACTCCCATCAGGGAAAGCCTGAGTGACCCGGCCCACCGGACGTGCGATTCTAGAGGGAAGTACATCTTCAACGCTCAAGGCCCTGTGAAGCTCAAGCTGAGGGCTGTCAGGGCTGAGGAAGCAGAAATTCATTATTTGAATAAGAGTGTGAGAATTTATAAAAGTCATCTTTATCACTCAGTTCTTCTGCTTGGTTTTGTTTGCCACAGACACCTACCTGAGTGCCAGGCCGTATGGTATTTGCACCTCCCCAAGTATGGTTGAACGCTCTGTTCTTCTCTCTAAACTCTGCACAGAGGAGGCTTTACGCAGCTGGGCCAGTGGCAGCACCTAGTGGCAAATGAATGGCACTGTAATAAACTGATTTTATTTCTTTTCACCAAACCAGCTTCCAGAACCATAATATTTTGCCTTTACTACACCTATAAAAATATGGTCTGCTTGGCAGCACACACACACATATACAAAAAAGGATTAATTCCACTAGTGTATTCCTGAAGCTGCAGAGAAGGCAGCAGACCTGCACAAAGTAGAAACTTTGGCTGGTCCACTGTTGAAATGAACTTTGTACAGGTATGTGAGGAAAATGACATTACTTTTTACCTTCTGCCTGTATGAGGTTAAATTTATTGTGGCCAATCATGATGTTAAGAACATGAGATAAAGGAGCGCAGCAGTCCCCAACAAAACAAAACATTTAGACCTCTTGCTCACCGTATTCAGCGTCTGCAGGGAGGGTGTCCTCTGTATGCGGATAGTGGGCTGCGGTCTCCGTGTTGGGCTTGGTGATGCTGAGCTCGCCCGGGGGGCAGTGGGTATACTGAGCTGTTCCATACTACTGGAGCGACCTCCTTTCACAAGCCTACCGACACTGTTCAGGCCAATGGAGGAAAAGAAGCGACGTAGGAAGAGCTTTGGTCGCCCATCCAGCTTTCTGTAAAAGGAAAATTGTGATTTTTTTTTTTTAAATTAGACCTTAGCACAGACTTTAAATATATTGATCTAGACACTGTTGCATCACAGTGTGAACTACACACACACTGAGAATTGTTATTATGGACTGAGATTATTTTTAAGAGCTGTGAAAACAATTTTATAATTGTCTTCCTTCTGTAAAAGATCGTAATGACTACAGCTATATACTGTATTACCAAAAGAGGGCAGGATTGCCCTGGTATTGAAAGAAGCTTTCTAACAACAAGAACAACAGCCTGTCTGCTGAACAGGGTTTTAATCTACTAACTGCTGCACAACAATGTTGGTGGGGGCAAGGGATTTATTGTCTAAGCTATGGCAAGAACATTGTTATCTTGGCTTACCTAGACCCATCACAGTTTTCCTCCCACAGGGCCTCAGCTTTCAGATGTTCAGCCCTCAATAGCTCTGCTCTGAGGTCCTCAGCCCGAGACATACCCAGGCCACGTATTGCACGGCACTCTGAACCAGAACCAGAATCCCCACTTAAGCCTACAAAAGGAAAAGAGTACATAATTAAATGTGAGTATTATCCTGATCTTTGCAGAAAGTAAACTTATAACTGCTCTTTTCCACACTACAACATTTATCTATTAGTGCACACAAGTAAAGTTTATAGGTAGCTACAGTTCACTTCAGAAGCACAACCAAAAAGGCTTCTTTATACTTCCACTTGTCTGCAGTTCAGACAGACATATTGTACTTTTTCATCAACATTTATTAAGTAGTCAGAGTAACATTTACTTTGTAGCTCATGCCTTTTTCATTTCCTTCTCATTACTTTATTAAGGCTTCATTATAAAGTTAAATATCCCTAAGAATAGAAATTACTCAGAGTTAGTTTCTTGCTTAGTTGCAACAATAGAACCATGACTACATTTAAAACATTAATGATAAATGAATAGTATGTGTAATCGTATAATGCTGCTTTTAAAAAAATTTATTATAACATACTAATAGCATTTATGTACATTACTGTTGCCACTCACCTGCACCATCTGGAGTGGCATCCCAGAGTTCAGAGGCTGGCAGGTCTGTGGCTAGCCTGGCCGGGGAGTACCTCAGAGTAGAGGGTCTGATGCAGGACACTGGGCTGCTACTAGCAGGCACCCCTGGGGTTAAAGATGCTGGAGACTCCCTCCTTGTGTCTGGAGAATCCAGCAGAGATTGAGCTCCACCCTCTCCTCCCTGATTTGAGGTCATCTGGAACTGAACCGTGGACTGACCAGCAGCAGAGCGATTTCTTGAGCTTGACTTGAGAGCTGACTTGATAGGCAATGCAGGGGTTGGTGACTCCCTTAGTCCACCAGATGCTTCAAGCAAACGTGGCTCCAGAGAAATGGGGCTACCAGGTGCAAATGAAACAGCTCTGCTCAGGTTGACTCTGTTACGTGGATTTGAGTTACGCCGCTGAGCCCACGACGGGCCATAAGGGCCATGACCAGACTCTAACCGACTTTCTCCTTTCCTGCTCCTTCTCCTAAGTTTCCCAAACCCTGATGACTTCCATCCTGTACTAATTTCTCTATTTTCCCCCAAAACATAAGCGCCAGCGAAGGTGACAGTAAGAGGAGCTTTAGGACGAGTGCTTGCCTCCGCTTTGTTTGGTGACACCCAGCGAGGAGACACTTTTCCTCTTGGGTCCTCAGGGTTACCAGGCTGCTGAGGCTCAGCGTGCTTTGAATCTGGTGGTGATGAAACTGGCTGAGGTTCCCTCACCACAGAACCACATGATTCACATTTCTTCACCAGCACTATTATCTCTTTAACCACTGTTGTAGTTTCACCAACAGCAGGCTCATCCTCTTGCTTCTGTATAGGAGGCATAGAAACACTTCTGTGGTTTCTGTTCCTCTCTGAACCGCTGCTGCTGGAATCTATATTGCTGTCTTTACTCTTGAACCTGGGCGTCCCGGGCCTGCCACGCTGTCTCACTCTGTCCAAATAGCGAGACTCTGCTTCTTTTTCTGATTCATCCTCAAAGCGTACACGGGTGGGTGAGCAACCGTACCTTCTGGTTCGACCTACTTGGTCGCTGGGTGAAGTGTCTCTCTGACTGGGGACAAGGAGGGGACCAGATGAGACTTGAGCTGGGAGCTCTTCTTTGGTTTGAACAGCTTTTTGTGCTGTTGTTGGACTGGGAGATTCAACTTGCTGTTTCCTCCTGTAAAAATGACAGAGGTTTGGGTATTGGCAACAAGTTTAAAGTGCCAGATACTTTGTCAACTTCTCCATTTTTATGTTATTAGTTTATCAAAGTCAAATGTGAAAAATGTAGGAAAGCTGAATCCGTCATCTTGGTATCAGATGGTAGCAAACATAAGACTCAATAACATGTGCACCACTGGGCACATAATATCAAAATATAAGGTGCTAAAATGACATTTACATAAACTGTAATAAGACATACGGTATGTGTTACAACTTTGTCTGTCTCAGGCACCAATGACCAGGTTAGTGAAGCAGTCAGGAATGTAGGGTATATTGCAAATTCTCCTAATCCTAATTTAAGTGGAAAACTTCCTGCTGATTTAAAGGGATTTCAGAAACAAAACTACACAAAGTACACACTATTACATAAAAAGAATAAAAGCAAACATTTTCAAAACATTGTCAGCTTTGCTTATGTAATTACAAAGCAAAAGTCAAGTTCTAAAGCTTTGACTTGTTTTCGGTTATGCAACATTAGCTTTGCAGGAAAGGGGCAAGTGCAAAAGAAGGATAGACAAAGCACAGAAGAAGTGTTGGGAGGGAGACGTAAGGATGGGAGCAAAGTGATAAACAAACATAAGAAGTGCATAAACAGGAAAAAAAGAAGAAGCAGACACGCTCAAAGTGGGACTTTCACAGTCTCTAACCTCAATCCCACAAGCTCACACAGGCCTTTTAAGTCAACTTACACGGTGGATCTTTGATCAGAATGGGAGCGTCTGGGGCGATCGCCTTTGATGTGATTGGAGCGAGCCTTGAGTCTTGCTCGCTCCAGAAGAAGCTTGGCCTGCTCGTGTCTTGGGCTTAGAGGTAGTTCATCGCTGATTACAAGAAGTGACCTGAGGAGCAATGGGAAGAGAGACAGAGAGTGGAAATTAGTACAGAAAGGAATTATTATGGTGACAAAAACAGCAGGGGAATGGATAGAGTTTAACTCGCTAATGAGACAATCTGCCTGCATCTGTCTGAGAATGCTGAATATTTGATAAAGTGTTCAAATTTTCAAAGCTTATTCTGTGCTGACACATATCCAGAGACATCATATTTCCCCAAAGATTGACTTAACATGGAGCCCAGCAAGCTGCGTCTTCCTAAGCTGTGTTATGTAATATCAGATAGAAAGACTGGGGCGTGGCTCTAGTGGTCAGCAGCAAAGGGGAATGTCATCCATCCATTTATCCATTCATCCATCCATCTTTGTGGCCAGCAGCTAAGCTGCTCTGCATTGTGCTTCATCGTCTGTACTTCTCTTTATCCCCTGGCCCAGTGATAAAGATAGCATGATACACCAGCCACGTGGATTATCTTTGTAATGGACTAAGTGTGATTCATTCTCTCCTGTGTGACAAGATGAGAACATATTGTCTTTCACTAGATTACAGTTTGTTGTGTCACCGCAGTATTCAAACACCAGAAAAAAGAAATCAACAAAGTTGGAGCCTGTCTTTAAATATCATATGCAGCTCTTTATTCTACAGTTTATAACCATGTTCAAAATAACAACCTTCATTAAAAGGATGGCTTACAAAATAGTGCAACTGGTGAAAAAAGATAACAGTGTGCCAGGTCGACAAGTGACGAGCGAGTATCAAACATAACACATATTTGATACTCGCTCAGTATCGCCAGTGCACTGCTTCTGACAATACTCGACATCATCTCTTCCCTGTGATTAAACCCGATTATCAAAGTGTTTGTTTGGATTGTGCACCACGCATAGTTGCCTCATTGGGTAGATTTTCTCAAGTGCAGCTGTAAAAGTGAAATTTATGAGGAGAGGATATAAATAGTCCACAGAGATTATCTGTCACTACCCTTGCCAGGAACTACATTGCTCACCTTAAATAGGGTTCAAGTTCCTGGGCCAGAATGGCTGAGTCTGAGGAGTCCAAAACAGGATGGGCACCTGCAACTGGTATAAAAAAGGAAAAAGATATGAGCATATATAAAAGTGCAGTCAAAATTTCTCACAGATAAAAGAAGGATTTCTTGTCTTTGTCTCTTCCTTCACCCAGACATAATGTGCTACAGCGCATTAAATTATTGTTTAATGTTCCATTTTTTTAGGACTTGCCTTGCGGCAAACACAACTGCAGAGAGAGCAGTCAGCCATGACGTGACCAACAAGGACATTTGGGTATCAAAGAAATTGGGACTTGCTATGATCAAAAGGATTTTCATAAACCTTATAACATTAGGTTCAGATTACACTCAGTGGCAGTCTCGGAGGTCATCCCTAACTCATCTTTAATCTCGGACAAAAACCCCCCCAAAACAAAACAAAACACAGACGCACACACACACACACACACACACATACACAGATTATGTAACTGCTGAAGGATAAAAGCAGATTTCCCAGAGACAAGAGGGCAAAATCATCTCATCATCACGGACTTGCACCTGCATCTCTCGTACTGGGCATTGAAACTGAGATCTGTGCAATACCACATGATCATTGCATGGGAAAAAGTATCATCTGTCATCCTACAGACATACAAAGACATCCATTAGCGCGCAGGGATAAAACAGACAGGGACACTTCCCCCACTGCTCTATTAATAGTAACACCCGTATGCACATCTGCACATCTGCACATCTGACATCTGTTCAGCACTGGGAACCAGCCAGGTTACATTCTGTGTTTCAATACAACATTGTAGGTAGGCAGACTATGGATGAATGGGGCACTTTAAATGGCTGCAACAGATGGAAATCATTCTAAGCAGACAATGTGCATAAATTATTGACAATTTTCCAGCTTTAGAAGGTTGTTAGGGGAAAAAAATCAAATGCAAAATTTAACATTTTCTGTCCTCATCCAAAATGCTAACATGCCACAGGAGCTGATCCAGCTCATAACATTTGACTACACTTCATGAGGAAGCTAAAGTAATAGAGAAAAAAATATGACTAAGTCACAGCCTTTTAGGCACGCTACTAAAATGCTATTATTGTATAGCATAATAATACTGCAAAAGTAAAGTTATGTATTTCATGCCATGGCCAGGAGTTTCAAAACACTCTACAGCTTATTTATCAGTAAAGCATTACTAAAGCCCTTCTCAAATAGCTCCATGCATTACTTTTTCGCTTTCTCTATTATTGTCCTTAATAGACCTACCATTATAATCCACTCTGTACGTTGTTTCTTCATAATAGCCAGTGATTTCTCCTTCTTGCAGTTCTCTAACTTCCCTGTAGTGTTGTTGTCTTTCCCTTAACTTTGCATAGGCCCTCTCCTTCACCCTCAGTTTATCATCAGCGCAAAGGATTCCACTTTGTGAAGACATGCTCTCTGAGCTGTCTGAACTGCACAGTCCTTTATTGGGATCAGTCACATCTGTCTCCCTTTGCTCATACTTGTCCAGGTACCACTCCACACTATCAGAGTTTTGGATTTCAGAAGACACATCATAGTCATTCGCCAGACCTCCCACATCATTCTTGTTGCCTGCTTCAGCCAGTTTAGGCTTCCTCTGAGGCTCTGCTAGTGCCTCTGTCCGAGTGTAGTCCTTTAGTGGTAATGTGGGGGGTGTATTGTGAGGGTCAACCCCATTGAGAACCAACGTTTCTGGGCGTGCTACTCTCCAGAAGCCCTTTGGAGGGGCCCAGTGTCTTGCTGAAGGAGAAGAAGTGGAGGAAGTAAAGGACGATGCTGTGGAAGCAGAGATGTTGGAGGAGAGCACAGGTGGTGGTGGACGAGGAGGAGGGGAAGGGGATGGGCCATCCTTGCTAGTGCTTGGGTTGTCAGACTGAAGACTCTCCAGACTGGTGCCCTCTCCAAGCCCACAAGGCTGACCCGTTGGATGACTGACCTGTCCATCATTGTTTTCTGACTGCTCCTCTTCCACTTCCTCCCCCTGCTGTACAACTTGTGCTTCAGCAGGAGGACTGTGAATCTCCAGCCTGACTTGTACCTCTACCTCCTCCTCTTCATCACTGCTGCTTAAGTCCTTTGCACCACCTGATCGCCAGGAGGGAGCAGGCAGAAACAGCTGGCCTTTGGGTCTCTGTCTAAGGTGGACTTCAGATGAAATGTGTCCCGCTGGGTTGCTCACCAACACCTCCGTGTCAAATCTTCCTCTGTCTTTCTCCCTGTCTCTTCCCCTTGTTCTTCTCTGCGTGATTGTCTTCACCTTGGTCTGCAGGGCGTGGACAGCTGAACTTTGAGCAGGGGGAGGAAGAGAAGCATTCAAAGTGGTGGTGGGTGCTGGGAAAACAGGCTCAGGAACAGGACCCGTAATGAGTCCCCAGTTTATGGGAAGCCCAGTGGGCAAAGGGGAACCAGATTTTGATTGGATATTATCAGCGGCTTTCTCTTCCTCCATTGGCTAGTCATGCACAAGAAATTCCAAAGAGATTCTGAAAATAAAGAACAAGAAAGATAAAAACCTTTTCTATTCAGCGTATTCTGCATCTCTGTTACCAGATACTTTTTTCCTGTGTGCCGGGTAAGGAGATATGTAATGTGGACTCTGTCACGTTGCCTTATCCAGTGATTACTTTGCAGGGCAAAGGATAATCCTTTGGAATCAGAATAAGCAACTGCTGCCTGCAATTGAGACCCTACAGGGAATAAGCAGTATTATATGTTTATGTTTGGTTGTATATATCAGAAATAATCAACCATGTTTTTACCTGTTTGCCATTCATTTATAGAAAAACTGGAGGAAAAATCAGCTAAAGTATTTAAAATTCATTATTTACCCACAAGAAATACGCACAACAGCAGTTTTCTACAGGCTACTGTTGGTAATTATGTAAACCGGCTCCATAAAAGCAAGTTTAACTCATTATTATCATTAACAAAGTTCATTATCATTAACATTAAGAGACAGGTTGGTTTCGCTATTAGAAGGCTAACAAACATTTTTTAATGTACCTGCACTTTTGCTGAAGACGGCGTATTTTGACATGCAATCCCAGCGTCGATGGTCACGAGAAAGTTGCCATAAATTCTGGGGCAACCGCACAAATTAAAGTTGCCCTCCATAATAAAAAGCTGCGCCAAGCGTGCAGTTATTGCAGCGCGCATCCTCGCGTCACCAACAGGGGAGACGAGCGACGTCCCCGTGGATGGAATAACAATGATAATAACAAGATTTCCAAATGTTTCTCCAGATTTTGAGGTTATGTTTTCACTCTCCCTCTTTCTCTGTCGCTCTACGTAGCTCCGAGCGGTGTCAGGCGAGTCAGCGGTCTCTCCATCGTGCCTGGTCTGATAATCCCCTCAGAAATCAGTGGGATTAAACAAAAATGGAATAAATAAAAAAAATGCCTGCTTTAATTTCGCTCTTGCCTCATCAGTGGAGCTCGAGTGGAGCTCTGTGTTGCGCAAGTGCACACACACCGATTCCCTCCCCGCTGTAAAAATAAATAAATAAATAAATAAATAAATAAGAATAAACCAATGAAAAAGAGAAAACATTTCTAGTAAAATGGCTTGGTGACCTCTCGCCCAAATGAGATATCCCAGATACTTTTCACTCTTTATTTCTCTGATGCTCTAATGCTCTGATTGCAAGGAAGTGGGGTAGGCTCTGCTACGTTTTAGGGAGCACGGGTCTAATTTTGTCTCGCAAAAACAAATGTCAGCTGATTCTTATTTGTCAATACAGCTCCCTCCGCCCATCTTAATCTGTCCGAGCTCTCCCCTTCTCTTTGTTTCTCTAATACAGATACACAAACATATTTAATATATATGCACCCGTGCAAACTGAGCAGTTTAACTGTGAAAATGTTCCCAGATGTGATCTTCTCAGCACCTGCCCAGTTTCGGTATTTTGTGTGTGCGGCTCAATTTCAACAGAGGGCGCCATTTGCCCACAATCCAAACGCGCACACGCAAAAAAGAAAAAAAAAAAACGCGCGTGCACGCACACATCTTTTCCAGCTAGCTGTAACCGGCTAGCCAGTCTGTTGTCGAGTTGACACCCTCTCCCTTACCTTGGCAGCAGCTAAGCTGCACAGTCGACATGGCAAGAAAATATCGCAGCAATTTCCTTAAAAAAGATGAAAAACTTCCAAGTCTTTTGGAATAAGTGAGTAGCATCGACAATAACAATTTATCTGCTCGGTGAAAAACCCAAAGTAGTAGTTGCATGTTAATTTTAGGCACATTAGTGACGCATAGAGATTGTTAGCGAGCTAGCTAAGGAGCTAAGCGCTAAGAGAGTGGAGAGAGTAACATTTGTTCATTAGCATGTTAGCCCTCTGTGCTCATTCCGACGACAAGAGCCGTTGAGTTATGTGCCCCTCAAAACAAGAGTAAAGCACAAACCTGGTCAGTTCTTAAGAATTTTATGGTATTGAGTTGTTGTTACGATGTCTGGTGAATATAAAGACATTTTGGGACAGTTTTGTTGCTTTGAAGTTATGGGCGCTAGCGTTACATAATCTGACTTGTTGTGTCTCTTAGATCTCGTTTCCTTGAACAGCGCCTCCTCGAAGGATAATTAATATCTTTAAAACTGTAACGTATGAACAACTGTGACTATATTCAGAGCAATAACTGTGTGACAGTCGGTTACCGATAGGTTTCAGGTCGTTAAGTAACTGTTTGCTGATCAAACGACGTTTGCCCATAGCTAAGCTAGGAAACTAGCCACCCATAGCTTCCGATGCTAAAACTAAGCTAACGTTACCTAGAGTTAGCTAGCTATAAAAGCGTCTCGTATCACTCGTAAGATTAGTGGGTGCATAACGAAACATCGAGGTGGTCACAGCAAGGATAACAAACTGGGCAACAGTGCATTGTTGGTACAATATTATCGAGCGCTATCCCCAGACGCTAGCTTTATATCAAGTTAGAGGGACTTGTGCGGTTAGCCTATCCTATACCCTTTGTCCATAGTCATAGCGATAACCAGCTCTTTTTTTTTTTTAACTAGGCCACGCCGCAGTTGTTTTGGTCCATCTCAACCATTTGTTTGATTCGAACTTTACAAATATGTGTTGTGTCACCTCTGATTTGCCGTTACATTGTTTTGTTGGGCTTGAACAACGTAATTGACAGGAAGAGGCATATTTTCAGTGCGGTTAGTTGTTCCACGGGAAACCTGCTTTATAACCACACTGCCTAGAATGCATTTCTCAGCTGCAAATGCACTCATGCACAGTGTAGCCATGTTTTATAGTGTACTTCTACAATGTTTTGATGAAAAACTAATAACATTATGACACGTTTTATAAAAAAAAAACAACAACAACAACGAGAGTTTGTGAATGCGGGAACAACTATAATTCCGTTTCTCTTTCTGCTTTACAGTATTCATCACGAGATGTGATCCACAATCCACAATGTGTGAGGACATTTAAGAACGATTGAGTTCGGAAGAAAAAAAAATTGATTCCAGTGGAATCTTTCATTATATATATAAAATTATTATATATTTTCCTCTGTGTTTAAGCTCACATACATTTATACACACCCATCCCATCAACATATAACCATGCCAGTGCAAGCACCACAATGGACAGAGTTCCTGCTGTGCCCGATCTGCACACAGACATTTGAGGAAACTGTTCGCAGGCCCATCAGCTTAGGCTGTGGACATACAGTCTGCAAGATGTGCCTGAACAAGTTGCACCGAAAGGCCTGTCCCTTTGACCAGACAGCCATCAGCACAGACATCGAGCAGTTACCTGTCAACACAGCTTTGTTGCAGCTGGTGGGAGGCCAGGTAAGAAGTTTGTTTTTGTGTGTTTGTCATAAATTGCTAAACAAATGTACAGAGATCTGACTTTATACTGTCTGTGCTGAGATTTTGTTGATGCTATCTTGTGGTTAAGAATACTAGCTCATGGGTGTGTTTTTGTTTTGTTTTTGTTTGTTTGTTTGTTTTTTCAGTAGTGAAACATTTTAAGACACCAATCCTGGTTTTAAAGGATGACGTTTTCTGTAATTACTTTGGATTGTATTTGTGTCACACATGGGTTACTACATGGTGTACATACTTTTGGGATTTCTTTCTGAGTCACCCTACAGTCATTGAGCAATGACTTGAATTATGCTGCTTTACTGAGTGCTAGCGCATTCACTAAAGCCGTATTTCTCAGAGGGAGTGTTATACCAACAGGGTGAGGCACAGCTAATGGTGTCTGGCTTTGTTGGCCAGGTTTCTAAGTTAAGACTGCAATAATGGATAACGTCACTGCATCACTTGTAATGCTGAGATGTGTCTTCTCTAGTCATCATGACTGGTATGGCTTGTCTCTTAAACACATCTTGGTTGTATTGCACATTTGTGCCAATAGGTAGGGCTTCCTTAAATGTTCCCTGTGTGTGTGTGTGTGTGTGTGTATGTATGTGTGTGTGTGTATATATATATATAAAAATGTAAAATTTGCTTCTCTGGTGGAAAAATATAACTATCCCTACCACACGTGGTGTGCTCCACACACACACATGTATTTGGGCAGACTGAGTGATAATAATGGTGGCAAACATTATTAAGTAGCACTCAGCTTTGTTATGACCTTTCTCAGAATTGGCCTTAATGTGCTGATGTTAGCCTTTGTGAGCTTTGCTTGTGGAAGATTGCAGCAACAGATTTTGCTAACATTAACGAGAGCATCTCAGCATATTAATATTTCAATACATGCTGTTAGTATATAGTTAAGTGAAACTCTGTGGACAAATGAAAATGCCTGGTCTGGGGGTCTTTGGCAATCTTCAGCTGATTACTTAAAAAAACATTCTAATACCAGTGATTAGTGAGAATCCACATAATTTGAAATTAAATGTAATATATTTTAAGTAGGGACTATTTTAATTGTTGTACAAAATGAGTTGTAACGTGTTAAATTGGCCCTCAGTCCAAATTGTTTCTTACCGTAAGAATAACCATACACAAAAATGTTGCAAAAAAGGACTACTTAAGCCACCAACATACACATCATATTTTATTTATTTATTTATTTATTTTTTAAATATGCTTGACAGCTCACTGGAAATGTCATTTATTTTTCCAAAGTTATGATTTGTTTCAGTAAGTAATGTTTGCTGTTGATACTAGGCTAGTTTAATGCATTTCATTATGCAACTTCACATTATCAGTAAGAATACATAGTTCACTTTGTCTTCCAAAACACATAAAGAGGTATTTACAATTAATTTGTGCATTCAGCTCTGTTGAGCTTTTTAGCTGCTACATTACACAGTGAAATGAAAATGATGGTGATGGCGGTTCCACTAACTCTGCTACAGCTTTGTTGGGACAAAATTGTACTGAAACCTATTCATCTGTTGCTACTGATTTTCTAAATTCCTCCCTTGCATACTGCTTCAGGTTCCTAAGGCTCAGCCAGTTGCTTTGATAACAAGTCCAGAGGACTCACAACATTATGAGGAGGCCAGGCAGTGTGTGGAGGAGCTGGCCCTCTACCTTAAACCCCTCAGCAACACCCGAGGTACTGGACCTTGCTGGAACTATTTAGCTCTGTGGTTTGTTCTTTCTTGTATTTGTGGACAGTGGACAGACTTGCGCCTTTCAAATATGGAGGTTGATTTTCGGTATGAAAGACCACTTAACAATTTTCTTGTTCTCAGAGGGTGGATAGATTGGGAGGTAACTGTTAATGGGTGTAGGCTTCCCTTTCAAAAAATAGCATAAGAGTGTTTGCTTTCTTTGTGTTAATCTCATGCTGGATACCAAAAACTGTCTGGCAAACAAAAACTAGGTAGGCACTGACAGTTTGAACAGCACCAGCATATATCATAGCTCATAAAGCTGGAGGTGTCTTTGAGTGAGAATGCTCTTAATAAGACATAACTAGATTGTCGAAGTCACCCTATATATAAAAACAGCTAAATACAGCCCTACTGTGTATCATAACTGATTTAGTGCAAGTGTCATTTGTATACCTCTTGATTTTTCATTCAAAAGTGTAATACCTTTTAATATTGTATAGTATTCTGTATTTATATGTAATGTAATACATTGCAATTTTAAAGTCACAATGCCAAGAACGAGCAGACAATATTACCTCAGGACCAAGATTACCTATACTAATGTTTTGTCCCTACTTTTGAAATGCCTTCAAAACCTTACCTGTCTTTTACGGTACTAGATCACTATTTTTTTTAATATATATGTATATTTTTAATATCACAGATGATTACAAACTGAAATTCAGTTTTTACAAATCTGACTTTTTGTCAAGGCTGTGCTGTCATAACACAGAGATGGATGGTGGTCACTAATGACATCCAAATTAAATTTTACAGACCAAATGTTAGTCTCTTTAGTCACTTTGTTCAATTGCACAAGCATATGAAAATATCTGAATTGCATTTAAGGTGCAAGGTTTAAGTAGCAAAACAGATGATAAGCTATTAAGTCTGAAAACAAATTACATTATTTGCACTGCTTATTGAAATATTCAATATCAATATAATGAGTTGTATCTGCAAGTTGTTTCAGTGCAGAATATTGTGCATGATGCTGCCCTCAAGATTGTTGAGTCATAAATGTATTTAAGGAGCCTCAGTACAACGGTAACAGATGGGACATCCTGATTTCTTGGGATGGAGCAGAAATGTTCATTTAGCGTCTTGTTTGGATGTATATTGGATCAAAATTCTTGAAGAAAGGAAGAAAAAAATTTCTTCATTCCCACTAACAGTATTTGACTTAAGTTACATGTAAATGCATCCAGTTTGTCAATGTGTGTCACTCTGATCTTTGCTGCAGAGTGGTGCATGTTTGATGGATGAAACAAGAATGAACTAATTTCTGAGTTTTTAATGTAGTTTTTCTTTATAGTTACATTAATATACTTTGTCCAGACTGTTAGGATAGCCAAACCTTGTTTTCTGGTGACATCAAAGAGCATTGCCTTTTCAACAATGGCTGCTGGCATCTGATAATTTAAACATTGATACTGGTACTGAACTAAAGTATCTTAGCAGTACATCTTTTATTGCATTTTTTTCCTCTCCTTGCCAGGTGTAGGGCTGAGCAGCACCGCTCAAAGCATGCTGAGTCGACCCATGCAGAGGAAACTGGTTACTCTGGTCCACTGCCAGCTGGTGGAAGAAGAAGGCCGTGTTAGAGCCATGAGAGCGGCTCGCTCTCTGGGCGAGCGAACTGTCACTGAGCTCATCTTGCAGCACCAGAATCCACAGCAGCTCTCGTCCAACTTGTGGGCTGCTGTCCGTGCACGAGGATGTCAGTTTCTCGGCCCAGGTAGATAGTTTTCCTTTACCCACAAAGTGAAATTTCCATGAAAACAGTCCATTTATTCTCAGTAAAGACTAATTTGGAATGTGATGACTACTGAGTGTTACTCATCAATTCTGTGTTTGTTTTTCCTTTCTCAGCCATGCAGGAAGAAGCCCTAAAGTTGGTCCTCCTTGCTCTTGAGGATGGCTCTGCTTTGTCAAGAAAGGTGCTGGTTCTATTTGTAGTCCAGAGGCTTGAGCCACGGTTCCCTCAGGCTTCCAAAACTAGCATAGGCCACGTTGTGCAGCTTCTCTACAGGGCCTCCTGTTTCAAGGTATTAATCTGGCTGAAAACCAGAAGAAATTTATTTTATTATTTTGATATTTGTTATAAATATTGTTTAATATTTGTTTCACTATTGTTTTGCTAAATATAGGTGCAACCCTTTCTGTGCAGAATTTTCTGTTGTATGTATGTAAGAATTTCTTTCAGAAAATAAAGGTAACTAGATCATTCTGTGGCTTTCTACTAGGTTACTAAACGTGATGAAGATTCATCCCTAATGCAGCTGAAAGAGGAGTTTCGTACTTACGAGGCTCTGCGACGGGAGCACGACTCTCAGATTGTTCAGATTGCTATGGAGGGTGGATTGCGGATTGCTCCTGACCAGTGGTCTTCTCTTTTGTATGGGGATCAGTCTCACAAGTCACACATGCAGTCTATTATAGATAAGGTGTGTACTGGAAGTAAATCTATTTCAGTTTGTCGTTTTCACATACTGTACACATTTCAAAGAATCATTTAAAAAAAAAAAAAAAGTCTTAGCTCTGTTGGTCATAACATGTTCTTACATATGAAAGCTGAAGTACCAAAGCATTAACTTTTTATTTTTATTTATTTATTTTTATTTATTTTTTTGTTATGTGTATAGCTGCAGACCCCAGCATCTTTTGCTCAGAGTGTCCAGGAGCTGACAATTGCGCTGCAAAGGACTGGAGACCCAGCCAACCTCAACAGGCTTCGGCCCCATCTGGAACTTTTGGCCAACATTGATCCCAGTCCTGGTGAGAAACGCACCCGCTATTGATGCGAGGACAAGTTGGTACATGCAGTGTCAGATGCAAATCCAAACTATGGCTCTTGTGTTTTCCCAACCCTCTCTCAGAAATCTTTGTTATTGGCCAAGTTTTGTTTTTACAGGAATCAAGTTAAAGTTCAGGTTACTTGATTGAGTGATTTATTTATTACCCATAAGTAGCTTAATTCTGGAGTCATAAGTCACCCATCCTCACATGCACACTCTCAACAGACAACAAATAAGCATAGTGCAAAATACTGAAAACATATGCCACAGTGTGTCTTGGCTGATATGTTTCTACATGGATCAAAGTTATTTGCCCTTCCCTTTACTTATCCATATTGTTCTCTTCCCATAATTCTAGTAGAATTGATTTCATCATTCATGTCTGGGAATCTTGCCACTGAACTGTTCTGTCATTTCTTGAATGTCATTAATTCTTTGCATATTTAGGTAAAACCTGACAGTAAACTTTGACAGTGATATACCTCCTTTTATATTGAGAATGTGCTTTCTGCACCAAGAAATCAATTGCGCATTTTATTCCTTTTTGAACTACTTGGCTTTTGGTATCGCTGAGGTCACCATGCATTCCTTTTTTTAAAGCAAATAACACAATAGTAAAGTTTGTCACTGGTTATGTCTTTCTCATAGGTCTGTATTATCTTTTCGGCCAGAAAGTTGCCTCTTTTTGTATATAATAAGACTTTATTCTATTGTGGAAAGCTCCACTGAACAGTCACCAAATGCATATTCAGCCCTTGGAATCAGCTACTGCAGGCTATCGCAAAGCTTGGTCATAAAGCTGGTTATTAAGCAATTGTCCAGTTACTGTTGAGCCTGTAAAAACGGAGCAACTCTGTTAAAAACAAATCAAATGTTGTAATAAATTGTCCTGAATTGACCTTGAATTCAAGCTGAAAGTCTACACCCCAGTAACCAAATTCCTAAAACTATGCTAACAACCAAATACTCCCATCAGTATGTTGGATTTGTCCTGTGTAGTGTGACTTCTACTATGTGGCTCAAAGCACACATCTGTCTCAGGTGATAGAGAACAGCCAATTTAAAATGTATTAATCCTTTTTTCCTCTTTTATTTATTGTTTGTCTAGATGCTCCTCCTCCTACATGGGAGCAACTTGAGAAGGGGTTGGTAGCAGTGAAAACAGTGGTACATGGCCTGGTGGACTTTATCCAGAACCATAGCAAGAAAGGAGCCGATCCTCAACAGGTTAGTGTTTCTATTAAACTGCAAATAATGCTTGGAAAAAACAAAGACAGGCTTTTAAACGGTCTAATAATGTTTCAAAGGCTTGTAGGAGATTTAGTCATGGTGGTCCAAGACATTGTTATGACACTTGATTTTTGAATTTACTGTAATTTGTAGCAAACCCAAATTTTTCAGGATTGTAAATACAGAGTTTTTTTTAAATAAAGAACTATATGAATAAATAAAAATGATTTTTGTAACGTTTCATCTTGTTGGATATAACATTTGTTTGCATCTGTTATTCGATGCAATTTTCTTAAATGGAGTTTTTACTTTTTGATCATATGCAAAAAAATCATCTTTTTTTTTTTAAGCCTCCTCAGCACAGCAAATACAAGACTTACATGTGTCGTGACATGAAGCAAAAGGGAGGCTGTCCTCGTGGAGCCAGCTGCACCTTTGCACACTCTCAGGAAGAACTAGAGAAGTGAGTCTTAACAACAACTTGTCAATGTAATGTGTGGGTGTGTGTGTGAGAGAGAGAGTTTTTGTGTGTGTGTGTGTTGGTGGGGGGGGGGGGTGTTAAGCTAGTTTCTGTTCCTCAATTCAGTCACTATTACCACAGTGTTTTTTATACACTCTCAATTTTTCATAAATATGTGTATGTTGTTGTTTTTTTAATATCTAAAAAGAATACGATATCATAATTTTTATCATATTTTATAATACCTACCTATTTTAAGGTATCGTAAGATGAACAAGCGTCTGGCAGCTCGCCTCCCTGGCTCAGGAGGACTCTTGTCAGATGATCCTCTCGATGTAGCAGTGACCCGAAAGCCTTCACCCTTGGCCAATGGGACTGGTGGATCCTCTTTGCCCACGCTTATTGCTCGTGGCACCGACCCAGTCTCATATGAACTGCCGCGTAAATCTGTTAAGATGGACGGAGGGAGTCCCAGTGCCCCAGGATCACCTCCTGATGTGTGAGTATAGTATGCAGAAGCCAGAGAGTTAGCATCTTCATCAAAGCCACGGGTTTTCTTATCCCTAGGTCACAGAATGAGGTTATTCAGTGAAATTATTTGCTCTGTTAAACAGGGCAACACAAGATACATCAGATGTTGGAAAAATATTTAACAATGTGGGTTTATTCTTGTAGCCTGGACACTGTGCCCAAACATGGCATGACTCTGCCACCTCATGCCCTAGCCCACCCCAGGATTTCAGCAGATAACCTGTCAGTGGTTCCCAGAGGATCACCAGTGTACCCCCAGCAACAGCTCGCTGAGATGTACGGTGACACTCGTCCACCACCTTCTGCCTCTCAGTATGAGCCCCAACCATATTCTGCAGGTAGGCATAATGTATGCGTATGACTGAAATTGTAGCATTATTTTTATTATTATTATTTTAATTTATACTTAGAAGTAAATTGGAAGATTTTTTTTTAAATACTGTGACATTTTGTTTTCCAGGTTACCCCTACCAGCAGCCACCACAGTATGTTCCAAGAGATTACATCCGTAACCCTCCTCTGCATAGTGAGTCAGGACCCCCTTACCCGGATCCTTACCCTGGTTATGGCCCTCCAGAACGAACCTACCCGGCCCCTCACTCTGGTCAACAATTCTCCTACCCTCATCCTTCACACTATGACAGAGGTCGCCATATGTCCTACAGTGGTCCGCCACCTCCCCCTCAGCCTTACCCATCTCAAAGGGAAGGCTTGGTCAGAATGAGTCCAGCACCTCTAGATGTGCCCCCACCATCAACAGGGCATTCCAACTCTGTTTACCACCCAGAGCCCAGTAGCCGGGATAGATATGCAGCAGATGGCTACTATCCACCAGGTGCTCAACCTATGAATATGAGGCCCTATGTGAGGGTGAGTATGGTTTTAGATATGCTTTGTGCTCATTTCTCTTGGTGTGGATATGGGGGGGAGGAACTGTCAGCAGTTCAGCAGTCATTATTTGTGTGTGCATCTCATAGGGGCCATCATGTAGTGGTCCTCAAGCCAGCCTGGACTATCTGCATCGACGCCGGCAGGAGCTGTTATCCCAGCTGGAGGAAAGGAAGGTCATTTCGCCTCCACCTTTTGCTGCTTCACCCACTCTTACACATCCCTTCCCCAACGACTACCCTCCTGATGTTAGTACCCAGGAAATTTAATATACATCTGCTGTTTATGTCAGCCATTGTAATATTTAGCCTCTTATTTCAGGCTTAAAAGCCTAAAATAATCCTGAATGTAGTTGGTGAAGTAAAGCTTGAGTTAACTGTGAATATGGGTAAGTTTTAATAACTGCATGTGTTGTGTCTGCAGTATGACGAGGACAACTCCAAAGCAATTCCAAAATGCAGACTAGCCAACTATACGGGGCAATACTCTCCCTGGTCTTGTGAAACTATTGGCTCATACATTGGCACAAAAGATCCCAAACCCAAAGATGTTATGGTTCCTCCTCCTGTGGAGATGATGGTAAGCCTCAAGTGACAAACGAACGTTGTGCTGATTTCTTGGGTTTTTCATATAATAATAACCTTTCCTCTCTTTATCCTTTTCTCTCCTTTTGTCAGAATGTGGATGCTAAAGGCCTGAGAGAACCGTCGTTGGAGGCCCCTCGGAAGGGCACAGAAGTAAAGGATGATGACCCCATTATTCCATTTGGTACCCTGCCCACTGTGTCGCGCTTTGGGGCCATCTCTCGCACCTCAAAGACAGGCTATCAGACCACTGGACCTGTACAGGCCATGGCCTCCACTCCCCAGAACCCAAATTCTAAACACATGGCCATGCCAGGTAAGAGCCCACATGGACCGCAGTCTTATTGCTTTACTGACACTGGTAATTAAATGGAGCATATTGTTTCTATTGCTTTGTCTAGAGCAATACACTCACAAGAAGAAGAAAAAGAACTTAACTCTTTAATTCAGTGACTCATTGAACCTCCTTGTGCAACAGCTTTTAGCAGCTACAGCATTTCCTGTAGCTGCTTCTGTGATTTGGGACTATTCCCTCATTACTGTTTCAGTTAATCAATATTTCTGCAACATTCATCAGAAATACAATGAACACTGTGTGTTTGTCATGCATGTAGCAACTCAAGTAGGTTAAGGTCAGGATGCTGACTTGGCCATTCCATAGCGCAAATTGTCTTTGTTGAATTACTTGTGTGCTTTTGGTCACCAGGCGCTTAGATAGCAAAGAAACATCGAACTATCAATACTCCCTCCTAGAGCAGGGCGATTTGACCAAAAATATTTATCACAATATACATTTGAAAATTTGCGATAACGATATAACTGACGATATAATTGACACTAGACAAAATACTTTACAACTCAACTTTATTAGTGCATTTCCAGTGGAAATTGGCCGACATATCCTCAGCATAACCATGTATAATAGCCACAAAACTTAAAAAGAGGTTATACACACACAATACCGTAATATTATGTTGAAGCACTGTACATATCACTCCGCGAGGCTCCAGCCTACGGTAGCCGTAATGCTCAGACAGTCCATCAAGCGGTGCGGCTTCGTAGCTTAGCAAAGTCGTACTGAAACATTTGACAGATTTTCGAGCGCCGTGTACCACATAAAATCGTTTCGAGGTCCGTAAACACAACCAAAATTAAAAACTAAAACTAGTGCTTTGTTGCGTATCTGACAGATGAAAGCCAAACCAGTTCCACACCACTGAAGTTGCAGCATTTTTACAAACCAATTCTGGTTCATCCGTTTCATTTAACAATCCACTTTCGCTCTTCTCATTCTGCATCGCCGCCATGTGTGTATGTAAACAAAGGCACTGCGCATGCGCGTTTTACCCATATTCTATTGCGATATTTCATTTTCCTATCGTTGCCCAACATTACACCGGTATTACCATGAACGGTATGATATAGCCCAGCCCTACTCCCTCCACCATGCATCATATGGAAATACACTAATTTTCGAGGGTGGTGTAGCTTAGTATCTATTCACAAAACGTTTTATCAGAAATGGCACATCCTGTTTTTTGTTTTTTTTGCTTTTTTTAAGGCAGTAGGATCTTTCCATTTCTATATTTAATCACTTTTTTTTTCTTTTCTTTTTTTCTGTTTTTTTTTTTTTTTTTTTTAATCAAGTTGTAGATATTTCTGCAAGTCATTTTGCAGCATTTTGGGTACTTTTTCACTACTTTCAATATTGCTCATTGTGCTCTTGGTGTGAGGATTTTTTTTTTTTTTTTTTTTGCAGGACACCCACTCATATGCAGAGTAGAAACAGTCCTGAATTCTTCTTCCGTTTGTAGAAAACGTGCCTGTTGCAAACTGAACACCATTTTATTTAGAAACACTTCTGTAGCCCTTCTAAGCTTCTGTAGTATTTCTTATAAAGTGCTTTGAAGGCTGTCATGCTCACGTCACAATGCACATCAAGCAATTGTTTTTAAGAAGAGCAGCCTTGTCAGATCAGCTCCGGCTATATTTATAGGAAGCCTCACCTGTACAAGCATACTTCTAATCTGAGTTTGTCAATTGTGATACACAAAGTAGTTTTTGAAGAAGGTTTAAGGAAAGATGTTATGTTTTTATTCATTTATTTTTGTCCCCCCACACACAGGATTATAAGATAAGACAGCTTTTATTAGTCCCAGAGATGGGAAATTCACATTGTTGGAGCTGCAAAGTAAACAAGTGTAGTATTCAATACACGGGAATACTCATAGAGCATAGTCATTTCACATAATTGTAGTGTTTCATAATTGCAATTTGTTAAGAACATAGTTCTGTTATACAATTTACCATCTTCCCTTCAGCAGAATACACATATGGAAGCCATGGAGGATGGGGTGGAACTTCATACCCCACCCACCAGAATGCCTCCTCCTCTCAGGGACATTTTAGTGAGCGGTAAGTCCTATATTTGTTTAATCTGTTTGTTATTCTTGTGGTTGTTTTTTTTTCTTTTTGTTTTTTTAATATAGTCAGTAGATGATCATGTGAATTGTGTATTTGCCAAATATCAGAAATGCCTTTTGTTAAAGATTGTGAAGCAGTTATTTTTTGCTGTTGTAGTCTACCCATGGCAGCCTCAGACAGAGAGCAGTTAAAGATTGAGCTACAGCAGGTGAACCAGCAGATCAGCCAACAGACACAGATGCACAGCATGGAGGTTTGTACAATCTGTTACTAAGGAGGATCTATAAATGTCTATAAAGACCCCTATCGTTTTGATCAATTTTTACGCCACAAGAGGTGTGAGGTGCTCAATATTATTGATTTCTTACATTACCTATTTATGGCTCGACTCTTCTTTTTAGATTAAAAATTGATGTGGCGAGAAATACAAGCTGTTTACCTGGTGTCTAGTTACTATCAACATATATTCAACACTGAAATATGTGTAATGAATAAAATGAATGTCCCATTTTAAACCATTGTTTTCCTGACTATTGCTAAAGACTTCCAGATTGCACATTCACCCTCCTACTCCTTACTTCCTGTCTTTCTGCTACAGGCTGCCAGTAATTCTTTACTCCTGCAGAGGGAGGCCAGTGCATTGGCTACTCACCCTGGCCAGGGCCAGGCAGCAGTAGCCTCACAACAGCAACAACCCAAGTGGCCATCAGGGGGAGCAAGTGCAACAGCTGTCTCCAGTGAACAGCTTAGCCTGGAGCTTCACCAGGTTGAGAAAGAGATTGGCAAAAGGACCCGTGAGATGGCTATGGTAGGAGTGGTGGCGAGTTGTTGAACACTAACAAGGGATGTAACAGTTTAACCATGGATTTTGAGAGAATTTGGGATTAGTGTGGATGTGGTTAAAACGTCTTGATGGGTGGGTTTTTGGCAAATTGACATCTAAATCTTTATGAGCTGTGTGTGATGAAATATTTTATTAGGGGTTATATCCATTTCCAAACCAGGAAAACCAGGTGGTCCATGATGTTCAGCAGTACAAGATGAAACCTGCTGAGAATGGACAGCCAGAGCATAAGACTCCACTGGAAGAAATCTCCTTGGCACTTGCGTGAGTTTGAACATGCTTAAATATACTGCGTCCCCCTGAATATGAATATTTTATATTATTTCCATTCATGTCTTGTTCTGCTTTGTCTGTTTTCTCTTTTCTTCATACAGTGAGGTGTCAAATGGCTCCAGCAGTCTGCCAGAAAGTGCAGTGGGCGGGTCCATGCTGTCACTGACGAATAAAGCATCTGCATTGAGCTTATGTTCAGATCCAGGTGTCACTGGTTCAGAGATGCAGAAGAATGGTGTTGTCCATTCCTGCTCTTAGGAAGTACACATTTACACACATTCAAAAGCATGCACAGGCACACATACACCCATTCTATTTAGAAGATGAGCAGTATCTGCCGTGATGAATTTTCTTTCTTTTTGTTCTGTGAATGAGCTTTTTTTTAATGACTTTCCTTGCCTGGAAACCAGGGCATATGATAACATTTCTTGTGTGTGTTGTTTTTTTTTGTTTTTTTTTTTTGTTTTGTACTGGGTTTAGATTAACAAGGCTCACAGTAGATTCAGGAAGAGAAAATGGTGGTGATGTTGACAGTGTCATTACAACTTTATTTAAAAAGTATATGCATATTCAACCTCAACGGTAAAATTATAGCAGAGTATTTGATCCTCCTGGAGAAGAATGTTGGGTTAGTTGAACGGTTAGGTAAATAGGAGCACCTTGTAAAATCGCATACACTCTGAATAAATTCTGTACGATCTGGTTTATGATTGACGATGGCAGAAATGTCACTCTTGGTACTCACCCCCCAAAATCGTAAGAAAAAAACAAAAAAAGAGGTTGCCCAGATCTGGATGTCTGAGAAGGGAAAAGCACTTCAATATTCCACCTGGATTCAGCCAAAATGGGCATGCAGGGTGTTTTTAAAAATGCAGTGTTACACCACATGCACTTCCACACCTGCCATGAGAAGTATGATTTTTATTATTGCATTTTATGAACACGTGTCTGTTTCATATTTGAAAGCAGTTTATAATATATTTAATTGGAGCATTCTGTTTTAAAGATTGCATTAAGTCTTTGATAATGAGCTTTCCGTGTTTTCTATAAGGGAACCTACTAAGTGCTTCTCTTGATTTATTTTTATTTTTTGTTTTTTATGTGACCCTGATGTGATTTGGTTGCCTTTCACCAGTGCTCCTGACTGTCTGCTGCATTCAGTTCAGTCAAAATTGTTGTGAGCTTGTGCATGCAGGTTACCAGACGGAGATGGTGCACCTTTTTGTATCAGGAGTCACTTGAATGACTGTGAAGTTGACCTTAAAACATCAAGGCAAATAAGGGATTTCCCTCCTCAGAGATTCTCATCTGGCCACACAAAAGGCCTCCCCATTGGGATTATCTTGTCATTTGTTCTCCTAACTTCTATGAAGTTGCCTTCCCTTGTGTATGTTTTGTTAAATTTTTGTCTTACTTTTTTCTTGCTTTACATTGTTACGATTTTGGGCGATGATGCTTACCTTGTGAAGGTTTTATCCAGCTTAGTTTAAGACACACTCTCCTCTCCGTCATGAAATGGCTATAATTGGCAGTAAGTCCAGAAAGGTTGCTGTTGTAGCGTTCTTGGCTGCATTAGTACATTTGAAATCATGTTTACAGCTGAAGAAAGCAGTGTTATTTACTGAGGAGTGGCTGGAAACCTTCAGGAACAGCTGTGCTTCGATCAGATTAATAAATTCATTCACCTCGCATTGAGTGTATTTGAGTGTCTTTGCTGACTGGTGCGATATACAGCTCACTTGGTCACATTTATTTTTGTTCACAACCTGCTGTCATCATCACCATCATTAGAACCATTATTGCTCTTTCTCCATCATATAAATTGTTTACTGCTGATGCTCAATAGAGAGCTCGTTGCCTTTTTGTAAACAGTTAGCATGATTGGCAAAAGTTTTACTGCTCTGCTGACAACGGGTGAGTTCTTGTTCTTGAACGGTTAAAGCATGGAGGAGACTCTGTGGGTCGAGTTGTTTTAGTTTAACATCAAACCTTTGCTTTCACATGAGGAATACCGAGAAACTGGCACATTGGTGACACCGGATGAGTCAATTATTTTAAGGCACAAATGTTTTTGAGTTGTGCAACATCCTCATCTTGGCTGTTCAATGGGTATCTTTTCCAGTTTGTCAGCACCACGACAGCAAAAGTTTTGGATTTTCTTTCCTTTTTTTAAGTTTTCCAACCACACTTAAAGCCTCTGGCTGCTCCTTGCTACATTTATTGTTTAGGTACACAGCTCACTTATACATATGAGTATGTATCCATACATTAATATACTAAAGCACTATTAACGTGCCACCTCTTATCCTACTCGCTCAGCATTTATATTAAATGATCTCTACTTAGAATCAGCAAAATGTTTTTGTTTTTTGGGTTTTTTTTAAATTTGTTTTCGGTCCACTGGTTGCCAACACAGACTTTATCCTTTCCCAGACGAAGGACTTCTGTGTGAATTGATGTGTGTTCACTTAAATCTTTTGTGTTCAAACAAAGATTAGACTATGCTTCCGAAGAAGACAAAATTCATAACTTTGGAAAATTTATGGAAATGTTTTGTGTGTGTGCTAGATTGTATTATAAATGTACCCTGGATAAGTTGTTTATTGTTGTTCTCCCCCTTCATTGTGCTGTACCGAGTGATAGAGTTGAGGTGTTAGGAAAGTTTTGGGGTTTAGCCCACCATTGCCCCCAAGAGAATTAGCAAGAAGTCTTTGATGAAAGGTTAGCCTCAAGTCTTCATCTAGCGCTTTTTTTTTCTTTCTTTTTTTTTTTAAGGAGCTAATTAACACTGAATTGGCATGATGGACTCAGACCTTGGTCCCACCACCCAAAAAATGCAATGATACAATAATCTAAATCTGTCAAGATTTGATTAGCTTTTTTCTTTGTTTTTTTTTTAAAGAATGTTGACTTGGCTTTTTGTAGATTTTCTTTTTTTTCTTGGCATTAGTTGAGTGAATTTATTGACATGCAAGTCTTAGTCAACACCTGACCTGATGTGTGCAGCTTTATGAGCACTTGGTGACATTCACACTTTGTTTTTGTGTGTGTCTGTGTGTGTGTGTGTCTAATTTTTATTTGGGGTTTTTTTTGGCGGGGAGGAGTTTTGTTTTTTTTTTTGTTTTTTTTTTCGTTTTGTTTTGTTCTTGTTTTTTTACAACTATTTGCAAGAAATAGGGCCATCAGCTTAATTTAACAAAAAACAACAACGGGGAACTGAGTTAGTCGGTAATTGGCTAAAGAGTTAATGGTGTTAATTCAGTATTTTGTTTCTAACAGAAGTTGATGAAATTTCCCACAGTGCTGATCCTGCCAAACGGGTCACTGCAGGTCTGAATGAGCCGAAATGACTTTAGCTTTGCAAAAGCTGGCATACCGTGATATATGGGGTGTTTTATACAGCAAATAGCAAAGACGTTAATTTCAATATTCGGTGTGTTTTTTTTGTTTCTGAGTGGAACCGCTGCCCATATTTGCATAACCAGTTAAACCCCTCCTCTACCACCCTTGACCACTGAACTCTGTTACTGCTGTTTGAGGCTCACATTTTATTCCCGGACTTTCTGGGGAAATTCGCAAATGGCTTTTTTATATAATTACTCCCGTGTAAAATATCTCTTAAATTAAGGTACAGGTTTGATTTCAGCAAGAAAAAATTTTTTTTATATGTATATTATACTCCATTAAGGAATGTCTAGAATTATCTTCCTCCAATGTGGATGTAGCCATTATTACGCCATTTTATGACTTTGTAAGAGAATTCACTGTGTGAAAATTGGTTTGCATTTTTGTATAATACAATCTGCTTTTTTTTTTTTTTCTTTTTTTGATATGAGAGGGAGGTCAAACTGGAAGTTTGAAGAGGAAAACAAGAACCTGTGAAATTGAGAAAACAAAATGTAACTTATGTACAACAGTGATTCTAAGCTGAGGGAGAAAGAATAAATGATATTGCTAACTCAATGATTTTGTCATTGTTTTATTTTGTGAAATGGTTCAGTATTTTTCAAGATGTGAATGCTGGGAGTGGACTCATGGGTATGGTCTTAAGCACAGATTCCTCGTGTAGCCACGTCTGTTCTACCTGTATACTGTGGTCCTGAGCAGTGTTTTCTGAAGATCTTTGAGATTTGTTCTTTGGAAGTTGTCTGCTTCTGTTTTTTTTCCCATATCATTTTCAGTCCAGTCCTTGTATGTGATCTTTGTACCTGAAAGGAATTGTTTTGTTTTTGGGGGGGTTTGAGCCACACTGAGGCCACATCATCATTCAAGCATTGAAAACGTGCCTGCTTCAAGAGATGAAACTGTTGTGACTACATGTAAGCCAACCTGGCAGAGAACCAATTTTAAACATTTAGGCTCTTTGTTGCCAGCCACCTGGTAGAAAAACACATTTTGTTTTCTTTCCTTTGACATTTTTTTGTAGATTAAACTAAAGGTAACAGTTTGACAAACATAAAATAGTATTTTTGCATTAGCAACATGACTCCCAAAGAACTGTTAGTTGAAAGCTTGGGTTCTTTTTGGATGGTGTGCAGTGTGCCCTTAAGAAATTTGAGGATACTGGACATGTGAAGCACAAAAGAAGAACATTAACATCCTCATGTCTTTTAAAAAGACAGACCTGAGAGATATCTGGCCTTAATGTTAATTAAAGCTTCTTCAAAAATGGTCTCAGTAGGAAGGGACATGGGGAGAAAAGGCTGAGGTATGCCAAATTACACAAGAACTGGACTGAAAATCAGTGGTGACAGGTCTTGAGTCATTAATCCAAATTTGAAATATTTGATTTAAATAGTCGTGTACAGATGATGTCAGAAGAGAGGTGCAGCACTGTATGTGTATACCCATCTGTAAAACACAGTGGAGGCTCTGTGATGCCTGGGTCTTCATTTCAGCCATGTCAAAATTGATGGAATTATGAGTACAGATAAGTGCCGTCAGATTTTGATCCACAGTGCAACACCATTTGGAAAGCATCTGATTGGCAGTAGCTTCGGGTTTTGTTTTTTTTTTTTTTGTTTAGTATCACAATGATCCCAAACACACTATCAATCATGGGTTGGACTGAACTTCAACATTAGTGATGTAGTGTGAGATCATTTAGTAGCCAACATCCAAAGAAGAGCTTTGAATGTCCTACCCTGAGGTACCCCTGAGCAAGGTACCATCCCTAAATCCTTCCTGGGTGCTAGACTGGTGGCTGCCCACTGCTTCACTGAGTGAATGGGTTAAATGCAGAGAGGAATTTCCCCACATAAATCAATAAAGTATACATTATTATTATTATTATAAACAAACAGCAACAGTTGCTTCATTGTATTTTATATGGTATATACGAATACACAGAAAACAGGAGAACAAAAAAAAACATGACCTATCAGCAGGGACCTTGGTGACAGTGGGATGGAAAAAACTCCATTTTAACAGGAAGAAACCTCTTGCCAAGCTCAGGGGCAACAGCGACTAGTTTGGGGTGAGGGGAGGAAGATAGGACAAAAATGCGCTGTGAAAGAGATCCACAGATTAACAATAATAAAGAGAGTGTTCAGGCTGTGCTGAAGAATAAAGGTGGACATGAGAATCCACCTCATACTAAATTATGTAAAATATCAAAATTGAATTTAACATGATAAGGTTTAGTGAAGTTGAATGTTACCAGAGCCAGTGTAGCCAGCAAATTATTTGCTAAACCCTGATAGCTTGTGTTATATAAAGTTACAGCTCACTTTCATGCCTCCCAAACCTGGTTAAGCTTTGGGGCCATTTTGTTTTTCCTTTTGTCTCATGACTTACTTGCAAATGCTACATGTTGCTTAAGGTATTTTGATAGTCACGTACAGATTTTACAGGTGAAGTAAACTAAAGAGTTCCTTTGCAGAATAAGCAAAGAGGGGCAATAAAAGGGACAATAAAAGGTCACAGCCTTGAGTTTACGTAGTTGTTTTATATACTGCAACCATGGATACAATACCAAGGTCCTCTCGTCTTAGAAACCACTTGATCCCTCCCCTTTATTTGAATGTGAAAAAAAATAATAATAATTTGTAGATTTTATTCAAGATCAAGTCAAGCTCACAATCACATTTCTGGAAAGGTAAAGATACCATTATCTGTATTTACAACACCTTTCTCACACTCACACACTCACAGAATGGTTTTGTCCTTCGTGTGTGTTTTTCTACACATTATCTGAAGATGTAGCTCAATAAACTTTGACATCACAGTTGAGTCTATTTCCAGGAAAACTGTCACAAAGAAAAATAATTAACCAAGAACATATTCAAATCAATTCCTCACTCAGCCATCACCAGTTCATGGACAAACATACCCTCCATCTTCCCAGTTATTCTTATTCCACATTTGTTGGATCCCAAGTAAAAGGTCTTCCATCATGCAAGCTTCCTAAAGCAGCCATGTCCTCGTCCTCCAGCTGGAATCCAAATACCTGTTTGTGTGTGAGAGAGAGGATAAGATACGGTGGCGCTGAGTACGGTGGCAACTAGAGACAAAGCATGTACAAACTCCAAAACACTTACAAATTCCAAATAGCACGGACAAACACCAAGACACCTGCAAACTCCAAAACACACGCAAACTCCAAAAAACGTACAAAATGCAAAACACACGCAAACACCAAAACTGTCATGAATCGCTGTGCGGCAGGCAGGAGTTGGACCCAAAATGCGGGCACTTAGGCACGAGGTTTAAACACAAAGAACTCCGCTTTTATTTGCTGGCAGGAGAAAGTCATACAAAGTAAACTAAACTGGAAACTCACAAACTAAACTCACAGGGAGATCCACACAGCAAGAGGTACGACGCGACACTGACTCAGAGAAACACAGGGTTTAAATACACTGGGAAGTAACGAGGGGAATGAGACACAGAAGGAGAGCACAGCTGGGAGAAATCAGAACTGACGAGACAAGGGAGCAAAGTAGGATACACTCACATGAGACACAGACCTTCAAAGTAAAACAGGAAGACACAAACTAGACTAAGGGAGACAGAGCAACTAAGAAACACAGACAACACCAACAACAAAGAGACACAGAGGGCAGCTACTAAATACTAAAGAACTAAACAGAATACAAGAAAACCGAACTAAGACACTACACTAAAGAATAAGCTGGGACAACAAAGAGAACTAAGAACATAATACAAAAAACGCAGAGGCACAAGAAACTCAAAACACTGGGTCACTGACCCAGGACCGTGACAAAAACACATGCAAACACCAAGACACCTGCAAACTCCAAAACACGTACAAACTCCAAAACACACGCAAACTCCAAAACACGTACAAAATCCAAAAAACGTACAAAAGCCAAAACACACGCAAACTCCAAAACACGTACAAACTCCAAAACACGTACAAAATCCAAAACACGTACAAAATCCAAAACACATGCAAACTCCAAATCACAATGGAAGTGCTCCAGGACGCTAGGGGCAGTGTCGAGCTCGATTTGCAAAATAAACGGCAAGTTTGTTGCAAACACTTGGGATGAGACGGTCTAGTCTCCATCGCGCTTCCCAGGTTGCCTAGCAACCATGATACTAACCACTGGAAACATGTCATACAACTTTGTTTGACAGAAATGAAGGAGAACATATTTTGTTCATTTGTTTGTTTGTTTGTTTCTACAAGAGCTTTGTGTGATTTGATAAGTATCTGAGGCTGAGACCACAGGACTGTAAAACATGATTTTTGGGCTTCATTTCTGTACTGAACGGTCATTTAAGATTCGTTAGTAAATAACAATTAGCTAATGTTGTTCATGAGACTAAAGTCATATCACTTTGGTAATGTAAATATAATATGGCCAACATTATAGTTATTATATTAATCATTATTAGCTATTACAGCAGTGAACATGAACTCTGTGTCAAATACTGAGCTTCAGTACAGATTCAAGTTACAGTTATTTATATGTCTTATCACCTTAAATCTTCACTCAAGACAAGTATCTTTGACAGTGCATATATAGGTGTATCATATATAAGAGACAAATGTTGTTCCTTCCCAGTCCCAGTGCACTTGTTAGCATGTTTTGGTTCGTGCAACTGGTCCGTCGGGTTATTGTCTCCCCAGAAACATTTCTGTTGTGTCTTGTGTGCTTTTGCAGCGTTTTTCTTTTTGCAGCGTTTTTCTTTTTGCAGGTGTTTTTCTTTTTGCAGCATTTTTCTTTTTGCAGCATTTTACTTTTGGCAAGTGTTTTCTGAAGTTGCAGTCCGTTTGGCCTCTCAGGGCCACCGTAATAAGAAGAGGAAAAGGATCATATGAAAAACGAAAATGCCTGTGCCATTAAAAGTGAGATTGGCTTCTCTCAGTTGTGATGATAAACTGCAGAAGTTATTATGCATCTATATTTTTCATTTGTCTTCTGACTGGAAAGATGGACACATTATGCCATTATTTAAAGTATTTAACTTGTCAAGATCTCTTTACATTTAGTAAACCTCAGTTAAGCCAGATGCATAAGTTTATTATGATGACCTCTAGTGGAAGCTACCAAACAAGGCACATTGTGTAGAAGTCTTGAGCCACCTCCTTTTTAAAAAAATCTGTATATTTTCTTAGAAAAATGTTAATAATTCCATACATTTTCCATTTGTAATTCATCACTAAATCCATCAGTTTTAACAAGATGAAGAAGAAGAACACAACTGACTGAAATGCAGGTGCAAACAATGACAGAGCCTCCACCGTGTTTTTAAGATGGCTGTACACAATCAGTGTCGTACCTCTCTCCTGACCTTTGCATAAACTGACAATTATTTGAACCAAAACTTTCAGATTTGGTTTCATCACTCCATTCATTGCTACTGATCTTAAGTCCAGTTCTTGTGTAATGTGGCATACTACCTGTTTTCCTCCCTAAAGAATGGCTTCTTAACAGCCAGCCTTCCACTGAGACCATTTCTGACGAAGCTTTAGTGAACAGTAGATGAACCAGATGCATCTCTCAGGTTCTGTCAGGTCTTTGCTTTTTTCCTGTTTCTTAAGATACTTTTCTTCTGCTGCAGAAGAACTTATTTTGTCCTCCATTTGTCGTGTTTCCTTAAAATCTTTAGGACACAGTGCGGCAAGTTTTCCACTAATAGCTCTTTCTGAATCACCCTGTTATAGTACAATTTTTACATCTGTCAACTGTGTTTGGCATTTTCCATAGATTAGACTAAAGAAATTAGAACAGACAGGCTGCTAGTAACAAAGTGTGTAAAGATACAATTTAAAATTGGTTCTTTACCAAGTTTTCTCTGTATTTCTATGTGTAGAGACAGGACTGATTCACCCCTCGAGTTCGCTGCCTTTTTTGTGCTTGAATGATTTATTCCTCTGAAAATGGTCAGGTACAAGGACTGGACTAAAAATGGGTGTAAAAAGAGCCAGTGCCCAAAGGAAAACTCTGAAACCACCTCAGAAAGCTGGCTCCTTAAAGGCAAAATATAAAGAAATTAAGGGTGGCTCAAGACCTTTGCACGGTGTTGTAACTGGGTTTCGATGAAGACATGATTTTGACTGTCTTGTCAAACTTGGGCTACAGCTAAGCTTTATTTGAAAAAATGTTCGATCACAACATGAACTTTTATTTTGTTTTTTCATTTTGTAGACTTTTTAAAGGGTTCAAGAAAGTATGGAATGATCTTTAAACTCACTTCACAGTTTTCTTGTATCCTCTTCTTTTTGGTCGATTTTGGTATTGTCACAACTCCGTTCTTAGAAACACAAAATTGAAAATATTCATCTGAGCTGGCGTGCGTCTGTGCTTTTCCGCTATCTGGAGAACAGTGGGATTGTTGAAGACTTGACCCTTGGCCAGAGGACTGTACCCTTCAAACACAATTCCCTCCTGACGACAGTACTGAATCAGGTGATTTGGCTGCTGGAAAGGATGGTACTCAACCTGATCGGTTAAAACAGCATATAAAACAATGAAGTCAATGAGCTGAAGGAAGTTTTATGGCATAAAGAAAGTCAACCTGAGTATCTTTGCACAGATTCTAGCATAAATAAATGCTAAATAGATAAAACTACCTGGTTAACATGTGGTATCACAGTACAGTCTTCTTTCAGCTGTTCCAGATGGTGGACCAGAAAATTGCTGACCCCAATAGCACGGCACACACCTATATTAGCAAACAGAGATATGTATGCTTTGTGAAATAAACTCTTTTACTACTATTAAGTGATATGTATTATCATCACTACTTCAGTGATTATCCAGCTGTAAAACTGAAGCTAGTCTTTTAATGAAATTATGAACATATTTCATGAGGATAAAATTAAGATAGTATAAAGAAATAATTGCATTGTATGGTAATTCTGATAATCTGCTGTCATCCATGAAGCTAATCCCTTGTCTCTAAGTTAATACCATGCATTTAGCATTTACCTTCCTTATATAGTTCTTCCAAAGCTCTCCAGGTCTCAGCTCTCATCTCCCTGTTGGAACCACCAGGTGTCTTTGACTCTGGCCAGTGCATCAGGTACAGATCTTTAAAAACAACAGGGGTTAGAAGTCATGATGTAACAAAAGACAGCAAACTGCATTCGGTGTTGGTGAACAAAGATTAATTAAACTATATCATGAGCCATCACAGGTTTATTCAAGACGTTTGTTCTGCAGTGACATCCCAGGAAACCATTTAACTGTTAACTGTTTTTAACTTTATCAATCAGACGGCATACCAAAATACTTGACCCCCATTTCCAAGCAGGAGTCCAGACAGGCCTTTTTTGCAGCTGTATATCCGTAGTCGCTGGGCCACAGTTTATTCGTGAGCCACAGATCACTTCGTGGAAGCCCACTTTCTCTGACAGCTTTGCCCAATTCGGCCTCGCAGCCATAACGCTTTGCTGTGTCAATGTGGCAGATGCCACATTCAGTGAGGGCATACATAACTGCATCTTGGGAGTAACCACCATTATGTGATGTGCCTGGCAAAGAGAAAAACACACAACATTTATACATTAAAAAACAACAACAATGGTAATTATTATAATATAGACTTTATAGTTCCCACACTGGGGAAATTCACATGTTACAGCAGCACAAAGGTCAGAAAGAAAAGGTGAATTAGAGACATATTAGAAACATGAAAATAGAAAAATAAATAAGATAAAATAGTGTTCAAATCAAAAAGACAAAATACTATACAAGAGTGAAGTGTACTATGAGCAAATGGTTGCTATATAAAGTAAAATACACTACACTGTAAAATGTAATATTGTGTTTAATTAAAAATATTAAATAGGCTTAACTCAATTTTTATCAATTTGTTATTAGAACTCAATTTAAATAAGTTACAAGTACTTTTTATGCAAAAATGTTGATAAACTCAATTTATTTGAGTTGTCTTTACTTAGAAAAACTAAGGCTACGTCCACACGTACAGGGGTATTTTTGAAAACGGAGATTTTCCGTTTTCGTTTTAAAAAATAATCCCGTCCACATGTAAAGGCAGAAATGAAGGAAAACGCTGCTAGGAACATGCCAAAGCAACAGGTGGCGATATATTCCTAACCGTGCAGAAATGTTGGCCAATCAGAAGTCTAGAAGCTTCGGTGGGAAAAAGTAAACAAAGCTGGGGCATAGAAGCAGAACCAAGTTGTATGTGTGGAGGGACAGTAAATGTGTGTGTATATGTAAGCATTTAAACACTGCAGAGAGTACAATTAACAGTAATAGTATTGTAGAAATTCATTTCACCAAAACAATAACGTGGCGCACAGTGTGAAGTCAAAAAATGCGCACACCTTTGACGCTGCGTTTTCTCCGTTTTCTTCGTTTTTCTTGTCCACACTAAATGCAAAAACGGAGTTTTCAAAAATATCCACCCTGGCCGGAGTTTTTAAAAATCTCCGTTTTCAGTGACCAAAAACGCCGTTTACGCGTGGACGAAAGGTGCAAACGCATAGAAAAATCTGCGTTTTCAAAAATACCCGGGTACGTGTGGACATAGCCTTAATAAGCTGGAAGTTTTGCTTCTCAGTGCGGAAGGATGAAAGATGTGTTTTGAAAATGCCACGTGACTACCGTCCTCCTCCCTCTAGGATCAGTCCGCATGTTCATGGTGCCAGCATTTGTTATGCAATATGTTGAGTAAACCTGGAGAAGCCTCAGCTCAAGAGATTATTGTCATTGCTGTGAATCTTTACCTGATACACTGACTTGGTGAGTAAATGTTTACTCTTATTCTAACTGATTTTGTGGCTGCTCTTAGTTTAGCACCAGGTTTATAATCTTGCTAGCTAGTTAGTGTTAGCTAGCGTTGCTGCTGCGGCTGGGCTCATGTTACTTAAAAATTAACACCACAGCCTTAAAAACCTTACATAAAACTATGTCGGTGAAATTTTCTGTTGATTGTTTGAAATAAAAAAGTGAGATAAGAGCCCAGACAAAATTCTTCGGGAGGAGCAGCCGTTAGGGGTGGGGTGGGGTGTGGTGTGGGGGGTATTTTCAATCCATAGCCATAACTAACTAACTAATTATATATATCATGTTTAACCTGAGTTGCAAAAGACCGCAGGGGGTTGAAAACAATAAGCCAGGAGTTAGCTGTGCTCACAGACTCTATCAAGCCTTGACCTCCCGGTCAGCTATTGCGCTAGTGGATAACAGAGCTCTCCAAAAACGTGAAAGCACTTTTACAAATATGTGATATTTTGATAAATTAAGTAGATATTTGAGCATTACACAGCTACATTCTCGCCTGAAAATAAAAAAGGTTGTTTTGTGACCCAGAAACGGTAGTCTGGGGAAAAGGAGGATAGCATTTGTCGGATCACATCCCCCAAACTTAGTTCAGAGGGTCTACACTGTATATAGTGAAGTCTGCAAGTTTTCAAACAACAAAATTTGTTTTGTGCCCAAATCATTTTGCACATCATTAGAATGAAAGTTATTGGCCATGTTTGCATAGCCCTTTTTAAAATGATGCTTTCATGACATTATTGTGTGTTTGGTGGTGGTCACGGCTATCCAGACTGACAATTGGGACATTGAATGTCACCTCTCCGGTGGGGAGGGGGCCTGAGATTGTCTAAATTTGAGTCTGTTTATACCAAATGCAGAAAAAATGTTTTAAGAAAGCAATTAAGTTCATGTTCCAAAAAATATGATTGTTTGCTTGCAGGACAACAGGAGAGATGAGTCCTCCGTCACACATGGTGTGGTCAGTGAAGATGGTCGCCTGCAGGTTCAAGCTCATTGCATCTCCAACCCACATCCACTGCCACTGTACTTATGGGAAGTTAAAGACTTTCTTCTGCACCTACATTTAGATCACCTCGATCCATGATAGTCATTCAGGCAGTAATGCCTGGACTGGAAACAAGCCATCCTTAAAATAATACAACATTCCAGCTCATGTGTTGGAATGCAAAACAAATGTGTTGTTTAAATTAGAGACTGCACTTGTGACAGAACAATAAATATTTTATTTTGATTATTTAAGTAATGTAAGTACAAAACAAACTTGTGGTAGGCCTAAACTTATTTTCAGAATAATTGAGACTTTGTTTCATTGTAAGATTATAACAGTGATGGCAATATAATTGTTTGTTGTTCAGCAGAACAGTGTCCAGTATGTTGGCTGTTATACTTTGTTGTGTTTGAAAATAAAATGGGCTGATTTTAACATCATTACAAAAAGTGTTGTTAATTATTTTTAATCATATTCAGGTTACCACAAATTGTTTTTTCATTTAGTTGAACTTGAAATGTTTGTCAGTAGGTAAACAATTAGTATTGTACAGTCAGAAATATCAAGTTATTCTTAATACTGCAGACTTGCACTGTATAAGTTGTCCTAACAGTCATCTTAAGTAAGCTTTACTTAGTTTTTTTGAGGCACTGAGTTTCCTTAATTTTTTTGAGTTCTGGGAACTAACAAGACTGTACAGTGTACTCAAAATGAGTAAGTTGCCCTAACTTGGTCATCTTACGTAAACTTGATCCAATTTTCTTGAGTTCTGGGAACAAATGAGCTTGTACAGAGTACTCAAAATAAATAAGTTGTTCTAATTTAGTCATTTTTAGCTAAGCTTTACTCAGTTTTTTTGAGGCAATGAGCTTCTTCAATTTTTTTGAGTTCTGGGAACTAATTAGATTTTACAGTGTAGAAGACATTTTAATTATAGTGTTATGTAGTTTAATTCAAACTTGACGGCGTATTAGCGCTGACATAAATATACAGTGTATTCATAAAAGGTATAAATACATACAAAATATTCACATATCCTGGATTAAAGGATACTGAAATACCCGTTTGTGTACGCAACTATTTATTAGTAGTATCTTTACTTCCCTATTGCATTACTTAAAAGTTTTTAAACCAACCGATTCAGTTATCAATCATTGTGTCCTAGGATTGAGGCTTCATTACAAAAGGTTTGTGCTAGCTGATTTAAAAACAATGACTGCCAGAGTAAAACACACCCAAACCAAGCACGGGGATCTGCAGACCATTGGAAAGTGGTACTGTAGGACAGTTCAGGACCGACGCCAACGACATGTTCACTTCACCAGAGTTGAGCAATCTGGAAAAACGTTTTTGTTTTGTTGTTAACTTTTCTTGCTTTAACGAGGAAAGCCATTCCTCGTTAACATATGTTATTCTCCAAAAAAGAATACTATTAATACACTCTTTTTTCATTAACAATGAATTAGATTAACTTACCTTTGTTGTAACCACTAGGCGAGACTGGTTTTTTAAAATTTTCATTTAGTTGATTCTCCCCTTCTCTTTCGACCAACTATTATTAACATATTTGTAGAGGCGAAGATATGCCCCTGAATTAAAAATCAAGTCCATTCGCTGAACAAACATGGCGACTGTTCATCAGAAAGCCAAAATACGCGAGTGAAAATATTTACGAGGTTGTAACGTAGAAAATGTATTTATAACGAGTAAGAAAAAATATTCATCTAACAAGAAATTTTCTCTGTAATAAAATAGCTGCGTGGCTGTTGAGTGCCATGAGTTACGGCGGCTGTTAAATTGGAACCGCTCTTAACTTGTACACTCTTTGGACAAAGTCAGCCAACATGGCGACCGTTTGAAAGAAAGGGGTTGAATGTTTGTAGTGCCAACAAAAATGAGGTGAGTTCTCCTTTCTAGAAAGAAAAATAGAATATGTTAAAATGTAACAGGCTAGATATGTTACAAGCGAGCCGACTAAACCGTTGTGTTCAAAACAAACGCTGAGCTAAAATCACGTTAAAGTTAGCTAAAAATCAGTGCAACTACTTTCACAAGCTAAGCTGTCATTTCGGATACCCAAGATGGCTTAATTGATTTGCATGTTTAGTTATGGATGTCATATAATCCTAACATTTATCACAGGCCATAGATTAACTAATTTCTGCTTAGAATACCAGAAATCAGTCATAACTGCATATATTGATTTTTTTTCTTTTAAACTGGAGCTGAGATGGAAATATTAATAAATACTGCAAATCTGTGTGCAGGCTGCCCCGTTGTTGCTTTGGGCTCCGACGAACCTATTTGTTTTGGGCTATTCTGCTAATCCTCCTGGTTGGTGTAGTCTTGACAGCTCTGCTGCCACCTGCTGAGGACCAAAGAGGTGTTGCTGTCTTGGAGGTGCTACGAAGGGCAACTCCGCAAAAGCAGAATCCCGCACAGGTTCACCACGCTGACAGCTCGGAGGAGGAGAAGTTTACCATCATCATCCAGACTTACAACCGCACAGACGTTTTGCTCAAACTCCTAAACCATTACCAGGGAGTACCTCATCTTCAGAGAATTATCATAGTATGGAACAACATTGGAGAGCAGACACCTGCAAAGCTGTGGAGCTCCTTGGGGCCTCATCCGGTCCAGGTAGTCTTCAAGGAGCAGACCAGCAACCGAATGCGCAACAGACTACAACCATTCCCTGAAATTGATACTGATGGTCAGTACATCTGTCAGCTTGCACCGTATGTATTATTTGTTATATTTAAATACATTTTAGTCAGTGAACAGTAGTATTTTTGTTCTGCTCCTGTAGCTGTTCTGATGCTGGATGATGACACTCTCATCAGTGTACCTGACATCAGTTTTGCTTTTTCTGTCTGGAAGGTAATGAGTATCATAAACTTGAAAAATTTAACTGCAGATTTTAGCCGGCAAACCCTAAGTTGTTTTACTGTCGGGTTCCACAGCAATTTCCAGACCAGATTGTTGGGTTTGTACCGAGGAAACATGTCTCAACGGCAGCAGGAGTGTACAGCTATGGCAGCTTTGAGCTGCAGGATCCAGAAACAGCAGGAGGTGACATGTAGGTTGTTTGTTTTGGGGGGTTTTTTTTGGGGGGGGGGGGTTGTCCACATACCCTGCATGTTATTTGGGCCTGTACTACGAAGCATGCTCGACATACGCAGAATGTTTGTTGCTTATGTGGCTTCACTTATTTTTTACATCAGTGTACATCAGTATACTTCTGTGTTTAATTTTAAACATATCAGTGAGAGAATAACAATCATGTCTTAGTATAAAGAATAATGATCATAGCATTTCTATAAGGATTCACAGATGTCAGAAAATTAGTGCAGGGAGATTGCCAAAGCTTTTGGAATGGATGTGAGGTAATGTGCAAAGACGGGACATATGTTTGCCTCTGGAACAAAAACCGGCCACAACAAATAGTGGGGAACCATGTGGGAAAGAAAAGTCCCAGAATTTTGTTTGTATTGTTGTTGGCACAGCATATAAAACACTGGGACATGACCACAAGGTAATTAACGAATGATGCGCCAAGGACAAGCATGACTGCTGGCAGTAACATCAGCCACTCATATGGGTTACATCAAAAATCCATAGCAGAAGTCTAAATCAGCTTTAAGCTGTCACAAGAAAGTGGTTATTAACTTAATAGGTCCACTCTAGGTTTACCAGTCTGTCATGTGTTCATGCTCACATGAACACATGAACACATGAAAGAGGCAACTTTTGACCAATCACAGACGTGGGCAGATCTAACCGATCTGAGCGACTGTGTCAGACCAGGCAATGTTAAGCTGTGTACAGTACAGGCTCAGAGCAACACGTGTTGCCAAAACAGTAGCGTGAGATTACAAGTATATGATTTAAATAGGCTTTATGAATGGAAAAGCACTATTATATTTATAAAGCCTAAGCTGAAGCCAGGAAGAAAATCTGGCAAAAATGCCATCTGTGTGAGTTAACAGACTTCTCAGTACTGCAGTGCTATCCCTAAGACACAGGATAACCTGGTATATCAATGTTTAAATGTGCAGAAAACAATTTTAACTTCATCTTTTCAGCTGAAACTGTGCTGGTGGTGTTTAATAGCTTGAGTGCTTTTCTTAAGTTAAGAAAATATATACAAATAGAAATTAAAGAGAGGCATAGCATGCTTGCAAATTTGATATCTAGTATATATTCACATTATAAAGGCGTGGAAGACAATACAATCATTTTAGAAATAGAAATAAAGTTGCTCCTTTTAGACGCTAGCTGTCCGTAGACATGTCCGACATGTGTTCCAGGAATGGTGGCACCATTTTCCAGAGAAACGATTGGTCAGTAGATGGTGAGTTTGTACTTGTTGACTTTAAGTTGAACATGAGAAGATTCAAGGCTTATTCAGGTAGCTTTGGCATAAAGCCTGGTTTATGAAGAGGGTTCATTTCTTAGGGGGTAGTTTACCTTGAGAATTTGTGCTGCAGACCTAATCAGTTGTGGAACAGGTTATATGTGAGATTTGAGATCAAGAGCTAAAACGTCACTTCCTACTGCCCAATTCACTAGCTGGGACCACATTCTCATTTTAGGTTTGACAGCATTCCTAGTAAATAATGGCAGATGGCTTGAGGATGAATTGAGGCTGCAGTTTGGGGAAGGCCTCAGGGGGGATTGGCGATGGCTCCCAGGCTGGGAAGATCCTCATGTACTAATGAGAAGTGAATGAATTGTTTAAAAGGGAAGGGAGGGTGGGGCACAAAGATGAGAATGAACAGCTTGTACTGCTCGGGAGGGTCATGTATTGATGGATTACTGGAAGGGATGTGTATGGAGGTGTGGTACCACTCCTGAAATTCAGATAAATTCTCTCCACTTAGCTTTCTGGAAAATGGTGTTAACATTGCTGTAAAACCCTCGAGCCACTCTGAGCAGATAGTAAGAGGGTCTAATGTTTTTCATGAGTCTCTAAAGTCTTCTTTCCATGATGAGTAATAAATATAGATTCTTAGACACAACTAAACAGCAGCTGTTTTTCTTTCAACCTGCATTATGTAGGTATAAATTTCCACAGCAGCGAATCATCATCGTATTGCTGAAAATGCAGAGTTAACCCTGAATTTGCATTGCTGCGCCACTAATCCTGCTTCATAGTACTGGCCTCTGGCTAGGTGTACTTTGTTTTTTAAGCTTCCATCTCCCTGCATTCCCTGCAGATACTCCATGGTGTTAATTGGTGCTGCCTTCTTCCACCGCCGCTATTTGCAGCTCTTTCAGGACCAGCCTCAAGCAGTGCATGCTTTAGTGGATGAAACGCAGAACTGTGACGATATTGCCATGAACTTTGCTGTAGCTCTGTATTTAAGAAAACAATCAAAGTTGGGCAAAATGAACAGAGCCTCTGGGGTCTTTATCAAACCCGTGGACCTCCGCAACCTAGAAAAGGAGGCCAGCAGTGGATACCAGGGGATGTGGCATCGTCCCGAACACCTTCTCCAGAGGTCCTACTGCCTGAACAGGTTGACACAGATCTATGGCTTTATGCCTCTTTCCTTCTCCAACCTGATGGTCTCCCAGTTTGGCTTCCCCAGTTATGCAAACCACAAAAGCAGGGGCTGAGGAAGTGCTGTATTACTGATTGCTCTGGATAAAAAGTAGACGAGATATAGCGTTCTGGTAAGTCTGTTTGATTAACATCATGTGACAGGGTGGAGGATAAGTTTGAATTATCTAACAGTCTTTTTGTGTGTGTGTGTGCTGTGCCTGGAAACTAAAAAATGAAAACTTTAATCCCATTGTACCTCTTTGATTTTTAGCCTACTCTTTTGAGTTTTAGGATTCTGAGCAGTTTTCTCATTCACAGCCCGGCAGTGATGGACGCCTGATTTTTGGACAGCGAGGATTGTTAGAAGAATTTGCTGCACATGCCCTTGTCTGATGAGACATCCATATTTGATAAGCTAATCTGTATTGTTTACCAGGAACTGCCTTAAAGTTACCTTGAAGCCAAAAAAGTGTCAATCTTTGATCTATTTTGACATCTTAACTTAACTTTATCAGTAACAGATTTAGACTGTCTTAAGATGTAGGTATGCTGTAGTTGTATTTAACCCAAAAAACTTTCCACCAACGTATCTGAATAAAAAGGAATTGTGAAAAGCATTTAACAGTGACTCTTTATGCCCAGGACAGGAATGTGATTGATAAATAAAATGTTTTCTCAGAGCATGAAATCATTATTATAATGGTGAAAATAATAATTATTTATTAAATAATTTATTGTAAATTTGCTCACTCAAAGAAATGAACCATTTCTAATTTTCTATGGCAGTGGTATTTTAATGGAGAAAGACAATATCAACCAGGAAAAAAAAAACCCATCAAATTCAGCAGGGGGTGAAATACTTCCCTCACTGTATGAGTTTAGGTAGTAATCTGGAGATGTCGGCATCTGAAGAATTAACTGAGTGTGTTTTGGCACCATGAATCGTGGTATCTTTGTTCCAAATTCTCATATGTGCCAACTATAAATCAAATGCTTCCAATAAAACTTATATTGTCATGAATAGTTTTGTCACAGCTTTAATTTTAAACATATTACCCTGCTGTGAGGAAAATATTTCTAACCAAAATAGTTAAACTGCAGGGTTTAAAAAAAAAAAAAAAAAAAGTGACTTGGCCACTTTTTACTGTAAATGGGGGCACTGATAAAGAGATTTGTTACCAAATGAATTAGTTACATTAGTAGGTATACGTGGGAGTGCCCATTTATCTAAAATCATTGGATATGCTTATTTGTTCTATTTTCTCTCAATGTAAAGCTAATAGTTTGAATGAGAGCGTTAACAGAGGAAAAGGATGAGACAATAAAATTCTTTGTTTTCTAATGTGGAATTTTTGTTTTTTTGTCTAGTGGCTAATGCAGTTTTCCAGAACAACATGAACACAAAAACATGGCCATTAAGGTTTTTCTTTGGATTACTAACACCTGTTTTCCACCAGTAATGTGCCTATTCTGGTGCTGGTCGATGGCCATATTTTGGCAAGTGTCAGAACTGAAATTTTGAATACTATATCAGACGTTAGTGTCACACAGGGCCGAATCTGAATGCTACATTTGGAAATTAGTGGTAAATTACTTGCAGTAATATTCCCATTGCTTCTGAAATCACTGATTTTTGTGGTGCCACCATTCTTTGTTGGTGTAAATGTGTAGAACCAGTTTGAGATTTGGCAAAGCATTGGTGGAAAATGGCTAAATGAGGTAGCAGAGTTACAGATTACCGGTAGCATAACAGGTGCTTAAAGTCTACAAAGTAAACATCTCGACTGCAACGCTAGATATGAAGTTTCACCTGCTTTTAAATTTCAAGTTTGCAAGGCATTAAATCAGCAAATGCTCTTTACTAACTTTGGATGTGAAAACTAGATTTATTTACTAATAACAGTCCACTCCATGTCATTGGATAAAAGTGTCCTTGCATATTCTTTTGAATGGGTTCCAGTTCTTTCACAAAGAATTTCAGGGACTTATGATGTTGGTCCACCACCCCCGGGTCCACGTCCAGGCCTGGAACCTCGGCTGCCTGGTGAACGAATGTCATGCCACAACTTCACAAGGGGCTCCCTCTTCCTCCAGATGAGTTTATGACCATATGCCACATACCACCTGTATGAAGAGATGCATGGCACGGTAAAATGTGGAGAAAGCAGAACAAGATGCTCCCATTAGGCCACATTAAGACATGAAAGGATTTAGACTGATCAAAGCAGTGCAGAATCATTGGATTCTTTTTTTCATGACTGAGTTCAAAAGCACAAAGCCTTCAAAACAACATTTTAACAATATTGGATATGTTCCACGGGCTTTAAGCTGTTTGTGACTACATCTGCTGCTGTCACATGACCACAATTTTCACACTTGGGCCATGTTATGAGAGCAGGATATTAAAAAAAACTGGGCAAAATCTGTCTGCTTATGTAAGTCTAAACAGTTAAACCCTCCAGAAAAAGTAAGTAATCAGATTTGGGATTAAGACAGTTTCATAAACCTTGAAATTGTATTTCATATTGTTAACATGGACAGACTTTGAGGAAAAGGTAAAAATATGACCTGACTCACACTCCAAAGAGGGCTCCGCCAAGGTGAGCTGCATGGTCAAACAGCCGCCATCCCAACAGAAGTCCTGCTGTATCAATGGCAACTAGCGCTTTCAGAGCCTAAACATAAACAAAGGCAAAGCTGCATTCAGTGCGCTGACATGCATACTTCCACAGTCACTCATACATGTACCTTTTTATTTGGTCCATGCACACTCGCATCTCTTCCTGCAGCAACAACGGGAAGGAAGACAAAAGCAACTCAAGCAACCACTCGTTATATCTGAAGTAGACAGAAGAGCATCTCTGAATGCACATGTCCAACCTTAAAGAAGATGGGCCACAGCAACAGAACCCCACAGTGGGTGCCACTCCTGTCAACTAAGAACTAAGGCTACAATTCCCATGGGACAATCAAAGATTGGGAAAAACAACATCATTTAGACACAACAGCCTGCCTGGGTATTGCTGCTGACCATGTTCATATGTTTATGACTACAGTGTGCAGGTCTTCTGATGGCTGCTTCCAGCGGGATAACACACCATGTCACAAAGGTCAGATCATCTCGAACTAGTTTCTTGAACATGACAATGAGCTGACTGTAGTCACCTTGTTGAATCAGTGCCATGAAAAACAGGCATTTCTGAAGGCAATATGGATTCCAATCGAGCACTTGTAAGGTGTACTTAATAAAGTGTCCAGTGAGTGTATGTAGGAAATATGAAGTGTGCACTTACTGTTCCTGCTGTGAAAGTGACCATGGGAAGGAAGATTATGCCAAGCTTGGCCTCTGGCATCTTAGAGCAGATAGCAGCGAGCACTGCCATGACGGCGCCGGACTGTAGATCAAAAACAGTTACTATCACAGCCGTCCTTCATTTGAGTTGAGCTTTAAAATGGATTTTAGCAAATATCTTACCGCCCCTAATGATGGATAGAGACGCCCGGTGGCTGCTTTACATGTGTAACTGACCATAGTGGAAACCACACCTGAAAGCACATACAGCTGAAAATCAAACATTTGGTAGCCTTTCTTACTTCCTGTTACATATATTCTCAATAATCAACCATGCATAATACTGAAAGGCCCTAAAGTTTGAGTGTCCCAAAATTAAAATAAGGTTTTGGTGCTGTAATAAATGATGGATGGAATAACAGCGAGTTTTAGTCAAACATGAAGCAAAGAGATCATTAAACTATCCACCGTGGATTAAACACTAATGTTAAAAATATTCAAGTATTGAGTTTAGATTTAATAAATGTTATCAGACTCCAGTTGTGTGCTTTATTTGACTCACCAGCAGACAGGTAAACTGCAAGAAATTGCTCTTTCCCCAAAAGAGAGACGATCCCTGAGGAGAATATCCATAGGACATACATGTTGGCCACCATGTGGATGATGGAGTAGTGACTGAAGAAGGACAGGGCCATGGGAAGGCAGCGTGTTTCTGGAAGAGGAGGAGGAGAGGGGGAAAAAATGCACACACTGCAAACACAAAGAGGACATGATCGTGTAGCACAGGTGAACTCACTGGAAGCTGGGTTGGATGTGAAGTACTTAAGCATACTTCTCTGCATTGAAGGGATCCGCCAACAGCAGAGGACCGCGGCATTTAGTGCGATAATACCTAGAAAAAAAATAATAAATAAAGGTGCCAACTATGAAGAAATGCAAAGTGATAAATAAAAAAATAAAAAAAACCCAGACACATAGCGTTTATGTATCGTCACTGATTTCTATAATCGTTTCGATTCCCATTCACAAGGTCCCGAATCAATTCGATTCCATTCGATTTGAATCGGGGAAATTTTGCCTCAGACAGTCAGAAATATTATAATTCTGATCACTAATCAGTACATATCCATATTTTATATCTATAAAAAGAAACCTTACACTTGTGAGACTTTATCAAAGGTGTGAGCATCACAGCAGATGCCTTTGTGTCAAAGTAACAGAGGATAAAACACAGAAAAACATGAAGGCGATTTTCCTGGCCTCACTTTTTATAGCAGATAACTTTAAAAATATTCTGCAGTAGAACAAAAACTGAAGAAAACCATGAATCAACATGAACATTACCTGATGCTGCTGAAGTGAAGCAGAGCAAAGTTACAGAGGTTTCTATTAGAGATACAGTTAAGCATTTTGCAATTTTGCATAATTTAAAAAGTGTACATTTCTTCAGTATTGAACAGCAAAAATGCGGCTTTCTTGTCTGAAGTCATTTAAGTAAGAAAGAAAAAACACAGCGGCTGACAGCACTGTATACAATGGTAGACTGGTAGGTAATAAGCAAGTGATTGGGAAACTGTTCTTGAAGTACACTGAGAGAGAGAGAGAGAGCTGTGCATGAAGTGTGATTTTATTGTGGTGGAGGCAAAACAGCAAGTAAGAGGGAATGAAGGGTGATGTTTATGTGAAGCGTAGTTTGGATCTTCTTTTTGCGGCTGGTTCAATCAACTTTGGTTGGAGAGACACAAAACCTGCAGCTTCAGAATCTAGCGCAATGTCGGTGTACGTCCTGTCGGGCGAGAAAGCGTCGGGTCCGCGCTCTGTTTACGTCTTTGTGCAGAATCCGTGTACCTGCTCTCATTTGCTGTTTTAGCTGTTTGGTGGTTGTCAAAATTTTGTGAGATCAATCCTGAGATTCTGGCGTTTCGGCCAAAATACATTTATATTTAAAAATCGATTCAGGATTTTAATGAATCGATATCACGCTATTCAAGCTAGAATCGATTTTAAATTGGAAAATCGATAATCAAAACCCACCCCCGCACACACACTGCAAAGATGTTGACTGTGTAAAATAATACCAGTGACAGTCTTCTGTCCCTCTGTGAGGCTGTTCCAGAAGTCATCCACCATGGACACCAGGAGAATGAGCTGTCGCTGGAAGCTGGACAGCTGGTTCCACCAGTCGTGCCAGTATGCCATGTCCTGGGTGCCCTGGGAACATGTGGAAGGTTCACAGAGTCTCTGTGAGCAGCTTGTAAATCAAACCAGTAATGCAATCTGCAAGCAGAGGAGATGTACAATAATGTGGATCATCAAAGTGCTCACCTGCATGCCTTTTTCTGACTTCTCTTCATCTTTTGCAGTCTAAAGTCTTGACTTTAGACTCTCATATTGGAGAATGGCCGCCGCACCAAAGGAGCAGCCTGTAAACTGAAATGGAGTCAGAAAACATCCAGAAGCACTCTACTGTCCCAAACATCAGTGTACCATGCATCCATTTCATCACTACACATCAGCAGTAGAAAACTGGAGGGGACCTACCCCTACTGTGAACATCAGCGGTGTGAAAAGTGTCGGCCTGGGGACTTTAGGAGGTGGCTGGGGCACCGGGGTGCCAGCCTCAGTGGCTGAGGTGTTTGTTTCCTGCGTGGCATTTTTTTTCTTTATGTCTGGCCTTTTGGCCTCCCGACGAAATCCACACCTCTGCTGGTTGTAGGGGTTAAGACTGCCAAGAGAAGGAGGCAGCTTTTAAAGCAGGCAGTTGTTGAAATATACACAAAAATGTATAAAATCAATGTTCAGTTTAGGGGAAGAACATAAAAGTCCTGCTTCGAAAACTAATTTTCCTTTTTTGTTGTTGTTGTAAAATTACAGCTACTTCTGGTTGTAGAGTTACAAAAAAATTAATGCATCCGTAATAAAAGCTAATAATACTGAGAACAATTCAAGCACCCATAATGTATAAACCTACACGGGTAGCATGCCTCACAGTGGCTCCATAACTACTTATTGTTAGTATCAGTATCAATAATAAAAGCACGACATGCTGTTTGAGGCACTCAGTTCGTTTACTGAAAAACAGAAAGACTACAGTAACTCGTATACGCTTCGATATCGCAGGTTACGGCTGTAAGCAAATGAAACATGGAGCTGTCTTCAGCTTTGTGGATCTCCCTGCAATGACAGTCGGAACAGTTAGGTAAGCACGGGCTGTGGCTGGTGGAGAAGTAAACACACACATCCTGTCAGTGTTACGCCTGTGCAGACAGACGCTGCGACCACAGCGACCTTGTGTTTGCTCACCTGGAGCTTCGTGGAGTGGTGTTCTGGGATCTCACGAACTCTGTTTTGGCCCATTTTATCGCGTATCCTCTCCACGCCATGATTGTGTTGACCTTCCGCTTCAAGCCCGTCCCACCACCACACTGTAGCTGATGCTGCGTTCACGGACTCATGTAAAAGCCAGTATTTGTAACTTGATTGTTTAATTCTGCATCTACAGGCAGCTCTTGCGCTGTCTGACTATATACATTCGGTTCACAGTATCTATTTAACTTAAATTTGTTATCTTATATTTAGTTGTGGCGTTAGTATTGTCAGTTTGATTTTTATTGGGTGGACACAGAGCTGCACAACACCAAAGATTGAAAATCCTTGCTTGCTTATAAACACAGTAGAAGGTTATTTTGCCATAATCGTTCAGTTGTGCAACAGTAAATACTCCACAGGCCTCTGTTAGCGTCTCTTTTGTTTGGTACAATCAGCTCCCTCTAGTGGCGCATTGACGCACAGATTTGTCAGAACAAAAGCGCTTTCAACAGCGGTTAAATTGTTACACGTGTAGCAACTATTCAGTTTTTGTTTGTTTGTTTGTGATGGGATGTGCAACAATATCCGCAAATTTAACAATTTAACAGTAAAACAGTTTTTTACTCCAGTGTGAGTATCTCAGACTTCTGGATGCCTATCCACGGCACTGATTTTTAACCAGTAAAAGATACTGCTTCATCAAAATATAATTTATAGTTTGTGGTAGTTGTACTTTCCGTCTTTTGTGTTTATTTAACCACATTTCAGGGCAATAATATTCACTGTACTATATTTACAGCTGACTCCAGTGTCTGACAAATACAGCAAGGATCTGTAGGTGACATGAAAATGGGGGAACTGCAGAAAAGCCACTAATTTCCAGGGGGGTTATGACCCCCCCAATAATCAGATCCAACCAATATAACCCCCCGATAAAATTATGAATTATCTCGCATAAATAGGCTGTTGATTTTCTTTATTCATTTCAGTTATTACCAGCAAAATAGTTGCATGTTTAATCATCTGGGAATTTACCCAGATTTATTTATTTATTTAGACAGAGATCTTGACTCCCTCAATGTTCAGCACAAAGTTACGCCGATGTATGCACTCACTCAGCAGTATTCAATTCAATTTTATTTATAAAGTATCAAATCACAACAACCGTTACCTCAAGGTGCTTTATATTGTGAGGTAAAAACCCTATAATAATACAGGGAAACACTAACAACCAGACAACGCCCTGTGAGCAAGCGCTTTGGCAAAGGTGGGAAGGAAAAACTCCCTTTTAACAGGAAGAAACCTCTGGCAGAACCAGGCTCAGGAAGGGGCAGCCTCGTGATGCAACCGCTTGGGGGTGAAGAGAGGAAGACACGCTGTGGAAGACAGCCAGAGATTAATAATAACTCATAATTAAATGCGGAGAGGTGTATAAACACATGGAGAGTGAAAAGAGTTGAGAGCGAGGGGCCTGGAAGCTGAAGGTTCTGCCTCCCATTCTACTGTTAATACTCTAGGAACCACAAGTAAGTCTGCAGCCTGAGAGCAAAGTGCTCTGCTGTGGTGATACAGCACTATGAGGTCATTAAAATAAGATGGGGCCTGATTATACGAAGCCTTTTATGTGATGGGAAGGGTTTTTAATTAGATTATGGATTTAACAGGGAGCCAATGAAGAGAAGCCGGTATAGGAGAAATATGCTCTCTGTTTCTTGTCCCTGTCAGTACTCTCGTGGCAGCATTTTGGATCAACTAAATACTTTCAACAGTATTGATGAACAAGATGAAGAGAACTGTATTGGAGCAGTTACTACACATTGACCTCACAACTTTAGGTTGAAAATAAGCCACCAATGACATGCTGAAGAGCCATCGTGCATTTCATCTTTAACAAAAGAAGCCAAGACGAAGTTGGATCAGAATGATGGGAAGAGAAAAGTATAGCGAAGGAGAGAGACATTATTTCTCAAACGCTGTGGAGGCAATGTAATTGGTGCTGGTGTTCAGTGTTCGTGTGACTGCTGATAGAAGCAGGAGGACGAATTCTGTGGATGTGTACAGGTTTCTGCTCAGATTCAGACAAATGCTGCATTGGATGATGCTTCACATTGCAAATAGATAATGACCCAAAGCATACTGCAAAAGCAACTCAAGAGTTTCTCCAGGCAAAGATATGGGATGGACATTGTTCAATGGCCAAGTTAGTGCCCAACAGAGTGTGCTTTTGAGTTACTGCAGACAAAACTAAAGACAAAAAGCCTCACAAACAAGCAGCAACTGAACATCTCGAGGGAGGAAGCAGTCTTTGCTGACGTCCATGGGTTCTAGACTTCAGGCAGTCACTGACAGCAAAGGATTTTTATCCGAGTACTAAAATGTATCCTTATACTTAAAATGACCTTATTTTATCTAGTTGCTTTTGAGCCCCTGAAAACACTGGACTGTGTATAAAAGTGGATGTATTTTCTAGAGATGGACCGATCCGATATTACGTATCGGTATCGGTCCGATACTGACCTAAATTACTGGATCGGATATCGGAGAGAAATAAAAAATGTAATCCGATCCATTAAATATCAAAGCACCTCACAAAACTTGCAACACGGCGTAACTCGGCTCATAACGTAGCTCCTAGGAGCAGTGTGGTCACGTGATAGAGCGGCTGTGTGTATTTGTAGCCTGCTAGCAAACATTTCATCTCCGAGGAAGTTATCTCAGAGAGAAGTAAAGCAAGTGTGTAAGTTCATCTCTGAATGTTTGTAAAGCATTCCCGCGTTAAGCTTAACAACCGATATATAGAGCAACTGCCTCTTCTCTCTCCTTCCCTCTCCTGCTGCTACTTCAATCGTGAAACTGCTTAATGATCAGCTGATCGGCTTTTCTGTCGCGAGTCCGTCTCTCTTCTTTGTTTTTGGCCCACTTCTCACCAGAAAGAGGAAACCAGCGGCTGAACAACAGCAGCACGTTTAAGCTTGATAAGCTGTTGTTAGAATTTATTTAATATTACTTTCTAGACCAGGATCTTTTTCTACGCAGCTGACGGCTGGTAACTGTGCAGGGGCGGATCTAGCAAAGTTTAGCCAGGGGGGCCGATAGGGCATTAACAGGGAAAAGGGGGCACAAAGACATACTTTTCTTTCTTATTCTCATTTAAAATATCTAGCTTTTAATAAATAATTATCTGAATCTTACACCCAAAGTTTTAATCTGATGTAAAATGTATAGAAGTCCATTACTGTATATAATAACTGTTAAGTCTAATATACCCTAGTAAGCTGTAGTACTTTTTCCTTTGGGAAGGTACCATCTGTGAATTCTGCAATTCTGTTGAAGAAAGATGTTGAATCTATTTAATTATTCTTGAAAAATAATTTATTTCTGTGAATTTTTTTCACCCTGCATCAAATTAAAGTTGATTACATTGATTAAGCATCATGAGGAGGAGGTTGTTTCCCTATTTTCTTTTGCTGGGAGTTTGCAACCCTATTAGTTAGGTTGCCTAATATTTCTGCTAAGTACTCTTTAAAATACCAGAATAGGGAGGATGGAGTAGGTTTAACTTTATTAGATTGATCAGTATTGCTGAACTATGAAATATTTTGGGTGCAGTGTGTTTTTTTTACATACAGGTATAACAGAATAGCTTCAGTGTTGTTGTTTATTTAAACCTGAGTATGAACTTATACAAAATGCAGCAAGATATTAAAAAAACAGTTTTATTGATTAAAAAACACACTATATCGGATTCATATCGGTATCGGCAGATATCCAAATTTATGATATCGGTATCGGTATCGGACACAAAAAAGTGGTATCGTGCCATCTCTAGTATTTTCCCAATAATTAATACATTACTTCTGTTAAACCCGTTAAAGCTGAAAGTCTGCACCTTAACCACAGCTTGATTGTCTGAATTAAAATGCACTGTGGTGACAGGTAAAAAGCTGTGTCACTGTCCAAAACATTATGGACCTAACAGTCTTTCAAAATCTTATCCTGTATTGAACTAATTAAGAGAATGGGGGACAATGACTCTATGAATTTGTCTTTTTATTTAACATTTTCAGAGCCTGCTTAAAGAATTTCCCTAATGATTGCTACAGCTATTAACATGTTAGGCTTTCACATGAGCAAAACATTGAATGAAAGACTTCCTTACCTCTTCCTTTCCAAAAAAATCCAATTTCTTCCAATTAAATTATAAATACACAAAAGTTTGCCTTCATGAAAACAAGAAACACTGTAAAACGTGGACAGTAACTGAGCAATATTGATGACATTACGTGATGCTATTGGCATCTGGACAAGTTCCACAAACTTCTCCCAGGCCAGCCACTGACTCCAGAAATAGGTGAAGAAGGGAGAATTTTGCAGCGGGAAGGCTGCACTGCAGTGTCTGCAGAGGAGAGCTCTCCTCCGATGCAATATCTGCACTTGCTGGGCTGTTTTAGCTCTACAAAATACTGCACAGAGAAAGCCAGAAAAAGAGTTAAAAGGTAGGACTGAAGGGGCACACAAGCGATTCATCTTAAGTGAAGCAGACAATGCATCTCCTGGGTACATTATAATACAATCTGACTTCTGCGAGAAAATTATATAGTCATACAGAGGGAACAGGGTGTGTAGGTGTTTCAGGACAAAGATATTGTGTACAAAGGCAGGGACAGCAGCATGCCTTTGCCACTGTATGGGGCAAGGACACACTGCCAAGTTAGATGATATCCTATGGGTGCAGGTCTGGGGCAGGGGAGGACACAGAGATACACAAGAGAGGAGTTAGGGGAGGAGAGATGAAGAAAGGAGAGGAAGGAAGGGATAGGAGACAGGCAGGGAGACCGGATGGGAGAGGTAAGAGAGTAGACAAAAAAGGAGGGTGAAAAGCATGAATATTTCAGGCGTCAAAGAGTAAACTTAAAGCTGTTGCTCATTTGGTTTTTCATTAAAGAGATGAACACACATACAAAGCTCTCTCTGAATCTGTAGAAGACTTTAGGTGTCTTTCTGATCAATGCAGTCCATTTCCCCCCCAGCAGAGGTGTTCTCTTTCAGGTCCTCTCATTGATTTGCTGTGAACTGACGCCCGCCAGGATTCGCCTGTGTCGGCAGCAGGGCAGCCAGTCCCCGGCACATGTGACAGGAAGCACAATGTCTGAAATCAGAGCAACTTTTCATTCACGTATGACGGCCTCTCGTGCCACTGCAACTGTGACCACATAGAGAAAATATTAAAGCCAATCTGACATTCAACCTCCCGGCTTTGCACTGTGATTTGGAGCTACAGGCGGAGGCATGACGCGGAACGTCATTTGGCCTTCAGGTTTCTATTACAGCTCAAAGGCTAGAAACATCTTATACCAGCAGCTCATTCTTTTTATACCATCATAGGAAACTGTAGCTGTTGTCATAGCGTCCCATCAGAGTGCTGACAGGGCCCTTTCCAAGACACTGATCAATGGACCAGTTAGATGATACCACACTAGTTGTTTTCTGTTTTTTTTACTGCATACATTTTGAGACTCAGTGCAGGATTGTGGTATTCTTCTCCTTCGGCTGATAGACAGAATCATGCTGTGGGAATTGAAGACTTGGGATTTCAGTGCTAATGTTGGTTTTGCACAAAATAACAGAGGACAGCAACAAAACACAACAACATCAACCTTCCAGTACTCTTACTGATTAATAGGAATACAACAAATCTGTTGGTGTGTGTGTTTCTTTTTTATTTCACAAGGGATAGAAAAAAACACTCATCACAGAACAAGAGCAGCACTTGAATAAAGGTGAAAGCAGCGTACTCTTACTCACAGACTGTGCCTTTGTGTACAAATCTGTCCTGGCAGTTCATGATGACGTGATTTCATTACACAACACTAGTTTACACTGAAACAGCTCCCTCTGAATGCACAGCCTTTGTGTTCACTGTTCTGTGTATCTATCATAATTCTGCTGCAGTATAATCAAATAACAGGCACAATAAAGCGTCAAAGGCTCAGGACACAGTTATTGATCTGATTCATTCATTAAATATTAATGTCTCTCAGCAAAAATATCATATACCTTTGCAACAAGTAATACAACATGTACATTACGTGGTCAGCAACTGTGGGAGGGAGGGGCTCTTAATTTCGCAGAGATCCGTTCAAAATATGAAAGAGAATTGAATTTATGGGGTGCTAAAGCACTACATTTGCCCTCAAATGGTCCCAATAAATAAATATATAAAAACCGAAACAAACCCTGAAATATTCAGCTGCAGTGAAAATATTCCTGCATAATTTCCATTTTTCTTTTGCAGAAAGGTATAAAAATTTGATATGTATATAAAACAATCTCCTTAAAAACAGTAAAAAAAGAAAGAAAAAAAGGGGCAGCCTGGGTGCTATGTCGATTGCTTTGGAGTTGAGGACAGATGAACAGACGAGAAGGCAGAACTCATCCTCTCGCAATGAAACAGTTCATTCATTATAACCATTTCTCTGCTGCATGCCAAATAATTTCTGCATCAAGGCACAATGCACACTCTGCATCTCCTCCTGAAAAGTCCCACCCCCTCCCTCACTCACTCTTTACCTGAGCCACCAGTCCACCTTACTCAGAAACTCTCAGAAGCACCAAAGTGTGAGCTCACTCGAGAGCTCTGCACTCGGTGTGTCTCCGGCCAAGTAGGGGTCCTAGAAGGATCTCATTTGGGGGAAAAAAAAGAAAAAAAAAATACAATTGAAAATAATATTAGGCTTACTTGAAACAACCAACTTGCCTCCCTCTTCTCAGCTGTCCTGACGGAAGAAGAGAGCGCGCACGGGGCGAACGCATAGTCCGCATCGGCAGTATCCAATTTCGGCACCACGAGAGGACATGGGTGACAAAAACGCCGGTAAGAAACTTCCACGTGCTTCTTTATGAATAATTTACTAGCACATTTTGCTTGGGTAGTTGTTCAGACGCAGTGTTTAATGGATTTGACTATTTAAGCACGGACTGCGCAACGTCAGAAAAAGCCAAACAAAAACTCTAAATTAAAAAAGAAAAAAAATACACTTTTTGAATATGGGCACGAATTTGACCCAGTGGATGCGCAAGATATCCTGCACACGCCTTAACCAACCACACATCCTCACCACATGGTTCAGTGCTGCAGGGCGATGCTGCTACTGCTGCTGTATCCAGACTCTCTCGCTCAGTCTACTGCCTCTTATAGTTTTGTCACCCCAAGCATACACTCTGCAACCCCAGTGTGCACCCTAAACTCCCCAGCACTGGTTATAATTTAACATTATAAGGACTGCAAATCACATATGCAGTGCACATATACATTTATTGAACCAGTGTAAATATTACTGCTTTGGTTGTTTTCAAGCAGGCTGCTGCGCATGGTAAAATGTTTGGTCTCCCTTCTCCTGGCGTCTTTACTCTATCAGTGCTGTCAGCTGATTTAGACAAAAACTGCTGCCTCTGCACTTTTTTTTTTTTTTTTTTGCGGTGAAACGACTGCTCTGCTGTTCTCCGTGCAGCGGCGGCAGTGTGCCCTGAACGATTAGCATGCCTGTTGTTGACAAAGCTTTTCAACTTTACCAGTAATGGGTAGAGAGGCTGCAGTTTACACCTGCTGGATGCTGAGTCTGCTCCCTGAAAAGCTAGATGCCCTTAAAGGCGTTTCACTCTAAACAGTGATGTGCTTCATTGTCTTTATGTTGTGGAGGTGTGTGTGTGTTTTTTAAGACACATGGGGGTTAAAGCACAAGGGGGGTGTTCCCTGTGTAAAATATATTTGGATTAGGGACAGAGTGCCCTTGTTTAAGTAGGGTAACCTTCAGGCAGGGTCACATTGGCCTGTTTCGCTCAGAGTTGTTCCAAAGCAAAGTGTGGTAACATAGCAAAAAAGCCTATAAAAGTAGTGGGGAACAGCAGGTTTCATGCCAAGTGCACAGTTTAGATTCCACTTACATCATTTGGAGCACGGATATTAAACTAATCTTACATCGTGGGCCACAAACAGCCTGCTTTGTTTTTAAGTTGGCCAAAACGGTAAAAATCAATATAAGAAAACGAAGTGTGAGGTTCTTTTACTTGACAAAGATATGCTGCTGTAATTATTGAAAGAAATCTGTCAGCACAAGTCTTTGGGCTTACATTTTTAAAATAAATGAAAGATAGTGAAAGTTATTTGTTAACTTGCAGAAAATATCCTATTTTATTTCTTTATTTTACTGGTGACACACCGTAAAAAATATTGATTTTTTGCAGTAGATACAGGAAATACAGGATCGTTTCTCTCATGTAATGGTTTATTTAGCACTTGATTACACTGGTGTATTATGAATGTCTGTAAAATTTATTAAATTTAATGTTTAAAGTCAAAAATTTATATCCTCCTTCATATTTTCCAAAGCTGTTCAGTGGGTCAAACTAGAGTCTTTGCTAGACCGATTCTGGCCCCCGGGCCTTATGTTTGACATCCCTGATTTAGAGTATAAACCTTTTTCAACCCACTCTGGGATCTCTAGTGTTCATCACCTAATGAAGCAGTTACAACTGCCAACAACCTCTCAATTTAAGTTTTTCCTGCGCATATGTACTAAATCTGTGGAAGTGTAGTTTGAACTGTCACTGTTTTCAGATGCATCACCTCTCATCACTGGTTTATTACTAAATTAAGTGATTGCATTGTTTGGTTGTAGTTTTTTATGCTGACATGTGTTGGATGCTATTGTCGTTTCTCTCTGTGCATGGCATGGGTTGATTCCCTGACCAAGTGTGATCTCATATAAAGTAGAACATCAGCTCACGGTTCCTCAACTTAAGTATGGTGCTTGTATAAAAATGTTGTTTTATGCTGATGATTGCGTTTACATGGATGCTTTGGTGGGTGTTAATTTGCTTTAGATGTGACCAAAACAATCAACGCAAAGCTGAAAACAATAGGCGTTTTTGAGTGATTGCCACCCACATGCCTGTAATTAAATAAAGAAATAATAATGAATAAATACAAAAATCTCAGTTATCTCTGTGCAATCTGCCACAAGTGTGTTGTTGCTGTCCTACGGTCAAATTGAGCCCCTAACCTCAGGTTTGCACACTTGTCATTCAGCAGAAAGGTGTTTGGCAGCATTACTTGGTGCAACCATAAACAGTTTTGAAACAGTGCACTGTTTCTTTAAGCTTTGCAGAGAATTTCAGCAAACAGTAATAACCATCAGCAGTGACTCTGGGGTTTTGTGCATTTAAATATCTTCTCAAATCTGTGACTGTTTATCTTTGTATAGGTTATTTTAACTGCCCGTTAATAAATATTGTTGTAATATTTAACTATAGAGATGGCAATAGATTTCCACACAGAAATGATTTATTGGCATCTGTAGTTTATGCAAAAGTTTTGTCTGGTAGAATAAAGTTATTGTGTTGCTGTCAAAGCAGCTTACAAAAACAACATATATGCTATTATTATTTACCCTCAGCCAAAGATGTACTATATTACACTATATTATGCATCACTGCTGACTATTTATATGATATTTTAAAAGCAAGTAATGCCTTAATTTCTACTTCAAAATGAAAATTAAATACAGATAGACAGTGTAGCTAGTGTTTGATTTGAAGCGTCCATTACATTTCCAAATTACTAAAGCATATATGATGCACTGGAAGTAAAATTTGAATTTCAGTTAGTACAGAACTAGCATCATTAACTTTATTTATGGCATATGAATTTTAAGGAAAGTCAAGAACATCATTATTTGTGATGGAAGGTTTTTGATTGTTCTCTTCATTTAGATGGTAGCGTGTTAGCACTGCTAATAAGTCTAGCCTTCTAGTAGTAGTATTAGTTGTAACTGTGCTTTTGTACCAAGCAGACTTGCATACTACTTTATCAGTTTATAGAGGCCTATAAAATGATACATGCAATAAGCTCAAGGTGGTGTGTCCTGTGTCACAGTGCCACACCACAGTTTTCTGTTTCTGAGGATGCTTAGTGGCCTAATTGTGCATGGCTGACATATCTGCTCACAGTTGATGGCATATTTTGTATTGCACTAAAGTAAAAACTAGATTGTTGGAATGCTAGTGAAAATGTTGAATGTGTACAAAAGATAATGTGATTTTTACGAAACAGGCTAAAATATTTAATATCACTGGTCACAACTTGTTTCTGATAAGAGAACAATTTAAAATTGTCAAATGAAGACCCAGGTGTTTGATGCCTTAACATGACCTTTGTGCACCAAATATTAAATAACTAAGTGGCTTTTTCATATGTTTTGAAATGTTTTTCTCATCCATCATCCATCATGCCCCGCTGTGGGCAGCTCTGCTGCAAACACTTATAAACAACTGAGTCATCCTCGCAGTAATTTTAAGCAGGGATTTGTTTGTTGCACTAAACTCTGTACTTAAATGTAATATAGACACCTCTTGCTCATATTCAGATGTAAAGGGGTTTAAGCCTTTGGTTAATGTATTTAATAATTTATTTTTTAATGTCTTTGTTCTGTTATAATCAATGGTCATTCAATGCTAGGCCCTGTCTTTATTAAAGGATTCATATTTGTTAATAGAAATAAAGATGATCTAAAGCTGTAAAGCCCATGTGATTTGGTTATTACTAAGCTAAACCCAACTAAGATGCTAAATATCTCAAAAACCTATGAAGTAACACACACAGATGCATTCTTGTGCTCATTTTCACCACTGCAGTGATATCTGCAGACATTTGTTGAGTGGTTCGGTGGAAGACTTCATCCAGTGGTTTCAGGGAAGGAGTGTTATGGCCACAGTGCGTTTTTGTCACTTCACGTTCCCTCTGCGCTATAGCCCCCGTTTCATCTCTGTTCCTCCCCTCATACCTTCTTTGGCTCTTTAGCAACTAGTGATTGACTCTGCAGTGGTACAATATAGTGAAAGCTGAATGTACAGTACAGCACCATCACCAAGTCTGTAACTCTGGGTCCGATGCCAGCTCCCTGCACCCTCTACCCATTCTCTTTTTATTCCTCTCTGACCTTTCCTTATTTGCATGTGGATGCTGTTGTTGAGGCATTTTGCTGACCTGTAATGTCCTGTTATGTTCATTGTGTAGATTTTACATAGCGAGGGAATGTTCCCATGGTAGCTGTTATCATATATTTCATTGTCCTTGTGGTGCAATGTCACATGAGCACAAGAAAGAGGTTTTGAAATATAGTAAAATGTTGCAGTATATACTGTAAAGTACTTTTTAGCAGTGTGCTGAATGAGACGGCAGAGATTGTCATAGTGTTTGTTTGGCTGGCTGGTGACTTGGAAAAATAAAATAAAACCCAGCATCCTCTTTAATTTGTTTTGTCTTGTGCAAATCTAGTATTAATGTTTTAGCAATTTGAGTATCTATAGGCAACTCTCTTCTACTTGGATATGCTCGCTTTAATTTTAATGGTTTATGCTATGGCACCACCTGGTGTTGAAAATGGCACATAGCGCTCTAGTCATCATGGGTCAAAATGCGTAATGAGATCGTGAACCTTCTCGTTTGGATAGTGAGTCATAACTGAAAACACATTTTAAGGTCTTTAGAGCTTGAAGTGCACACGGTGAGTGTCATCAGGAGATATATTGCCATATAAAATATATGTAAAGGCTTTTTATAGAGTCACAACTCCACTGTCCAGTATTGCAAGTACCTAATTCAGTTCGGGACCGCATTTACGCCACGCTGTGATGTTCCAACAAATCTTCATCCTGGAATTGACTTTCCCTGATTTAGCAGCTGACTTTTCACTTTCACGCATTAACAAAAGACGCAGTGGGACTCCGAGATCTTCCACGCAAAGTGCTGTAGCGAAACCAAACCGGTTACTTCTATTGTTCTTGCTCTCGTTGTTTCTGCACACTGTTCCTGTTCCATTCAGGAGAAAAAATTACACTTTTCACAAAGTCATGATCAGCTTAAAGCGTATATCCTGATCTATATCAAATCCATATATGAAATTTAGCGAAATAATGAACGCACTGAAGGACGCTTCGGTGCCCATTGTTGGCCTGTAGCTCAGGCGGTAGAGCGATCATCTACTTATCGCAAGGTTGGTGGTTCGATTCCTGCCTTCCTCTAGTCCCAATTTGCTCTCCGATGCATCCGGAGTGTGAATGTTAGCTAGAAAGCACTTAAATGTGCTTGTGCTAACGGGTGTGAATGCGCTTTGAGTGCTCAGAAGAGTAGAAAAGCGCTATAACCAGTCCATTTACCGTCACTCGCTCTTTCATAACGCAGTGACTGAGCCATAAACTTTCTGCTACTATCACGCATCGCAAAACATTATTGACTTCAAAGCGATGGCCTGCAGCTGACGTTGTCCGCTTCTTCCCGGTGATTTGTGAAAACGTAGAAGGGGGTAAAAAAGAAAGAGGAAAACTACTGGCTCTCGGAGTCCAACATCTGTGCGGCCAAAGCTTCGGATCGTGCAGCCTTTGTCGCTTTTTAGCTGTCAGCTCCGCATTACCTCACTCGTGGCCTGCCACTTACCCCTGCAGTTTAACTTTGGCGTGCGCGCTCTCTCTCTTTCTCTCTTTCAATCTTCACTCTCTCTCCCCCTTCCCATCTCCCTTTCTGCTATTACGTCCGCTGCTGGTAAAGACGCGGAGGCAGGAGGAGGAGGGGGGTGTACAATTAAGAGCACATTGTAACGTCCTTGCGTTGCCTGCTGTGGCGGAAGAGGAGTGTGCCGTGAACGCGAATGACCGTCGGTGGACAAGAAGAGGAAAGACAGAGAGAGTTAGAGGGTTAGAGAGAGCGAGAGAGGGGGGAATCACTCAAGATGCCTCGTTTTAGCGTAATTTGTCCTGCAGACTGTGCCCTTCCGGCGTTTTGAGGGGCTGCTGTGAGAGCCTGTAGAGGAAGGCTGGCTGGCTGGCTACGCTATGCAGCCTGACCCTGCTGTGTTGTGATAGCGTTGTCCGATTGTTTGGATTGAGGAAGGCTCCCATCAACCCAAATCAATGAGGATTCTGAGGCCATTCCTTCAGAAAGGAGCGCATATGCTGCAGTGTTTCTGTGGACAACGATCGAAGTCGACCACAATCACCAACGGTGAGAGACATAGCATTATAGCTGTCTTTGCTTTGCATGCTTTCTCTCTTGAGTGATAAAAGAAAAGGGGAAAGGGAAAGGGAAAGGGGGGATTTATAGAGAAGGGGAGGAGGGGATGAGTGGTTTTATTAAACACCAGAGTGTGTGTGAGTAACATCTTCCGAGTCTGCAGTGGAGGGAGGCTCTCCTTGTGCTCCTCGCGTCTGAGTCCTGAGTTTTCTGTGCAGTCTTCGGCCGTCGCGGATAGCTGCTGGCAGTCAGCTGTAAGTCGCACTACACTGGAGAGGAGAGGGCTCCTGATACTGTACAAGCCCGTGCTATATTTGTTTCCAGTGGTGCAACTGAAGCGGGCCAAAAACGGATAATGCAGGGATCAAGTCATTAAAGTTCAGGGGCCTGGAGAAGCAGCGCTCCTTCAGGCCCCCAAACGACCAGCACCACGGATAGCGCCACAACAGAAAGGCTCCTGTTCCAGTCAGAGTTTTTTTTCTTTCTTTCTTTTGTTTATGCCAAGCCACATTGATTGATTGGTTGGTTGGTTGATTGCATTTGGTACAATTAGACCTCTTAGGGTTTAGTGTGATACAGTACAAACTCAGTTTAAAACTACTCAACTCCCTCTGCGCTTCACTGATACATGTTTTTTGGTATGAGGTTAGGCCTAATTAAATTTGGGTCCCTCGAAGACCCCTCTGAAAGTCCCCAAAGTACCACTGTAGCTTTAACTACTTTAATAGATATGTATACAACTTCTTTTTTTTAAACAAAACCTATGCAGCTTAGAATTTGTATATATAAAAAAAGACCACTTAAGGATACAAAACTGCAATGACATGCATAAGCACACACACAAGCCCACACACAGCCACCACTTATCAGTCTTTGGCAACAAGCCTAAGATCCCTGCCATGTCCTCTAGTCATGTCTCAGGCAATTCACTGCAATGCTGCTGTTGTTCATTCATAACACAGTTCTACTGTCTCCATAGGCGTGGAGAATTCCCCAGTATTGCCAGTGCAAACCAGACGTTTTTTTTTTTTGTTACTGGGAAACAAATGCAACACCTCCTCTTGTCACTTGCAGTACGTAGGATCTCAGCTGGAGCAGTTTGGAAATTCAGGGCAGACAATTAGAAACTCCATTAAGCACAGTTGATTCCTCTGAGGTAGTTGGACCAAAAGCAGCATGCACCCTGGGATCTGTAGGACTCGGATATGAAGCACTATCAGTCCTTATTCTGCATCTCTGCTCACTGTTAGATGAACCCTTTGACCTCAATCAAAACTTTATGAGTCAGCACATGGGTGTTGACAGAAATGACTGCGAAGCATGACTGCATGGATAAGATCAAATTGCTTCAGATAAATAGTTTGTTTAAACTTTGGACTTTTTTCAATCATTTTGAAGGTTAATGTTTGATTTTCTATATTTATATTATTATGGTGGTATGGCTGAAGACCGGTCAGACAGTTTCATTTCCAATTACAGCTAAAATATAAGGGAAGTATGAGTTTTGAGCGATGCTGCCATGCTGGCAGCATTTTTTCCCCATTTTTCTCTCTGATAACTTCAGAATAACTCAAAAACATTGTCCATAGAAAGTGAAACAAAGCCATTTAATTGACTTAATTTTCTATACAAAGTTGCCAAAGTCTGCATTTTGCATGGCAATCTCATTGCATCATTCTCTCCTACAGTCTGAACAGTACAAGATCATGGAAGCAACAAGGAGCAGGAAGTGAAGTGTTACAGTATACGCTTTATTTTTTAGGCGCAAAATTCCCCCCGTAGGGACTTCTGGTGAACTATGTGTGTGTGTGTGAGCAGGCTTAAATGTTTGCACCTGCTTTCCTTTGTAGTATCAGATTTGCACCTGGCTTTTGTGGTGTTAAAGTTTTCCCTCTTTGTCTCCAGTCTTGGAAGTGCGCTGCTTAGGGCTATGGTGTGAACAAAACAAACACACTCGGGTGTTGTAAACTACTGCAAACTACTGCATTAAATATGAACGGTTTATAATGTCACATAATAATGTCTGTGAAGGTTCTCAGTCATCCAGATCATCGTAGTCAAAGGAGCTTGCAAAGAAAAGCATGTGGACTTCTTTAAGTTACTTGAAGACGTTTCACCTCTCATCCGAGAAGCTTCTTCAGTTCTAAGGTCAAATGGTGGAGAGTCCCAGATATAAACCTAGTGGGAGTATCCCCCCACAGAGGGACAAAAAGACCCCCTGATGATCCTCTAATCGCCTGAGCCAAGGTGTGGAACTGGGTGTGGGTCCCAATCAGCCAGAGTTTTCGGATCCAGAGGTGAAACGTCTTCAAGTAACTTAAAGAAGTCCAGACGCTTTTCTTTGCAAGCTCCTTCGTCACATAATAATGTCACAGCAGCCGATATATTGAAATAGGAGCAGTGGGTAAAATATATCAGTAAGGGTTCCACGGCACAGTATAAGGACACCAGATGTCAGGAGCACCTAGAGCCCTGGTATTGTGGTTAATGTGTGGCAGGTACAGGATACTGTGTGGTGGGTGTCATAGTAGCAACGCTAACAGACCCAGCAGCACTTTATATTTGCCACTTGGTCAGTTTTCAGTAACTGATGAATATAACATCAGGTTTAGGTTTAGGTTAAAGTACTTTTTCTAATGTCAGTATATAATGTTTTGTAACATTAGGTTTAACACTCATAGCAAATGCCGATGTAGATATATATAATTTGAACTTGAACTGCTAAGGTCACAGAGGATTGTGACCTCCTGAATGCAGCAGTAATGATAGAGGACGTACAAGAACATGATTGGATAAAGAGCTGACACACACACATACATAGATTCCTTCGTGTATTAGTTTCCAAGGCAGACGTCACGGTCAGTGGAAAGTTTAATAAAAGATTCAAGATTAATTTTAATCATCGGCACAGTGTTCCACAACAAAATTGCAAATCAATCAAAAACACTAAAAAAATACATTAATAATAGGGATGGCACATGAGCGCAGTGGTTAGCGCCGTTGCTTCAATGAAAAACATTCTAGGTTTGAATCCACTGCTGTGTTTTTTTGTGTTGACTTTGCATGGTTGCCCATGTGCCTTTGTGGATTCTCTCTGGCCTCCTAAACAGTCCAAATACATGCTTGTTGATGAACTGGAGGTTCTAAATTGGACATGTGAGTGGTTGCCTGACTCTGTGTGTTAGCTTAACACCATCATCTTACTGTAATGCCTAGCCCCATGTGCAACAGGCTCTGCTGACCAACAGCTTAGAAACAGGAAACCCTCTTAAACTTAGCGCTGCATTTCCTTTCCTCCCCAGCAATATACACACCATGTTTGCAGTCAACTGGATGATGACTTGACTAGAAATGTGAACACACACACACACACGGACAAACGCACATCACACATACAGACATGACTCGATTTATCGGAGTGAGGTGCAGGAATCTAGACTTTGTCTCACATTTTGCTGCACTAGATGTGATTAAAATTAGAATCTGATTGTTGTGTTCAGCCGTACGGCTCAGGCTTTTATCTCCTTTTCATGTTGATTCGTGTTGTTTATGTAGTAGAAGTTTTTAAGGAGCATTTTGAGTCACAGAATGTCTCATATTCTCTCACGTTTCTACTCTGCGCTTCTCGAGGAGCTGGCATGAGCGTTTAGCAGACATTACGCTATGACAACCAGTTCTAGCTATTGTGAGTCAACAGATCTGTGAGGTATCTCAAGGACACCGAGAAGTGACAAACTTCAGAGATAGGAAACAGTGAAAGTAGTTTCTCTCCAAAGTGGTTGTGGTTCATTTATTCTCCACAAGGGGGCAGCAGATATATATATAAAAAAATGTTTCTCTGAACAAGCTGCACCTCTGGCAAGGCCACAGAGACTCTGGCTGTGGTTTATTTCTGTTCACTGAATTGATTCATCACAGTTAAATTTGTACATTTAATGAGAAAGTCTCACATAAAACATCTTTTTAAAAGATAAATGCTCCAAATGCATCCTCAGCATACTTGCTTCCATTTTTGCCCTTAATGTTCATATTATTTAACCAAGAAAAAAAAGAAGAACATTTGACAATAATAACAAACTCACGCAGTCTCTGTAACCATGACAGCCAATCTTCAGAGTCAAAATCACTTCAAATGACAATTTAAATTATTACTCTGTACTATCTGCAGTGTGTTTCATAACAGCAGTGTTTCACTGATTTTGGATGTATCGTTTCTGGAGTGAAGGGAACATTAATTGTCTCTGGTAGAAGGAGGAAGCCAAACAGATCCTCATTAGGGAATACTTTATCTTTCCCCGACAAAGACGTATGTCCATGTCTGTGGTGCGCACGAGCTCCCTCCCATTTCTGAGAAAACTCACTTTGTACTCGGAACCACAAGCTCTGTTTTTTCTTTCTTAGAAGCGCGCAGTATATCACATCCAAAGTGATGAATGTTGTTTTGAGACTATTATTAATTTTTCTTTATACTGCAGTGTCAAATTAATATCTACCACTCACTGGCAACTCAATAGGAATACAAAAGGTTTTTGATTTAGAATCTGATTGAATCCAAGCCTCGGTTCCTAACTTTTTTTTCTTGCCTATCTTAGTATGTAAGATTTTATCTGCCCTTCATCTCCCTTTCTCTCTCTAGTAGTCTTTTCTCTCTCTCTTTCTTGCAGATACTTTATAAAAATGCAAATGACTGACGCGGGTATCAGCACTTCACATTCACATTCCTTCATCCATTTTATCCAAATCTTACATAAAAGGGACAGACAATAGCCGGCAAAAGAAAATCTCTCTCCATCTTTCGCTCGGTCTCTCCTCTTTCCTCGTCTTGCTGTCTCTACAGATTCAGTTTGGTGAGAGAATGTCAAACCAAGTCCTAGAAAAAGCCTCTAAATGTTTCATGCTCTTTCATCACGGGAATGCTGCTAAAGACGCGCGTGTTTTTCCTGACACAGAATGCATCTGTGCTGTGTGTGTTCTCCTTAGCCATGCAACAAAAGGAATGAAACCAGAGGCACATAAACATGATGTCCATCATGCCTGCAGGTTATTCTGGCTGGTGCGTTTTACATTGATTTACCTTTACTGCTACAGTGATCCTCGTCCTCTTAATTGTGCTGAAGACAGATGCAGAGAAGCAATCAATTGGTTTACAATTGTTCCTAGTCTGATGGAAACACAGAATAGGCCTACAGGGTGCTCTCACGATGCTTTCACACGAACTGAGGGGCCAAGATGTGTTTGAAGGCAGTTCAAAGCTTTAGTGTCACAGTGTTATTTGTTGATTCTTGTCATTTGTGTTCATTGGGGCTGTACTTTCATTTCCATCACATGAATCCATCTGTTGTGTCACTGTGTGGATCTTCAGTTTTGCCTGAATGTGTGTGTTTCCCGCTCATACTCTGTGTTGGACCCTGTTGCGGTTGATCCTTTAAGCCAGACTTAACATGCTCTTTGCGTGGCCACTGTTTTCTTTACAAAATAAAATGTGTGCCCCTATCTCTTTGATAGGCCTATAAGCTGTGAGGGCAAGAATGCCGTGTAGTATAAGCCAAAGCTGATTAAGAATCAACTCTGTATGCAGTTTGCAGTTTCATGCAGCCTTCTCACATTTTCAAACTGCTTTGCAACTTCGGATTTGAAGTGTAATTAAAAGAGACAATTGTGAGATGAGTCGCCCCAGTTTGAACGCGCACATAATCCAAAAGGACTCGCGTGCACGCGCACCCATTTCTCAAAGGGAAGAAGAAAAAACACCCAGCCCCTCCCCCTTTTTAAGTTTACGTTTTGCAATACAAATTCCAATATTCGCAAATTTTCGAGATTGGGATCATTCATTTGTCCCGTGCAACTCCTGGGAATTACTAATACTAACCTCAATCACGTATGATTGCGTTAAAAGAGTTGGAGAGGGAGACAAGGGGTGAGAGAGACAGAGAGGGAGATCGAGAGAGAGGAAGAGAGGGAGGGAGGGAGGGAGAGAGAGAGAAGCTGTGGACCGCCACCATTCACTCGCACATACACACACAGTATTCATTCGGGACTCGCTGGAAATAATGCTTAGGTCACTTTATTATTTGTGCGCTACAATGAAAAGCACTCCGGCGTGTGTTCGCCTCAACTAATTGTTGCTTTTCAGACGGGAATCACTCCCTGCGGGCTTAAATTACATCTCTGCAGCATCCTTGCAGAGTAGCCTCTGCTCGCCGATTCCATTTTTTCCCCGACTGCATTTAAGCGGTGCCATCGACGGAACCGGAGACTGGTTCACATACACGGGCTCCTACACCGCATCCTGGACCGGCAGCGGACTTCTCTTTGAGCATGGAGTAAAAAGATCATTACGGAAAGAAAAAGTTAGTAGTCTTCTCCACGCACGAGTAGTGCCCCTGGGTTTGGGTTTAATGCTTATCGAAAGGCGTCAAGAACCCAGAGGGTAGGCTGGTGTGCGGATGAGGAAAACGATGTCGTGCTCGTCAGCCGCGGCGCTGTTCACCTGGAATACCTGAAGCGCTCTCTCCTATGGCACGCAGCAGCATCAACTTAGAAACACTGTTGCATGTTTTCATGTCTGATATCTGGGCCCTTGTGGCCTAACCCTTAGATATTTTATATAAGATCGGTTGCTGTTGATTGAAAAGCCCGAGTGTCGAAGCAAAACTCGCAGCAGCTGATCATATTTATAGATATATATCTAAATCTACTCTACTGTCCCCACAAGAGGATGCTGCCCGAAGCGCAATGATGCCCTGGACTCGAAGGATTTTCGTGATCAGTATGACATTTAGTTAAAAAAAAAACAACCCAACAAACTCGTGGACCTAAGGACAGAATCATTGTTCTTATTTTTATTTCCGCCACACGCCAATTACCTACAGTGAGATCCGTCATCTGCCGAAGTAGACTTTCCGTTTTCAGACTCGGTTCGGGGAGATGGCCGCGATCGCCAGCTCCCTGATCCGGCAGAAACGCCAGGCGAGGGAATCCAACAGCGACCGGGTCTCGACTTCGAAACGTCGCCCCAGCCCCAGCAAAGACCCCCGCTCTCTCTGCGAGAGGCATTTCTTGGGGGTCTTCAGCAAAGTCCGTTTCTGCAGCGGCAAGAAAAGACCCGTTCGGCGGCGACCAGGTCAGTGCCGTAGATTTTTTTTTTGTTCTTGTTGCTTTTTTCTTTAAACTGATGTGTGTTACGTCTGTGTATGGAAGCGGTTTCCCCCAACCTCCCCCCACCACCACCACCACGCGCCACCCCGCCCCTCTTTGAAGCAGCAGAGGCATTATACTGCAGTCAAGGGCTTCAATCTGAACCGGAGGAGAAGGTAGATTTTCTCCGCGGTGCGAAAAAGAAAGAAAAAAGAATCCACCTGTTCCATGAGGTCTTCTTGTTGTCTGTCTATCCCACCGCAACCCTCCCCCACATACCGAGCGGTACCGGCCAGAACGCACGGTGGATGATCTACATGCCGTGACGTTACCAGTTTATGCATCGTGATAGTGCTCTGATCAGAATAATAAACTAACCCCTGAGCAAAAATTCTTCCCCAGCCAAAGCTCGAGCGGGATTTGACTCAAAAGCAATACAATAAATCTAAGCCTCTGATTTTTTATTTCCCCCCACACATAATAATCCCCAGACCGACCCTCCAATTACACAATTACACAATTGCAACTTGAATAGCTATATGGAAGAAAAAGAAGAAGAAACCTGCTTTAAAATGGCCCAAATTCAATATTAATGCAGGTTGGGGGTAAGGAGCGGAGATAAGTTGCACTGCAGTGCACCAAGGCTCTTTTCAGATTAAATGTTTTAATGGTAAATGTTTATTGCTTATTGCAGAGAGGGCGCTTTACTGCAGTGAAGGGAGGTATAGCTTTAGTGATTAAGAGCTGCCCTGGCTGTATTGATATGCAAAGACTCAGGTACTACTACAATTAACGTAAATTCACGTAACCTTCTCTCTCTCTCTTTTTTTTAAAACAATTCGAAATGTTTCTGTCCTGGTGCACAGATAACAAGCCAAGAGTGCAAGTCACCTCCCCCTCCTCACTATCCAGATAGTTCTGGTTTGTGATGAGCGACAGTAAGATCCATTCAGCGTCCCAACAGACAGATGAGGAGTGAGACAGACGGGCAGTCAGGCATCAATATTTAAGGCAGAAAGGGAGAAAAACGGAGACAGTCACCCAGCCAGCCAGCCAGCCAGACAGCTTTAAAACCCCGTAGTCTTGCAGCTTCCACAGACAATCCAACCTCAGTGTCAAAACTGCAGCAAATTACTTGATTAAAAACATAACCAGACAGCCAAAGCAGTCAGTCCTGCAGACACTAACGGGCAGGTAGGTAACTCCTTCCACATGGCCAGTCACAAAGCAGACAGACAGACAGGGAGGCAGACGGATGCTGTATGTCCTCTAATTGATTATCCATATATTTCCACTGATGTGTTGCCATATATTTGCTTATAAACAACCGATACACTGGAGAATTTATGAATTCTGCCTGTTTAAAAGCCTGTTGTTTTTCCTTCTATTCCCCCCCCCCCCCACCCCCCACCTCGTAAGATGCACCCTCGAAACCTCCACAGGTGTCCCATAAGGGCTGCAGGCTAGGTCAGTAGCTCAGCCTCCATCCGTGTGTGCTGTGTTTCTTCTCGTCTCCACCCCATCTCGCGCCCATGTCGACTTCCCCCTCGGCCAGGGAGGGGTGGGGAGGGACAGAGAGGGAGGGTGGGAGGGACCTGGGGCTTCAACACCTGTCTGACAGCCGGCGACCCTCTCCCTTGCTGACTTTCTTCTCCCCCCCTTCATCTCTCCTTCCTGTGTGGCTTTCTTGGACTTTTAAAGCTTCATTTCTGACCTGTTTCTAGCTAAAACTCTCCTATAGCCAGCCGTCTGTTGCTCCTCTGTCTCCTCTCCCTGCCTCTTCTCATTTCGTTTCTGCCCCATTCTCTTTGTCAGTCAGTGTCGGATCAGTCTCTGTCCTCGCTCCCCGTCTTGTGTCTGTACTACTGTGTAAATGTTCTAGAGGTTTTTTTCTTTTAATTGTAGTGTATATTGGTGTATATGGATATGATGTGTTCCTCCCTGTGAAGCGTTATAGAGCAGGTGATCATTCACCATTTCATGGTCATGACGCCATTTGTCAACATACCTAAATGTTTTTGTCCTTCTGTATTGGTATGAAGTAAATCTGTTGATGTTCTAGTGGCCCGTGCACTCACAGGGTGGCCTTAAGCTTGTTGCAGCTGAAAGACGCACAAACACACGTTGGAAACACTGGAGTTTATCTGGAAGTCTGTTCATGTCTGCACACACACATGCACACACACACACACACACACACACATGCTGACTCTATAAATGATTGATGATTGAAGCGATAATGCGTTGTCAGTTGCTCAGGCCTTAATTCATGGAAGTGTCTTTATCACATGTGATTTACTGATGTGGCCACTTCCATGTGCTTACACACACACACACACACACACACACACACACACACACACACACACACACAAGCACATGCTACATTCTCTACATTACCCTCCCATGATGGATGATGAAGGGCCTGTCCCAGGAATTGATGTCGCTAACCCACAGGTAGGTGAGATGGGGAAGTGACAGTTAGGATGATGTACAGAGGAAAGGACAGCAACTCACGCTCGCTGGGGAGTCTTTCCTCGAGCCCTCTTCTCCACATTTTGTCTTCTGAAAAATAAACATAACTAGAGTTTATGCAACAGTAATTATTGCAGTGATCAGCTTTCAAGTAAGGACCTTAACATCTGTCAGTGCTTTTTGAAGTCTGATCAAAAACCACCCTTCTGTCCTGATACCAAGCTTGAAAAATGTTTCTTCTGCCAATTCATTTGGGACTTTTTGGGCCTGGTTGGACTAAAATGAATTGCACGTCCTCCAAGAATTTTTATGACCTTGGTGGACAGTCAAGCTTCTTTATTCCAGTCACATACACTATTTATCAGAATGTTTGTGCCTGCAAAGCAAGGATTTCATTAAATGAATGTTTATTTAGGTGCACAAGGAGAAACTAAGTGCCAATTAAATTGTGACAAAATGCATAATTTGTTCCTTTTGTGAGACAGACTGAACTGAGGATTAGTCATCTTTAGTATCTATTTGTTTTTCCCAGACTTTACACAAAACAGCGCATTACTGTGCAGTTGTAGAGTAGTATTACTCACGATGAGCCTCAAGAAAACCATGACTGTATATATACTCTTTGCATGATCATATCTTTTATTTTACCTGCTTTAAAATAGTTTTATTTTATTCTTAATCATCAGGATATAATGATGTCATCTGACTTGGACTTCCTGCTTTTGCACAAAATCAAACAAGAGAAGCACGTTTTTTTTCTCAGATAAAAACTGCTTTCCGTAAATCAGCTTTTACTCAGCATTGCCTGAGGCTGAAAGGCTTTTTTTTTGCCCTCAGCTAATCCTCGCTTCCACCTGCTCCACCTGAAGAGAGGAGCACTTTGAGCAGCACTTTGGCCACGCGCCAGAAGTCATACCCTCCAAAGTTGGAGGTCGAAACAGGGTTATCTTACTGGAAACAAAAAAATAAAATAAAATGAAACCTCCTCCAGAACTTCCTTTCTGTTTCCTTTCAGGAAATAAATAACAAGGAAATCATTTGGAGCGCAGCATAGAAATATGCCTGTTCGAAAGAGTGATTTCATAAAAAATGTCAGTCATATTATTTCTAGAATGCATGGTTGCTTCATACCAAAGAAAGTACTGGCATGTCAGTGTGCATTAAATGTGATTTTAAAAGGATGTTGAAAGGTAAACCACAGTGGGAACGTAACAATATTATTATTGGTTTTCTGTTAACGTGTTGTCCTTGTAAAGGCTTTCCTGTCAAACAGCTACTTAACCTTTTATGGGCTCATGTGCTGCATCAGGTGATTCACAGGAAATTGTCCTTTATAGTGTTATTGATATTAGTGATGCAATATATATATTATTGAAATTGTTAAATGTCTGGTGCTTTTTGTGGGCAATTGTGGAAGCTGGATTGTGCCACAGGAATAATAAGAGTTCCTTTAAAATGGCTTATTACAATTGAATAGATACACAAGTCATAAAGTGAACAGTGAACCATCGTTAACCTTTTAGAGACTTTAAATACGACAAAAGAAATAAACTGTAAATGTTTTTAAGTAGAGTAAGTCTATAATTGTTCTGCTGATACGCTCCATCCTCCACAGCCAGCTTTTAATTAATCATGCACTACATTTTATGATTGTGAAACACTTCTTTTGGATGATTTTTTTTCTGAGTGTTAGCTGAAAGCAGAGGTATCAGCTAAATTGTGCTTTTTGCTCACCATTATGAGACTGTTGTTCTGACATATTCTTGGTGGGGACGGGGCTGGGGCCGACGGGTGTGTGTGTGTGTGTGTGTGTGCGTGTTACGTGTGTGTGTGTGTGTGCATGTTCCAGAGCCACAGCTGAAAGGCATCGTGACACGACTGTTCAGCCAGCAGGGCTTCTACCTGCAGATGCAGCCGGATGGAACCATCGACGGCAGCAAGGACGAGAACAGCGACAACAGTGAGTGGAGCATTTTGGAAGCCACAGCTTCCAGCGTAAAACATTTAATGGCCACGAGTCAGTTATATAATAGATTGCTGCATCTATACGCTTTAGCATTTTTAATTCTTATATAACTCGTGCTATTTGGGTGACCTAAAGCACTCTAAAATTAATTTATGACACCCTCGCTAAATTGGATTATCTTGATTAAAAAACAGATTTTAAAGGCAAGAAATACCCCAGAGCCGAATGCCCTCTTTTCTGCATATGATTATGTAATAATATACACATAAATGTGCCAAAATCTGCTCAAATGTTTTATGTATTCCAAGCCTGTTTTCTCAAAAATGACGTAGTCTCTAAATATCATACTTATCTGGTAACTATAATTAATTTGCTATAGTAAAAACAATTCTGGTATCTCCACCAGGTCCCTACTAGGTAAACCATTTCTACTGTGTACACTTCATGATTGAAACTGTCACATTGTTTTGATTGATACGGCTCCAAAGCACATGTGACCATCACATCAAAATTTCCTTCCTGGAAAAAGCCATTGCTAGAAGTGGTTGTAGGCCCATAGCTTCACTCCATGCCACAAGAACCTCCCCTGCAATATTTCACTGCAATCGACTTTCCATAGTGAACTACCAGTGAATAAATAGTCTCTGGGGTATACCCCATCCACCTCCACAAGAACAGAAAGGAGTGCAAAATCAGCCGTGTCTGTAGAGAGTCTCTTATATTAAAACTTGTAGCTTTTTGTTAAGAGTTTCCTATAAAGGATCAAGGAATAGACAGCACATATGTCAGGGGGAACAACCGTCAAAGCTATAATGATGACACTCCCAGTCTGGAGTGAGGCCAATACAGGAAACCAACCATGACTTTTCTTCTTCTCCTGCCTTACTTACAGAAAACCGCAGCCACAGCTGCTGGACCAAGGCAGTTATGTGCGGAAATGAATGCTTTACTCTTCTATTGTTGCTGCTGTATATTTTAAGAGGAGATAGATCTTTAATGAGAACCACTCAGGACATAAAGTGAGGGTCTTCAGGACAAAACGGATTACTGCATAAGGGGGATGGGAAGGAAAGTGAGAAACAGTCACATATAATGCATTTCATGTGTTTAGCTTGAGCTTTTCTGTTGTTGTTTTTTTAAGGTTTCCATTGTGTCTAAAAGGTTTTAGCTGGTTGAGGGTTTAGCTGCATGTGAGGATTTCCCCACCTTTAGGTAATCCTCTAGTTAAGCAGTCCCCCTGGCCTAGGGATGGAGGAATGCAGTGAATAATTCAGCCACAGCAAACTAAAAATACCACCTTCTCCGTTTGTACCCAATGAATAATTCTCTATATTAGATGCCTCAAGCATACAGACTGTCTAAAGTAAGACACACAGAGGGAAGAGGCGAGCAGGAGGTGCCACTAGAGGAATTCAAAGTGTAGAATAGAGCAGAAGATGGAGACAGTAAGAGGATGTGGAAGAATAATCGCTGTCAGAAAAAGAGAAAGGAGATTTTGTATTCAGGTCTTGCACTGAGCCATTGATCTCTTAGCTGGATTATTAGAATAATAGATTATCCTCCACCCTTCAACTACGACATCCTCTGACCCGCCTCATCCACAGCTTTAGCTGATAGAATACAGCAATTTATTTTCAGGGGGTGCTTCAGTGGAACCGATGGTAGTGAGGAGCATGATGGCGCCTGAATAATAGCAGTGACCTGTGCCCAGAGTGCACTTGGTTTCCATTTTCATTTTTATCAATTGCTTCATTTCAGTGCGGAACGGGAAGCGGTGAAACGAGGACGCCGCTGAACAGGAAACAGTTTTAGTGATAAAAAGGAGGAAAATGATGATGAAAAATGATAAAATAATGGAATTTCTTCTTTAATCATGCCTCTCTCATTTTTAAATAGCTCGATTTTATTATGGGTTTGGCAAATTGTGCAAAGTGCTCGACTGAGTACATCACAAAGTTGCTGCCTTCAGGCTCAATATACAGTTACAAGTATGGAAAATTGCTTTAGTGGTAAGCATGACTGACTGGAAGCTGTACGCTTAACTAACAGCGAGGGCTTAGGAACACCGTTCAATTAATTACCATCCATGTTCAAATTTGAACAGTTATTAATTTGATTGTCATAAGTTGATCGCCTACAGTAATTATCTGCACACTCTGAAGCTCTAGAAAGACACTGCTGGTTATGAGACACCTGCGGTTTCAGGCAGTCGCGCTTCATCTATCTCTGATGCTCCGGGTTTGATGGATGGAATGAGGATAGACTTCCTTATTACCTGAAAACCCATACGCTAATTTCAAGTGCTTTCAGTTTCCAGCTGGAGTGTGGAGTAAAAAAATAAGCTCTATATAATTGCAAATGTGACAGTGTATACCTGGATTTCTCTCTGGATTTGAAGATATGCCCTTGGCATTTGAAATTTGGCTAAGTTTCTTTCTGAAACTTTTCCTGCAGGGTTTATTTCCTGCTGTGCTAGTATTCCTCACATGAAATTCACTTGCCTGAGTCTAGCCGCTGCAGGATTTCTTGTTGTCGATTACTGCTCTTCTGGAAGACTTGGCATTTTGAGGATTTTCCTTTATTGAGTTGTTTGAACCTATTTTGTCTGGCCCTTTGACGATAACAGATCCCTGGAAAATCGCTTAACTCTTCCAGCGCCAGCCCGGCCTCTCTTTTTTCAGTGAGAGATAGGATTGAGGTGATTAAGGAGGAGGAATCAGCGTGAGAATAGTCATCAGGTAGTTATGGAATCAATCAAATGCTGGTGCTGGGGTAAAAAGAAAAAGCGAGGCATTTAGATGATAACTGAATGACAGCTTCTGTCAGCTCTCAAATTTTTTGGCAGGCAAATGAGAGCAGGGATTGTGGATCGTAATTATAACATAATAGTGTAGTACTGGGCCATATTTTATGTCTCTTTTCCTCCCACTATTCAAGCAAGGCCGAACTGTTGATGGTGCCTCTGACAGACACTGCCAGACATCGACGAGACAAACGCAGCAGCTATGAAAGGCTAATGGAAAGAGGAGTGAGGGAGCATACAGAGGAGGTAATGACAGAATAAGAAGCAGGGAACAGATGGAAAAATAGCTGAGAAGTCTTAGAAAATCAAACTGAAGGGGCTGAAGTACCCATTCTGTCTGGCCTCAAGGGTATATGTCCCTGCATATCACGCGCACCACTGGCCCCGAGGTCAGGTTTAAACCATTGGCAGCACGTTGATATTTATTGAGTGAAATTGAATCTGTTCAGAGGACAGACCTGTGTTGGCCCGATGCCTTTTTTTCCCCCTGCCAGCCTTTTCTGGTAGTCCCCATTGACACTTGCAGAACAATCACTCCAACATCACGGGGAGTTCACAGTACGCAAAGCACGCCCTCACACCCTCACCAAACCAACGCCCTTGATGGTTCAGTCCGCTCAGGAGATTCAGTAGCATTTGCCTGCAGCAGTTTAGTGATTGATGGGGTCTTAAATCAAAACACAATTTCGGTTGTTTGCTATCACAGATTTATGTCTACGCTGTTTTATTGACGCTCGTCTCACTGCTTTAAAGATTACGCTGCATACTTTCAGGTACGGAGTCAAAAGCAGGTTTTCAGATTGCAGTGGAATATGATCAAAATGAACGCTGATGACTTAAAACCTGAACATTTGTGCCTGGACATACTAGCTGCACTCATAGTAAGCCTCATTTCTACCGGTATGGCAGCTTATCAATTCCTTTCTGACTGGCAGTGCCAGTTACAATTTCTCATATTGGAGCTGCTGCAAACAGAGTCACATATGTGTGCATAAATAGTACATAGTTGCTTTCATTTTGCAAAATCTAAGCCATCCAGGAGACTTTAATTCAAGTAGATGTACAAAGAATCACAGGATGCTTTGTGATTCTTTGTGCAGTTACCTCAGCTAGATGTCATTAAAAAAGTTTTGGATTCCTGCTTTAATGCGTCACTGTGCATCAGATGCATCAGAGTTCCCTTTGTCTATGTCCTGCACTGTTCACTTTACTGCTGACAGACAGCCAAAGAACAGAGATCAGAGGGTCTTGTTTCTACAAGAGTTAAGTGAAAACTCAATTGTCCTATTCTGTCCTTTGTGTCTGATGTCTCTCTTTTGTCTCTGCCTCTTTGTAACCGTCAGTTTCTCCTCCACTCTGTCTGCTCTGCAGCCCTGTTTAATCTTATTCCTGTGGGTCTGAGAGTGGTGGCCATCCAGGGGGTGAAGAGTGGCTTTTACATTGCCATGAATGGCGAGGGCATGCTCTACAGCTCGGTAAGACGCGACTCCTCGCTCCAGTCACGCCGCCATGTCGCGCATGTTTGAGCGGTGCCAGCATGCGTATTTCTTCATTAACACGTGTTGTGTTTTGTTCTGTTTGTTGTCTGTTTTAATATCCCATTGCTGCAAAGACTCAGCCCTGCCAATCCCTTTCATCTCTGCTAAATTTAAGAGCTCTTCAGATGTGCCTTTGTGTTGCTGTGCAGCACTTATCTCTCCCAACCCCTCCCCATCTTTTATTGCACCTCACATGCTTTGCATTTAATTTGATATTAAGTTCAGTGCTCAGTGAAGTGCTCTCAGTTTGTTCTGCATGAGAAAAAAAATGTAGAGTAATCTTAACATATTAACAGAAAGACTCTGGGGTAAACGTTACAAACGTAAATGTGTAGAATATATGCACCGGGGGTTGGGGGGTGTCCAGCCAAAAGACGTGGCTGCTGCATTGAAGATCAAGACATGCATGTCTTAGGAAAATGAGCTGCAGAGGGAGCGTGTTTGTAAGACAGCGAGAAAGAACTGCAATACATATCCCAGTTGGGATGGTTATATAACCTCTAGTCTTAGCAGAGGATAGTGCTACTGAAGAAAGAAGCCGATGGGAGGGCTGCATCACTCCCAAACCTCTGCTGAGGGACTTGGCGATTGCTGTGTGATTGCCAGACAGCCATGATAAATGACTGGCGAGAGCTGGAATTCACAGACTGCCCATCAAACTTTTTCTCTCTTAAAATTCTCATAAAATACTTGAAGGACACAGTGAAGCCCGTGTCTGCTAACTTGCAGCTTACATTTATTGATAAGGGCGCCGCTTTACTGTTAGGGTGACGAGGGGAAAGGTTTGAGTTGAGAAGATGAATGGTGGATGCGATGTCTTTTTTTTTGGTTGTTTGTTTTTTTTAAATGTGCTCTTGAATAACTGAAAAATTAGCTCAATTTACCATCGTTATTTCAGAATGACAAGCAGTTTTTACTCAGTACAACGTGAACACAACTCAGTGCCTAGACAGATGTATGAGGCACTCACAAGTTCAGAGAAGGACATACAGTAAATGCGCATGGTTTTATGACTCACCCAGTAGACAGACTCATTCATAACCAAAGGCTCATAAACAAGTGCACATCTCTCAGTCCTACTGTGAAGCTTATAATAATCCTCCTCCCACCTATCTATGTCTAATTAAAGTTTAATCCTGCCCAGACAGCAATCTTTTAATTTATCAAATTGACTCAAGTTGGGGATGCTGAATGACCCCCACACAAACCCGCTCTTTATAAAAACATCATTTGTGTCAGAGTACTTTATTATTATTAATTACAAACCATTTAGTACTTCGGTGTCAAGTGGCAGCTTTTGGTGTAACAAACATTTGTCTTTACTTATCATCATTTTATCCACATTTATTTTGGATGCAGGATCAACTCTTTGAGCCTTCTAAAACAGCTAGAGTGATTTTTAATTAGAGGGCAAGATGTATCTGCTGTAGCAGTCGAAGGACCATTTTAATCAAAGCCACAAACTAAATGAATTTTCTAGCCATGTGGAAGGGGTCCGATTCCTCAGATGTGAAGCATGGACGATTAGCATTGGTTATTTCCTTACCAATGCCTATAAGCCTATAAGCCTTGGAGGGGCTCATAAAAAGATTAAATTAACATGCAAACTACATAAAAGCAAATATAGCCTCTGTTGTTTACCAGTACAGGTTATGTATGCAGATAAATAATAAAGCGTTGCAGGAATGCCATTATAGGGGGCATTTCTGTTCTTTATTCATGCATTTATGAGAGCTCTCTTGGTGCAACCACGGCCATAAAGTAAGTCCTTCACATTCGTTCCTCATTCTTAGTCACATTTACTTTTATTATTATTTGTCTGGGTCTTCATTGTTTTTCCCAGCCATCCTCACTTATTCACTCTTGCTCCCGTCCTCCTGTCCTCTCTAAGATGGGCCTTCCATTTTACTATTTTGACTCCACCAACTATAAAGTTTGTCACTGCTTGTTTTGTCGTCTTGTTTTGCCTTCCTTACATCTGAGAGCAGAGATACATAGCTCTCTCCCGTGCCCCCCCTTGGGAGATAATTACTGAGGGATATCCTCCTACTTCTCTAACACTGCCTCCCTTTTACTTTTTTCCTTCCTGCTTCTTTGCGCTGTCTTATTAGTGAGAGAACGCGACAACCCTTTCTTCTGTTGTTGTTTGAGATGCTTCTGAGAAATTGCACTGCACCCTTGAGGACCTTTTCTGTCAGTCTTTTATCTGGGTGTCAGGTATCATTTTTTTTAGTACTATCACTGCTGATCAGTTAAGTCGTTACATATATGCTGCCTGGTTTTTCTTGCTTGCAGAGCTCGCTGATGTAGCTGAGGGTGAGCTGGGTGATGGTGCTTATGTGGAGTGTTTAGTGATAAAGTGCGTGGGGGCTGAACATCTACAATGAAGAGTTCCCTTCCATTATTTATAACACTCAATATGACCTACTTTGCTGCACAACAGTAACCACTGCTACCGTCTACAGTATCTATCTAAATATGTAAATTTATGTTGCAAAAAAATTGTAAATCGCACACTATAAATGGCTCAATAGAAAATTGATGAAGGTTTGGTAGTTTGTCATTCTACTTGATTACTTTATGAGCTAAACTGGTGCTTCTGTGTGTGCAAACAATGTAGCTGCTCATGGTGGACCATTGGTGTGTGTTTGCAATTTAATTGCAGACAATCAAACACATCATCTGTGGAGAAAATTGAGAAAAGACAAAAAATAACACCTTGCTTCAAAGTGACTTACTCCAGAGTCAGACAGAGGAAAAAAGATAAGCATGGAGGGAGGGAAAATTAGAAAAAAGTGAGAAAGAGAGTTTTCAGTTTAACCCTTAAGAGCCCAGACCTATTTCTACTTTCATGAAAATTACGGGGGTCTTATATCAAATGAATCATATATAACCAAGTCTCTAAGTGTAAAGAGGCAGTGACACCAGTGTCACTGTGGGTCCTTAAGGGTTAAGTAACGTCTAGACAATCCCAGACCTAAATCTCTCCAAGAATAATAATAAGCTCCCCGGGAGTTCCATGGCAGCACTGGGATTGTCACAGGGCCCAGATCTCTCAGATACACCAGTGTCTCAGGCCCATTTTTAAATTGAGGTCCTCGCCGTATCCTCCACATCTTTATCCAAATTCAAAAGATGTCTGTCGGCAGCTGCTCCTTAAAGCAGAGCCAGAGTGTTGCCTCCCTCCTGTGATGGAGCCAGCAGCTGATTTGGATTCAGGATGCATTCAGCTTTTGGCAACCCAGTTTGGCAATCCGTTACATCTTGTTCTCATTCTTCGAGTTTCATTTTACATTCCATACATTGGCGCTCACACCTTTCATAAGCCCCAAACACACACGTTACCTCACACTTATCTGGACAGAGGTGCAGAACCACCATAGGTGGTGATGGGTATGAGGTTGTTTTGCTGGTTTTGCAGCTGGTATTAAAGTTAAGATAACCCAAAATCTAGATAAACATGATGTGAGTAACACTATCATGTCCAAAAAATCAAGGATGATGTGAAAATAGCAGCAAGTTCTCTGTGGAGTTTTTGAAGACTTCAGCGATAGAGGGTTTTTTTTCTTTATTTTTCTATGATTTTCTATGAGAAGGTCACAATTTGGTTATTTTGAGGTAACACACAACCGCACATTTAAAACTTTTTCAAAGGTTGTTGGCTGTCTTTTGCTCAATTCTCTGTCAAGGTGATCCCACATTGCTTCAGGAATGTTAAAGTCCAGCTTCCGGGCCTCCTTTCTATTCATTTATGCTTTTACTGTATTGGCAGTGTGTATGGGATCATTGTTTAAAACTAAAGCAGTTTCCAATCAGATTCTTTTCAGATGGTGTTGCATTGTCGGTCAAAATTTGACAGTTCTTTTCTGTGTTTATAATTCCACCAATTTTAACAAGCACCACCCAAAACCACAGATCACAGATTGGCTGTAGACACTCACTGGTGTACTTCTCTTTTGACCTTCTCCATGCATATTGATGCCGATTTGGTATACCTTTTACTTTTGTCTGTCTACTTTTGTTACTGTTTTCTGTGAGAAGTTTCTTGACAGCCACCCTTCCATCGAGACCACCTCTGATGAGGCTTTGACAAACAGTAGATGGATCAACTGACAGGCCAGATGCATCTCAATTCCTGTGTCAGGTCTTTCATCGATTTTTCCCCAATTTCTTAAGGACATGACATTCATTGTTCAAGACTACTTTAAAAAAGTTGCTAGGAAGTCTGGCTCATTGGAAGCAAAATATAACGAAATGAGTGGTAATTCAATGCTGTAGTGCTACATTTATACCTTGTGCAAAGCAGGAATTGCAAACTCAAAAGGGTATTGGTGCATTATTTTCCTTTCAAAAATCAGTTCGATGTTTGTTTCTGTCAAAACAGATGATAAGCTTTTATATTAAAAAAGAAAAAAATGTTGTGAAAATATGCAGAAACAGCCAAAAATATTTGCATTCAGTTAGCAGTTTTGCTGTGTTTATTCACAGCGTCTCAGGTGAAGCTTTTTTTTTATCAATCCGTAGGTCCAAGCTGAGACCCCTAAAGGTGCAGTGTAAGCACGTGTCCAGTTTTGCTAACAAGTCTTCTGGTTTTGTCCACGAGATTGCTATGGAATATAAATAAGCATCCTTTCAATTACTTTAATATCAGCTTGCAGAGCCTGTTAGCTCTTTTTTTAAAAACTTGTTTCGGTGCAGTAACAACTTCAATTAATTATGAGCTCCTGGCAGAGGAAGTGACAGGGCAAACTTGTTGTCCATATATTTGGGGCATTGAGAATGTGTGTTGATGTGTATTTTTGTGCTTTTTCTTTGTCCCTGCGGTTCTGTGGTGTATGTCCATTAATAAAATCTCATTAATCACAATAGAGTCTGACCCCATCTCTTCACCTCGCATTTCTACTCAGTCATCCGTGAACAAGGTTCTCTGTTAGAGACTTCAAAGTCACTTACATTTCACCCCAGTCATTCCCAAACTGCATCCAAGGTGCTTTCTAAACCGCTCCAGCTTTTCATGGACAGCACAGGGCATTGTTGCCGTGGAGAATGTGGAGGGAATTTTCTAGTGTGTCAGCAAAGCAAGTGGCTAATGGTGAATGGTAGGTTAGTACTTGGGTGCGTATGTATGTGGGTGTGTGTGTGTGTGTGTGTGTGCTCTTGGCCTAATTTGAGCACCAAACAGATGAAGTAGCGATGAAGCCTTCTGCTGTGTAATGTATCACTGTCTGCCCCCCAACCACTCAAACACATACATTCACACATAAACACACACAGAGCCAGACAGGCACAACGTGACCCCAGTGCCCTGACAGCGAGCCAGATCTTTGCCGTTTGACAGCGTTTCAGCAGGCATTCAGATACACTCTGCCGCCAGAGCTTGTCCTCTCTCCTGCTGACCAGTGAGACGTTTCCACACCGTCGACCATGTGACCTCCACCTTCCCTCAGTCCTTTACTCAGCCTGCAATGCACTGAGGTCATACACACTGGGACTCATTACTCTCAACTGCGGTGTGCCATCCAAATAGAGACCACACACACACTCTTTAAACTGTACTGAATATGACATAAACTAATTTAAAGCTACATTTTTTATTTATTTATTTATTTATTTTTTGCATGAACAATCAGCCAAATGGCTGTGTGTAATATACAGGTGCTGCTTAAAACAACTAACCAAGAAAGCTCTACACAGATTTTTAGCACTCTTTAAATCCATACCACCTGCTAAAAAGATACCCAGATGACGTTAACAACTAGCTGATAAACACAGTTTGGACTGCACAGTAAAGATGCCAGATGCTTTCCTGGGGAGCTGGTAGAAAGCAAAACAGAACTAAAAAGTAAAGCAGCTATAAAACTTACATTAACCATGTGGTCAGAAACAGCTTTAAATTATTCCTGATTTGTATCAATTACTTCATAAAGGACATTTACACATGCATTAATCTCCCGAAGACATAGAGTTTAAGTATAACTGCTGTTTGTCAAAGCCTTACCCTTATCCTAACCTTAAAACATGTCACTAACCATAAAATGCATTGATTTATGTTATTGGGACTTTCTTTTTGTCCCCACAAGGAAGACACGTCCCTTTAACGTGATGGTATAAACAGATTTAGGTCCCCTCTACATGAGTAATACCTGGACTACACACACACTGTCACCTCCAGCAGGGAGCAGAATTGGGCTGTCACTCAAACAGACAACCTTAAAAGGGCACAGAACCTTGCAGGAGACATTAATAAATGAAATATAGCAGTGACACAAAAACACACCCATAGTACAACATCTGGCTTAGCTGAGATCTGAGATGGCCCAACATCTACCAAACCAGCTGTTCTGCCTGCATTTTTTTTTTTTTTTTGGCACACACACGACTTCCCTGCCCTTCAAATTGACTGGCATTAGATTTTAATTTAGTCTCGAAGATGACATTGTTGTGAACAGGGACAAGGACTGAGGAGTTGGCAGCCTCCTTGTCAGCACACATTAATCAGCACATGTGTGGTGATAAGTAAAGGTTTTGTGCAGAAAAAGCACATTTGTGCATTTTCCAGCCTTTTTAACACGATTGCCGAAGGTGACAAATGACTGTGCATCTTTACTGTACATCTGGAATGGGTTACAGAGTCAAGAGCATTGTTTCCTGTCTTGCACTGTCATGGCAATAATCTGGCATCGCACTCAGGCATGGCAGTGTATCCAGTATCTGGTTCTTTCCAGTTTTCCAGTCATTACTGTGAGTCCCCTTGCCTCTCTCCTTGACTTACTTTGATAATGAAACCAAGAGATAGAAATCTTCCATTGTCACATTATTCTAATAAGACTACCGTTCTCATTAGTCTCCTGTGTGTGTGTCTCTGTGTGTGTGTGTTACTGGATGTTTACCGACCTTGGCAACTTTCACATACTGGTCATGAGTTCTTTTTTTATTTTGCTGCTTTCAGCTTTCATGTGGGTGAAAATGTGTTTTCTGTTTGCACTGACAAATATCTATAACATTTTTACCTTCCTTCACTCAATCTTTTTGCAGGAGGTGTTCACCCCAGAGTGTAAGTTCAAGGAGTCAGTTTTTGAGAACTACTATGTGATCTACTCGTCCACTGTGTACCGACAGCAGGAGTCAGGTCGGGCCTGGTTCCTTGGTCTCACCAAGGAGGGACAAGTAATGAAGGGCAACCGGGTCAAGAAGACTAAGCCCTCATCGCACTTTGTTCCCAGGCCAATTGAAGGTATCATAAAGCTTGTAGAAGCACATTTTTGGTACAGCTTTAATGTTATTTCTTTTTGATTTCATTTTTTTTGTAATGCATGCACTTCCCATCACGTACACTAGTATTATTGTGCAACACAGCACTGGAGGTTAAAGCAGCGATCCACCAGCTTTAACTAGCCTTTGAAACCAGATAATGTCTTATCTGGCTTTGGAGGACCTTCATTACCAGCTGGAACTGTTCGGTTTGTTAATACGTTGGCATTAAGGAGGAGGGAGAAACTAATGAAACATAGTATAGGTGCATCATGGGAAATGAAAAAATCAATGTTCTTTTTTTAAACTTAGCAAATCCTTTTGACACACCTAAAGGTAAAATATATTGACATCCGCTGTTTTAGCTCAAACAATCCTTGGTATTCTTCAAGCTTTATGAGGGAGCAAAATGAAATCATTTGCATTGCATTCCCATTCTCCAAACACGGCTTCTAAGGGGATTTATCATTTTGAGCATTTATTTTGCTCTTGCTTTGTTATTTGTCAGCAAGATTAACTATCTCATTTTCGATGAAGCTTAGTAGAGCAGTGTACGGGCAAAGGGGGAATCCTTAAAATTTTGTTGCACATTCAGGCACAGTTTCTCACAAGTGTGAAACAGGACTTTGGACTTGGCAAGTGATTCACTTTCAGTGCCGCAGTAGTTTACATATCTTTTGTGGGAGCTTTGTTAAAATATCACATAGATATTGTTGTAATAACTTGTCAACCAATGTGATAAAAAAGTGTAGATATGGCCTAATTCCCCTGTCTTCTCCCTCCCAGCCTGGTATAATTGTCCCAGCCTCACACCTGACCTTGTCTCTGTCTGCACATCCATCTCTTCAATCTACTCTCCACTGTCCCCATTCTCCTCTCCTCTCCTCTCCGCTCCTCTCCTCGTTTCCATCCCTTTCCTTGGCTTTCCATCTTTTCCACAGTTTGTATGTACAGGGAGCCATCACTGCATGAGATAGAGGACAAGCACCGCTCCAGGAAGAGCTCAGGGACTCCCACCATGAATGGAGGGAAAGCTGTCAATCAGGACTCCACATAGCATCTGAGGGAGGGGCTTCCAGCAGGGGGGAGAGGCCTCGTCCTGAATGAAGGGAAGGGGCCAAAGGAAACTTCACCCGTCCCTCCCAATGTACGCACCACCATGGCCCGTGACAAACAGAGGGGTTTATGATGACAATGAGGAGCTATTACTGTACACCCAAGACAACGAAAACAAAAACTGATGTCTTGCCTGTGAAAACCTTTTAGATGAATTAATATGAAAAAGACTATATATATATATATATATATATATATATATGGAGAAGTCGTTTTCAATCAGGACTTGGCCAACCATTTTATGCAAAAAAGTATAAAAAAGCTGTGATAAACAAAGAAATGGTGGTCTCCCTTCACGTAAATACAAGTATCTGTCATTTTCGATTTATGCTGTGAAAAACAAGCTTTAATACATGTTCACTTTTCATACATTGATTTTTTTTTCTACATGCTATTGCATTCTCATATGCTTTATTGTGTTGTTGTCAATAATAACTATACCATCTTCATTATAATCATCATTACTAATCTGTTGCTCGATCATCTTATTTACTAGCTTTTTGGTTTTGAGACCATTTGAGAATTTTTTTATTACCCTTATGTGTTTTTTTTCTCTCACAGTTTGATCTTGAATGCACTGTCACACCACTTGCACTGGTGTGAGGGTAAGACTAAATATATTGATAGTTCTCCTTGCTGGACTTCAATGGAAACAGAGTGCTTAGGGTGGGATGTAATTTACTCAGGTGTGTATTGTAAGTTAGACTAATGTGACTATAGGACACAAACTTCCATATGTTGCCCTGGTGTGGCAGGACGGGACCGATACAAGCAATATAACAGAGTGCAGTCTAGTATGTCTCTAAATAAAAAAACAAAAACAATAAAACACTGGCAACACATCTCCACGGTTGGTGCGTTTGTCAGTAGAAAAGACAAAGAAAGTTGTATGAGGCATTAAAAGTTGGAAAGGAGTGAAAACCTGTTTTGATACAGTTTCTGTATTATCTCATCACTTAAAATGAGCATTAGGTTATAAACAAAGAGATGTCCAAACTTGTCAAAAATGACAAAGAATAATATTCTCTCCAAAAGCTGAGAGGATGGTAATGACCAACATCAGCACTACGAGCCATGGCCAAAAACGGTCACTTCACATTTGCACCTCGTGAACCACAGACCCCTTTTTCTGCTGTTAGCTATAACAACAACTCAAAATATAACTATGTAACAGTAGTCGTGCTTTTGAACTATATGGACTAAACATGAAATAACCTTTGATTAAAGACTTCTGCAGTTTTTCTACGCAGAAAGAAAAGAAGTGGCAATTTTTTTTGCAAGCCCGGCCGTGAAGGGTTGTGTTGACTAATTTCCAGAAAGTTCTACTATTTCTATTATTCTGTTGTGAAATGACCAGAGACTTTTTCAACACTGGTGGACAGGGTGCCTGACTGTTTAATAAATCACTGACCTAACATGTTGAAAATTTGTTCAAAAATTGTAAGGTCACAATCATTCAAACTTTGCCATCACAATGGAAGCTAAATGTTTCATTGAGGAACCAGTACATATGGATTTGGCCAGATTCGAGGAGGATGTCTTGCCGTCTCAGTGGGATTTTCTGAAATGGTAACGCACGCCATCTCTATTCCCACTGGTTTTGTGACCAATGAAATGAGCCACTTGCTGCATTGTGGAGGAAAGTCTCTCTCTTTCATAAATCAACAGATTGACAGGGCTGTATAATCGAATTGAGTTGACTGGGACACCACATACGCTGTGTACGCTGCTGAGCTTATTTTTAAACCCCAATTAGTTTGTCTAACTCAGGAAGTCCTACAGTTGTGCAGTGAATGGGCCAGACGTAGAGGCTGGATGTCCACTGTCCAGCACTAGTTGCACAAAGACTGGCACCAATGTGGTGTTTGGATTGGGGTTAATAGTGTTATTTCTTTTTTACTATTATTAAAGATGACGTACAGCTAAGCCTAGCCAAGTTAGGAAAGCTGAAAAGGGGAAACGGTTGCGATCAAGCATTACCATTGCATGACTGTAGAAGTTGATGTAAGTTTGGTTTAAGTTTGAGGCGGGATCCAAGAGGAATGTCTTTAGATTTTTGGGAGCATATGTCCAAAATGTTTTATGCAATATTTTGATCAGTATTTTAGCGAGAGCTCATACATCTCTCCTACATCTGGTTAGAAACCGGTTGCTAATTTGGTGATATGTACAGTAAATAGCACACATTCAGCTGCACGCAGCAAACTACAGTGGCATAGGCATCATTATGGATCTAGGAAAGTCTTCCATCTTGGGCCCGGGTCCGCAGCTGATGCAAGTTACCTGTAAGAGCTAACAGTAGATTAGTTCAACTTCCACAGTACCTACTGAATAACAGTGATACATACAGTATATTAGACATGACACTGAAAGTCAGCAGGCAAGACCAGCATACAAGTATCTTTATACAGAGGTTTATACTGGTGCATATGACACATGTGTGGACTTAAAGCAATGCATGAAGTTAAGTGTACTGAATGTCAACTCTTGACAGATGAATGAAAGGATTTGAGAAAGGAATGAATACATGGAGTCAAAATAGCTAATGTGAGAAAGCAGTAAAGCAAAGCACTTTTTTGTGGGTTTCTTGATGTGTGAAACGGGTTAATAAAGGCTTTGATTGTATGAGATAATAACTATTATTTTAATATTTTTATGTTTGCAGATGATTCACTGCATTGGAACATGCTCATATATGCATTATGAATTCTGAGATGACAAAAAATATGCATTGATTATATAAAAAACAGAATGAAGTTAGTGATTGTTTAAGAATAAAGATTATGTTATCAAAAACTCTCAGCTATACAGTGACTGATTCATTGAATGTGTTGTTGATCATGACTGAATTATCTTTTTTTTTAAAGTTATGTCACTCTTTGTAACAGGAACATAATTAGGATAATAAGCAGACAAAACTGAATCGATAAATGTGTAAATTTTTATTTAATGGGATTCACATTTAATTCAAATCAGTTTCCTCTATCGTTCACCGAAGTGATTTATGCTCTACCTAGCCCCTAAATCCGATATGTCATTTTGGGATGGCGCTCTTTCGCCCTTAATTCTCACGTTGTCATGGAAACAGACCTTCCATGTCTGCAAGGAGAATGAGGAGGAGGAGGAGGAGGATGAAGGCTCCCCTGACTTTCAGGACGTGGCTTGTATTCTCTCCTGCATGATGGCTGCAGCACAAGACTACAGGGTATGGGGGGGTATTTTGTTCTCTTCTATTTTGGTTTTTCCTTCACTTACAGTACACAGCTGAGAAGAGTGCAGGCATGCAACCTCAGGGACAATATGTACCAAAAATGACATGGAAAAAGATGAGAAGCAAGAAAAAGAATGAAGGGAGTTGAAGGAAAGACATGCTGCATTATTCTGTTTTTTGCATTTAAGAAATCCACTTTTGCAAATATGAAATCTCATAGACTTCTAGTTGTAATTTTTTTAATGCTTTAAGTTTTCTTAATTTCAGAGAAAGCCAATGCAGTAATTTAAAAAGTCTCTGTGAGGCTGTGCTTAGGTACAGAAGTACATAAAGTTAATGCTGATGCAAATATTAGGTTCCTAATGGCAACGTACTGATGCTTAGGGCTTTTTCCTGCTATCCATCCATTTGCTTCCGCTTATCCTTTTCAGGATTGCAGCTATCCCAGCTGTCATAGGGCAAGAGGCGGGGCACACCCTGGACAGGTCACCAGTCTAACACACAGGGACAGACAACCATTCGCACTCACATTCACATATGGGCAATTTCAATTTTAAATTTTTTCAATTAACCTATCCCCACAAAGTGCATGTCTTTGGACTGTGGGAGGAAGCCGGAGTACCTGGGGAGAACCCACGCAAACACAGGGAGAACATGCAAATTCAGACACTGCTGGTGGAATCAAACTCAGGTCCGTCTCACTGTGAGGCAACAGTGCTAACCACCGTGCCACCTTTTCCCTGCTAGTATGTGTTAAATAGTACCAACCAATTAATGTACCAAAAATGAAATGCAACTTTAAAGTTTTAATTTTGACCAATGGGGGGTAGATCTCTAAACAGAATTACATGTTAAGACCATACCTCATGGGGGCACTAGAGAAAAAGTCTGGGGATCTTCAAAGTTTGAAGTTTGACAACAAAAACAACAGAAAAAGCCAGCTGGTGGAGGACATAGTCAGAATAAATGGCTGACATTCTCACAATCATATAGTGTGAGAAACAAATTTGTTGTCAAAAGTGTTTTGGAACAAAATATAATTTTATTGCTAATGACCTGGCTATCCCCTCCCCCAAAAAATAAACTTTATATTGTAATGTAAAGACCCTACAATAATAGAGAGAAACATCAATAGTCACACATTTTATGGCAAGAGATACGACATCCTCATAGCAGTACATACTGTACCTTTGTAATCAATGTTCACAAAGAGTAGAAACAAGTCAAGGTCAGCTACTTAGACATCTGTGGGTGTTAGCAGTCTAAACAGAGTCATCTGTTTGGATACACATAGGACAGCCAAGAGCTGTAAACAGCTCGAAGGCCATTCTACCCATCTCTGTTAAAACTGACCTCTGCCATGTGTTCTCCCACCCTATCTCCTTTCTTGTGTGGGCGAGGCCACCTTCACACATATCCTACAGAACAGACTAGGAACTTTGCAGCTTCAAAACAAAAATTACAAGTGACTCAGTATTGTATTAATATCAGTTTTGAACCTTTTTAAAAATAAATCTAGCGACCTCCAAATATTATTTTTGAGGTTAAGCCTCACATTGTGATTTTCTCACATGAAATATGCCTAAATCAATATAACCTTGCTTTCAAAGGCACATTACATAGCCATGGAGCACTTTAGCCACAATATTTTAGTGTCTGCCCAAAGGGGTAAAAGAAAACTGTGAGGTTAAGTTTCACTTGGGAGCTTTTCTTACTAGATTCATTGAGAATGTGTTAGTAAACACTGGCATAATACCAGGAGCTTTAAAAGTAATACCACAGCAGACAAGTGAGGAACAAGAAAGGAGAACCGTGGAAGAAAAGCACAGAAATTACCTGCAGTGGAGAGCCAACACTCTCATTCCACAGTGAAATAAATGATATAAAAAAGATCATGAAATTATCTAAAGCTCTGTGAAACACCAGTGCAGGGTGTTTCGATGTTAGCATGCTAACATTTGCGCAGTAACAATGCTAATATGCTGGTTAGCTGATATATTGTGTTTGTCAGGTTAGCACGCTCATGTTTGCTAGAACTAAAGCCAAAGGACAACCAAGCAGGCTGGAGTTTTGTGAAATGGTGACAGTTGATAAGAAGTTATTAGAACTGGGCTACCGATTCATGCTAAAAATCTATTTTTACTTACTGGGTAGCAATAAGGGATAACATCAGCAGGACTCACTCTTTCTTCTGGAAAGCATCCAAGATGGTTGCTTCGGGGCAGGGTAAAACAGCACTCTGGCTTGTTTTGGCTATTTATCTAGTTGAATGGCTGCTACACACTAAAAGGATAAACGAATGACAAAAGCAAACTCAAAACAAGAAAAAGCACGAACACACGATACCTGGATAACGTATGAGGACTAGGGTGTACCTAAAGGTACCTATCCGGTTGTTAAGTCTGATGTCACTAGCTGTGTCTGGGCCTAAACTCCGCTGCAGGTCCATATATCAACGATCACTATGGCATTACTGAGAGTTGAAAAACTGTCTAATGTCTTTCATCTTTAATAAAATGATCAGTGTTCTGCTCTACCAGGTGTAACAATTGAGTTTAACATCCAGGCATCCATGAAAACGGAATTTATGACATTTAACGGAGTTAGAAGTTAGCAGGAAGTTAGCTTGCTAGCTTCTATCTAAATACAATATAGCATGTCCTGACTGCCGGGTTTTGGAAACAAATTCAAACATACAGCTCTGTTATCACTTCCAACATAAATGAAGACAGAAAACTAAACAGCAGTGACGTTTGTAGGGTTACTGAAGTTTGGCTAGCTGGTATATAACGATGTGCTACATGACCGCTAGCGACACAGCTTTTTTCCCACTCGATAAAAGTTAACGTGAGTGTTCTCGGTGGTCAGCAACAAATGTAATCGCATGGCAGGATGCTGTAAAAGGACCAAACTTCAGCCAGGAGAACAACTGAGATAATCCATCCACAATACGAAGTTCGTCATTCATATACTGCTGCATGGGCTGGGCTGTAGTTGCATCCTAAGGTTTTAAAAACTGAGCTTAAATAAATGATTAGCGGTAATAAAAGCTGAGAGAGGTCAACAGTGATCACTGACTGTTTTAGGAGCTTTTTGAGATTAAATAGAAGAAAATACAAAACATTAAACATGTTAATAACACAAAAGCCATATTAAACGCAGAATACTTTAGACCTTTTAGGATTCGTCACGTCATCACTTAACGACCGGATAGATTATGAACACATTTCAATAACAAAATAAAAATTCAAAGAAAACTAAAAAAAAACCTCAAAGTCTTGCATGTATCTGGATTTTTTTTTAAAAAAAGGAAAAATAAGATGCCTAGAATTTTTTTTTTTTAAATTAACAAAGATTTGAGAATAAACAAACAAACAAAAAATCATACACATAGCGCTGTCAAGAGCTGATGACAAGAGCTGGTTCTCTAGTTTGTAAAAATATACTCTATTTGGTCAAATGCAGCAGAAGCTTGGTCATTATGTTTTTTGACATTCGTGTGGTCGTCAATCATAAATTTGTACACTATGGTCTAACTGTCAGTGCATTACAAAGTGTTACAGGCATTAAAGCCTTACAAAGTAAGGTATTACCCTGCGGAACAGTGATACTGCTTTTTTGATAAGTGGCAAACTTGACATTACTTTTATTGTTATTTCACAGAAGGACAAGAGTGAGATGATAAAGTAGAAACTGCATCTAGGACAGAAGCAACAGCATTATACTGATAAGTAAGATAAGTAAGACTCTTTCCAAGCATCTGCACAGAGAGCATGCTAACACAAACCTAGCCAAAACCCCGAGTGAGGTTAAAGCTGAGTGCATGCTGACCCCACCCCAGCAGCCAGACTGAATAAGCAACAAAAGTGTCTTTTCTTTTTTCTTTTACCTTCGCTTTTGTGTTCATAAGTAAAAAGTAAAAGAAAGATTGTGTATTTTATAGAGTAAGGTGAAAATAATTTAACAAGTAGTGTAACAAGTAGTGTAACAAATTAATTAATGCACTACTTTAAAAAAAAAGTAATAAGTAATGTGTAATACATACATTTTCTTGAAAAATGACCCCAACACTGGTGAGGACCTCTACTGTAATGCAGTAGAAGACTTACCCTCACTCTTACCCTAACTCTTAACCATTTTCCACTCACTTTAAAGCCTTACTTGACAGATTTTTAACACAGGTTGCACTGTCACCATGGTGATGAGAAAACGGAGATCCACCGTGTAGACGTACATGTAATGACAACCAGTTACAGCGAGATGATCTTCAGCATCATAGCAGACAAATCGTTTTACTGGTGGAGCTTCAGACGTTTTCAGAACATTTCAAACTATTCAAAATTCCACAATTTACATTTTATGTGTAATTAGGTTCTGCTCACAACTGTCGTTTGGACTTTGTACATTGCCGTAAAACTAAGCATCAAATAAGGAACTCGGCTAGTTTTGTACTGTTTTTCTTTTGCAGACTGAAAGCATTGCTGTTTTATCTGTGTGTACCTGCTTTTGTCCTGTTGTTTTGATATGTGCCTATTCCTCTGGGACAGGAAACTCCTAATCAGAAGTGGGATGTTCAGCTCTGCTCATTAAAAATAATTACTCTGTGTTCAATTAAAGCTCAGTGATGCTCCTCTGATCCAGCCAGCTCAGTATGTTTTATCCAATTGTCTGATATGAACATTTGAATGAAAGGAGCCCTGATGGTTAAAAAGACTGAATTCAACTCTTCAGGTCTCTACTTCTGCTCCTTGTTAGGCAGTCCACTTTAACAAGATGATTAAAAAGAGATTTAAAGTCACTTTAACTTTAACTTTTCCACGTCTCACTGTTTCTGGGATGCTCTGCTTTTGGCTTCTCAGTTTGCTGGATGAAGACCAGAGGGATTACCACAGGCAGGCATGCTCATAAAAGGCAGAATACACATAAAAGTTCATGCACATTGTACACATACTCCTACACGCATTATAAATTCACTCACCCAGCTGCCCACCCACAGCTGCCCACATACCTTTTTTTTTTTGCTCTCTCGCATACTCTTACTCGACTACTTTTTAAAAAAAACTTTACTGAAGGAGCTCTGCCGCATGAGCATGTTAATGTGCTGACAGTGGATCCTGTTACAGAGGAGAGCTGTTCTGCTGAATCCCAATTGCCCGGGGACAAGAAGGATACCAAGCCAAGCTTTGACTGCAGTTATGCTTCAACGCTGTTATTTTAATAATTTTCTCTCTCATCCCTATGCTCATCCACTTTGCACTCTATCTTCCTCTTTTCCTCTGCTTTCTCACTTTCTTAAGCTCTATTCCCTGTCTACCCCTCTATCCTGTTTGATAAGTTTCCTCAATCAGGCCTTCCTTCTCAGCACGCTGCATTGATTCTCTTTATCTCTTTTCTCTTTGTGTTCCCTATGCAGTATTTACCTGTTTGTGATTTATGAGTTCAGGTAATTCTCATCAAGTAGGCTCCACTTTACAACCCTAATTCTATAAAAGCGTAAAACCGTAAATAAGAACTGAATCCCTCACTAATCTTCATTTTTATTGACAGTAGAAGATTAAAAAACGTGACAAAATGTACCATTTCATGCAAATATACTAGGTGATTTTGAATTTTGGTAAAATTTTGCTAACTCAGAAAAGTGAGGACATGGACATGTTTGCCCTGCTGTATAGCTGCATAACAGTCACATACTTTGTCACACATTTCATTTCACCATGTGCCAAATGTTTTCAGTTAGTGAAAAGTCTGGACTGTAGGAAGGACAATGCGCATCTCGAATCTTCTACTATGAAGCCATGCTGTTGTAATGGATGCTTGTCTTGGTGAAACATGCAAAGCATTCCCTAAAAAACAACCTTATCTGGGTGGGAGCATATGTTCCTATAAACCTGTATATAGCTTTCAGCACTGATGGTGCCATTCCAGATGTGCAAGCTGCCAATTTCATAGTCACTGGTGCACCTCTGTCCCATCACAGATGCAGGCTTTTAAACTGAGAGCTGAAAACAAGCTGGATGAACCCTCTCCTCTTTAGTCAGGAGGACACGGTGTTCATATTTTCAGAAAATAATTTGAAATGTAAATTTTTTTGACCACAGAACAGTTTTTCATTTTGCCTCAGTCCATTTTAAATGAGTTTTGTTCACATAGCGCTTTAACCTGCATTTGTGGATAACACAGTAAACTGTTTTCACTCTAGTCCCTTGTGCACAGGGATTTATCCAAATTCTCTGAAGATTTTGAGGGTATTATGCACTGTAAATGATGAGATATTCAAAGTCGTTGCAATTTCACATTCAAATTATACACTACTTAAGAGAAAAGTACTGGTATACGTCAGTGGTGACAATGGTGTTAAAGTTGTAGGAAATAGAAGATGAATTGGTGTCTGGTTTATTGCTTTGCTGGCCTACCATGAATATCACTGGGAAACATCAAATGTGGTGCTGACCTTTATTACATTCTGAATTTTAATGACTCTAACAATGAGAAGAACAGCCTCTTCTGCTTGAGTGGAAACAATATTGCAGAAAAGAGGACATATAGCACATGCATAATCAATCAAAACACTACAAGTCTACAGGTCGGTGGTGCAGCATCATTGAGGAAGCTTGCCCAGTTTTCCAGTTGTCTTAAGAGCTCATTTAGATGCCTTTTTCCACAGTCGGAACAAACAGGGCTTTGGAGCAGCACTCACACCTCGACTGCTCATTTACTGATCATTAAATATTCAGTGCCAGACTGTCTGTGGTACATTAAACAGTACAGGTATAAAGGATCAAGGTCAATCATTTCTAAAGCACGAATGAGAGGCTGAAGTGTCCACATCTCAAAAATAGCCGAGGCATTTACTGCATTACAGTGTGCACAGGTTACCTTGAATAATGAAATAAATTCTACCACAAGGAAGACTGTGTAACTCTCGTACACCAGCCACTGTGGCCACAGTTGAAATCTATGAGATAAGTATAACTTCAGCTTGAAGGAGAAGAGTCAAAATGTCAGCAGTGTGACTCAGTAATGCTTGTCACAGCAATACCATTTCAAAGGGTTTATTTAGCTGTTTGTCAGAATGACGTAAGTAAAATTGTTGCATCAAATGCCTGAAGTAATAAACTTAGCCACCCATATAGTCTCACTTAAAAGTCACTTATGTTTGCAGGGTATTAACAAGCCAGTGCTAGATTCATTCAGCTGTATATAGACTGCAAATATATAATAAAATACCACAGTAGTGTTACACAATATTAAAACTGATCTTAGCCTCATTTAGCATGGCCTGATTCATCTGTTTTAATATGTCTTGCACTTGACTGAGATGGTAATTAGCAGGACACCCAGGATTTCCAGAAGAAAACTCACAAATCAAACAACCTGTTATATCCTGTTTCTTACTTGATTTCTGTGGAACGAAGCATTTTGAAATGGTCCAAACTATTGTTGATCACCTAGGTTAAGGGAGAGAAAATATTAAATCTAAATTTAAACAATCTAAACAATCTAATTTCATGGAGGTAAAAACTAGCACTTTTAACATACCAGAAGAAAACAACTGTTGGACCCTTATGAGCTCAATCTGTCTTAATGAGATTTCTGCTCTATTTAACTGTATTGCATCTGAAGATGTGTTTGTCATGGGTTATAATGATTTTGCACTGGCACATGATTCAAATTTACAGCTGTATTGTGTGGATAGAAAATGTAAGGATGTCTTCTAAGTAAAGTTCAGTAATCAGATAACAGTAACTCGGTAACTCGGATTACAGTAACGCGTTAATCCGATTACTTTTTTCAAGTAACGAGTAAAGTAAGGGATTACTATTGCAAAAACGGTAATTAGATTACCGTTACTTTCCCGTAGGAATGCTGCGTTACTGCGTTACTAAAACCGTGATTTTTTTTGCGAGAATGTCTCATGAAAGTGACATAAGCAAGTGCCACGTTCGTGACTACAGCTGTGTGCAGATCAACAATGGATAATATATCGAATGCGGGAGAGAGTATGAGCATGCAGCGTTTAAAGCATGGAAGTACTGACCTTACTTTAAGTTTGATTCCATTAAAAGTGACAAAAACATTAGCGTCCGTTGTGCGTGGGAAGAAAACTTCTTTTTACAGCGAAAATAACCCCCTAAACTTCCGAGCAAGCACCGAGTGCGCTACGACTTAATGGGAAACTCACAGAGAAACTCGCGGATTCTTCCACTGACCTCTGCGGCACACCTGCACCAGGGTAAACCTTCGCCTACCCTACTCCTGCTTTACAGGTGAAAATAGAGCAAAAGGACCACTAGTCTTTGATTTTATTTATTTTCTGCTGTGTTTTACTTGCATCTATTTGAAAGACTCAGGCTATGTCCACACGTACACGGGTATTTTTGAAAACGGAGATTTTCCGTTTTTGTTTTAAAAAATAATCCCGTCCACACGTAAAGGCAGAAATGAAGGAAAACGCTGCTAGAAACATGCCAAAGCAGCAGGTGGCGCTATATTCCTAACCGTGTAGAAATGTTGGCCAATCAGAAGTCTAGAAGCAGAACCTAGTCGTATGTGTGGAGGGACAGTAACTGTGTGTGTATATGTAAGCATTTAAACACTGCAGAGAGTACAATTAACAGTAACAGTATTGTAGAAATTCATTTCACCGAAACAATAACGTGGCGCACACTGTGACATCAAAAAAGGCGCACACCTTTGACGCTGCGTTTTCTGCGTTTTTCTCGTCCACACGTAAATGCAAAAACGGAGTTTTAGAAAATATCCACCCTGGCCGGAGTTTTTAAAAATCTCCGTTTTCAGTGACCGAAAACGTCGTTTACATGTGGACGAAAGGTGCAAACGCATAGAAAAATCTGCGTTTTCAAAAATACCCGGGTACGTGTGGACATAGCCTGAGTGTAAACACAAAAAAAATAAAAAATAAATAATGTGCTGGAATGTGCAGAAAATAGGTTTAAATGTTAAACAAATTTCTTCCAGTCAGAGAATATTGCATATAATTTAATTTTTGCTTGATGCATAAAGTTAAAAGATTAAAACTAATAAAACATTTGATTACATTTTGTATGATGGATTGTAGAAAAAGTAGAATTGGGCTGAAAGATCTATCGCTTTATCACCTATTCAGGTTGTAAATTGTGTTTTTAAAAAGTAACTAAGTAATTAATTACTTTTGAAAATAAGTAATCAGTAAAGTAACGGGATAAATTTTTGGGGGAAGTAATCAGTAATTAGTTACTGATTACTTTTTTCAAGTAACTTGACCAACACTGGTAAAGTCATCACTCACAGGATGATCCCATCTATCTTCTTTGGGAGTATACAGTCCAAACTGGAATACTCTTTGCAACCTAAATCTGTTATACGTTTACGTAACTATTCTTCCATCAAGATCTAACCTCTTAAAATACGGGCAGATGCCTTTTTAGCCTATGTGAGTTGCGCAGAGAAAAGTGAAAGGATGTGTCTTTCTAAAATGGGTGATAACCTTGAAGTGCATCAGCCTTTCAACAAGTCGCAATCCTAACCCAATTATAGAGGTGTAAAAGCTTGATATAGCTGGCTAAACAATTAGAAAGTGCACTGTCAGAAGCAGAATAATCCTGTTAAGAAGGCTACAGAGAGCACGTCGCAGCACAAGCGTTTCTATCGTCACTGACAACTGTCTGTACCAGAAGATTTGTATAATTCAAGGTGGCATTCAAGGAGTTCTGCATAATATATTAGGAGTTTCAGATGTTTTAAAACCTTTAAGCTCAGATTTGGTTCCAAAATATCCACAAACATGTAACATATTTGTTTTGTTTTGTTTTAATCAAATATTTGCTTTACATAAAAGGCCACAGCTCTTCTTTGTCTCTTACTTGTGCTGGCTGGGTTTCTTATGCAACCACCATATTTATTTATGACTCTCAGCAATCAATATCTTGGAATATATGTGTGCCAGAAAAACCACAGAATTTTGAATACAGTAGTGTTTAGGGGAATCACTGATCTGTTTCGTATCCAGATTTTGGAACTTTTAATTATGGTGATAGATATGCGTGACTGAGCTTTAATGACTGCTCCTTTGGGGACATTGCTGTAGTGATAGTTTTCAGTGAATAGCTCAGAGAAGAAAGATGTTATTAACACATTTAGTAAGATTTTGCACAAGGCCTCTCTTATAACTGTCAACTATTTCTCATTTCATTTGTATTTTATCCTAATATTAGCTCATTCAAGTTGCAATTTTAAATATTGAGAATAGCAAAAAATATTTGACAATACTTCGATACTTCAGTTTAAGATCTAAATGTCTGATTTCACTTATATCTTTTTCTGAAGACACCAGTTTGATTTCTCTTCTGCCTCCCAACAGTATATTTATAAATGGATGTGAGTCATAATGCTTAATCTCTCCATGCACCATTCAACATGTTGGTATTCAAAGAACTGCTTTGAGGAGTTACTGTTCAAATAACTCCATATTTGTGTGCATGAATACACAAATTGAAAACTCCAGATTTACAGCATACATACTAGAGCTAGTTATTGTGACTTTGTTTGTTTGCAGTTATTTATTCACTGACAGGATCTTCAGAAATGATCTGAAATATTTCACACACACGAAAGTGATATAGAGATATAACATTTGTATATCTCTATAAGTGTTGTCATTAAAAATACTGCATATTCAAATGACTTGAGCAGGTTTTACTATGTTTTTACAACTGTAGGTAATACCACATTTTCCACAAGTCACAACATCCTGAACATATTGTTTTTTCCTTGTCACGCCAGCTAAGTTTTGGTTTGGGCACTTTGTCACATGGTTTTTTAAATCAGGAGATAACAGCCAATCAGAGTCAATTTTTCAAACAGCTCAACAAATATCAGGAAAACAAACAAACCGTTTCTTTTCAGTGTAAATCTGAATCTGTTTTCTAGCTGAATGTAAAGTTGGTGTATTTTCCAGGACAAAAAAAGCCTTAACGTAATAACTTCACACAGAAATGGACGTAGCAAAAGCCAATTTAATTTAAACATGTTATGTACTCTTTTACATGTGTGTGTTCTATGACAGTCCTAGGCAGTTTATTGTAGTGTACTGCAGACTAAACTGGTTAATCTGCACAACCGTGGTACGGTTGACATTAAAGGACTATATTAGGCTGGTGCACAGCAGGCTGTGGTGTCCAGGGTCACTTATAAGTTATATCAAGGGTATATTTAATTGAAGCTGAGGATGCTTCACCTATTATACCAGATTTATATTATCTACAGGTTGGGAAACAACAATGACAGCTCAGTAAACCTCAGACTATGAGCACTAAAAATACAAATGATTATACAACTTACTGCAAAGTAATTCTTTGACAAATCATAGGGCCCTCCACCAGACAAATCTTAGTTTAGCCTCTGCTTATAAGCCCAATATGAACATAATGAAGTGAGAAACAGACTATTTATCTCTTCACCTTGACCCTTCACCTTGATGCCCTGGTTTTCTGCAGACTCGGCAGCGGCTGATGATGCTTTCTAGGAAAGGTCCCTTCACTGTCTGAGGTATGGGTTTACTGTAGGAGAACAACATACAGAGACAATAATAATTACAGATAACTTAACAAATTAAATTTGATACAAGTTGCCAAATCACAAGACAGCACTTTTCTGAGTTGGGAAACCTCTAAACAGCATTGGACAAAAGAGTAATGAAAGATGAACGATTCCTTGAATATTTAACGGAAAACTACAGAACTATGTCTCCTTAAACAGAGAAGTGAACAGTTCACCCGAACATGTTGTTGGGGTCGAGGGAGGCCAGCCAGTAGCTATAGGAATCAGGATAGTAGTTACACGTCCCCCTGCCGTGACACTCTATAAAGGGCACTTGGCGAAACTTTTCCAGACATGAGCCAGGAGAAATCAGGGGCTGCGAGGATCCCTCTGCTCCAGCACCTGTTTGCTGTAACAGACAGTAAGAACAGAATCACTTAGAGAAACAAGATCTCTGAATTCAAATTTTAAAAATAGTAAAAATGAACAAAACACTGGTTTCTTTACCATGATGAAAGAGTACCCAGTCCACAGTGATTCCCAACCTCTAGGACATTCTGGTATGAGAGTCCTCTGACTGTGGATGGCTATGACATTGGAGGTGGTTTCGCACACTGAGCACCTAAACAGGTATCCATATTATTTTATTCCACATAAGGTTAGAGGGTAGATGTAGGTGGCAATTTCAGTTAATGGTAATCACACTAAATACACAATCTTATCCCACCTGCTAATGTAGGATTTCAGCATTTCTCCTGATATGGAAACCATGTTCATAGGCATGGGAGTGTCAGTGGACAACCAGTATGAATAGTCATTACGAGAAGCATAGCGGCAGGCATTTTCAGTGTCACAGAACAGAAAAGGCATTGTAGAGAAACGAGGCAGACAGCTCCCCGTGGTGCCTGAGAGACAGTTTAAAACACTTTTTTTAATGATGCAAAGATGCATCTTATATATGCACATACAACTCCTGGGTGCGGTGTTTTCCATGCTCTTACCAAGGTCCTGCCCATGAGCTCTTTTATATCCATTGATAAAGAGGAAAGAGTAACCACTGTAGATGAAGCTAGTGCCATGAGGACATTCAGGGGGGTGGATGCTCTGACTGTGCCTGACTATCAGGAAACTGTCAGCATAACTTGGACCAGTTCTGCCGGGCAAACCTGCAGGACCCTTATGACCTGAAGTTCCAGGTCTGCCACCGGGACCTGCAGAGTTAAGAACATAATATGCAATGAAATAATATCACGTGGGCAGTTTTGTTCAAGGATATTTTTGGAATCTGTTGGGGGATCTTCTATAGTCACTACTACCTGCCACTAATGCACTGAGGACCTGTTTTAATGTGCACTGGCAGATAACTTCACTGAGAGGGCATTATTATTTTTTATTTTTTCTTATTCACACAATGTAATGCACAACTGTGAAACAGGAGCGCTGCCAATACCAGAGCTTTTATTGTTTTTCAGGTTGTGATGTGTCCAGCTATTTGAAAGGCAATTCCAATCATTTGCACACATTTAACACTTCACATTCTACTGAAATACTTGGAAAATTACGTTTTCAAGCGTTTTTTTATATTCTAATGTGTAATTGGAATATACACAAAAACACACTGTAACCCAAACTTTTAGCCACATGTACACACGTATTTTTGTAAATAGAGATTTTCCATTTTTGTTAAAAAAAAAAAATCCCATCCATATGTAAACGCAAAAAACAAAGTCAAATGCTGTCAAGCACATGCCAGAGCAACAGGTGGCAATATAATCCTAACCACATAGAAGTCTTGGCCAATCAGAAGTCTAGAAGCCTGGGTGGAAAAGAGTAAATAAAGATGAATGGCGCATAAAAGCAGTATTTCTAAATGGTAGGATAATAACTGCAGATAGTAAAATTAACAGCAACAGTATTTTGTCTATATCTGCCATTGTAGAAATTCATCTCATGTAAACAATAACATGGCGCACAGCGTGACGTCAAAAAAGGCGCACACCTTTGACGTTGCACGACTAAATCTCAATTTTCCTTGTCCACATGTATACGCAAAAAGTTTTCAAAAATCTCCACCCTAGTGATCCAAAACACTGCTTATGTGTGGATGAAAGGTCCAAACGCATAGAAAAAGCTGTGTTTTCAGAAATACCCGTATACGTGTGGACGTAGCCTTAAACACACCTGGCAGCCCTGCTCTTCCTTTATCTCCTTTGTAGCCTGTAAATCCAGGCAGACCAGGTGGGCTGAAACCCTGCATTCCTTTGATACCACGCTGGCCTGGAGAAGAAATGTTCAATAGCAAAATTTATCATTCGAATATCACATATTACACAGGGAAAGGTAATACATGCAACAAGGATTAACTCTAAAAGTATTAACCTGGTGGGCCTGGAGGTCCTGGTGGACCAGTTCTTCCTGGAGGTCCGCATATGCCACGGGCACCAGGAGAGCCTTGAGCTCCTGGTTCATGTATTACTTTTCTAAATGTTGCCTCACCTTTACGCCCTTTAGGTACACAGCAGGAGCAATTAGAAAGCTATTTCCCCAGATATATGTAATGCTTAGCTTATCAAATATTGACTCACCTGGTGTACCAGGGATACCTTGGGCCCCTGGCTGACCAGGAGGGCCAGGGATGTACCCAGGCTCTCCAATTTTACCTAAAGAAAAAAAAATTAATGGGATTATCTCTTTGTATTGCTGCATGAATTCCAGCATGATGATGATGTGCGTTTCAAATGTATTGTGAGAAACTTGCTGCAGACTTTGTTACTCTTCAACACAGATTACCAGCAGGTCCTGGGAATCCTGGAAGACCTGGGTCACCTCTTAGCCCTGGGTCTCCAGGTCTGCCTATTGCACCCTGAGGGGGCAAATGGAAATAGAAAGATCAGACTGTAATTATTGCAGTTAGAGTTTGAAGACCTGCCATTCTATACAGAATATTAGTTTTAGTACGGTGTGAAGAATGCTACAGGAAGGCTTGATGAAAGATTACCTCAACTGTAAAACACATCTTTTGCTATGAACTCTCCATTTTAATCAAAAACTCATGTCTACTTTCTCTAGGCATTTGTCAGAGGTAAATTACTGTAAAAACGTACAGGTGGTCCATGTGGGCCCGGATCTCCTGGTTCCCCTGAATTACCCTGGCTTCCTGGAAGACCTGGGTCCCCTGTGTCTCCTTTTAACCCAGGCACTGCTGTACCTGGAGGACCAGGTGGGCCAGGGTTGCCTACATTGAGATTAGTAATTGAGGATGAGTGACCTAGTGAAATAGGCATGCAAGAACTTCCATACAGTGACCAAATTACATAAACTGAAATCAACATCTGGACCTATAACTTATCGAGTAGATTCTAACCTTTCCTCCCAGGATATCCAGGTTCGCCAGGGTCTCCTCTATACCCAGGAAGACATGTGCCTTCTCTCCCAGGTGACCCTCCTGGGCCAGGGATGCCTTGTGGACCTGGAATTCCTATGTCTCCTGTTAGTCCACGAATCCCTGTAACAGACAACCCAGGGAGGCCAGGATTTCCAGGAGGACCTACAGAATGGAAAGAACAATTAGTCTGAATCAGTAAGGAATTATTTTAGTAGTGATGCATAATTTATGTAATGGAACAGGCCTTTAGTATATTTTATTGTTTGATATTGCATATAAATACATCAACTGATGAGTGCTTTGTTGGTTGCTATATGTATCGCTCATTATTTAACTTCCAGCATGCGGATTATACTGTAAGTACATCGGATCTCTGGGTGTGTTTGGTTGTATTCAGTGTTTTTCCAAGATTATCTAAAATAAGAAAAAAAAGAAAAGAAAAAAACCAAACAAATCCCAAAACGAAACACTGGACCCTCACCGTCCTGCATAACCCCCACTCCCCAGCTCCTTTAGAGGGTAATGTGACTGGTATGTGACTCACCTGGCTGACCAGGGTCACCACGCTTCCCAGGACTCCCTTCTATCAAGACTGCAGAAGAGCGATATAAGGACAGATGAATTTGTCTGTGCCATTCAGGGGTACCATTAGCTATGAAAGAGATAGCTATTCTACAGGCCTTTTTAATTTTAGACAAAAGAAAAAAGCATACATAAATACATAATTACATAGGATTATACATGACCTCAAAGAACCATACAAACATTTTTTTAAGCAGTATTTGGCTTACTAGTCTCCCCTTTCTGCCCGGCTGGGCCAGGAATCCCATCCAAGCCCTGGCTGCCTTTTGGACCTGGAAACCCTCTATTTCCTGTTGGACCCACATTACCTGAGGCAAACACATTTTAAAAAGTACACTCGATTAAACTTAAAGTATAAATAAAAAGTGAAAGTACTATTTGATCATTTCGAATTGATCCTGGAATGAGACAATGGGTTGCACTTCAAAAATATGTGGTGAAAAAAGTTTCTTCATATAGTTGCAATTAAAAGGACTTTGCCTTGTGGTCCATTAGGTCCGTGTTGCCCTTTGCTACCTGGAGGGCCATCTGACCCTTCTGGCCCTTGAGACCCTGAGGGACCTGAGACAGAAAGAGTGAAGAGAGAGAGTTGGGTAGAGAGGTAGAACGTTAAAGCTGTCTAATATTTTATCAGTTGTACACACCATTTAGTCCAGTAGGTCCTGGGTCTCCCTTGAGTCCAAAAATTCCTGGTAAACCCTCTGTTCCTGCAATTCCAGGTTGTCCTTTTTGACCCTTCGTCGAATTAGTATTAGTCAATCCCGGTTCACCCTGAGGACACGAAGGAAATAATGAAAGAGGGATAAAGAACCTATTGATGAACACATTTGTTTCAAATAATATACACATTTGTATTTATTTACTGGAATCTTCTCTACTGCATCAGTGACATTTAAATTCTACCTTTTGGCCTGCTGGTCCAGGTGGTCCATATCCATTGTACTTTGGTTCCCCAGTAGCTCCTTTGAAACCAGTTTTACCCTGATCACCATCTCGCCCTGGTTTTCCCGGTATTCCTCGATCTCCTTTTATTCCCTTTGGCCCTGGCAGAATTAAATCGCTAGTAACACTTTCTAATAACTATACTACCATCATATTTATAATAATGACGTTAACAAATAATTCAAATGTTGTACTATTATTGAGATGTCTCTGAGAGCTCAAGGTTCTAATTCACAAGAGTTTAAGGTGCATGCAGTAATATTCTAAAACATAATGATTCAGTTCTTATTGTTAGTGTCAACATTCGATTCACAATCTGAAGGGGGCCCTAAACTGTAAAAAAAAAAAAAAAGATTCAGTAAAAATACAATGCATTGTTCTGTATAGATGTGAACGGATTTTCCGTATTCATTATCCGCAGATGTGTTTCCATACTTCTTAATTACTATTAATTACTATTACTATTAATGTACTATTAGTACATATTAAAGCTTATACATTTTTTTGTTTTGTTTTTTTTTATTAAAATATGTTAAAATATTTAAAAAGTTTTTTATCATCATGTAAGGGCTCTTCTTTACCAGCTTTGCTCTATTCCTCTTTACCCGTAAAACCCTCTCTATATACTGATAATCAGGTGGTTCTTAACACACTCAAAATCTGGTTTCAGTTTAGACGTCACTTTAATTTTGTAATGCCGTCTTCCTCGGGTCCTCTAAGTGACAACCATTTGTTTCCCCCTTCACTTTTGGACTCGACATTCTCAGTGTGGTGTGACAAGGGTATAAAACAGTTCAAACATTTATATGTGGATGGTGTTTTCGATAGTTTTCCCAACTTGTCTTCTCGTTATAATCTCCCTATTATCCTCATCACAGAGGAACCATTTCGAAACTCTATGATGCTATTCTGTCTTTTAGTAACCACTCTAATGTTAAGCTTAAGTGTACATGGGAAGGAGAACTAGGAATTCGAATACATGAGGAGTCTTGGGAACAGGCTATAGCGAGGGTACGATCTTCCACCTGCTGTGCTCGTCTTGAACTTATTCAATTTAAGGTCATACACAGGGTGCATTTCTCTAAGTCTAGACTTTCTGAATTGTATCCAGAAGTGGAAAATAAATGTGATAAATGCCATGGTTCTCCTTGTCACCTTAGCCACATGTTTTTTCTGTGTCCTGAGCTACAAGGTTTCTGGACAGGGTATTTTGCTATTATGTCAACTGTTCTTGGGGTAACTCTTCATCCTTGTCCTCTGATTGCTGTATTTGGGATTCCTGTTCGCTCACTTACACTTGATTCCACACAAAAGGCTATTATAGCCTTCACATTCCTATTAGCGAGACGTCTAATATTGTTGCATTGGAAGTCTGTTAAGTATCCTACTATTTCCCGGTGGCTTAAAGTTGTCATGTTTTTTTTAAAACTTGAAAAAATTAAATATACGTTGAGAGGTTGCACAGCCAAATTTTTTCACAAGTGGCAACCCTTTATCTCTTATTTTGCTAGTCTAGAGGTATTGCCTGTTTAAATGTACTTCTGTTACTGTTATATTTCTCTAATATGTTTGATGGTTGTGTTGATCTGTGTGGGACTGGGGGGTGGGGGTGGGGGGTCTTTGTTTTAGAATGCGTTGTGTTTTTTATATATATATAAGTATATTTACTTGGGAAAATGAAGAAAGGTTAATTGTATTTCGGTAACTGCAAGTACTGTTGTTTTCTTTTTTCAATAAAAATATTTTCAAAAAAAAGAAGTTTTTTTTAAAGCTTACATGTTTTTATTGAGAAATAATTGTTAATTTATTTGTGAACTGATGTCTGCTGTGACCAGATGCTAACAGTGGCCTCTGGGCCTGTCTCAATATGAGTACTTGTGCATACCCGGGTTCTTGTGGACTCGTAATAAGTCATCAGTCAGAGAACAAGTACCAATCCAAAAGTTGTGTCCCAAAACCTAGGCCGCATCTTTCAGAGGACCCGGCGATCTACATGGGCCGGGTCCTTCGAAGACCGAGAAGGCTGGAAGTGAGCAGCTGTGAAATGGGACAGTCTAGCCTTCAGATTTGCGTCACCGCTGTCTCGGTGAAGTTTGATAAACTCAGCCGTCTGCTCCTTGCTATCTAAAATATAACAGCACACTGGAGTAAATTCTTGACCATCTCACACTTGTGTTTAATCGGTTTTCTGTTTGACGTTTATTCAACTGGGTGAAAACCCCAGAGTTTTATCTAATCTAATCTAATATGATGACTTTAATTTCAGCCAAACCGATTTACTCAGGAACAAATGAAACACTGAAAAAGCCAAACAATAAAATTTTTAAGTTACATATGTGACTTATATATCATGTTTAACCTGAGTAGCGGGGGTTTAAAAAACAATGAGCCGGGAGTCCACTGTTCTCGCCGGCTCTAGTGACCCTTGAACCCCTGGCTAGTTATCGCTCTGGTGGGTAACAGATGCCTCCAAAAACATCGGAGCACTTTTGCAAATATGTGATGTCTTGATAAATCGAGCAGATATTTGAAGTTTACACAGCTACATTCTCGCCTGAAAATATCTTAAAAGTTTATTTCGTGACCTAGAAAGAGTAATAAGAGTAATATCAAAACTAAATAGCAGCCGCCATTGTTGGAAACTGGAATTGGCTGGACCGCGCTATGAATTCTGGGATAGGTTTGGCCATGAAGGATACACCCGACCCATTCTTCAAATTCGGGGAAATGAGGGACACATTTGTCAGCTGCATTTGGAGCAGCCTTTGAGTTGGGACAGCCTTCGCCACATAGCTGTGACGTAATCGGTCTACAAATGTGGCCTGTGAAGGTTGCGGCCTAGGTTTTGGGACACGGCTAGAGTACGCATCAAGCCGAGAACGCAAAAAGTTCCCGAATGTGTTCTCGCTCCGCCCGGTTTATCAAGCATGCATCCGTGGTGACTTGTGTGGACTTGGTACAGCTAAATATCCCAGAATGCATTTCGTCCAAAACTCAAACGCAGCAATGGTGGAGAAGCACGGCTAAAAACTTTTAAATATTACTCTTTCTGCATCACAAAATAAACTTTTAACATATTTTCAGGTGAGAATGTAGCTGTGTAAACTTCAAATATCTGCTCGGTTTATCAAGACACCACATATTCGCAAAAGTGCTCCGACATTTTCAGAGACGTCTGTTACCCACCAGCTCGATAGCAGACCGGGAGGTCAAGGCTCACTGGTGCCCGACGAGAACAGCGGACTCCTGGCACATTGTTTTCAACCCCCCCCCCCCCCCCCCCCCCCCCGCGGTCTTTCGCTACTCAGGTTGAACATGATCTATAAGTCTCTTAGATAACTTCTAAATGTTAATGTTTGGTTTATATTTTAGTTTTATTTGTTCCTTTGTAAATCGGTTTGGCTGAGATTAGCTGACTCTGAATTAAACCTAACATTAAAAATATTTTAATTCAAGAAGAAACATTTTCGCCGGGAACAAAAACATGTAAAAACGTGGAGATTCTGAAGGCTGCTCCAAAAATGATCATATTATATTTTAAATATTTGTTCAGTTCTCTTCCGAACCCCGGCAGCTGTCTGTTATAATTTTTAAGTGTCTACTAAAATAAAACTAACAGCGTTCTAACATCTCACCTGTTTTTTTATTCCGGCATACATGTATACTATTTTTATTAATAGAGAGATTTCGCTACTCAGATTAAACATAATATATAAGTCACTTAGATAACTTCTAAATCTTAATGTTTGCTTTATTTCAGTGTTTTATTTGTTCATGAGTAAATCGGTTTGGCTGAGATTAAAGTTAAGCTTCACAACAAATTAATCACAGTTAAATTAAGTGCGGATGGCAGTAAAAACTAAAATCATCAAGTATGTTGGTGTTCCAATTGTACAAATTGCATGTCTATACTCGCGTTCTTGCTAAATCCGGATTCCTGTGCGAACTTACAAAGTCCAGACAATCTGGTACGGACTCGTGTACTTGAGAATTGAGAAAGGGCTTCCGATTTGGGTTGTTAAGGTAAAGACTTTTACCTAGCTGACCAGCTGGCTAGACTGATTTGCTGGTTAATAGACTACAGTGGTAAGATTATTGAAAGTTTAGTTTCACCTCAGCACATTTATTATTATGTCCATGTTGTAGCACATAGAAATGTTTAGTTAATATTTGCAGACAGACACATTTTCCCTGTAACTATCTTAACAGTTGCTGAAATTGTGATTTATGTAATGCTGAGCAGGTCATTTCAAGTATGTGGCATACCTTCTTTAAATCTGGTCAGTTTTATTCATATAGCACCATTAATAGTCAATCAACCTTTACCTTGTATGGTAAGGTAAAGACCCTGCAGTGTTAATCTAGAACAAAAGTTCACTTGGATTCATTGATGAAGTGAATGCAATTTGGTAACAAAAGGTGAGATTTTGGCGCCCCTGGTAGAAAATTAACAGGACATTTTGTTTTTCAATTATTTTTTTAACATTATTATTATTATTATTATTATTATTATTATTATTATTATTATTATACACTATAAAATTGGCCCTTGTCATCTTATTCAGAATCAGAATACTTTATTAATCCCTAAGGAAATTATGTGGGTTACAGCTGCTCCAAGACAGTAACAGTAACAGACTAATTAATCAATAAAATATGTTACAGATTTTACAAATTTAAGAAATAGCACTAGTATATACAAATCACTCAATTATAAATATCAAGAATTAAAAGAGGTGATTATAAATAAATATCAAGAATATTGACAAGAATATTACAGAGTAGAAAAGAGCGTGTGCACAAAAGATGTAACATTATTATTATCATTATTATTGTTATTGTAATGGGCATGCAACTTGGAAGATGCTTGTAGTTTTCTCACTACATAAAAACTGCACACTGAAAAGGTAATTTATTCATCTTTTTTTATTAAAAGGATTTTAAAACATGAAGTTTTGTACATGTTAAATTTTTAAGTTTAAGATTTAATTTTTTTTCAGTAGTAGAAATCGTACAATAAATTATTCTGCACAGTGATCACTGAGCATTCATGAGCATGATGACCAAAATATTCTTAATTTTTCTTTATTTAACTTCAGCTTGAAGTAAAATGCATTACTTACCTGGAGGCCCCCTCAGCCCTGCATCTCCTGGAACTCCGGGATGTCCTTTAAACCCTGGTGATGTTAATGATCCATCCAACCCTGGATCACCCGGTGAGCCTGGGGACATACAGGCACACAGCATAAATACAGTTTGGCAGATTTACAAACGGAAATAATAACTAGTCACTGTGAATGTTTAGCTTATTTCAGACCTCTTGGTCCACGATCCCCTGGTGCTCCCACTTTTCCTCTCCACCCTTTTAATCCATTTCTGCCAGGATCTCCACTTGGACCAGCCAGACCAGGGTTACCTTGTGCAATACAGTTAGTGTTAAAATATTATTACCATATCCTACTCAATGCCCTGTCCTAATATAATGTGGATCCTTTGTAAAAAAATTAATTAATTAATTAATAAAATAAAATAAATGAATAAATAAAAAATCTCAGAAATATTAAAGACTGTAAAATGACATTTTTTGAACAAGACTTTACTGGAAAGTGTACCTGGTGGACCAGGGTCTCCTGGGTTCCCAGTATAATTTTGTGGTGATGGAGCTCCTCGGGCACCTTTGGGACCTTGGTCTCCATTCATACCTGGGGGGCCTGGAGGACCTCTAAGCCCATCTGGGCCAGAGTCACCTGCAAATAGCCATGGTAGCTCTAACTTCATCAGTTTTATATTAATCAGTTTTTCATAAATCACTGTCACAGAGGCAAAAACTATCATATTGTTTCAGATCTGACATGAGTTAACTTTGTTTTTTATATTTATTGTTTGTGTATATTATATCCATTCTGTGTGTGTGCACGCGCGCGTGTGTTTGTGTTGCATTTGTGTTTACCTCTTTGACCTGGTGGACCTACAATTCCAGGCAACCCATCTGGTCCATATCCTGATGACGATCCATCTGGTCCAGGGTCTCCTCTGGGTCCTAACAAAAGTGAAGTTGAATATTTTGATAAAAATCGATACATTGTAAAAACTCATAAAGTAATTTTGGTATTTTCAACATCACATTAAGTACTCACATATATGAAAAACACTGATTTTTTAACTATTCCATATTGATGAATTTAAATATGAATGGTCTATCAGATAAGGAATACTGTACCTGGTTGACCAGGTAGGCCATTTTTTCCTTTGATTCCTTTTTGTCCATGATGTCCTTGTGAACCTGGTCTTGATGGCCCAGGGAACCCAGGTTCACCAGCAGGGCCAGGAAAACCAAACCCAGGCAAACCTTGATTTCCCTTCTCACCAGGAAAGCCATTAGGTCCTTAAAAAAATAATAATAATAATAAAAAAATAAATAAATAATATATATATATATATATATATATATATATATATATATATATAGGTGAGCAAAGGAAATATAATATATAAAAATATTCGTGCTGTCGGCGTTAATCTCGTTAAAATGACGTTAACGCCATAACTGCACTAATTTTATATCCAGATTGGTATTACTAAGCTTTTACCTGTTTTTTATCTGTCTGTAATGTTCTTTCAGGGCTAACACCAAATACACCACACAAGTCTAGCATAGACTAACCTTGAGGTCCTTCATAACCACTTGGTCCTGGTTCTCCACTTGGCCCAGGCAAGCCTTTACATGATTCTTTGCTACCAGGTAGCCCTGGAAGCCCTTCAGAACCCTTTACTCCTGCACAAATCAATAACCCAACAATGTAGCAAACAGATCAATATTGTTGCAAGTTTGTGCCTTATTATGTGCTTATGAAGAGTACAGTTTTGATTTTAGTTCAGTGTAGTTATCAGTACCTTTTTCTCCTGGAAAACCAGGACTGCCAGTTAGCCCTGGATATCCAGGTAAGCCAGGATTCCCAGGATCACCTGCAGGCCCTGGATCTCCATCTTCACCTGGAAGCCCTGGGAAGCCTGGAGGCCCAGGGTCTCCAAGGTTGCTATCACCCTGTTATTAGAAAAATAGAGGACATAATTTATATGTAAGCATTCACTACTTAATCTGCTTCCAGAATTATATTGCAAGGTATAATGTTTGGTAGTGTTTGGTAATGTTCCAAGCCTTTGATTATGAAAACAAAATGCTGCATTTTCTCATTTTTTGTCATTCCCTGATCTCCCTTCACAAAGAACTTACATAACATGAAGGAAGCAGTCATTTGAGGGGCCAGTTTTTAAAAACAAATATCTAGACAATAATGTAAAAAATAATTTTTATTTATTTATTTTTTTGCTTTTATGCCTTCCTGTAAAGACCAGTAAAGTGCAATAGAGTGTTTGCTATATGAAGATGTCTGTTGTATCAACTTTGTTTCTAACCTTTGGTCCTGGAGGACCAGGAGGTCCTTCTTGGCCTGGCTGACCTGGGGAACCTCTACCTGGAGGGCCTGGGACACCTGGTTGGCCCTTGTCACCTGAAAAATACATACTTATCAGTAAAAACATAAATCATCTATATGACTAGTCCTTTTTTCCTTTTGAGACAGTCAAAGTAATCTCATATCTAGGAAATATTTTATGTGTTTGCAAATATGCAAATTTCTTCTGCATAAATTCACAGAACCTACCTTTCTGTCCTTGTTTCCCTGGCATTTCAGGAAATGATAATCGGCCACGTTCTCCTTTCTGGCCTGGTATACCTGGTGGTCCTAGACGACCTGGAGCCCCCGGATGACCTGACATTTGTTTTGGTGATATAAAATATGTTTCTCTTCTGCTATTATAATTTAGCCATTGTTTTCCATCCATCCAATTATTCATCCACCTATTGAGTTATGCATCCATACAGCATATCCACATGCAGTACTTACCTGGGCTTCCAGGTGAACCTGGCCAACCTTTCAATCCAGGTGGGCCAGGAAGTCCTTTACTGTATATGACTCCAGGTTCCCCCTTTTCTCCTACAATAAAGGAGAGAATGTATGTTAGTATTTTACTATATTTAAGTTTTTATTAAATTTTACATTAATCAGTATATAATATAACCTGGAATTCCTGGCAGCCCTGGAAAGCCAGGTACCCCATTATCTCCTTTCATTCCTGGAGGCCCAGCAGGTCCATAACCCACTGGCCCAGAGTAGCCGTCTGGTCCTGGTCTGCCTAAAGGGCCTGGTGGGCCTTGGACTCCACGGTCTCCCGTTTCACCAGAGAAAAAATACTAGAGAGTGGGCAGAATACTTGTTCTAGCTATGACTAAAAAAAATTATTGTTTTGCTCCTGTACATGTTAGAACCTCTGAAGCATCAAATGTGACACCTGAGATGTGGAATTGTACCAGGCAAAAAGATGTCATGTAAAACTCAGATTTGTCAACAATTTCTCACCGGATCCCCTGGAAGCCCTGGATTGCCTTTGCGACCTGGCAATCCTGGAAGCCCAGGTAAACCCAGCTCCCCAGGCCTCCCAAGCTGTCCCTGGTCCCCTTTCTCTCCCTTTGGCCCAGGAACACCAAAGGAATACGACTCTCCCTTCTCTCCTTTTCGACCTGGAAAACCTGCTTCACCAATTGGACCCTTTGGAAAAGAATTAATATTAAGTGTTTACATAGGTAAAGAAAAACAAAACAACAACAAAGCAAAAATTTCAAGACATGTTTTCTTACAGGTCTTCCTGGTAAGCCTTTAGGTCCTGGGAAACCGGGATCACCTTTATCACCTTGAGGCTGATTGAAGCCTGAGTGGCAGAAATAGTGCACATTCTATTTTTAAATCTTATTTGCTTTCCATCACTACCAGTAAAAGTGCATTTGAATGCGCAACTCAGATAGAATAAAATTCATCTGTTATGCAGTGCTTGTTACCAGGAGGGCCAGTTTCACCCTGGGGACCTGGTGGTCCTGGGAATCCTGATCCAGTACACTCATAACAGGGATCCCCCTTTTGTCCTGTACAAAGAAACAAACATTTTTTTAAAATCTCAATTATTGCACAATATTATTTTATATATGAGATTCAAAGGCCTTGATGACAACTGCACACAACACAGTAGTCTGCTAGTAAAAGTAAGTCATAACAAGTTTGAAATAAATAATAAATACTAACTACAATGGTTTAAAAAATTAAAAAAGAAGGCTTTAAAAACAATCCAACCTTTCATTCCAAACACCCCATCGTATCCCATGAGTCCAGGCAATCCATTCACTCCTTTAATTCCTGGCAGACCCTTGGTAACTCTGTTAGCTACAAACGACAACAAACTTAGTTTCCTAATTACACTTTCAAAAAATTTCCTCTAAATATCTGTATAATTATTGCAGTAGTATGTCATTAATATCCTTCACTATAGTCATTTAGCCTATATCTAAGAGTTTAAAAATCCATATCCACTCTGTTCAATGACTATCACTGGTCCACAACGTACATGCTACAATTCTGTAAATAAAAAGCTAAACTTTCAAAGTTATTTGTTTATTTATTTGTTTTGTTAAGCATGATAGAGATTGAGCATTTAATTAGTTGTTGTTTTGTCTCTTCCACAGCATGTCTTTGTCCTGTCTTCATCCACTCACGCCCAACCGATTGTGACATGACATCTTGCAGTAGGTTTATTGTTAGCATTTGAAGTTATAGTATTTGGGGGAGAACATTTTTGCATACTTCTGTCTTCAGGGATTCCAGGTGGGCCCTGATCTCCAGGAGGTCCTTGGTCACCAGGCTCTCCATCTGGACCCGGAGGTCCAATATAATCAGCCCCAGGCTCCCCAGAATCACCTTTTAGGCCTGGAAAGCCAATGGGACCACGTAGGCCAGGCACATCAATACCTAATCCTGTGCAGGGTAAAGTGAGAGGCCATGAGCAAGCTTTACAAAATAAGCTTAACATATGGATGAAGGTACAAAGGATGTTTTTCTCTTTCAAATTCTTTCTTCACACCTGGAGGTCCTCGTGGTCCAGGAAAGCCCACAATACCTGAGAAAAGAATAGTCACATGTGTTATTACTGTATGGGCAAGTCAGCTACAATAAAGCAGGGTTTTTTTTCATCGGCTCATGACTGGTGCAGGCTTTGACTTTAGGATTTGCTATTCTGTTGTATATCTTCTTCATTAGTTTGTATATTATAGAGTATTATGCACCCCGAGGCCCAGGAAGTCCAGATGGGCCCTGATGACCAGGATCTCCCATGTATCCTTTGATTGGCTCAGTCACATATGTCTGTAAACAAAATTGCATTGGACGTTTTAGAACAACAGGAAGTGATATATTCAAATAAAATCCACAGAAATTCATTCTGTATCCATAACAAAGACTAATGTAGCATTTTTCTGACCATATAAGGATTGTAAAGTAGAAAACTGTCATAAACTCACATCTCCACTTGGGCCAGGCGGACCCCTATTTCCCTTTTCACCCTATATAGAGGATGCAAACAAAGTGTCATGCAAAACATTATTACCCCTTCAAGAGATTTTGCTTTGGTACTACACCACCTTTACTGATTCGATTTAATACTTTAATGTATAAATGCACATTTTAAAGAATTTAAAGAATCTGAATAATTAGTAAGAAAAAAGGATAACTGACCAGCACTCCTGCTGGCACTCCTGGATATCCTGGATCCCCTCTGGGGCCAGGTCTTCCCTAAACAGAAATATGTTGTATTCAACAGTTGTATTGTTGTATTCAATATATATCGTATATATATATATATATATATATATATATATATATATATATATATGTGTGTGTGTGTGTGTGTGTGTGTGTGTGTGTGTGTTTTTAAGCATAGCAGAACAGTACCAGAAATCCACGTGGTCCAGCATCACCATCCTTGCCTGGCTTACCCTGTAAGGACAATTAAGGATAAGCATGAAGATTCATATAAGCTTGAGTTTTTCAGGATGAAGTACATGTTTTTATTTATTTTCTCATAGATTTTTTACTTAGGTCTCAAAAATACAGTTTTTAGACTGTAAAATGCCAAATGTTTGTGATCTTCATGTAAATCTTCATGTTCCTCAAAAAAATCGTTTGTTGCCCTCTGCCACCTCTGGAGGCCATTGCCAGATCCTTGTGTCTCAGAAAAGGATCTGGCGACCCCTTGCACCCCGCCCACAACTTGTTTGACCTGCTGACTTGTGGTTGGCGCCTCAGGTGAATCAGGTCCCACACCTCCAGACTCACTAACAGCTTCTTTCTGTAGGGCTTTCAGACTGTTAACAAACACTATCCCCCCACACCCCATCCCTTCCTACCCACCTCACCAATCTGAGTCATGGCCTGAGTAACCCCCATCACTCAGGCCACTCACATATGGACTCTATACTCAGACCAAATCCTTTTGCACTGCTTCCAAGGACTTTGCCCTCCAATGTGTGCCTTTCACTTGTTTTGTATATATTCCTCTCGACTGTCTTTTGTTTGCTATTTATTCCTGATGTCTGTACTATTTATATATTTTTCACCCTGCACAGTTGCCGTGGAGCACCCATAATTTCATTGTACAATGATAATAAAGAGCTATTCTATTCTAAAATAAAAATAGGTAAAATAGGCCTTCAAATAAATATATAAAAATAAAAAAAATCTCAAACAGGAATTCAATTCAAATTAAAAATTCTTATTCAAAGACACATGTGGTCTTTGAAGCAGTGACTTCTAATATATATGAAATGAGAATGTGGCCATATCAGGGTTGGAGTTTTTTGAGGACCCTTTTAAGCAATGCTGTGCCCCCTCAGTCTGAAGACACACTAAAAATATGTAGAATGATCCTTTTCTTTGATTTAGAGATGCTGCTGTTGTCCCTGACCTGGGATGGCCTAAACAGAGAGCTTCAACGGGCTAATAATAAAACTATGGAACATAATTATGTTTGTTGTTGGTTGCTGCTGTCTTAGCAAAAATAATTTTGATGAAGTGATTACTATAATGTAGATAACCAATGACAGTCTTTTCTCTCATCTTAAATGGCAAATCGCATTGAGTTTGATGTTGCATTACTGCCCTCTGCTGCTCATCCTCTTTTTTGTGCTATTCATACTGGTGCTGGTAACCCTTTGGTGCAAAGGGAAGGAATGAAAAAATAGGGGGATGTGTGAGAATTGTGGAATATCAGGCACAATAAATTGATTAACCAAATGCCATATGTTTGTACACAGTCAAATGGAAAAACTGAGTGGTAATGGGATGCTGTGTCTTACCTCTGGACCTGGTAATCCTCTTCCTCCTTTTGCGCCTTTAAAATATAGTCCATAACCAGGTTCTCCCTGGAAACAGATTAAAATAAGGACAAGAATCATTACGTTTCTTTAAAATTAGTGAATGTATTCAATTGTCTTGAATTTTAATTCTGTACTTACCGTTGAACCTTTGCAGCCCTTTTCTCCTATATCTCCCTTGTTTCCTTTTAACCCCTAAATAAGAATCAAAAAATAAAAGCAACTGAAGTTATGTTCTGATAATTTCAATGACAATATTTCTGTATTAGAGTGGCAGGATGTGGAAAGAGCAGTTCAGGGACCAAATGTTTAGAATTGCATTTTTAAATTGTATTTTTAAATATTATATTTGTATTTACTATGCTTCATTTGTTTTTAATTTTACCTCATCCTTTTTGTAAGTTTGCTAGTTAATCATTTTAGAAAGGAATTAGAAATCTCATCTCTTTGGTCCCAAACACGGCAGCGTGTTTTGACTACTTACCCAGTTGCTTTGAAATGCTTTGGGCAAAACAGTTCTGGTAATGCGCCTGTGATTTTTTCTCATAGTGTCACTATTCACACATTGGAAACATATGCCCTTCAAGATTATTTTTAAGTAATCTTTTTTCTTTACCTTCTTTCATCTCTTCCCATTAGTAAACAAATTTTGTTTTTTTGTTCTGTCTATTGAAATTAGCAGGTTAGTGCAGGTTACTGTTCAATCAGCCACTGCAAAAGTAGGAAAATATTCAGCCCAGTCACCGAAGAGTGAACAGTGTGACGTGAGAAATCCTTGGGTCATTTTCCAAAACTAGAAAGGCAATGATGATTTTGTTTAAGAGTATTACATGAAATTGTTCCTGTACCTCTAACACGAGACCCCCTGAGACAAGCTCCTTGATCCGACCTTTTGGGCCAGGTGGACCTGGTGGGCCTTGTCTCCCCTGCAACATAAAAATTAAAATTACCCTCACCAAAAAAAACAAGACATAATATACACAACTGTCGGCATGAATTATGATACAATGCTGCCACAATAATAGTGAAAAAGAAACTACCTTAGGTCCTTGAGGTCCTGGGGCACCACTAAAACCTTCCTGACCCTAAAATAAAAGTTTAGTTTTTCATAAACAAATTTTTTTTATTCATATTTGCTTTTATCAGACAGTTCACGTGAATAGTTTTAGGGTGTGAATAACTCAAGACTCACAGCAGCTGTGGTTTTACTTTTTTGACGGACTCATTATCACAATACAAGCTTTCAAACCTGCACACACATACGCAGATTTAATTCTAACAGCATTACCTTTGGTCCTGGAGGCCCTCGGTGTCCAGGAAAGCCCTGTTCATAAAGAACTTAAACACTTAACGTCAAACATCACACAAAAACATGTCATCCACAAAAATCTCAGAAAAAGCTTTGCTTACAACAGATCCCCTTGGTCCAGGTTCACCAGGTTGTCCTTTGTATCCAGGTAAACCTGGATCTCCCTAAAATTCAAGGAAACTTTGCTTTCAATATAAAATAAACATAACTGTTCAAAAATAAATATATATGTGTGTCTGACTGACAGGATTTATTTATTAAGAGAGCAGTCTAAAATGTTACCGACTGTCCATCCCTCCCAGGTGGTCCACGGGGCCCTGGTTGTGAACTGCCTGGTATCCAAGATTCACCCTATGAAAATGACGCTTCAAAAATGTAATAATACTTTATAGTTGCAGTTAATAAATCTTGTTAGTAACTGGCATCTGTAGACTTTGACTGTCACTTTTAAAATGTTTTTATCAACCTTGGTAATGTGTTGTGTACCATAACCCAGACATAACCGCACATATTTCGAACTGGTTAAAAGTCAGTGCTTCCTCTGAAATTCCTCAACTCAGAATTCAAAGTCAAAGTCAGAGCTTTGAGAATCCCCCTTTTTCCCCTGATGGCATGGATGCATGCTTTTGACACTATTTTGCTCAGCCACCATCAAAGGAAATGTGATTTGAAGACTGGTAAATGTTGAATATCACAACACAGGAACACTCATAGGGGTACACATATACATACATTGTATTTTCTGAAGTTCTTTTAAACACTAGAATCACATTTTCTAGCATTCTTGTGCATTCAAATAAACATGAACAGTTCCCAGTAGTTCTTGCCCAAACAATTAGCTTTCTAATTGTAATATTTACATTGGTAAGGATAACTTTAACTAGCTAAGCTTCTTGAATGACAGCCATTGCTGAGCAGTTCTGCAGACACATCTTTCCCTGTTACAAAAAGAATTTAGCACAAGGCCATGAAGCGGCTTATCATTACCTTAGGTCCAGGCTGACCCGGTGGACCCTGTGGATGAAAAACAAATATTCAAACATTTATTTATCAATTGTTAATTTGGGTAATTTTAAATGATGATGCAATGAAATATGATACCAGAGTCACTGAGAAGTGTAGCAACACAGAATTTAAAAAAAAGGTTTTCTTTTGTTCTTACTGGCAGTCCATCAGGACCAAAAGTCCCATGTATACCGGGAGGTCCGTCTTCCCCCTTTTGGAAAGTAATGCGTTGAGAACATGCAGTGAAATTACAAACTCTTTAACCTATAATACATTTAAAATGTGCTCTTTCAAATTAGAAGCCCCAACCCTAACCCTGAAAAAAAGTTCAAAGCATTATAGGTCCACAGCTAATATGCAATATTTTCATACGTCTGTTCCATTGCAGCCTGGGGCTCCCGGTGGGCCCGGAGGCCCCTGTAAGCCTGGGACACCCTATATAAAACACAACAGCCATGTATGAGGATCTGCAGGAATATGCATGTCTGTGATTCATACATTAGACTTGTATACACAACAAGACAACTCACTGGTAAGCCATGACTTCCCGCAAACCCCTCTTTGCCTTCGAGTCCCTGTAATGACAGAAGCGAAAATAGCTTTCATTTTTAACATACATGTAGGTGTTACTGACTGAAAGACAAACAGACATTTCTTTTTTTTTTTACCGGATCGCCTTTTGGTCCTGCTGGTCCATCATGCCCAGTGTTTCCCTGTCATAGTAGGCAAACTTTTAATGAATCCCTATGGCATAGCAACACATACAGTCATGTAAAAAAGTTTCATTCAACTATGAAGTACAAGCACACCCTTACCGACTCCATAGTATTTATCAGGGTAAGTACACAAGTGCTGCTAAATCAAATTAACTTAAATTAAATTAACAATAATCACCTCTAAAAAGCAGAGATTCTGCAGTTTGCTGGTCTGGAGCATTTAAGTGCATATTAACACAGTGTTCCAACTGAATTTACCCCCAAATCCCACTGCACAGTGCTCAGAGAACATTTCTATGTGAACAAACCACAAGACTTCTACAGCAATGACAGACAAGACTGAAGTGGAGATGTTTGGTCATAATGCTCAGAACCACGACTGGTGAAACCAGACACAGCATATCAGTGTTGTGATGCTCCAGTCAACAAGAACTCAGAACTGTATAGCAGTGCTGTGGCAGGATCTTAAGAGAGCTGTGCATGAACTAAGACCTGCAAACCTCAGTGAGCAACATGTTAGTTGGCGAGTAGGCCAAAATTCCTTCAGAGCAATGTGAGCAACTGATGAAGTCACACAGAAAATGATTTCTTCTTTCTTCAGGCTGTTAAATCATGTGGTGTCCTTAGTTACTTTGTTATTTAACTACTGAATTTCCCAGAGGAACCCACCCGAGGTTATACTACACCATTTCGTGTTGATTTTTCCTTTCATTTAACAAGTTCAATTAAAAATGTGTAGGCATATGAGAAATTTTGAATTATATATCAAGTATAATAATATAAGATCTAATTTAGACTGACACTACAAACTGTGCTAATATGAGAAAACTTAATGAGAGCTTAAGTTTTACCTTTAGTCCCATCGGGCCAGTGGAACCATCTGTTCCAGGACGTCCTGGTGTCCCAGGGGAACCTGGATTTCCTGGAAATCCTTTGTCTCCCTGTTTGTATGAATGTGTGAATGAAAAGTAATAGGACACAGAAAGAAAGGTCATAAGGTGGCAACCAGTAAACAAACAGCAGCTTCATTGGTATTGTCACTTTATAAGTAAATACGTAGCTGCTGTTTTGTGAATGCTTATGAAAATATTGCCAACTATAACTGGTATTGGTACATTTATCAGCTGTATGCGGTTAAAATGAGAGAAATTACTATATTTATAACTGCAACAAACCTAGTGTGTAAACACACTGAAATATTTATCCATGTCCTTCGTAAAGGATATATTTAGCCATACATCCATTTTCTTTTGTTTATTTAAGATATAATTATTATTAATTTGTGGATGCTTGATAAAACTGTACAGTCTACATAGTGTAAAAACGAAAACAATTTACATCATCATTACATCTAGGGGGTAATGACTAGAGAATTTTATATTTCTATGACTAATGTGTCTATTTGCATATATTCCTTCTAAGATGTGTTTCATAATTAAATTATTTGTTACTTTGAAAAATTATTTAATTAGTGGAGTGTACACCATAGTCACGGGAAGTACAAATCATGCTTTGAGAAAAAAAAAAAGAATAAAAGTTTTGTGAAAAGAAGAAGTAAGTAGCTGTAAACTGCAGGAGGATGAACTGAGTCTTCGACACAGACAGTGAATTAGACACTTACCCTGCTGCCTTTCACTCCATCACAGCGGCACTGTGATCTTCCGTTGCACACACACTAGAAGAAAGTTTACATTTTTTAATCTCTAATGCACAAAATAAAAAAGCAAAATAAAATAAAAACAACTGTGTTTTTGACAAATTGTCAAATATTTGTAATGTAATGCTGCTTCCTCAAAGTCAGTTGTCCTACTGACTGTAAAGTATTTGCATTTTGCATAATGCTGCATATACTGCATTATTTTTTTTTAAATGCACAAATAGGTGATTTCTCAGTTTTTTCACCGTAGCTTTGGTATAAAATCTTTTTCCTTTTTTGTTGATTTTTTTTGATTTTGCAGGCTCCAGGTCCTCAAGGCAGTCTTTAATCATACTTTTTTTGCTAGTATAGTGAGGGACATTCCTTGTACTTGAGGCTAATTTGTGGAGGATTAGCACCTTTAAAGCAATTTGCCTTAATAACATCTCTAACTCTGTGATGGGTTTGTAGCTTAAACCTATTCGCTGGAACGTTCAAGACAATTTAACTACACAGCAAAGCAAGACACGAGTAGGCAAAGTTCTTTATGTTTCTCGTGCACGGGAGAGAACTGGACAAACGCCGTTCCTTCGCTTGACCCCAGTTGCACTCGTCTGCTCCCCCGTAACACTGCTCTTTTATTGAGGCTACATGAAGACAGGCACACTTCAGGCACACTTCTGGCCTGTTTATTAATAGGTTCATTAACATATGACGTACATACACACAAAGAGTACCTTGCCTGTGCGTTGTGTAAGTATGTGTGTGTGTGTGTGTGTGTGTGTGTGTGACTTCCCTAAACCTGCTGGTCTGGAAGTCCAGCAGTTCATCTAAACAAAAGGCACTTAGACTAAAACAGACGTAGATACGTTTATCCTACCACAAAACAATAAGAGAAGGTACGACCGTGTGAATGCCAGAACACTCTGGGAGGCACACAGAGTCTCCACAGACTACTAAAGATCAAACCTCTACCAACATGACATTGATTATAAAACTCTAAGCATATATGAGTAGATATTTCTAAGCATAAATGACAATCCACTATATAAACCTGACACTCTGCTGTGTTAATACCCTCCTGAGTCCCTATTAAACACAGTGGCCTTTAATTAGAAAGCTGCACACATATTTGCTTGTCAGCAGTGGTTTAGTGAAGCTAACAGACTTTAAAAAGTGGGGTAATAAAGTATATAAAAAAGAGTAATCTGCACAGTGTTGTTTGTAGTCTAAATATTAGGCCACCCTTGAGCCAAAAGCAGCTTAGCAAGAACAGCTACAATGATAAAACCGTTATACCTAATTATTGGAAATTTATTACATTGGTCATTAAGCTATAATTAATTCAGTTTTTCAGCTTCTTTTTTTTTTTTTTTTGCACATGAAACAACATCAGACTTTTCCATGACCTACTATGAAAAGGCCCACCAACATAGCACACTGAAGAGTGTTGTACACATTACCTAATGGAGTGCATCAGCAAACAGGCTGGAAAAAAAAAGCATCACATTTCTTTGGGAGATGTTTAAAAAAAGTTTCCAGGATGCTTTTTTCCAGTAAACAGTCATTAAGGTCCTCACAGAGTTACTAAACAGAGAAAAAGAGAGTGCTATACAGCATTACTATTTAAGAAGTTACTGATCTACAGGTTTGAGAAAAATATTCATTGTCATTCTTGAACCTATATTTTTTTTAGAGGAAAAGAAAAACACTATATTTAGATACAGAATTGAGTTGTTATGTGGTTTTCTCTCGAGCAATGTCGATTAATAAGTCAGTACAGCTCAACAACAAGCCCAGTCCATGCAGGGTGACATGAAGGAAAGCAACACAATTTTTTTAATCCAGAGTCAGCCACAAAAGAGCCCATGTCCCATGTGTTTATATTTAAAAAAAAGACAGTCAGTGCAGTGATGGATTATCAGTGCGTGCAAAGCTTAATAAAGCTAATAAGGGGAAATAAGAAGGATCTTACCTTTTTTCCATCAGTCATCACCAGCATTGCAGCCAACAGGATTATAGGAATTATGAATGTTGGAGTTCCCATGGCTTTTCTTTCTGCATTTACATCAGTAGTTTGGGAATAACCACAGGCACTCCAGGGGGGATAGGTGTCTCCTTGAGTGCTCTCCTCTGTAACCAGCTTTCAAATTTCACTCATCTACCGCAGTGCTTTGGGTGATGTTATGTGACGGCAGTCCTCAATCAAGGTTTCCCCATCTGACTTTATGACTTTAGACAGTACAGCCCGGAGAAGTTGTTTAACTTGACCTTGAATAGAGAGGCGGTCTGAACTTTCTGTTGTGTTTATTCCCAGTCAGAACGCTTCTTCTCATCTCACTCTCGCTGGTCCTTGCAGCGGAAGTTTCTCACTTTGGTTTTTTACTGGCATGAGGACAGGAGATAAGATGGAATCTCAAGTTAGGGATTAAGCTACTTGGCTAGAACTAAATGAACTTCATGAAAATCATTTCGGGCTCTGAATTTGGGTGAGTAGCGAATACTTGTTGTGCATAGTGGAACTAGTCTTTTAAAAATCCTTAATCAGTTGCATGCTCCCACTTTTTAAACGTCATAACTGTATGCTCTGTATCTTCTACCATATCTCTCACTTTCGTACAAAGTGCCCTTTGCCTAACAGGTGTTTTTGCTGTTTCATTCTTTTGTTTTAATCCACTGCAGGTGGCAGCACTGAGGCCAGCAAGCAGCTGTGAAGTGGACTTGAGAGATGAAATCCTCGGTTACTCCTGGGACTTTGTTTGCTCTTTGGTACGTCTCACTCCAATATTTTTAATAACAACAATATTTTTCCAGAAATAAATATGAGACACATGTTAGCTTTTTGGTAAGAGTATTCAGATAATAATGCTAATTTGTATGACCGAATCAAAAAAATAGTCCTTAACCCTTGCTATCTTTAGATTCCACTCAGACCTCTTTGACTGAACGTAAGCTATTACACTCACATTAATAACTCTGTGTTTACCTGAAGACAGGCACACTTCTGGCCTGTTTATTCAAATATGCAAACATTTGTATGCTTGTATACTAGAAGTAAAAAGAAGATCTGCTCTGAGGCAGGCACAGAGGCACATACTTTCACTTTCAAATACCAAGTGGACACCAAAGTTATAACAGTGAGTGGGAAAGATTTGCTCAGAACATATCAGACTCATAGATCAAACTCCATACAAGGGTCTCTCTCATGGTCATTTACAGTTGTGTAATAGCGTCCAGTAGGTGCTCAAAAAGAAAAGCGCTACCTTTTTAACACTCTTGTTTTCACAGGTGGATGCTTTCCCTCATCTTCTTTGTGCAGCAGCTCAAGGCAGTAAGAATTATTTTATAGACATTTATATTCATACTTAACATAACTATTATACATAGCATATCTACTCCGAGTTCTAGTACTATATTGCAAATAAATTATACATTGAGTAATGAATAGTAATGAATTTTAATTTAAGAAAATCACATTTCATTAATTTTTGTTGCCACATTTTTAAACATGTTAATTTTACTTTAAAAATATTAGCATTAGCTTTAGATAGCTATCCCCGTCCATTGCAGAGCTTAGTCCAACTACAGTGGCTCAGGTTTGAATGAATTCTTTCATGTAATTTGCTAAACACACTTGAATTACATTCTCCTTAATGCAGCTGGTGCTACTGCTACTGTTAGAGCAGCCAGGACTGTAGTTTTATGTTCAGTTTATCAGTGTAACATAAGCATAGCCCCGACTCTGCTGTTCAGTGAACTTAACATGTTATTGGTTATCACAAACTGTATGTTGCTATGCATACAAACATACCAAACAGATAGACTCTTAAGTTAGGATTTGTTAAGTATTTCCCAGGGGAATCTCACTGCACCTGGAAGACTGTTCAGCTACTTATCTGTTGATGTTGTTTATCCCTGGTACTTTATGTTAAGCCGCATATGATGGGCTTTTGCACACAAATACTTCAAAATGCTAAACTGGACGTGACAAATGTATTGGTTGAGTTCCTGTTTTGCCTATTTTTGTCTATACACAGTATGTTTATAGTAGCTACTTAGAGAATACATCATAATAAAATAGAAAAAAATGCAAATGATAAAAAATATATATATTTAAACAAATTTAAAATAAAGAAATAAACTGATCAACTTCCAAGTATCACAATATTTTTTTCATGAGCATTGTGCTTTCCTATACTTTTAACTCACTGACCAAAGTCAAAGCCTTTTATTTTAATTCTTAATTTATTTATCTTTCTTAGTCATGGCTCAACTATTGTAGCAAGCAGAACAGGGCAGGTGGTTTTGTTGCCAAACAAGTGTGCGAGGGGTAAAAAGACCATGTTGTTATCCAATAGTTTGTGTTTAATACTAAAAATTGCTAATAATAACTTTCACATTTGACATTCTCAAATGTCTCACTTTGTGTTTTCTTGCACAAAGAATTTAACTTTAACATTCACAGAGTTTTAATATTTAGCATTATTCACATATGACACTATTGGCAAGCAAACAGTTATAGCTGTGGTCAGACATTTACATATACTCATCATGGACATATACATGGATGCCCATTTAATGATCTCTTTCACATTGCGCAAAGTGGATGGAACAATGAAAAAAGAGGACTACTACTTGAAATGAATTTGAACACAAATAGGTCGTCCAACAAGAAAATGATCCTAGACATATCAAAAGGCTAACAAAAAGCTTCTAGAACCAGCTCTTTATCCTCCTGATGATATTCGAGTGTGCGTAAGTGTTTGCCAAACCACTCTACACATGTCTACATGTGTTTTGAGGACTTGGAGAAGGTATTTGACAATGCTCCTTGAGTAGCGCCCACTGTGGGGGGTGCTGCGGGAGTTTCTGGCTTGTTGCTATAGGCCGTTCAATCCCTGTACAACTGCAACAGGAGCATGGCTCACATTGCTGACAATGTTAGACTTATTTCTGGTGGGTGCTGGACTCTGCCAAGGCTGCCCTTTGTCACGGATTCTGTTCATAATTTTACTGGACAGGAATTCTAAGAGTAGACAGGTGGTGGAAAACTTTAACTTTGGTGGTGTTTGTTGGCTAGAGGTGGTAGGGGCAGGGATAGCTCAGCAGGTAGCTTAGTTGCCCCATGATCAGAAGGTCGGGGGTTCGAATCCACTCAACGGGTACCTGAGGGTCCTTTTTGCACTAAAGCATTTTACACCTAAGTGTAACGTGGTGAGAATGACAGTTACCACCTCCACTTCAGAGGCTGGATGGAGCCTTAATGCTCAGTCTGTGCCAGGAAACCAGCCAATTTAAATGGACTCCACCAATTCTTCCATGAAGAGTGGTGAAATATTTGGACAGAATTATGGTAGAAACTTGTTGATGGCTATGAAAAGTGTCATGTCAAGGTATAACTCACCAAAGTACATTTATACCAAATATTAAATGGGGTATGTGTATATAATTGACTCTCTCGATATAATTTTGACCTTGTGTTAGTTAGACAAAATCCAAAATCCATTAAATATTATGCATGTACATCTGTACATCTGCAGTAACATATTATCGCATATGCACATATTATCATTAATTTAAGGGTTTGTTAGAGATTATGCTGAAGTAGTATATATATGTAGTATATACTACTTGTTTAAATACTTTCTGTAGCAATAGAAAAATTCCAGCGTTTTCTATTCCCACAAAGTGCATTTGGTTATTACACTGAACCCCACTGTCCTATTAAAAATATAACTGACCGTTGCACTTCATTTTCTGAAAGTTGGGGCGCATCCCATGAAGTTTAGATCTAAAGCGGACAGGTTTATCAACAGATGTGCAGAAGGGTCTCACTAATTTTCACCAGTGTAAATATTTAATGGCCTTAGAGAAAACATTGGTAATGTTTTCAACACAGATATTTCTGCGGTGCAAAACTCCCAGAAGACACACACACACACACACACACTGATGTTTGAACTCAGTACAGGTTTTCAGTAGAATGTCAGGACAAAATAATTCTTATCAAGGTCAGGTTTATTTAGCCGTCAGTGTGAGAACACTGATATGCGCAAAGCTTTCTAATCTGCACTGTTCAGTCTCTATAGGAAACTATATTTTTTCTCAAGACTGAGAATCAGCAAATATAATCAGCCTGCTGTTCTCTTCTAATGCTTACGAGCACCTGTGTTTTGTTTGTTTTACTTTTCTTTTTTCAGGGAAACACTGAGGGCCCGTGTCAAGGTAGAGACTGCTCTGTATGTCGGTGTCTTCCTGCCAAAGGTGCACGGGTATGGACTGTTTCTCTTCACAACGTTATGAAATGGAACAGAAACTTAACTTGATTTTTAAACTGAAAGGGTTTTTGTCTTCATTAGTCTGTCAGGACTAAAGCAGGATGCTTTACTATTGGGGTGGATTTAGCAAATCATTAGTTTCTATAATAATAATAATAATAATAATAATAATAATAATAATAATAATAATAATAATAATAATAATAATAATGATGATGAAAAGAAAACAATTGAGTGAAACTTAATTAAGTCACACAGAGATCTGCATTGTTGTTATTCTAAATACAAGCCATGAATATCTTCAATGGAAAAAGTGTTATTTTAACACTGTTTTTTCTTTGTAGGGCGCTCCTGGTAGAGTAGGCCAGGAAGGTCCACGGGGACTAATGGGACTGCAGGGACATGAAGGGCTTCCTGGAGAGAAAGGCAGGATGGGAGCAGCTGGATCACATGGCCCAGAGGGGCCTAAAGGAAGTCAAGTTAGTGTTCATTTCCATGTTGGTGTGAATGTATATATATATATATATATATATATATATATATATATATATATACAATGAAATCAAACCAACTGCTAATTCTATATTTACTGCTCAAAAATATTCACCTTGAAAGTGGTTACTGAGATACATTCAGTGGTCATTTTATTAGGTACTTTTGTTCTACTGTTCTAATTAGCCAATCACATGGCAGCAAGTCATTGCATTCAAGCATGTAAATATTTTTGAGCATGGCATGATCACTGATGTCAGATGGACTGGTCTGAGTGTTTCAGAAGCTGTTGATATTCTGGGTTTTTCCTGCATAACCATCTTTAGGGTTTACAAATACAAATCAAAAAAAGAGAAAAAAATGCCTTCTTGGTGTGGTCAGACTGTTTGAAACCACTGATTACAACCAAGAAGAACATTTCTGAATGCATATTTAAAATCTACAGCAACAGAAGACCACACCAGATGCCACTTGTGTCAGCTAAGAACAGGAAACAGGCTCCAATTCACGCAGGTTCACACGGAGAGAAGACTGGAAAAAAATAATGTTGCCTGGTCTGATAAATCTCGATTTCTGTTGCAATATTTGGACAGTAGGAGCAGAATTTGGTGTAAACAACATGAAAACTTGGATCCACCCTGTCTTGTCTCAACTTTCTAGTTTCCTGGTGGTGTAATGGTGTGTGTGATATTTTCCTGGCACTCTTTGGGCCTTTTTGAACCAACTGACCATTGCTAATACACCATAGCCTATCTGAATATTGCTGTTGAGCACTTTCATCCCTTTATGGACAGTTTACCCCGATGGCTGCTTCCAACAGGGTAAAACAATACATCACAAAACTCAAATCATTGAACACTGGTTTCTTAATCATGACTATAAGCTCACTGTGCACAAATGACCTCTACAGTCACTGGATTTCAATCGAGTAGAGCACCTTTAGGATGTAGTGGAACTGGAGATTACATTGTGGATGTGCAGCCAACAAATCTGCAGCACATGTGTGATGCTATCATGTCAATATGGACCAAAATGTCTTTGGTATGTTTCCAGCACCTTATTGAATCTATACCATGAAGAACTGAGGTAGTTCTGAAGGCAAACAGGCCAGAAAAGACTGTGATCAACCCTTTGAACACTGGGTTCAAAATAATGCCAAAAATGTTAAATGATGAAATGCCTCTTTATTGTTTGAGACTACGGATGAATGAATAGCTATTGCAATAAATGTCTTTATATTACAGGGAAAGATTGGTGCTCCTGGTTTTCCTGGTAGAAGTGGTTTACCAGTAAGTAAACTACTGTTTTTTATGGATTTAATTCCAAATGTCAAAAAATAAACATCTCATACTGACAGCAATAACTAATTTCATGTGTGTAGGCAAGGGTCTTTTTACCCTCAGGGTACCCTGGCTTCCTCTTTTGGTACAGAAGAAATGCTTGTTAGGTTAATTTGTGATTCTAAATTGGCTGTAAGGGTGAATGTGAGCTATGTAGCTGGCCTCTCTCCCGATAACAGCTGGAATAGGCTCCAGCTCTCCTCGACACTGAATTGAATTAGCAGCTGAGAAAATAGATAGATGGACTTCTCTTATGTGCTGATCATTTATTTTTCTACAGTGTCGAAGAAGATATCAATATCAGGCAGTCTGTCAGTGAAAATATGGTGTCCGCAGTTGTGTAACTGCCCAATTCTTACAGTTAAAATATTGTTGGCTCATGTGTTATGCCCTCTAGTGGACAAATATAATACACACTGCTGGTGCCAGTGTGGTTCTCTTCACTACAACTTGAAGCTGTATCTTCAGTATGGTTTACTTAGTCATCCACCACTATATAATTATAGTTATAGTGGCCTTTAGATATCACTGCTGTAAAGGATATGTACATATCATTTTAGATTAATGAGGAAGACAACAACTGTCATTTCCAACACTGTGTTTGTACGTGACCACAACTGTGCTGTTTTTCTCAGGGTCACCCCGGAGCAGGCGGTGAGCCTGGGTTGCCAGGATTAGATGGTTGTAACAGGACACAAGGTAGGCCGGGAATCCCCGGTTTGCCTGGTTTGGATGGCCTCCATGGCTCACCGGTAAGTAGAATACTCATGTTTTAAATTATTCATTCAATGGCGAGACCTTCAGATGTTCCACCATCTTCTTTGAAGACATTTGATTAGTGGTTTAAAAAAAGAGTTACATTACTCATAGTGGACATGTTTTAGGTATCTCTACACTCAACTACCTTTCAGTACAATACAAGTGGTAGTATGATACTTAAACAGAAGGGGGGGAGGGGGCAGTAGAGATTTGGTTGGTGTGCATTTAGATGAAAGACTAGAGTTTTGTTTTACTTTGAGAATATATTTAAACTACAGATAAGAGCGCTTAGTTGCTCTAAACAGCAAAAGCAATCTGCCCATACTGTACAAATAATGCACTTATAGACCATCTTACCATTGAAGGCACACCGATGTTCAAACTAATGAGTATTTAGAGTATGTATATTTAGGCTATATGATGACATGATCACCCAGTAGTTGTTGCCTGGACAATATCTCTCAATGACACATACGCAGAATTTTGTTGCTGCTGCTTCTTCTTTTCTTCTTGCTTCTTTTTAAACTGCATAAAAGACCCTTTGTGGCAGTTTCCTTTGTAAAAATGGTGACCATTGTAACAATATTAAATATATCATGAGCTTTAACTGTGTTTTTGTCAGGGATTACCTGGGCCTAAAGGAGATAAAGGAGAACCTTCATATTTAGATGCACTTCCGGGAGTTCCTGTAAGTTCTCCTACAGTTAACACCCCTCTTTGTGTGCATTCCAGAATCATTTGTAATATACATGTACCCTGTCTGTAAAAATGCTATCCTCTTTTTCTGTCTTTTCTATTTTAATTTGCAGGGTGAGCGTGGGCGAGATGGACAGCCTGGCCATCCTGTATGTTTTTTTAAATTTGAACAATTGAACAATTCTCTGTGAAATACTTTCAAAAATTAAAGCAGGCAATAAATATCTTAAAACTTTCTCTCCGTATTGTGCTCTTCATACCAACTGCTACCCGAACACTGCATTTTTAACATGACTGCATGGTTTCCTAAAACAGGGAAGACAAGGATTTATTGGTCCTAAAGGTTACAGTGGTCCCCCTGGCCCTCCTGGCCGTCAGGTAATAAATGCATAAAAATAGATAAATATTTATGCATCTTTTTTTTACTATCATATATCACTGAGTGTCACTTGTGCATCTGTGTGCATTTAGGGTTTAGAGGGAGCTGCAGGTGTGAGAGGACAAACAGTGAGTCATAAGCTTCACAGTATTTAACAGTGCTTGCTGAAAACTATTATACAGAGATACACATATGCAAAGCCAACACTTACTACACTTTTGGTCATTGGGCAGGGTTATCCTGGAAGATCACTGACAGGTGACGCAGGTGATGAGGTAAGAAAACTTTTTGGTAATCATGAATTAGCTATCATTAACCACGTTTTTTGGAATGTGAATTTGGTTTCACTAGCCACCAGTGTTGGTCAAGTTACTTGGAAAAAGTAATCGGTAACTAATTACTGATTACTTCCCCCAAAAAAGTTATCCCATTACTTTACTGATTATCCATCCATCCATTCGCTTCCGCTTATCCTTTCCAGGGTCGCGGGGGGCGCTGGAGCCTATCCCAGCTGTCATAGGGCGAGAGGCGGGGTACACCCTGGACAGGTCGCCAGTCTGTCACAGGGCTAACACATAGAGACACAGACAACCATTCGCACTCACATTCACTCACAGATTCACACCTATGGGCAATTTAGATTGACCAATTAACCTATCCCCACTAATTGCATATTTTTGGACTGTGAGAGGAAGCCGGAATACCTTCCGGCTTCCATGCAAACTCCACACAGAAAGACCCCGGCCTGCTGGTGGAATTGAACTCAGGACCTTCTTGCTGTGCGGCAACAGTGCTAACCACCTTTACTGATTACTTATTTTGAAAAGTAATTAGTAACTTAGTTACTTTTAAAAACATGATTTATCTCCTAAATAGGTAATAAAGCAATAGATCTTTCAGCCCAATTCTACTTTTTCTGCATAATCCATGATATAAAATGTAATCAAATGAAAAAGTCTCTTTTTAAAACTTGTTTTATTAGTTTTAATCTTTTAACTTTGTTGTTTGTGTTTACGCTCACTCTTTCAAACAGATGCACGTAAAACACAGCAGAAAATAAATAAAATCAAAGACTCAGCCGTCCTGTTGCTCTATTTTCACCTGTATAGCAGGAGTGGGGCAGGCGGAGGTTTGCCCTGGTGCAGGTGTGCCGCAGCGGTCAGTGGAAGGATACGGCAGTTTCTCTGTGAATTTCACATTCCAGCGGCAGCGTATTTGGTGCTCGCTCGGAAGTTTAGGGTTTTTTTCGATGTAAAAAGAAGTTTTCTTCCCATGCAGTTGTAACCTGGACGTGTGTCCCTCTATCTATAAAGAGATGATCTATACTGCTCGCCCAAGTGCAATGTCTACAATATCCGAATCTAGGTTTGGGAAGGAGATTGGCAGTAGCAACTCTGTAAGAGCAATAAGACTTCCAACCCACATAACACGCATGACCACAGGTTTGTGAAACAAAGTTTGCTTTATATATATTTTCTTTGGATCAGTTCCCTTTGCTCATCCTCAATGTAGGGATACCTTCAAATGCAGTAACCATCTCAAATGCATAACAAAAATAATTGAAACAATCAAAATAGATGTAAGACAAGAAACACAATATTTCAACACCCCAAGAAAAGGGGAAAAAAAAAAAAAGAAAATAGCATGTGAGTGTCCAGTTCCTTATGGTGTCAGTTTATTCAGTCACCCACTGTCTTGGGTTAAGAACTGAAAACGACCTGAATCTCAGGCGGGGAAAAAGTAGCAAAAGAAAATGATAAGGTTTCTCTCAGGTGGCTTCCTTTTGTTTTTTCCCTACCGCCCTCCTGGTACGGCAGGCATCAACGCATCAACACAGAAGGCCTCCACAGTATGGAACGCCAGGACTGCCATAATGAATTAATTAAATACACCATTAAATAATTAATTAAATGTGTCAATAATTAATTAAAATGGGAAATAATTAATTAAATAAATAGTTATGACACATGTAATTAATTAATTATTGACACATTTAATTAATTATTTATGTATTTCACATTTTAATTAATTATTGACACATTTAATTAATTATTGACACATTTAATTAATTATTTATTGACACATTTAATTAATTATTTATGTATTTCACATTTTAATTAATTATTGACACATTTAATTAATTATTTAATGATATATTTATTTATTTCATTTTGGCAGTCCTGGCGCCTGGCTCTCATCATGATATAATTTTATCTGTCAACCTCACCCATCAAACGCAGGGGGCGGGGTTAACGCTGCCCATGCAGCTTCTCTAACATTTGATTGGTTGCCGTGCAAAGTAAGTCAAAACAGGTCGATCCTAGATAATCGATTGCTTGTGTAGACTTGGGGCAGCCAGGTATCCCAGAATGCATTTCAAATCACAGGCAGCAATGTTGGTGGTGTAGTTTTAAAATACCCCGTTTTTCTGTCACCAACTACACTTTTAACAGTGTTTTAGCTGCGAATGTCGCGCTGTAATCTTCACATGTCGGGTCAGGTTGTCAACATAGAACATGTTTGCAAAGGTGCTCAGATGTTTTCAGAGATTTCAGTAGCTCTGCTAACAGTCAGCATGCAGAGTGCACCGAGGGGGTTACGTTAACCGGTTTGTTTACATATTCCACTCTCCGTGTTCCACGTGTTGCATTCGCAGATTCTCATTTTCACCGGACGATCGTCTCTTTCCACCTGGTCTTGTGTCTCTGTGCTTCTGTAACATAAAGAACGAGCTGACATTTTTCTCACGAAACCAGCGATCAGCTCAACAGGCCCTCAGTTTACCTGCATGCATCCTCCTCCTCACCTGTCAGCTGTTTAACACCTGCTGCTAATTCAAGAAACACGCCCACGTTACCTGGTGATAGTCACAGTTTAACTGGGCAGCCGGTGCTCGATATTACGCAACGTCAGCACATTTTTCTGCACAAGATAAGTAAATATAGTTTTTCCCGAGCGCAGAGCTGCTGGAGCTTGTTTCCCAACAGAGCACTTTATAGGCGAACCCACTTCATCAGCGGCTGATGTCCAATCACCGGCACACAGCTTTGAAACCTCACCTGAGTTTTAGCTCTCAGTGGTTAAACGCTGGACTTAATTCACTCAGGTTCTGTCTGTCGGGTCACGTTTACTTCGCTGTTTTATTTACAACTGAGCAAATCGGTTTAGCTGAGGTTAAAGTTACGTTTCATAACTGCACCGTTTTACAGACGTTTAATGGTTCACTGGCACATGTGTTAGACTGAACTATTCGCTTTTCTTTATCTGGTGTGTTTTGGATTTAACAGTAAATTTTGAGATTAAACTGACTTTTAAAATGTTTTTATACAAAGAGGAAAGAGAAGGCGCATTTCCACCGAGAGGAGCAGAGTTTCCAACTACATGTTCATAATGCAGACTGCAACCTGGACAGAAATATTATATCATCTGTTTTTTAATAGGTTTTCTAAGCACCAGCGATCTGTTAGAATTTTTAGAGTTTACTTAACTAAAAATAAATGAGGTTAACATATAATTTGTGTGATTTTTCTCTCTCTCTCTCTCTTTTTATTCATTTATTTATTTTTTTGCTTTTTCGGTCATGTTATGTTTAACTGTCAAAGGTTTGTTACAAACTATGAAACACATGGTGCAGACTTCTGGATGTTAGAAGAAAACTAATACTGCTAATAAGGCAGGAAGGTGTCCTTTAAAACTAAACATGTTAGTAGGACTTTACATCATAGTTTATGAAATAGCACGTGTATTTCAGTAATAGCCTACTGATTTCAGTGTAGTAGTGAACAGTCACACAGCTCACGTGGGTGTTATCTGTGATACTCCTTAACTATAATTTATCCAGGTTAACTTCAGTTAACTCTGAGCGGCTGGATCGACGGAGGTCAGACAACAATTTTACATGTATGATCTTAAAACAGGACACAGCCATTATCCGTCCTGGCCTCATATCAAATGTGAACGCAGACTGAGTCTATGTTTGACGATTGCTTTATATCTAATCTTCCTCTCAAACATTTAAACAGTCTGCAGCTGAGGGAACACAAACTCAAATTGTCGGAACAGGTTTGCTCGTTTCTTGCGTTCATTTGGTAATTTATTAAATGTATAACTGTTATTCTAATCTGCTGCTGAGTCTCTTACGCTGATGAAAATGCAGAAAACACAGATCACGAACACCTGTTCAACCAATCGCTTTCATTCCACTTTGACAAACTGACAGTTCATCTACAGTGTTGCATTAGACTGATATATTTTTGTGTTCTTTATGCTGTAGATTTTCACGTCTCTGGAATAGTTGGCAGTATTAAGGATGCTTTTCTGTAAAATCATATTGATATGACCCGTGAATTATTCGTAGATGACAGTTAGATTAGTCAGCTGGGAAACTCTGTGTTACCTCAGAGAGCTGAAGATATCGTGGATATGCTGACCTGTGGTGTACAGGTCCATTTACCCTCATGATTAATATTCACAATAAAAATATTAGCCGAACATCATAAAGTCTGTATGTGTGTCATAGTTTCGAACAACCTTTGTACAGTTAAAGCCAGCAGTTACTACATGAGAAAACACCAACGTTATCTCTTTTATGCGTTTATACACAGGTCACGCTGATTACTGAACAAAAACCCAAAGATCAGCTGTTAATCGAATTTATTTGCTCTCTCTCCTCCTTAAACATGTTTTTAATGTTAGTTATAATTCAGAATTGGCGACTGAAACACGTTGACACATAAGAACATCAGGAAATAAAACCCTGATAAATATAACCTCAGTAAAAGAAGTCCGTGTCAGCGGGGGTTATTACAGCTGTGTACCGGGGCCTGAGCCTTGTCGGTGGTAATAACAGCTCGATTGCTTGCGAGGCGAGCGGGTCTATCCACGCTTTGCCGTGAGACTGGGCAGACATCTCCGAAATCATCGAAGCACTTTTGCAAAGAGGCTGTATCTTGAGAAACCGAACAGACACATGAAGATTAAACCACTACATTCTCGGCTAAAAAAATAATAAAACTGTATTTGGTGACACACAAACAGGGTTTTTCAAAGTTCAGTTCTGTTAGTTTCCACATGCTGGTTGTTGTGTGCTAAAAACAATGGCCACCAGGCCAAAGCAATGGTTTTGAGTCGATCAGCGTTAACCCCGCCCCCTGAGTTTGATGGGTGAGGTTGACAGATAAAATTATTTCATGATGAGAGCCAGGTGCCAGGACTGCCAAAATGAAATAAATAAATATATCATTAAATAATTAATTAAATGTGTCAATAATTAATTAAAATGTGAAATACATAAATAATTAAATGTGTCAATAAATAATTAATTAAATGTGTCAATAATTAATTAAATGTGTCAATAATTAATTAAAATGTGAAATACATAAATAATTAATTAAATGTGTCAATAATTAATTAATTACGTGTCATAACTATTTATTTAATTAATTATTTCCCATTTTAATTAATTATTGACATATTTAATTAATTATTTAATGGTGTATTTAATTAATTCATTATGGCAGTCCTGGCGTTCCATACCACAGCAGCAACAGTGTCTTAGACCCACGATACCAGCTCCTCACTTGGCACACATGGAACTGTACCTCAAAAAAAAACCCCAAAAAAAACAGTCTGCACACAAATACGCAGAATGTTAGATGTCCACATTCCCTAAATGTCCTTGTTCCTAATGTCTTTGGTTCTTTTTAAATATTAAAATAAATTTGCATGTTGTGACACATTAAAAGTAAATACACTGGCATTACTGTGCATCACTCGCAGTTACAGCTGCAGCACAGCTATTGCACGTGAACTGCGCATAACCACTTAGCTGGCCGCGGCTGAACTAGCAAGTAAAAGTTCGAAGAAACACTCCGACTCCTTCGAGGTAGGTACCCGTCTGTGGTTCACCGCTAACGACAGCTCTCTCACAAATGTTAATTGAACCTCTTTTTTTTCTCTCTTTCAACTGGAAAACCGTGCTCCACGGCAGCATGGAGTTTTTCCTTGCCGTCTTTGTTCTTCTACACCACACCTTCACGCGCACCGAGCTGCAGATGATGCCTTCAGGGCAAGCCCGGAAATTAAACTATCAAACAAGAACTACGATGCATTCAAAGAACCCTGTACTTCTGATTGCTGTAAATCTTACCAGGGTTACACAGTGAACAGCGGACGCTAATGTTTTTGTCACTTTTTACGGTCAGTACTTTCACGCTTTAAACGCTGCACTCGTTATATTATCCATTGTTGATCTGCACACAGCTCTGTTGCCACAAATGTCACACTCGCTTACGTCATTGTCATGAGACACTCGCAAAAAAATCACAGTTTTAGTAACACAGTAACGCAGTGTGCTTACAGGAAAGTAACAGTAATCTAATTGCCTTTTTTGCAATAGCAATTCCTTACTTTACTAGAAAAAAGTAATCGGATTAAGGCGTTACTGCCCATCTCTGCTAGCCACACCCAGACACAATTGCTGCCAGACCTGTTGAATAAAGAAATTACTTAAACCTGCCTGATGAAGTGAAGCAGGCTAAAAGGTCTAAAAAAAACAAAACAAATACAAGAAATTCAAGAACAACTAAGAAACAAAGTCAAACCCAGAAATCATATGACCCTCTATGAGCAAGCACTTTGGTGACAGTGGGAAGTACAAACTCCCTTTTAACAGGAAGAAACCTTTGGCAAAACCAGGCTCAGGGAGGGGCGGGGCCATCTGCTGCCACCGGTTGGGGTGAGAGAAGGAAGACAGGATAAAAGACATGCTGTGGAAGAGAGCCAGAGATTAACCTGTACAGTGGTGAACCTTCCCAGGAGTGGACAGGGTACCAAAATTACTCTATGAGTGAATCAATGACTCATCCAGGAGATCACAAACAACTGCAGAACAGCATCTAAAGACCTGCAGGCTTCACTTGCTGAGACATGGCCAAAAATGGTGGTGATAGTGTGATGGTCTGGGTCTTCTTTGCTGCTTATGAACCTTTGTTTACTTCCCGTAACTGATGTAACCACGAATTCTACCAGATAATCCTGAAGGAGAATGTCCAGCCATAGTTTGTGTCCTGAAGGTCAAGCATGATCAGGTTATGCAAAACACCACTAGGAATGGTTCAATAGAAAAAACAAACACGTAGGGCTCTTGGCATGACTTTAAACAATCCATTCATGCTCAAAAACCCTCCAATGTTGCTGAATCAAATCAATTTGGCAAAGGAGAATGGGCCAAAATTTCTCCACATTGATGTGAAAGACTCATTACCAGTTATTGTGAACACTTGGTTGTATTTCTTCCTGCCAAGGTGGCACAGTCAGGTATTTGGCAATATCTAATTTTTACTTTTCTCCTTTTATAAATGATGCAAAAAACTAAGAAATCGGGAAAAGGGAAAATGCTTTTTCATGATGCTGTATATTTTGATGTATATGGACAGTCAAATACCTCAAAAATGTCATGTTACAGGGCGAACAGGGCCCGCCTGGCCCACCAGGACCAGAAGAAGTTGTAGAATATCCTCCACAATTTTTTTCACCAAAAGGAGACAAGGTGAAGGCTTTTTTTTCTTAAGGCATTTGATTTTTAACTTCTTCATATTTTTTATGCAGATGAAACAATATTAATCCATGTTTTTGATCATTTCATGTCTACCCATCCATACAGCTTTTTAATTTAATTTACAAGTTGCAGTTCAAACTCTACTCTTCCATCTGGATTTTTGTTTTATAATTTCATCTTTTTTTTTGGTCTTTCTCCCAGGGTGACAAAGGTTTTCCTGGCCCATGTGGACTAAAGGGCTTAAAGGTGTGTTTTGATATGCCTGTGTACCTAGAAGTCATATCTCAGAGGAAAAACAAATAACTCAATTATTGTTTTTTCCTATCCAGGGTGGTAGTGGCGACTACTACCCTCACGAATTGAAGGGAGAGCAAGGAGTCCTCGGATTTGTCGGATTTCGGGTAAATGATTTAAATGACACTGGACAATACACTTAGACAAAGACAAGTGAATATACATAAAAATGTTTTCAGCTCATTCTTTCCATCTGTAGGGTCCTCCAGGATTACCTGGCAGGGAGGGACTAGCAGGACCTGAGGTGCAGCTTACATATGTTGTTATTATGTCTTACTATACTTAGGCATTCTTTCATATTAAATACATTAATACATTTTCAGGGTTCTCGAGGACAGAGGGGACTTCCAGGCATCAGTGGAAGAACTGGACTAAAGGTGACTTTTGTTTATACATCAGTGAAATCAGTATTACAATTTTAAGAAAAACAAAATGCCACTGGGAGGCAAAGTTAAAAGGCTTGGTTTGATATAGATATAGACACTGTTGTTGGTTCTTCAGGAGACACGTGGTTAGCATATTTGCTATACATTTAGAGAAGGACTGTAAATGAATTACTGACATCTGGTGGTTACTTAGTGGAAAGGGTTGCTAACTGTAAAACTCCAATGAAATTCCTTGGTCCGTCTTCTCACCTGTAGAAAAAAATGCACATCGGTGCCATTTCTTTTCCTAATCATTCTTTCCATCTTACACAGGGTTACCCAGGAGATCCAGGTCTCCCTGGTGATACAGTCCTTCTTAATGGAAGTCATGTGAGAGGTGAGACCACAGCTTCATCTGTACTCTTACTACTACATTTTTTCCCGTTTTTGTTTACTTGTAAAATGTAACAATACATTAGTTTCATAAATAAAAATTTCTGTCACTCTGCTGGGTGGAGCACTCAAGTTCTTTCTTTCTTTCTTTCTTTCTTTCTTTCTTTTAAGTTGTTTTCAGCTTGAATTATGTCAGTCACAACTACACTACACTGCGATTATATATTTACTAAAATAATAAAATAACACAGCAATATATGTAGAGTATCACTTTAAATAAACGCCTTTAAGTCACTGTTTTGCTTGTAGATTTATGGTTCAAATACAAATAGGTCCATAAATCCAACACCAGAGGCACTGACTTTAAAACAGATGGTTAAGATGGAATTAAGGTTTGTACTTTTATTCAAGGGATTTGACAAATAAATTAGCATTAACCATTTTCATATATATAGTTCTCCATCTTCAGATGCTCAAAGGTAATTGGACAAGTTAATGATATTTTAAATACTTGAGCCTTTCTGAAAAGTAAATGACTTGAACAACTCAAAGTCTGTTATCTGCGTCCTTGATCACAAAGTAATCAGTAAACAGGCCTCACCTGGCCATGAAACTGCATGTCCATTAACTCTCCAATTACTTCTGAGTCCCTGAACATGTCTAAATGAAAATCTGCATTTTCCTCACATCTTGACCAATATGGTGGTGTACAAAATTACAACTTAGTTTGTAGTCTGATTTAACTTAGTGTAGTCCGATTCACCTTAATGTATAGTAAAACAATAATTACTTTATGACTTTATGTGTCAGGTACTAAAGGTGACCGTGGATTTCCAGGACAACCTGGACTCCCTGGGGACACTGGGTCCATGGGCATTCCTGGGCCCTCTGGCCCACCAGGGTTAGCAGGTCAGACTTCAGACTTTGCTTCCTTTCATTGATGGCGAAGTCTTGTGTATTTTGATTTAGTACTTATGCCGTATATATATCACTCATAATAATTATGATAATTCTTGCAACCTGACAGTTGTTAAAATACTCTGTTGCTGTGGAAATTACTATGTCAGTAATCAAAGATTCTCTCTGCTACTGATGGTCTGTGTTTTCACAGTTGGAAAACTGATCCTATATCATTTTAAATTTTACATTTTCATCTCATACCCTTATAGAGGGCCAGGGTTTGCCTGGTCCACGAGGGCGCCCTGGTCCTAAAGGCTACAAAGGAGAGCCGGGAAAGTATGATGACTATTCCATTGCAGTACCCAAGGGAGCTAAAGGATTCCCGGGACCTAAAGGGGCCACAGGCCCTCCAGGCCCCCCAGGTATGCTCTCTCTGCTCTTCGTATATAATACACAGGACAAGATTTTCATGTGTGCAGAAGTTAATCTCACTGATGTATTTATTTTATTACTTGGATTGTCATCACTTTTTATATGTGATCACTTTAATGATGACTTACCTTCTGGTTTGTATGTCTCTGTATTTGCCTGATTGGATTGGATTAGGCTGTGGAGGTAATTTTTTAAAATTATATTTTATCTAAAAAATTAAAACTTTTTTTAAATTTAATATAATTTTTAATTTATGAATAACTTATTTTCAACTAATGTCTGTCTTTTCAATCTCAAAGACTACTACTGTGAGCGCGGTGACCCTGGGGACCCTGGTGATCCTGGACCCAGGGGATCTACTGGAAACAAAGGGCTCAAGGGAATTAAAGGTGAACTGTGGCTGTTTGTTTGCATTAAAAATATAAGCCAAGACTCTGTTCTTCTTTGTGAATACTGGTGTTGAATTCAAAAGCAACATGTGGTGGAAGACGAGTGTCAGTGATTCATTTCTCAATATAAACATCTGTGTGAGTTCGTATGAGCAGGTCTGGGGACTAAATTTAAATTCAACCAAATTTTGTTATTTTTGTCTTCTATAGGTTGTCCAGGGAATTGTGAATGTATCTCTGGCAGGGGGAGCCCAGGGTCTCATGGTCCACCTGGTTATCCAGGCCCCCCAGGATTACCTGGAACTCAAGGACCAAGAGGGGACCCAGGTCTGAAAGGAGATGAGGGTTCTCAAGGACCACAAGTAAGGACAGTGGGACTAAAACTGTGCAAATAAATATCATTTGTGTTATTTTTGTTATGCCCACAATTATGTGTGCTTGCAGGGCTTTCAAGGATTTTCTGGTTTAAAGGGACAAAAAGGAGAAAAGGGTGATGCTTTTGCAGGAGGTGTAAAAGGTGAGCGCCTCTCAAAAATTTAAATTGGTTCAGTTACGATGGCAACCACTGCACATTGGATTAGGCAAAGACTGTTTAATAGTACTATACCTTTAAATAAGATACAGACTGTATTTGTTTTTCTGGAGTGTTTAAAGCCAAATCTCTATTGGTTGATTTTGTTACTTGAAGGTGCCAAGGGTTACATAGGTGACCCAGGATATGGTGGTCCTCCTGGAGGAACAGGTGGGCCAGGACAGGATGGACGAGATGGCATTGTGGGAGAACCCGGGCCACCAGTGAGTCTGTATATTAAAGTCCAGTATTGTGCATCATGTGACAAATCTTTTAAAAGTCTCTGCTCAAAGACACTGCATATGTAAAAATTATCCACTTTGATACTCTTTTCTACACTTTTGATCATGTTGTGTTTTTTCAGGGTGATGGTTATAGAGGATTACCTGGTCCTAAAGGTTACCCAGGTCTTCCTGGACCCAAAGGATTTCCTGGACAAGCAGGTCCCCCGGGTGATGGTTTACAAGGCCCCAAGGGAGAACAAGGACCTAAAGGAAATCAGGGACTTACTGGCAGACCAGGAATTCCTGGACGACCAGGACCTCCAGGTCAGGTTTCTCACGATTTGTCATTAAGAAAAGTGTCATGCGATTTAAAAACAAACAAACAAGCCACAAAAAGCTGTATTTGAATACAGGAGAAACACAGAGATGCTGTCCTGAAGGTGAGATTGGTCCCCCTGGTCCAAAGGGTGAGCCAGGTTCACCAGGTAAGTCTTGCAGGTGCTAATTATTTATTTTAAAATGTTCACATGTTTAATCTGGAACACTAAATTTAATCAGAAATCTAGATTTAAAAAAATGTCATTAATAAATTGTTTAGTGCTTTCTATTTATAAAGCTTGTTACTTCATTATTTTCAAAGTTACACAGAATGGACTCTACAGTTACTACTACAAGTGATTTGTTTTGTTTTATTTTTGTGGCCTCTTGTAGGGATTCCAGGTCAGCCAGGGATCAATGGTCCTCCCGGAGAGCCAGGATACCCAGGCACTAAAGGCATGAAGGGAGATGATGGTGGAGCTCAGGGGACTGGACCACCAGGTAATGGCTGTAAAAACAGAGCATTTGTTGAAGCTTGTGGACCATCAGTTATTCATATAGTAGGGAATATTCCTTAAATCTATTAATTCTAAAAAAAAAAGAAAAAAAAAAGTTGTTTTTAATGCTTATAAATCTTTCTTAATTATAAAAGGACCTCCAGGTTTAATTGGTGAACCAGGTGAACCAGGTTTCAGGGGAATTAGTCTAGAAGGCTTTCCTGGCCCTCCTGGTTTTCCTGGACCACCAGGTAGGAAAGGGCCTCCAGGAGATGTCTTCTCAACCAGGCCAGGTGCAACTGGCATACCTGGCCCTCCTGGGAGTATAGGCTATAAAGGACTCCGTGGAATTCCTGGAAACCCAGGAATACCAGGTAAGCTTAACTTATCTGAACTCAAACTAATCTCTAACAAATGGGATTCATGGCCTGTATTACAATAATATTCAAAAGAACAGAACAAAAACAAGGTGCTTTGCATTAGTTCTGTACATTTAGATTAGTTGACTGTTGGTCTTTTGCAATTACAGGCCCACAAGGCCAACCTGGACAACCAGGCTATAAAGGAGAGCCAGGGGTCGATGGTGACCCAGGAGTCCCTGGACCAATAGGCCCACCGTGCTCACAGTGCGAACTCATTGGCCCACCCGGACCCCCAGGACCTCCAGGAAATCCTGGAGTGAGGGGAATACCAGGTGAGCAAACTGCAGCTATGCCCCAAATCATGGATAGTCACGTCTTTTTATTCATATCTACCTTATCTTCGACAGCTTTACAAATACAAGAACAATTTAAAACTTTACATTTGTTTACACTGAGTACTTCAATTTTCATATCAACAGGAATATCCCACACTATTGTCACGATAAATAGTATATTTGTTTTGTTTTTGAGCATATAAACAGTTTGCAAAAACTTATTTAGTAAAAGTAGAAAAGTAAAGCAAAATACAAGACAATGCAAAATTGCTTCGCATCTGTTTAGTTTCACTAGAAAAGAAGTTGGATGAAGTACAAATCCCATTTCTGCTCCATATGTTAATAATGATTATTTATCTAGTTTCCTTATTGATATAAATTTCAATAACAACAAAAAATATAAATACAAAATATATTCTCTGTGTGATATAAAACTGATCATATATTTTATATCGACACATCAAAGACAAATCGCTGCAATTTGTGGACTGTAATATATAAATAAACATGGAGTAACACTATTTTTAATACTTGTTTCATCTTTTAATTTTTAGATGTTCATAAGTTGCTAATCTATGAAATAACAACACTGACCTCTGGTGGCCAGTTTGTCCATACATAAGGAGGAACAGTCAATCAACTTCTGTGTCAATATATGAGTATATTCATGCTCATTTATCCACGTCATCTGACCATATATTTTGTCACTGAATTTTATGACGTTGAATAGGAAACACTGGGCAGATAGGTCTGAGAGGCGATATTGGTCCACCTGGACATGGATGGAAAGGATCAAAAGGTGTTCAGGGTCCTCCTGGTTTACCAGGACCAGCTGGACCAACAGGCTCCACTGGCCTCCCAGGAGATCCTGGAACCGATGGGTGGCCAGGACAGAAAGGTCAGCCGATGGTATCTTATTGGATAATTATTTAAAACCTTATAAGCATTTTATAAAATTCAACAGGTAATTCCATTCACTTTCCAAAATCCAGTTTGTTTAACTTAATAGCCCATCACTTATCTCATTTACATTCAACAGCTAGCTGGTAAACAGCATGCTTAATTAAATCTGTGAACCTCAGTGTGCTGATTAAAGCAAGGTTTTCTGTTCAATTTCTATAGGTGAAAGCGGGTATCCTGGCAGGGCTGGAGAAAGAGTTTTCCCAGGTCGCCCTGGACCTCCTGGACCGAGAGGTAAACAGGGTGAAAGGGGCCTTAATGGCCGCCCAGGTTCCCTAGGGTATCCAGGACCAGATGGTAATAAAGGTAAGTCTGTAAATGTGTCATGTCTCTCTTATTTTCCTAACCTAAACTTATGGGTATCTTAGCCTTTTGTTCTTTATTTATAATATTATTATTATTATTATTATTATTATTATTATTATTATTATTATTATTATTATTAAATATTTGGCAGAATAAAAAGCAGAATATTATTATTATTATTATTATTATTATTATTATTATTATTAGTTGAAACAATCAAATATATTGAACTATGTACCTGTACTATTCAAACTTTAGACAAGTCTATGACAAGCAAAACACACGTATTCTTACGAGTGAAGAACCTCTAAAGGAATTTAGTTTGCAGGAAATTTTTCTGTTTAGTAAATTTAAAAATACAGCTATTAGGAATAAATATATACTAAATATAGCACAGTATCCTGTTGGAGCCTTGACCAGGTTGTATTGTACCATTTCTGACAAATGGTGGAAATATCTGACTGTATGTAAAGGAAAACACAGAAATCAGGCACTAGGCAAACTTTTAAGATGGAGTGGAGTGTAATAATGGGAAGCTATCTTCTCTGTTGGGTTCAAATAATTATTCTCAACTTTTTTTACTTACTATTATTGTTGTTTTATTAGTCTAGAGAAGCTTGATTTCTCTTCTGTTTTTTTGTTTTCTGAGATTCAAATGCGATGGTCAGAGGTTTGCGATTTGAGAGTTATGGCTAATATCAAAATACCTATTTTTGTATGTTTAATCTACTCTGATGTGCTTGTGGCTCCTGTTCACAACAATGATCAAATAATTGAATTCACTTTTATCTATATAGTGCCAAATCACAACAGTAGTTGCCACACGGTCCTTTTTATTGTAAGGTTAAGACCCTTGGAAGTACCAAATGTAGTCTTTTTCTTTAAGTTATTTTCTCTCACTTCTTGTGTACTTTATGGAAGAAAATGGCAAGCATTTCATTTCTGTTGTCTATTCAGGTTTACGGGGAGACCCTGGAGATCCAGGAGTGACAGGTCCAGTGAACATAAGGAAAGGTGCACTGGGTCATCCAGGAATGATGGGGCTACCTGGCGAGCCTGGACTTCAAGGTAATGGAGTTTTAATTTAACCTGCATAAGTCTTTAGAAAACAGCTTTATTCTTCTTTGGTAGAAAGACTGTATAGATGGACAGTGATAGACGGTGCAAAACTAAACAATTAGCAATTTGTGATGTAATTTATAGGTCCAAAGGGCACATGGGGAATGCCAGGTGACTCTGGACCTGACGGATGGCCTGGTCCACCAGGAATTAAGGGTATCCCTGGAGTTCCAGGCAGGTCAGGAAGAGCAGGACCTCATGGAGACCCTGGGAATAAAGGTTTCATTGGTTCCAGAGGGTATCCTGGGAATGATGGAGATCGGGTACTCAAGTCAATTCAATTTAATTTATGTAGCATCAAATCATAGCAGTGACCTCTAGGCATTTTGTACAGTAAGGTAGAGACCCTGCACCAATACTGTGAAGTTATTGTCTGCATATTTTGATCACAGCAGTGTAAATATATGTATGTATGTATTAGTGCTGTCAATAGATTCAAAAAATTAACTCAATCTCACAATTTTCTGTAATTAATTGCAATTAATTGCAATTACTTGATCAATAGCCTGGTTGCAATTACAAGTTTGTAACAGACATTTATGCAATATAATGAATACAATGAAGTAAATGCAGAATAAACACAAAGAATGTATGCTGAAATTTAAAGAGAATTTGAATAGTTTTCTTCAATCTTTTAACACAGACTCTCTCCTGTGAAATACAACTTTAAAAAAAAACCCAAAACCTATATAGTAATAGGTAAGTATACGCTAATATATAATATATTAGTGTATAGTTACACTAATGTATATTATTATAATATAATACTATATTCTAGTATTATAGCACTGATATATAGCGAGAGAGAGTGAGAGAGAGAGAGAGAGAGAGAGAGAGCCTTCATCAGGAACTCGATGGGGATGTGGCGGACAACACTAGAGGCCAAAGCCAATAGCAGAAGTCACCGTCAAGTGCAGGCTCTACCAAGGAGATGCTCTGTCCCCACTGCTGTTCTGCATAGGCCTGGACCCCCTCAGTGAGATGACTGACAAGACTGGCTACGCATACCGACTATGGAATGGAGCAGCTGTCAGCCACCTCCTGTACCAGTGGCTGAACAAAGCTGGACTGAAAGACAGCACAGAGGCACTAATCATGGCAGCACAGGAACAAGCTCTGAGCACAAGATCCAAAGAGGCTGGGGTCTATTACACCAGGCAAGACCCCAGTTGCAGTCTTTGTAAAGATGCCCCTGAGACAATCCAGCACATAACAGCAAGGTGCGAGATGCTAGCTGGCAGGGCATACATGGAACGCCATAACCAAGTGGCCGGCATAGTATACAGAAACATCTGTGCTTAGTATGGCCTGGAAGTCCTGAGGTCAATATTGGAGACACCCCAAAGGGTGGAGGAAAATGACCGAGCTAAGATCCTGTGGGACTTCCAGATACAGACGGACAAAATGGTGGTGGCTAACCGAACTGGACATAGTGGTGGTAGACAAACAGAAGAAGACGGCCGTAGTGATCGATGTAGCGGTTCTGAATGACAGCAACATCAGGAAGAAAGAACACGAGAAGCTGGAGAAATACCAAGGGCTCAGAGAAGAGCTGGAGAAGATGTGGAGGATGAAGGTAATAGTGGTCCCAGTGGTATTTGAGCACTAGGTGCAATGACTTCCAAGCTAGGCGTGTGGCTCCAGCAGATCCCAGGAACAACATCGGAGATTTCTGTCCAGAAGAGTGCAGTCCTAGGAACAGCTAAAACACTGCGCAGGACCCTCAAGCTCCCAGGCCTCTGGTAGAGGACCCGGGCTTGAAGGATATATAAGTGTATTTAAGTGGAATTATTCAGACTTACAAATGCTGGTGTTAAATTATTGGATTGTATTGATGTATGTTATAGGGAGATCCAGGGCTTGTGGGATATTCAGGTATTCCAGGGAGACAAGGATTTTCTGGTGCCAAGGGTAATTATGCATTTTTTAATTAAAACATACTAAATAGCTGATTTAATTTAGCTACAAACAGTGGGAATTTTATGTAGAAAATCAGTGCAATAAAAAAAAAAAGATTTAAGTACATTGTCACTGCAAATATGGTCAAGAATGTAGCCCAGTCTCTCAGTACAGTCTCATTTTGTTATGTATTTGTTATTCAGTTATCCAAATCTCTTCCAGGTGATCCAGGACCATCATATGGACAACCAGGTCCACCTGGACCCAAAGGCATCCCAGGAGAGAATGGCTCCAGTGGTAAATTAAAGTTATTTTTCAAGCCCCCCCCCCCCCCCGAAAAACCCAAACAATTTATACCAAATCTTAAAAAAACAAAACAAAAAACATATCCTACAAGATATATGGTAGTTTCATTGGCTAAATAAAGTTTGCATACAAAAACAGAAAAAGCTGATAATTTCTTTAGCACCTCGAGGGATACCAGGAGACCCAGGTGATCTGGGACCCAGAGGAAACCCAGGACGACCAGGACCATCAGGCATTCCAGGAGAACGGGGAATACAAGGAAGACCAGGTGATCCCTATAGGTTTGATTTTAGAACTTTCTGGATGTACTTCAGCAGCACAATTAAGAAACTGATGTTTCCAATGTTTACCCTATTCTTAGTTTGATTCAGGAAAAAAATAAATTTCCCCCTGTCCTTAGCTTTTTTTTCTCCATCATTAAAGGGAAAAAAGAATTCTGTGCAAGTAACCATTTCAATTTTGTTCTCATATAAAATATTGTAAATATGTAATGTGTCAGCCAGAAACTGGATTCAGTTGTATAAAATCTTTGAGTGTATTTAATTTAAAATAATTTAATCTGGATTTAAATTTAGCTCCTTTAACCATCAATTTAATCTACAATAATAATCAGTTTCTTCAATTTGACACTTGATTTTATTCCCTCAAATAACATTGATTTGTTTCCTATATATAAATGCTTGTTTGAGCTCTTTTGTGTATACCTATGTATACGTACAGGCTCCCGAGGACCCCGTGGTCCACAAGGCCATCCAGGTCTTCCAGGTCTTCCCAGTGATCAAGGAAGTGTGGGACTACCAGGCCCCCCTGGCCGATATGGGCCCCCAGGTACAAACATAATTGTCTCAATCCAAGAGTTTAGATGTGTTCATATTGTTTAAGGATGAAGTAAAACATTAAAATGGTTATGAACATTATGAACAGATTTGCTTTCTTCATTTATTTTTTGATCATATAGCATAATATATCATATAATAATTAATTATATGTAATAATAGAATACAAGATGAAAAAAAACTGAAACAAGAAGCATGATTTTGCAATCATAGGACCAAACAAGGCAATTTACACATCATCACACTGTGCTTGTTATGTTAGGGCCCCCTGGACCACCAGGTCTAGATGGACTGTATGGGCTTACAGGTCCAAAAGGGATGAAGGGGGCAAGTGGTAAGAGAGCATTATATGATATTATTCCTTTTCTATGTCTTTTAGGACTGTAGGAATTTTGTCGCAGTTGGGTGCCAGTCGTATAGCACATTATTTATTGTTACAATTAGTAATAATATGTGTAGTTGCTAATTTTTAAATTGTTTTTCTTGATACACAATCAAATGTGAGCACATTACAATGTGATGCTATGTTTTATATGTACTCACTTATAATACAGGCATAGATATCCCTGGCCCGCGAGGACCAGATGGTTTTCCAGGAGTCAAAGGGGCCAGGGGCTACCAAGGACCTCCAGGAACTACTATTCCTGGGACTAAAGGCCAAAGGGGCCCACCAGGCAATCCAGGTATCATGACTTTTATTTGTAACAGTACTGTCTGCACTAGATACAATTTTGTGTCAGGAAGAGCATCTGGCACAAAAACAGTTAAATCAAACTTGCAGAGCGACTATGCTACTATGGTGACCCCTATTGAATAAGGGAGCAACTGAAAGTAATTTTTTTATTGCTAAGGGTAGATTGTTTTTTCTTTTAGGCCTCCCAGGGCTCCCAGGTGAACCTGGTTACCGTGGTATAATCTGCCAAACACCTTTGCAGGGACCTGCTGGAGGTCAAGGATTTGAAGGACCTACAGGACCTCCAGGTATGTGTGTATGCTGGGTCATCTTTAATTTACTTTGCTCTACTTTATTTCATTCTCATTAAACCCCCTCCTGGGGTAAAAGGGAAAATATACAATGAACAAACAAAGCAGAGGGTTATTCAATACACATCATCACTATCACAAAAGGAGAAATAAGTAAATGCAACTGTCAACAAATTACCCTTTTGAATTGGATGGTGCTTTGTGCCTATGTAACTGTGTGTATGTTTGCCACTAAATATATTTATACATATTTTGAATTTTTTTAGGTCCTCCTGGAGAACCTGGGATACCAGGCTCCAGCCTTTTGTTCAAAGGAGACCCAGGACCAACTGGCCCCCACGGCTTACCAGGTGTTCGAGGAAGAAGGGGTCTACCAGGACCACCTGGACTTTCTATCCACCAAGGCCCTAGAGGACCTAAAGGTACAAACAAAACAATGGTCAATAGACATCATCAGTAACTTACAGTGCAGCTATCCAACTGATTATACTCCAAATGTTACCACACTTTGACAGGTGAGCAAGGTCCTGTTGGTCTAATGGGCCTACCTGGACCCAAAGGTCAGCTAGGTGCCCCTGGGCCCCAGGGCCCCAGCGGAGAAATTGGCCACCCTGGAAATAAGGGTAAGTTGTACTGTAGACAAGAAACTAAAATATACAAGACTTTACAGTTCAAAGCAAAATAAATTGATTTTTAAAAAAAAAAAAAAAAGTTGTAATTGTTCCTATAGTAGATGTAGTAAGCAAAATATTTTTTTCTAGGTGTCAAAGGTGCTCCTGGTGACTCTGTCAGTATATTAACAACCACTGCTCCCCCTGGACCTCCAGGTCCTCCTGGTAGCCCGGGATGTGTAGGGTTCCAAGGTGTCATGGGTTCTCCTGGTACTCCAGGTCGTAAAGGTAAACCTAATGTAGTCTTTGGACAGTTATAAGTGTATATTTCGTTTCTGTCTCTGTCCAACTTGAGTATTGTATAAGTCTTCACCCACTCTTTATTTCTTTATATTTTACAAGGAAATATGAAATAGGTGTGAAAATACAGTCCAAGAGGAAAAACCATAGTTTGAATTGTCTTAGGTAAACTTCTTATTTCTTCAAATTAGATTTCTAATTTCTAATTCCTTGAAATCTTCAGGAATAGTTTTCCGGGCTTCTTAAAGGACAGTCAAAGGTCTTCTTTTGTTCTTTTTTTTGTTCTCTGTCAAGATTATATTGAGGTCCAGGCTCTGGAGATTCCAGTCCATGACTGTTAGTGTTCAATTATGTGTTTTTATAACCAGGTATGCCTATACAGCAGATGCTTTTCAAAGGATATTGTAAAACTCTGATGGTGCTTCTCTGTGTTCATAGTTCCGTTTATGTAGCCCTAAACCACGAGAGAGCCTGTTTCAGGGCCTCTGTCTGGTCTTTATTGTATTTTTTTTAATTTCTTAAGGATATGAGTTGTATAAAGCGCTTTGAGTGCTCAGATAGATTAGAAAAGCGCTGTATAAGAACCAGTCTATTTACCATGACTTTCAAATACTGTTCATCTGATGTAGTGTTTTTAGCCCTGCCAGTTCCTCTTTTGTCCTCTACTTTTCTACTTACCTCAAATTTTTTTAAGGCATACTGCACATCATGTTGAGATATGACAGTTTTTGGCTACAAGTTCTTTGGGAATCACCTTGTTGGTGTTAAAATATATCCCCAGTTAAACTGTGTTATTTTTGACATTTTTCATAGATTCAGATAATGAAATTGTAACAAATAGCATGATTTTGTAACAGGTTGCTAGTGTTTTAAAATTACAATTGAAATTTGGGTCTTTGGTTCTAAGTTGTCTGCTATGTGTTGACAAGTCTGCTATGTGTTTGAAGCATTTTTATGCTTTAGTGTTTTATAGGTCAGTGTAAAGCGGCTTAACAACCGAACAAAAAAATCCATGCTCCTGTATACATGGCTGTATTTACTCATTTGCTTTTATCTGCATGTTTCAGGGGAGAAGGGTCCGGTGGGGTCTGTGGGCCTTCCTGGTATAACAGGTCCTCCTGGTCGTAATGGTCCAGCTGGAGATCCAGGGGCTGTTGGTTTGCCTGGATTTCCTGGACCTCAAGGTAAATATTCATATTTTCTAGATGGCTCACTAAATTAGTGTGGAAATTTCCAGATAAAATTTGGAAATTTGCTCTGGTGTACTAATATAAATAATATAGCTCTGATATGCTTTTTTTTGGGTCCTCACTTTGATGCTTTCTCCACCTAATACACATGCTCTTTGTTCAACCACAACAACTTCAAGGTATCCCAGGTCCTCCTGGTAACCAGGGTCAGCCAGGCTACAGGAGGATATTGAATGCTGGATTTCTGTTAGTTATACATAGTCAATCAGTTGAGGTCCCACAGTGCCCAGCAGATACCACTCAGCTTTGGGTGGGACACAGTCTCATTTACCTGGAGGCACAAGAAAAGGCTCACATACAAGATCTGGGTAAGCATCAGCATAAAATTGTCATTTTGCTGATCTCTTGAAATGTATTCATCCCTGGTATATAGAAATTTGAAGAAAAATTTAAAAACCCTTCCTTGTCTATATTTTATAAAATCTGTCTTTTTTCCTTGCAGGCCAGCCTGGCTCCTGCCTCCCTGTTTTCTCCACCATGCCGTTCTCCTATTGTAACAAAGCTGCCTGTTCTTATTCTAGTCGCAATGACAAATCCTATTGGCTCTCCACAACTGCTCCCATACCCATGATGCCGCTATTTGGCCAGGATATTGTGTCCCATATCAGCCGTTGTGTGGTGTGTGAGACCATTTCACCTGTGGTGACTTTTCACAGCCAGAATCCTACATTCCCTTCATGCCCACCTGGATGGAGGAGTTTGTGGGTGGGATACTCTTTCCTCTTGGTAAGTACATAAAAAAAAATGTTAAAGTGTTTCAAAGGAAAACTTGTGTCAACTCCCCTCATTGTGTACCTGCTGGCTTGCTGTCTTTAGCACACAGGATCAGGTAATAATGGTGGTGGCCAGTCACTGGCTTCTACTGGTAGCTGCCTTAAGGATTTCCGAACTCATCCCTTCATTGAGTGCCAAGGGGCACGGGGTTCCTGTCACTACTTTGCCAATCTCTATAGTTATTGGCTGACTACTGTAAGCCCAGCAAAGCAATTCATAAGCGCAAGTCCTGGCACCATCAAAGCAAGCGACCAACAGCGACACAGGACCAGCCAGTGTAATGTCTGCCACAGAGAAGGATAAGCATTTTACCTAAGATTATGATTTTTATTTCTTACCCATTTACCCAAAGCTTACTGATACCACTCAGGGTTAAAGATGAATTTGATTATGTTCATTGACAATAAAAATGTATTAAAATAAATGTTTTGCACACCTCAACATTTAACATTATTTTCACTTAGGTACCATTTATAGTTCTAAAATAGCTCCTTATGTTCTATAATTGTGCTATAATCTGTCAGACTGGTACTGTAATCCTCTCTGAAATGACCTTTTCTTGTGTTTATTATTATTTTATTGTGTTTAAGTTGTTTTTCATTTTGTCATTTTAAAATAAGACTAACTTGACACGTCATGTAAAAAACTAAATAAATAAATACAATTTTAAGAAAAAGAAGCATTTTGACAGGATGCACATTTTCCATAGCAGGTTTCAAGTCCATATTTATTTATTTCTCTCAACAGAACCCAAGTGACAATCAGAATACAGTACTTTATTCCTCAAACATGTTTTTTCCTTTCCTTTTTTTTTTTATTACGCAAAACAAGAGAACACTCAGTGCAATAAGACAGAGGACTGACGGTGCGGTGCTCTCTCTACCTTTTCACAGTGCACGTTTATACACACAAAAAGATTGTACATCATCATCATTGTTACATTTCCAACCTTCACCCACCAACATCATGAGGGCAAAGTGAATGTCTTAAGACAATCATTTTTTTTAAACTAGCAACTTGCATACAGTGTAGCCTGGCGCACACACTCATGAACACACACACGCACACACACGCACACAGCTCTCTCCCTCACACGCATACCGGTACCAACGAAGGTTTCTGAATCGTTGATTCTCATAGAGAGGGGGTACTGCACTTGCACTTTAGGGGCTGTTGTTAAACCCATACTATTTTGGCAATGTTGACATTGCCTTTTAATGTGCAAAAGAGAACCAACTGAATTCATGCAAATAAGAGGTTGAGGTAGAGGGAGAGAGCAGGGGGAGATGAATATGTATGTAACCAGCCTGATTTAATGTGAAGGAAGATGAGAATTAGTGCAGTTCACTTATTTTTTCATAGCCTGACAGAATTGCAGGCCCTTGTGCGACCCCTCCCCGCTATTTTTGACAGCTTGGAGCTGTTGTCATGTGATAGGTCCTTCAATAATTTGATCTCTAAAATGGTTGCCAGCCATTGAATTGGATTGGAAACATTGTCAGAGACACCCAAATATAGATGAGTGTATGTCACACACCCAGCCATTCTCCTGAGGCTTTACCTTTCAGCCAATAAATGAAAACTTACATGGCACAACTCACTATTCCTTACAATTTCAAAAAAATATATATAAGCATAAACTTGAAAGTTACTTCTTAAGCAAGTGCATATGGCTATTATAATCTGCAGTGAAATTAAGAAATCTTCTAAAAGCTCAGGTGTTGATTGTACGGGCTGGTCGTTGGCGTCAAGTATTTACACTGTCACGGTGCTTTGCAGTGTGCATGGCAATGTAAAGATGCTGGTACTCGCCAGCTATTGCCACTAATCCCATTTTAAATAACCAAGCATCCAAAGTGCAACCACACCCATATCTCGCTTTTACAGGCTTTGGCTGGTCTTGGAAAATGATCCTGTTTATAATGTATGTTCTAATTTGCTACCTCCCCACCCCGCCCTCATAGTGTATTTTAGAATACAGCAAAAAACATTACACACTATCTCTGTCCTCTACAAATGCCAACAGGCTTTCCTGCGAAACAGCTTTAAAAGGCTTTTACGTAGTGACCACACAGTTTCTCACTGTTAAATACAAACTGAAGCACAAGTAGTTTCCTGTTTCTGTTCTAGGACCAGCTGTTGTACATTCTAGAACATCCTGGACCAGGCATGGAGAGACCTGGACTCTAAAGCACGGCGACGTAAACTCCTCAACTTACAATACAACAGTGAAAATGTAAAGTATATATAGACAGAATTAAATAGTCCATTCATTTTAGTGCTTTTAAGCACAAACAAAAAGCGCTTGGCATAAGAAAATTATGCAACTACAGTACAAGTATCGATAGATTATGTTTTGAAATGTAAAATAACCTGAACAAAAATAACATAAAAACAAATATTAGATTGCATCTACATCTACTATACATAATTTAAGTTTCCTTTTGATCCCCATCATCTCATTTAGAAAATATCTATTCATCATCAAATATCTACTCTACTAATTACATTACAGGAGTCCAGTCACAGGAAATAGAAAAATATCAAATATCACCAGTGATGATAAGAAACATGACAACCTGAACAAGCAGAAATATTGCTGTGGTAACCACCATTGTCCTTTGACATCAGTGAGCATCATCCCTCTTGTCCTCTCAGCGGCCGCCTTGAAGCCTGTGATGTTTTAGGGAGGAGAGGGAGTGGTTAACTGTGGGTTATGTGTTCGAAATGCCTTGTAAATGTCAGATGGCGGTATCCCAGAATACCGTTGTCTGGGTGGGGTATGGAGGAGGACGGATCTTCTTGGTCCCGCCGTTTTTTCCCCAGCTTGGAAGGACAGATGTATTTTCCTGCTTGCACTGACTTCGTTCCTGGTGCCTGTCCTCATTCCTGTCTGGCAGAGGAGGAGGAGGCCTCTCCAGAGATTTCTGCAAGTGCGGATGCTGTCTGGAACGGATTTCCATGCATAGGGTGCGTTTCCTCTCGATTTGCTCTAGCATAGTGGTGTCTCCACATATCCATGGCATCTGGGGCATCTGAGCAACACATTTAACATACCACGTGAAATAAATACAAATTAACTCTTTCTAGAATTTCTTTTTGATGTCATTCACAATTGACTAAGTGATCATATAACACAAAAAATGAATTCAGGGGCGGATGGGTGTGGTTTTTGATTTGATTTGGTGTAACCCAGCGTCTCACCAGTACTGATCATTTTTAATGGAGAGAATGGTAAACCCATTTATCTGTTCCCGGCTTTAGGCAATAAAAGAAAAAAAAAATAGAAAAATGATTTTGACAAAAATCATGTTCACCAAATTGCTGTGCTAGGAGCACCCTTACTCATGAACTTCACCCTACACTATGACTTAATAAATCAGTTTAAAAAAAAAATACAATTGATATATCTGGCAGAAGATGACGAGTTAAACATAATGTAGATCTCTCTGAAAGTTCTGAAACCTGCTGTGGATTTCTCTTCTCTGTCTTTGCAAACGATTTACATTTTTTTAAAAATAAATCTACAGTTGTAACCACTACGTTTTAATAAACTGAAGATTTTTCACATTACTAATGAAAAATGCCTAATTAATCAGTGTTATTAATTAGTGTTTTGTCAAAATAGTTAACTAGTCAGTCAATTGAATAGTCAGTTAATTTAAATTGCTGAGATAAAAGAATCCCCACACCAGTTTGAAGACCAACTAGAACAAAATGTCTTTAAACAGTCCAAACTGTTCCATAACAGACTAAGAAATAAGTTTTCAGGACCTATAAGAAACTGACACTTCAGGTAAAGAGACAGACAAGACAAAACAAAACAAAAGAAAGAACAAACCAGATATGCATACCTGACTTTGATGTGTCTCTGTTGCCCTCCTTTGTGGAGTTCCCACTGGGGAAGGATTAGCAGGTTTAGACGGTGAGCGGGCATACTTAGATGCTGCTTTCAGATCTACAAAGGAATAAAAAATCACATTTGGTAGTATGCCATTTGAATAGTTATATGCATTGTCTAATGCCGCCTTAAAATTTAGGTCCTAACACTCACCATTTCCTGTTCCCATGGTCATTGGAGGGCTACCTGATGGCCTTCCGTGGTGAGTGGGTGTTGTTGTTGATGAATGCTGTCCTGATATTGTGCTGCCATTCCTCTCTTGTGCTTTTGACTGGTCTGTGTTGTAATTGGCTCTGTTATCTCGTCGGGGGGTGCCATCTGATCTGTATCCTCGCTCCTTATTATCACACTTGTATTCCATTGATGAAGGGCTCTTGGTGCTCTTGATGTCAAAATGATGATGCTCTGAGCCATTCAAACTTCTGTCTTTGCTGTCCCGCCTCACTTCAAGGCCAGTTCTGCTCAGATCTTTGCTGTCCTGCCTGGGTAAAGGAGGAGGAGGAAGATCTCCACTACTGTGGCAGCTTCGATCTCTCCCCTCATACCTGGATTCGGAGTTGGAACCAACTCTGTCCCTGCTGTTGCTGCTTCTGGATGCTTCTTGTCGGGGAAGGATCTCTGGTGGCTGATCTATTCTACCTTCATATTTGTGCTCCGTGTCATTCCTTTCTCTCTCTTTGCTCTCCTGTTGGGGTAACAAATCGGGACGATGGTCTTTGCTATCATGCCTGTATTCTGGTCCGGTTCTAACCCTGTCTTTGCTCTCTTGTCGGGAAAGAAGCTCAGGGGGCCTATCTCTGCTTTCGTGCTTTGAGTCCATACCATTTCTGGCTCGCTCTTTGCTATCTTGTCGGGGTAAGAGTTCAGGTGGCTGATCCAGTCTCTCTCTGCTTTCATGTCTGTAGTCTACAGGATTTCTTGCCCTTTCCTTGCTGTCTTGCCTTGGCAACAGCTCAGGTGGCTGATCAAGCAGTCTGTCTCTGTCTTTGCTCTCCTGTCTCAGCAAAGACTCCATTCCATGTCCCCCACTTCGATCTTTACTGTCTCTCCTTGGTAATAGGTCACCATTGCTAATCCCTCTGTCCTTGGAGTCTCTTCTTATCAAAGGGATTGTTTCTATGGAGCTGCTGCCCCTATCTTTGGAGTCCCGCCTCACAGGGATGGGCTCTGCATTGCTGCAGGCCTGGTCCCTGCTATCCCTGCGAACAAGCTGTGCATCTACATTGCTACAAGTACGGTCTTTACTATTTCGTCTGTGGGGCAGAGGCTCTGCATTGCTGCTTCCTCTCTCTTTGTCTTTTTCTCTGTCTTTGTCTCTGTCTTTTCTATGTGAAGACTCTTTACTGTGACGCTCCTTGGATTCACGCTTGGACTCCTTGCTGTGACTGTGACGTTCCTTGCCTTCTCGCTTTGAGTCACCGTGAGACTTACTTTTGGACTCAGCTGCCAAAGAAAAGGGGGATAAAAATAAAAAACACATAATTAGGCAAATCAATAGACATTCAGTTTTTGATGTACCTATCAAAATAAACTGGATTAAAAAAACACACACAAATAATAATAATAATAATAATAATAATAATAATAATAATAATAATAATAATAATAATAATAATAATAAACAACAGTGGGACAAACTGTGAGTATCATCAGAATCAGACTTGTTACTGCAATGCAAACAATTATCCACTAGGTGTCCCTTACGACCCATTTAAGAAGCTGTGGTAGGAGTTGTAAACCTCTGGAGTTGAAACAAAATGATTGAAAACCATATACATATAAAGTGGTGTGAAAATTGTTTGCCACCTTCCTATTTTTTTTAACATTTGTCACACTTAAACGTTTCAGATCACCAAACAAATTGAAATATTAGACAGAGATAACACAAGCAAAGTTTTTAAATGTTTATTATTTAGGGGGAAAAATCCAAACCTACATGGCCCTGCTTGAAAAAAAAAGATTGCCCCTTCCTGTTATACGATAAATTAACTGTGGTGTATCACATCTTTGGAAAGATGAGTTCAATTTCTCTAGCTAGTTTCTCTAGGCCTGATTACTACTGCGCCTGTTCTCAATCAAGAAATCGCTTACATAAAACCTGCCTGACAAAGTGGAGTAGACCACAACATCCTCAAAAGTCAGACATCATGCTGCGGTCCAAGGAAATTCAGGAACAAATAAAAGACAATGTAACTGACTTAGGGTCAGTGTTCATGAATCCACCATAAGAAAGATAAGAAAGAGACTGGGTAAAAATGCCCTGCATGGCAGAGTTCTATGACAAAAGCAACTGCTGAGCAAAAGGAACATAAAGGCTGCTCTCAGTTTTGCCAGAAAACATCTTAATGAACCCCAAGTCTTTTGGGAAAATACTCTGTGGATCCACAAAACAAAAGTTGAACTTTTTGCAAGGTGTATATCTTATTACATCTGGCAGACAGCCAGTCCACTTCTGAATGACTTAAGAAAAACAAAATGAAAACTTTGGAGTGGCCTAGTCAAAGTCCTGAAACCTGAATCCAATTGAGATGCTGTGGCATGACCCTAAAAAGGTGGTTCATGCTCCCAAACCCTCCAGTGTGGCTGAATTATAACAATTCTGGAAAAATGAGTGGGCTCAAATTCCTCTGCAGCGCTTTGCCGCTTTGACTCATTGCCAGTTATCACAAATACTTGATGGTACTTGTTGCTGCTAAGGGTGGCCCAACCAGTTATTAGGTTTAGGGGAAAATCACTTTTACAAACAGGGCCATGTAGGTTTAGATTTTTGTCCTCTTAAAAATAAACAACTTCATTTAGAAACTTCAATTTATCTTTTTTTTTTTTGATGATCTTAAACATTTAAGTGTGATCAACATACAAAAAAATTACTTGGGAAAGGGGCAAAAAACTTTATCCCACCACCGTATGGAGATATCTATCTATCTATCTATCTATCTATCTATCTATCTATCTATATAGATAGATAGATAGATAGATAGATAGATATATATGCATATATATATATATATATATATATATATATATATATATATATATATACACACACACATATATATATATATATATATATATATATATATATATATATATATATATATATGTATATGCATCACTGATCTGAGCCTGTCTCTGGATGGTTTCCGTACAAGCTTTAACCTACAATACATTGTGGAAGCATCCCCTGTCATGCCTGCATGCGTCATATGTGTAGTTTTATGCTGATGTGTGTATGGGGGGGAGGAGGAGTAAAAGAGAGCAAGTGTGGTGATTAACCAGTTGGTAAGTGGGTCAGGGTAGCTGTTGCTGCCCCTGTTGCCTTAGAAAGGGAAAGAACAAAATGATCCTCCATTCCTTCATAACCTTCATGTTCACAACACACAACATATGTGACATTTGCACTAACTAAACCAAAAATCTCACTGATGAGAAATCAAAGGGTAATCCTCGCACCTAAATGCAGTCTCTAACTAACAGCACATTATTCAGCAGCTAATAATGACAATCTCTGGAAAAAGCAGAAAATGTATACCAGTTTGGTACATGCATGAACACGTATATCTCATTACAGTCAAAATGGCAAGAAATCATAAATTCTCTCAGCGTCCACCGTCCCCATCTGCACAGCTGCTCCAGCTGCCCGATTGGCTTACATATGTGTGTGCTGATTGGACAGAAAAGGGAATCTGAAATCCTGTGATCAGGTGTAGGATAGAGTTCAGAGGCATAACATCTCTATCAGGAGCATGCATTGTAGTCTGACGTGCCATGAGCTGTGATTGGCTGCATTACCCACGGGGAGGGAATCTGCAAATAAGAAACAGGGATTTCTCCTCCTTCCACTGTTGCTATGTTGTAGTTGCTAAGAGCACTGAGTAAGGATGGATGTGTGGATTCTTTGTAGTTTGGTTTTTTTTTCATGATTTATGATGTATGCATAAATGCTGTGTTTGGTGGTATTTACATTAAAGAAAACTGTTCAGCTTTTAAATTGTTGTTAAATTCTTTCAGATTGTGAAACTCAGGTATGAGGAGAGTTATGTGAAGTTGAGGGTTAAACAGCATGTCATCTTCACTGTATATGATTACATACTCCATCTGACTTTGTTACTGACCCTTCTCAAGTAAAGTATGACATGCCTCTACAAAATGAATCTAAGCTTCAAGAATGTGTGAATCATCCTGTTCTGTTTTTGTACAGTTCAAATAATAAGCACATTGAGTTTCACAATATTCACGTTTACAACTTCTATTTTAACAGAAAAATAAAGGTTGCAATATGCTTGAGAATGAGAAGGCCAATTTGTGACTGACTGATAATGCTGCCGGCACCAGACTCAGAAATAGTTTCTGCTTTTATATCTTTCTTCTTTCGTAAATTCAATTTGTGCAGCAAGGGGTTTGTTTTCCTACCCGACCGCACATATTTTGGCAGCGTCTTCCTGAGTGTGGCATAATATCTGTATTTAAATGTTGATGTTTACATATTTAAAAGTAATGCTGCCTGATGGCCTAATGCCATGAGTTGACCTACGGCCCGCTTTAGTCTTTAATCCTCTCAGATTAAATCATACGATCTGTATCAGACTTGGCTTGGCAGGTCTAGATTAAACAAACGCAAACTGCAAAGTGCCCTGCAAACATCGTGCTGTGAAAGCGATGCATTAAATGCACAAACTCGTGATTTTGCAGGATCAAACTTGTTAACCCTAAATGTGGACTGATTAAGGAATTAAAAAGTGTTTATTTATGTTTGCTGCTAGGTTTACTGCCGCTAAATCTCTTTACACGAACACAGTGCACACTGCCCAGTGACACACTTCTGTGTTACCTCTGCTCTTCAGTTTGTTATCCTACTTTCTAGTGCTGCTTTCTAACTAAATCTGTCATTCTCATGAAACAAATGTGTGTACAGTAGACAGGGTGGAAAAACTGTTTAATGGGCATGTGTTTGCAACAAGGGCGTAGATTTTCATGGACGGAAGGGACATGTCCCCACCAATAATTTGATCTCTTCGAGTAAAGAAAAACAAACCTGATAGTAAGAAAAAAAACGATCTGTCAACGTCTCATTCACCCAGCAGTGCAGAAAGAGTTAAATTACGTTCTCTACTGGAGTCCTACCTCATGTGACAAATATGAGCAATGTGATTGGCTGTGCTTTTCAGGGAGTTTTCAAAACTAACTGCACAACATGCAGCACTATTAGTTATCTCAGTCTCAGAGTAGCATTTCTAATTTTGATTGAAAGTGTCAGACAAAACGGCAGCCTCGAGAAAGCCAAGATATTCGTTTACAGAGGCTGTTAAAATGTTGGTGACACAATAATTTCATCCTACTAACATAACTAACATATTCATAGGGATAATTTTTGAGACAAAATATCATGAGGTAGTCATGATTTTGCAAATATTCCACCTTGCAGTGCAGTTTGCACAAATAGTTTTAAAAATGCACTCACGCTACAAACATTACTGATGAGTCAAGATCTGCACAAATTGACAGAAGCACTGAAGCAGCTACACATTTTATTCTTATTGTCATGTATGTCCTATTTGTCAGGTGATAGAGAGTAATGGTGATACAAGATCACAGGTGAAATTGGATGATGACACATCTGTGACTGCATGTATTTGGAATGTCTCACTGTTATTTATCAGGTGACAGAGGCAGCTCTGCCATGTTGTCGCTCGGACAGAGGTGAAGAGGCGAGGTCACAGGGGACTGACTGATGATTTGGTGCTATAGATTAACGAGAGGAGAAGGCATGTGTTTGGCTGCTTCACATAGTGGACATTGAGTTGTTGTGTGGGGCACCAGTAGTGCATGTGTGTTGCTGTAACAGTAGTTCATGTTTAGAATAAAACATCCCAGCTCACTGATTTGATCAGGGCAATAGTGCCTAAAATGTTGCATCATTTTGTTGAGAGATCTTTTGTGGTAATCTTAGATGAGTAGTTTTATGGACAAAAACCACCAGGTCATTCAGTGTTCCCTTAGTGCTATTGTATAACAGATGTTGGTGCACTATAACTGAACTAATGTTGTTGAGTCCTTAAAGTCATATTCTTTTATTGTCATGACTGTATTTGAAGCTATTTTTATTTTTGTATGATACCTGATTTATATGGAATATGGCTGAAGTAAACTAAAGCCTAAAATACTTTAGTCATTTACTTAATAGTAATTTAACATTATATAATTCACATATAAAAATATGAATTGTAATTTTAAATGGTTTAAAAGCATGTAGAATAGCATATGTAGGCAAGTATATTTCTAATTTTTTTTTAATCAAGAAGCAAAGACAAAAAGGAAAAAAAAAGAAACGGGGCAGAGTTCGGTGGTTCAATCATCCGTCCCCACCAATGCCAAAACCAAATCTACGCCCTTGGTTTGCAAACTATGTACACTCATATGGAAACCAGAAAGTTTGCAATACTTTCAATTAGTATCTTTTTGTATCTACATTTCATAATCGTAAGACTTACTTTCTCCTGGCTCCTTGGATTTTCTTCCACTGGAATTTTTCTTTAGCATATTCCTGCCTGTCGTAAACAGGTTGGTTAGTTCATCCAGAGGGCTGGTGGGTGTCCTTGAGCGGCCTGTTGATACATTTTGCATAGACCCGTGAAGTCGTCCGACACCATCTTGAGGTGGCGAGCCTTTTCCATGCGGTGTAGCAGAAGCACTTCGGGGCAGACCCCCAGGGAATGGCATCGGAGCATCAAAGGGAGGTGTACGCATGAGGCTGAGAGGGGTGAGACAGCGACCCATGCTGACTGGCGACGGACAAGCAGAGTGGCTACGCTGATAGGAAGATGATGATGAGGATTTATAAAGTGTACAGGGCAGAGGAGGCGCAGAGGAGCGTCCAGAGACAGTGAGAGTCGGGGTGGCTGTGAGCTCCCTACGGATGTGTGCAGAGGAGGGTGGCTCAGTGGAAGAGGTGGGAGATTTGCTGTATGACTGGTTCTCCAGCATGGGCAATTTGGCTACATCTAAAGGGGTGAGGGGAGACTCATCTGAGTTTGGCGAGCACTGGGCAGGCGCTGGTGGGAACACCAACAGTGGAGGTCGATGAGTGAGTAAATTGGGGAAGGGTGCAGGAATGTCACACAGTGGAATGTTTCGAGGTGTGGAGCAGCGGCTGAGAGGCTCAGGTTCATAGGGTGCCGGCGTTGGGCACGCAGAACGACATCCTACAGGGTCGGTGCGGTACTCCATGTCATCCAGAGCTGGGTACTTCATCTCCTCGTACACAGACTCATCTGGCTCCTCATCCTCACTCTTCAAGGGTTCTCGCGTTCCAACATCAATCCCACCCATCTCTATATAGACAGGTTCATCTTCACAGTCATCAGTAGGGCTTTCATCACTTTGAGGAGGTGATGGGTTGCATTCGTTAGGGGAAGTGACATGGTGGAGGGGTTTGGAGGGGCAAACCCCACTGCCTCCATGGCTCTTAATGTAGGACTCATCAAAGGAAACACTCAGTTGTGTGTTGGGGTTCCTCTTGGGTTTGGGTGGTGGCACCCTCCTGCAGTCCTCACTGCATCCCTGAACTGCTCAAAAAGAGAGAGAGAAAAAGTCTAAGATCTAATTTGTTGAGGTATGAGTCAAATAATTATAGAGTCATATATAATAGATTACTGAATTGGGTGAAATTCAAGTTTTTGTAATCTATTTGTCATTAATTATTAATGTGGGTCAGTTGTAGGTCTATATGTGCTGCTCAGTGCAATATCTTGAGTCAGATATGTGGGAATAGTTGAGGCATATACATGTTTCTAGGTCACATATATGGCAGCATGCGAGTATACTATCTGGGTCACACACACTGTTGAGCTTCTTTCTGATAGTGGTGACGTAGCTTTGCAGTGCGAATCTCTTTAGATGTGGTGCGAAGAGGCATTTGTACAGCTAGTACTGTAAAATACACTGCGGTACCACTACAGTAGCTTACAGAGAGTAGCCATAGCTCTATGCTCCCAACTTGCTCTGAGTCTATTTCTAGGTCAAATACTGAGATGTTTAGATAGAAGTGTCCCTCACACTGGCAGGAAGTGGGAGATGAATGTGGTTAAGAGCTGGAGTATGTCTAAAATTTTTAAAACTGCAAATTTTATACCTTAAATAATTCATGTGGCAGATGGCCGAGACACACTCCTAGTTCCAGTAACTGTATGACTCACCACCCTTACTCCATGCATACAGGCGCACAAACACACACTAAAGATGCCGACACCTTAAGACAGAGGAATTAGGACTGATGTGTACCTATTTCACAGTTTAGGTTGTTTTTGTTTTGTTTTTCTATTTTTTTTTTACCTTTTTTTTTTTGCAAACAATTGGATACAGTGTGTTGCATGTTGATAAAAATGTCTCTTGTTTATAATATTATTTGAGAAAAAAATGAATTCAATGTTAGGTTTATGATCCAGTGCGAGAACCAAAAGTAAAGACTACAAATTAAAACAAAACATCCAATTTTGTTCTGCTTTTTGCATGCTATACATTTAGTCACGATCATATATATAAACTAATTTGAACAGAGGATGCTTGGGTCTTTTGGACTGGTGTTCTCTCCTAATTAACACTTGCTAATAATGTGCTAATACAAGATTTGGTTAAGCCCAAATGTGTTTTGGCATGTGCTTCTTTGTACTATGATATTGAGATTCCTGCATATGCTCCTCTCCTTTCTTTGTGTGGACATGCATGTGTATATATGTGCGGGCAGTAATGGGCACATAGTGGTGTTCCTCTTCCTCGTTTCCACAGCAGCAAATTACATTACTACACTAGCAGGTTTCCATGGTTAATGCTGAGATCTGTTTCAGCATGGATGATGAATCCACCCCTTCAAAACATCGCTCTCCTTTCTCTTCTCCTCTCTCCACTGCTCCCTCTACCCCACCTCCCCCTTGCAGCGGATGTGTTTACCCGCAGCACCCTCCCCCCTCCCACTCCTCCTGGGGAAAACGAATCTAGGTCAATCGCTCCTCCTGAATGAATTCTACTCTGACAAGCTCCTCCCCTTACCACTAAAACGCCAGCTACAGAGCACGCAACCCTCCCCTCAGCCAGGGACACCCCCACACTCTCAATTTGATTGGCTCAGAAGCCTTAGTTTTCAGCATCTCTGGAACCTCATTGGCCCAAGCTGCTCAGTGATGCTGGGATTGGCTGGGCTGCAGGGGGTCTTGTTTCTGTGAGATGGTTGCCGTGGTGCCCAGGAAGATCTGTGCGCACATAGTGATCCCCACCAATCTGAGCCAGGCAGGGTGACTCCCTAAACATCACGTTGGCAGCAAAGCATCCAAACTGGAATGGAGTCAATGCTCCCTGCAAACTCTAAATCTTTTTGTTATTAATGCAACCTGAAAACTCTATCAGTTTAACTTTGCAAAATGCATGTATCGTGATATTTTTTTCCCCCTGAGACAGTACTGTGCAGCTTGCATTTGTTGCAAGAAAAATTGTCTTGGGATAACAATGTTCAGTTAAATTACTCTAAACTGGTCTTACATTGACACAAGGCATATTTGAAGAGGAGTTTTAAGCAAGGTTAGAACTGTCAAAGCAGTTGATGCACGGAAACAGCTTAAATTACTAACAATGTGGCAATAACCTTCTATAAGCAGCACTATTATCACTCTGCTGAGCTGAAACCTACTATGCTGAGCAAGAGATGGAGTTTGTATATAGAGCAACACCTGATGATTACATGCACAAGGATAAATAATCTCAACGTGCTCCAAAGATCTTATCATACACTTCAAGGTTCTTGAAATATAGTGAAAAATGAAGCGAGCATGATAACACATGATAAACTGGGGTACTTTTTCTCCAAAGCCTTAAGACATGAGAAAAGACACACACACACAATCACATGCATTATAAGTAACTACTTTCATCTCTGTCTCTACATGGTAGTACTCACACATGCAACCTGATTTATCTGTTGGGAAGCAGAAATATGCAAACTACCATTTGCTAATTTGATAACAAGAGAAAAAAAGGACTGTGAGAATGAAAAATCAAACAAAGGTACAACCTATCCCAAACTTCTTAATTTTTCTTTGGTATTATAATGGTATTCTCAGTTTATATGGCCTGTTCATTTTGCTAGAGTAGGTCAGCCCTCACGAAATGGAAAACCATGACCATCAGAACATATTGCAGCACAGATGTCTTTAAATATTCATTTATTATTATACATGTGCTTCAGGCTGTCATGTTTGCAATGTTGTTTAGCATAGCCAAAATATGGATATATATGATATATAATACTTTAATCACAGTTCAATCCCCTATTGTATTTACACCCTTCATCTTATATCAGTCTGCACCTATGGCAGGTCAGTAAAAAGCATACACTGAATAGTTAAATGTCATGTCATTGTGAGAGAAGCAATGTTGAAGAGGTCCCTGCAGTTCAGCTATATATAGTGCATCAGTCTTGTGTGAAGTGCCACCACCACTCACCGTCACATCTCTCCCCGCGGCAGGTAGACATGGGACTATGGTCCACTGCCTCAGACGACATGCTCAGCTTGGTGGCTGGGTCTCTCCTGGGCTTAGGCGGGGGCTGCTTCCTAGAAGTTGGACTTCCCACTTCCTCCTCTCCTCCACCCCCAGTGTTCCCACCACCGACCGAGTGAAGGGACTGGGAGCGTACTGAGAAGCCCTGCCCACAGGCGATAGGGTGCAGGTGGGGCACGGGCATGCGTTCCTGGGGGTCTGGCATGGTATTTAAGCCCATACGCAAGTGCTTGCCCTCAGTTGCTATCTCCTCACCCGATCTGAAACAGCGAAAGAGGAAGGACAAAGAGAAGGGTTAAGAGATCAGAATGAATAAATGTGGAATGCAAAGAATAAAAAAGATAAAGACACAGAAATACAGACATTCCACAATCCAACACATTACCATCAAACGTCTTTCATTTGATCGTATGCGCACGTAGGTATGTGCATTTCATTGTGTGCAGGTGGTCAAAATGACAAGAGCACTAAGTTAACAATAACAGGTGTGTTAGTGCCATTGACAGGATGGCTTCTTTCAGGGCAAAGCATTGATTTGAGTTTAACCCTGGATATGACTGATAACCCGCACACAAGCACACACAATCAATCCCTTTAAACGGATGATTGGGCTGGATGGAGTGTTAATGATGTCTGAGTGTTGTGCAATAATGGCGTAAAGGGAAGTGTGTGCTTGAGTGTAAATGGGTGAGTAAATGAGTTCAAGATCTGACTGTGTTTTAGCCTCATATTAAAGAGACAGCAGAACTAAACTTCATTTCAGAGATTTATCTATTTGAAAAATCTCACATTTGCATCTGTGACATTGTCAACCATGCATGTTGGTATGGATGTATCTGGGGGTGACCCCTCAGCCTGTTACTTTGCTGACTATGACTCCCTCTCTGGCCAGCTGCTGAACAGAAGGTGCTCAGTGGGTTGGGTTCATTGGTCAGGGGCTTAACTTTGCCTAGCAACAGGGTACCCATAGAAACCAGACACAAAACCAGCTGCCACTGCACAACAATAATAAAGCACACGTGCACACCATAAGCACATGATAACCCCAGCAGGGTTTGTTTTAATAGTATACTGCTGATATAAGTTTAAAAAAGGGACCTGCAGAAACATGTAGAGGCACAGAATGAACAAACCCAGAAGTTAAAAATCAAACGTTTATGTAAATAACTATAATATATTATATATATATATATATATATATATATATATATATATATATATATATATATATATATATATATATATATATATATAGGGAAAAAAACATCAATGAAGAAATTATAAATTCTTTATCAACAAGATTCAGCCACAGGTGTTTTGGGCATGCATCTGCTGTGACGTGCACTTTTATATACATGGGTTGGTAGTGTGGGGGTGGCTGGGTGTGACTGGAGTACTGGTGACTGGGTTATTTATAGGATATTTGCCCAGTGATTGGCTAGAGGACAGACCACAGGTGCAGTAGGCGCAGTTGGGGTTGATTTGTTTTTGAGCAGCTCTGGTTGTCAGCTCTGTGACACCATGGGATGGCAAAACAAGGCACCCCCCCAAAAAACAAACAAACAAACAACCCCTATCCCCCCCCCCCCCCCCAAAAAAAAAAAAAAAACAAAAAACAAAAAATAAAAACCAAAAAACAAACACTTACTAAATGACATACTGAGAAATAAGGAAGGAAGTCTGTTTGTGTCTGCATGCACGTGTGCACAAAGGGCAGGGCAGTCGTTGGGAATTTGCATGCATATGCAAACATAAGGAAATGCGTGTGCATCTGTGTGCGTGTGTGTGCATGATTGTTGGATAAGGGTCGTTTTGAAGACTCTTAGACATTTACATGGATTTGTATGTCTGTGACTGTGTGGATAACTTTTTTCCCTCTGATGAAATACAATAAAAGAAAACCAGAGTGAGAGTGTGCTAGGCAGGAAGGCCCGCCTCACTCAAACCAAACGTGCTGATTTGATTGGCCTATGGCTGCTCCAGCTGTTACCAGGCAGAACCCACCTCCTGCAACTGAGCTCACACTTAATCTCTCTTTAACATTTTTTCCCCCATTTTCCCCCCAACTCTAAAACACACTTGTTCTAACAAGCTCTTTTTTCCTTTACACGATCACACTGTCAGTTTGCTCTTTCCAACCCTTTCTCGTAAACTAATATATTCCCTTTTCCAGTTGTTCATGCCCATGCACGCACATAGTACGCAGCATGCACATACAAATTCTTACACTCTCACAGTTATTCACTTACTGTAAAAAACGGGTCGTCTCATTGACCTACTTATAGATCTCATAAAAAATCCAACTATTTTTTGTCTCTTTCTCAAGTGACTGTGAATTAATGTTTTAGGTTTGGCAACACCTAAAAGAAAGTGAACAGCAGATGGCACTTTCCTCAGGTGTCACCCTGTCCCATTCACCAAAGTTACTGTACAGGACTGCATAACAATGAGGACAATGAGATCTTGCTGGTAGGTTAAAAATAGAGGTAAAGAAAGATTTCAGAATTTTCTCTAAAAATGCCACTTTGTTTTTCTAATGCCAGCGGTGTAAAGTTGAGCTTTGATCATGCAAGTGACGTGCCATTTGCATATTCAGTCATACTGGGAGCCAAAAAAAGAGACAGAGCTCTTTGGAGATGCATGGACCATTGAGAGAAGCATGACAGGGATCAAAGTGTTCCTGGATAAATAGGTTAAAAAGCCACATCTGGTCAGATATAAATGCTCAACTCCCCAAAAGCACCTTAATTATTTGATGAGCTGCTAAAATTGCCATCAGCTGCTAAAATACTTTGAGCCAGAAAGACTTAGAGCAAGCAAAATTATTTTTAGAATGTTTGAGAACACTGGAAAGCATAAATTACAAGTACCCAGTGTACTCGTGCTTCTTTCTGTCCTATATTACGGCAAACTTTAGATTAAATTGATAGATTAGAAATCATTCTAAGACCTAATAAAAAAATCATATTACTCAGTATGATGCCTGATGGATATAGTTTCTTTTTATGTCATGAGTGTAAAGATCTGCTCTCCGTTTTTGGGGATTGCAAATGTCCATGTTGTCACCAACAACTTTCAAAATCCCTCCAAATACCCTGGTATCATCTCCTGATAATCTAACACCCAGTGGTTCTCTAACACCCAGCAAGCAGGATTTTTCCACGTGCTAGGCACATGTTTACAGCGTGTGCCTCTTATTTAGTGAAGTTTCAGTTTCACCATGCTCAGTGACACTGCTCTAAAAAACAGTGCAGTCAGACATGCGAGTGTTCATAAAGCTGGTTAGAACCCTCCTCTCACACACACAGACACACACATTTCCATGTTTCCAGATGGTTTTTAAATAAAGGTGTTTCGAAACACTTACATCATCAGCCTAATTCCCACCCTCACTTCCTAACTTCCTGGGTGTTTTACTGTCCTGGCCCACCTCATTCCTTCTTAATTGTAAAAGCTTGCCATCTCAAAAATAGAACAGTGACAACCTCCATACAAGGACAAGTCCCAAATAAGTCTAAAAGTGAAAAATTAATTATCCTCCATAGATCACGGAGTGCACTGATCCACACTTGTAAACTCCATAACATAGCAAATTAACAAACCCTCTGGCTACTTGTCCCAATTTCCTCATCCTTAAGCACGGGATACCCGAAGGCAAAGTGGTTTGGGCTCATACCACACGGGTCCAAATGCCCTTGAGCATCAAGTCCCTGTTTCAATATCCAGCTGGCTGGACCATTTGTTGCATGTCATCCCCCCCCCCCCCCCCCCCCTCTCTTTTTCCATATTCCCTGCTTTAAATGTAGTCAAAACATACTATTGAGGTTTTCATATTTGCAAGCACTTTTTTTTTCATCCTACCTCCTTATGGCTTCCTCCTGTTTTCTCTTCTTCTCGTTTTTTTCCTTCAGGAATATCTTGTTTCTCTCATTCCTGGCGTGGTCCAAGTTCTGAGCTACCAGGCCGTTGTAGGCTCTCAGGCCATTCTCCTCAACATATTGGAAAAAGCTGAGAGTTTCCTCCTCTTTGGAGCTCATCATTCTTCAAGTATTTCCACTGCATTCTGCGGGGCATATAAGACATATCAGTCATAATTATTCTTCTAGAAGGGTCACAAAATACAAGAGTGGGCCAGTCATGAGAAAAGATGGATTTCACAGGCCACACGTTAGTGCCACATGTTGAGTATATGTGACATTGCTGTTGATTTTGAATATGTCTGAATGTTGCTGTAGAGTTGGTGGTGGGCCTTGCATCATGTCTGGATCCAGAGGAGTATTTTCCCTGGAGGTTTGCAACATCTTTTTCTACTGTTCACTCTGCACACAGATGCACACACACACACACACACACACAAAAAACTCACGCACATGCAAACATATACAAAAGCTCATGTGCACATGGAAAGAGCTAAGACTCACTATTTAGCAACAATTACTCATAACCTTCTGCTTCAGTGTGGAACAGTAGCGGCTGCTAATTTTCTCAGTTGTGTTTGCACATTTTCTGGCTGAAATTACTGGCTTTAACCAAGCGAGTGTGTGAATGAGACTGAAAAAGGGCTTTCATCTTCTGCAGTCATAATATAGCCTGGACTCGGAAAGCATAAAACTCCTGGAAGCAATCAGATCAGCACAAATGAAACAAAACTATGAAGCATGCTTTTACATTTATAAATACCATCAATCTTGTCTCTTAAATCCTCAAATACTCTCTTCTCGAGTCCTGCCTTTTGAGTCGGTGATAACATTAATGTTCTTAATGAAAAAAGTGAGAAGAAGCCTTCTCTGTGAAATGTCGACACTTGTGCAGTTACTCAGTGATTCACTCCTAGACGGTAATTAGTTTATAAAAGCAATCGTTTGCAGCCACTTAAAGTCGAGGCACAGAACGAAGCAGATAATGCTGCGATTCAGTCTGCATGTATGTTCACTTGGCTGAAAACAAGTGCAACCGCATGTAACGCAGTACATACAATGTGCAACGGCCAAATGTGAATTTCGAGAGGGCAGTGGTGGAAGAGGAGAAGACAGCATGCTTTTATGTAGGTCAGTGTTTTCAGATCAACCTAAGACTCATGCTTGTTTACGTGTGAGACAAGCACTGAGTGTGAGCTTGCGTGGGGAGGGGGAGGGGGCTTGTGATATCTCGATATATGTTTGTATGTGCATGTGTGTGTGTGTAGAGAGGCAAGGGCAGCAAGGGGGGTCTTGGAGGGCAGCCAAATGGAGATTGCATGGCCAACTCAGAGGCTGGCCATTGTCTGGCCATCCCTCAGCATCCATGATGCATCTCAAAACTGTTTTGCATAGGCTTTTACAGGCAAGATGAGAGGACTGATAAGAGCCAAAAGACATAATCAGGATCTCAAGAGCAAAGTTCAAACGAGGGCAAGGATGCCTGGTGTCAAGCGGTGCAGAGATGTTTTCTCCTGATAATCAGGTTTTATCACTAATGCACAGGCACAGTGTAACACCTACAGCTGCACAAATACCGATTTTTTTTTTCAAATCACAGTTTCTGAGGGAAAACGAAGCACACCAGTTAGAGGTACGGCAACGGGAAGGCACAGTTCAAACAGTGTTTGAGCTGAATTAAGCCTGCCTGCCTAATCCCTGTAAGCCTGCAGCAGCACTCTGCACTGGAATCAGCTTGTTTATCACAGTGTTTTTACCAACCAAACCTTTCTCATTGGATTGTCCTCCCTCAACTCATTGATACAAAAAGCTATTATTAATTTTTTCATCTCCATAAAACCTGTCAGTTCAGTGAACATTTTCATTCTCTCTTTTTTTTTAAGCAAAGCTTGTTTTGCTCAGTGACATGATGCATTCTCTCTTTTTTCTGTCTTGCCCCTTCTACCTCCATTTGCCCTAGTTGACATTGGGTGCAACAGTTGGATCACAGAGGTGCACTTTGCTTTAAATGATAGTGGCACACCATTTCTGTTTCCAAGCAACCATGTCACAGGAGAAGGCCAGCATGGATATTCTAGAGACACACTGTCAAGAAAGATTGCAAGGGCAAGAATCTGGTGACAACATGCATGGTGCCATGGTACATGTGACAACATGTACTTGTGTATGCATATACACACACGCACACACAGACACACACAATCATTCTAGGACCAAGTTAAAGCTAATGTTTACTTGATGCAACACTTGGCATGTCTTTACACTTGATTTATTGTTATAGGCACTTGAGATGACATGTGTTGCATTAGACAAGCAGGCATTTTTTTGTCAGTGCTTTGTGGGTTTGTAGGTCAGTGCTGTGAATAAAAAAAAGTTCTGATGCATACTTACAATAGGGTTGTGTCCTTACTGGTTTGTGGACCAATGCGAGGTCTGTCTTCCCCTGACAAGTCCACTGTACACTAATGAACTCTGAGCTATGCTGGAGCACCAGTGCACTATTCCACTTAAAGCCACATAGACTTCCATCCATTGTATGGTCCAACTGATTGGCCAGCTAGAAAGACTGCCTGTGACCCAGGATAAGGCTGGTGCCAGAAGGGAGCCGGGCCATTGGGTACCCGGCCCAGTGCTCCCTTCCCTGGGCAAAAAAGGGAGATGCGTCCGCTCCAATCCAGATGTTTCCACAGTTCAAGCCAGATGTCAGCTTCACTTCTTCAAACATCTGCACATGCTAAAGATGGAAGGAAGATGCAGCATAGCAGCTGACCGCACCCGCATACATCACGCAAATGCACACAAACACACTCACACGCTCTGACATGAAGCTCCCACTTGCAGTTACAGACCAGGCACTCAAAGTCTTTCTAATTTCCAGAATATCTTTCCTTCTGCTTTAACATGTCAAAGTGCTGCCCGGGTAAAAGGAATCCTTATCCACAGTGCCCTCAAGGTTCAGACCGAGGTAGAGCAAAGTGATGTGCATTTCCAGGTAAGGCATTCCCTGCCTGCTCCCTCCGTCCCGCTTAGACAGATAGGTCTGCACGCTCACACTGTGCTTAAGCAGATGACACTGGGCTTCCCAACTATAGATCACAACAAGAAGAACACGCCCACTGCCTACTGTAGCCACCTTCCACTAGAGCGTCATCCTCTGTCCCTCTTCTTTTTTTCTCTTGTGTGCTTTTCAACTTATCTTCAAAAGCACTCATACCCCAGCCTCTTTTTGCAGTTAGTCATTTTTATGCTCTCGTCTTGTGCCTCGCCTGCCTTCCCTTAGCAACTGGGCTGTAACTGAATCGTGTTTTTCTGCTTTCAGCACCACGGAGAGCTCTCTCTGTCAGGGGGCGAAGGCGGGGGGTGGAGGGTTGAGTGGGTGGGCACATTCAAAGGGGGCCAAGTGGAAAGAAGGGAGGAGGGATGGGGGGGGCTGAGTGGGAGGAGTCACCAGGTTGCCAGGGTGTGACCTCATTAGACACAACCTCCTCTCCCCCTGGCAACCGATGCGATTCCCCTCCCTCCTACCCCCTTCCTCCCTCCCTCTCTTTCTCACAGCTCGTAAACAACACCAGGACATACACGCATAAAAAAAATTCCACTTGCGGTGAATTCTACTGTGTTGCTTTCAAGTTCATTCATTACATGTACAGTAGTCAAAACAAAGAGTAATAAATGCATGCAGGCAAGAAACAAAAAACAAAGAGAGAAAGCAACAATACTTTTCCATTTTTAATGCACACACACATTGACCTGCTGATGCAAATTTAAAATATGTTTTGCATAGAAGAACAAAACAAGTAATGCAGTGCAGAGACTTGTTCCCAGTGGCCACAAAAGATGAACGGGATGAAAACAAGGACAGAGTTGAGCCTGGGTTGCATGTTTGTTGGTGGGTGGAGGTGGGGGGGGGGGGGGGGGGGGGGTGCTGCTACTGTGACTGTTGTGCACCCCCGCTTGACTGTCTGGGGGATAAGTATTGGTTTCAGTAGCGCTGTCAGTTGTTTCAGTGGTGAGAAAGCCTGGTCTATGGTGCAGAATCAGGGGTTAAGGGAGGGCGAGCTGTTCGGGTTGGTGGGTAGGTTGATGGTGGGGGGGGGGGGGCTGGGTTTGCTTGGATGGATTAACACCATCGACACAAAAGGATTAGCGAGCAGAGATCTGTTGTTTTCGTCAAACCTTCCCTCCATTTCTCTTAACCCCACCACCACCACCACAAGCTTGGCCAGGTTGTGTTTTATATTTTGTTGGGGGTATAAAAAAAGGGGGGTTGGAGGCAACAAAATGATTTTTTCACAAACATGTGATGGTCAGTTTAGGGAGGAAGGGAAGGCTTAAAAAAGGCCAGCAATGGAACTAGTGAGTCCACCACGCTGTGCTGTGCTGACCTGCATTTGATTATCAAATTAGGCATTTGTTTTTAAGTTAATAAAGGAAAAAAAAATCAGGGCAAAATGCACTCACTTAAAACACACTTTTAGATAAATCATGCCGCATGTCCCAAATAGACAACTGCTATGCCCTCGCTTAAATAAAAATCAGCTGTCGAAAGGTAGACACCCCTTTTTCCTGACTGTTGAGAGGGATGTGGTCGACTGATCATGCACAAAGCAAGTCGCTCTATCCAGCATACGCACACATAAACATGCACATATACAAAAAGGTCACTCTGACCTTAGTGCATGGTTTTTGTGTACTTCTCAAAAGAAGTATTTAGATCCTATCGGAGCTCAATGAACACAGACTGTATGGAAATCTCAGGGGTGAATGGGTTAAACAAATTTTTCCACCACGTGCGCAGGAGTACTTTGTTTTGTGAACAGTGGAGGACACTCCCTCTGGGACAGAATGGAGGTTGAAATAGGATACAATTCCTCTAACTTTTCAGTTCACGCACGCTTACAGACACACAATGACTTGCATAAGAATGCATTAAGAATGCCTAAATAGATACTTAAAAGCAAGTTTTACTGAATTGAAATGAAGTAATGTGGTTAGATTGTGATAATGAATATATTATTTTTGCACTGTGGAAATAAAGAACACAATTTAAAGCTTTTGCTGATGTCTAGATTCCATATTCATTTCTCTTAATTTAATTTAATTTTCCCTTAACACCTTATTTTTTTCAATCATTGCAAGACTAAATATAAGGTTACATTTGCATGAGCTTAAAGTTGCTTAGGTTCAGTGGCAGTTGTTGTATGCTAAGTTTTGAGGGGGAAAAAAGCTAATTAAAGTAAAACAGAATTTTAAATGTGACAATAAAAAAGTCAATAAATATTTCCAGTGGACACGATGCATTTTTACCCCTATTTAGTGAACAATAGATGTCCTTTGTTTGTTGTTGTTGTCAATTTAGCGCTTAGACTACATCCTCCTCATTTAGTATCAAGCCAATAAAATGCACTCAGTCATTCAGATTCAAGTCACTTGTAAAGTATATAACCTTGCCAGTTCATGTGTGTAGTGAGACATTAATGACTGTACAAACAGAGACCAATGTGCCCTGCAGCAGATGCCTGGTACTCAGTTCAATCATGCTTGTAATGATGTTGCATTGATTCAGTGCTGTAACAGGCTAATGAAGAGTCTATAAAAACCATTATGCCAATCAATTAAATGTCACTGAGGAAACAGAATCATTTCAATCCTTTCCAGTGATTTATTAGGTGCTGTTTCTTGCTATCTGAAACTAGAAAATGATTTCTACTTCTCAACAGTGCGTGAGGCAGCATTCATATGCTTAAAAGGGCCTGTGATGCTTTGTGGCATTCTTTGTATTCTGTCCGCTCTGGAAGTGCCATGAAGGTGATGCTGAAGAAGGCACTGGCAAGACAGATAGTGAGACAGTGGCACTAAAGATGTCAGACTCTCATTAAAGATGCAGCATGGCTTACTTCCATTCCTCACATCTCTAAGAGAGAAATAGAGCACAAGCTTCATGCTCTGACCAGCAATCTGCAGACATCTGACCACTCCCAAATGGAGGAGAAACAGAAAATAACAGAGTAAATGTCAGTGTTTCATATAGTCTTAAAGACTTGCATGTCTTATACTATGATTTAATAGTGTGAACTTGATTCTTACTTAATTATTATAATAAACTTGCATTTGAGGAAAAAGGAAAAGAGGTGACTTCCATAAGTAAAAGTGTTTTTTTATATAAATGTTTTAACATAATTGTTTATTATAGGAGTAGAAATTATATTCTATTTTTTACATACGGCCTTGATCCATATGTGCATACAATAATATACACCTTTTTCCATCTCCGAACACAATATATTTTGAAATGTTAAAAAGCTTTTTTAGTTTGAAAGTTGTTTTAAAAAAAAGTCTTCACCAACCTTCTTAACACTAACACAACAATTATCTGCACTTCCTGTCTCTGGAGATGTCAAGCTGAGGCATGTCTCTAACGACCACCCTCCGCACTTCCCGCTGTTCCACCAAGACAGAGAGGTGAAAATAAGAGACTGAAGACTGTAATCTCTCAAACAGGCGGTTGAGGGCTCCAATCTTGGGGGTTTAGCCCCCTGTAAGCCCCTTAAATCCCCAGTTTAGAGGGACAGGACTGATGGGCTAAAGCCCCCACAGACGGTGTACTAGCTGCTGGTCTCAGACACAGCATGAGGACAAATGACAAACATAATTGCTGCAGCTTCCTCGTCGTTTCACAAAGTCATAAGACAGAACTGAGTTCAACGGGATCAGATACATCACAGTTTTTAACACGACATGATTTGGTTGAAGTTTGGTTTCTAGTTACGGTGCACTGTACATGTTTATCATGTCTGTCTCATCCTAAAATGACTGTGAGAATACCAGAGGTGACAGATGACTCACTGCTTACAGCTGTGTTAGAATACAGGAGATTATTTCAGTTCAGATGTTTGTTTGATACATGTTTGTACAGAAAACCTGCGGGTAAATGGGGACTGAATGTCACCTGAAAGAGGACAAGTTAGGTGACTGGCGCCATCTGCTGTAAAAATAGCAGAAACTCATTATTTCTTACCTTTTCCCAACAACCTTTGCACTCTGCATATCTTTGTCTATCTGTGTGTAAACATCAGTGGCCAAATGTGTGTGCGTGCGTGTGTGAGTGCATAGGTGGGGAAAATATTCATCTCTTACCTTTCTTCTTGTTCACCGTTTATTACGCTAGCTTAGCAACACCTGTGTAGTGAAGTGTATGGTCCAAGCCCCAGTTTGCTTATAATCATAGCAGTCATAGCTGTCAATTTCTGTAAATAATGGCAGATTTTCCCGCCCCCCAAATCTTCTACCGCGCTTGTTTTATTATAAGACTGCGCTACTTGCTAGCATCCTTGCAAAAACACAGCTAGTCGTGTTTATTAGCTAGCTTGAACAGGTGTTTGAGCAGTTTAGTAGCATTAATTCTGAGACTCAGCTGATTTTTGGGGGGGATTTTTTTCTTGTCTGTGTTAAACTTTCACAAGCTTAGTAAATTATACATAAGGGGCGCAGGAGTATATAACTACCTGGTGAGAAACTTCATAATTCATCTTCTTGTGAACATACTTTTGCACAATTAAGAAAATATGAATATGCCATTACCTCCACTAAAGAATTTCAGAATGCGGAATTTTAATGTTATCTCCAGTAGTTGTCTCAAATTACTCCAGGTTACTTTGAGCAATACTCATACATCTGAGAACAAAGACAGACCCAAAACTTCCAAACTTGTTTGTAAAATGTGATGTTTTTCATACCAGCAACTGCATTTCACTTCAAGCAATTTCTTAGTGACAGATTATTTACTTGTAGACATGGATCTGATGTTAATATTATTACTGCTATTATTACTTGTAATAGTAGTATTGTTAGTATGTTTATTGAGCATGTACATAATCCATATTGAGACTTGAAGCAAATAACTTTGAGCTGGAGAGTATGGCCAAGACAAACAGCTACAGCTTCCAGTTTAAAAAATGTATTTATGTAGGAAGGTAGGGCATTCTAGTAATGTGTATTTGTGTTACTAGACTCTACAATGCTACTGGGGGCAGAGCATGACCTCTGAATCAATAATCCTCCAGTATTTCCCTAACAGTATACCTAATTGCCAAGCAGTCTTTTGCTCTACTTTACATAGCAATGAGCCAGTGCCGTTAGTATCTATAAACTAGACAGGAAGGGTATGGTACCAGGACCATATGCTATATAGTCTGAATCTTCTCATTACTAGGGTTCATATAACTCCCCTACACAGTTGTTTAGTTCAGAATAAGTGAATTGGACTGAAGTGCAATCTTATTGTTGAACTTAGAATCGTACCTTTATTCAGGCCAACATTCAGATAACAATAAAATGATAAATAAATACAATTACCGATCAGTCTATTAGGTACCCCTTGCTGGAACCAGGTTGGATCCCTTTTTGCATTTAGAGCTGGCTTAATTATTCATGGCGTAGATTCATCAAGGTGCTGGAAATGAAAAAGTGTAACTAAAAACATCAATAAACTGAGGGAAAAAAACAAGGGAATTCTCTGTTTATATACAACATTATCTATGCTGACATGGTGTGGTCAGATCTTACAAAAAAAAGTAAAGTATAAAGTCACAAATATAATTTTAGGTATTGACCTAAAACCTGTTATCATTTAAAGAGCTGATATTCTGTTGATGTGCACTTGTTAAAGCATTTTTTAATATACCATTGGGATTTTTTTTTTTGTGAGTGAGCTGTTATTGATGCTCAGTAACCGTAGTGACCAAATCCTTTACAGGTGCTCCCATTGAACTGTTTCTGAGGTGTCATAGTCATCACCCCCTGCGCTGCAAGCCATTTGGTTTTCTTACATCAACCTTTGAAGATGGTTTCATTGGGTGACATTTACACTGTGACTATATGCAGTCATCGGAAAAAGTAAGTACATCCCCTATTTGGACAAGAAAACAAGGGATTCAACTCCCTAAGAAGATTTGCTTTTCAATCATTTGTGCCACAAAAATATTAGCAGATGTAATTATTACAGAAAAGTTTTCAGATTAAAATGAACTCCTTTCAGCTTTACCCTTCTTCACAATTGCTCACTACAGCAGTTGTATGAATTTTTTTACATTTTTACACATTTTTACACAACCCTAATCCGATGTGTCTCCTGCCAGGTTTAAATTGGGGAGCTTTTGTCTTTTAGGCAGATGTGTAAACCAATACACTCTGTCCCCACACAGTCGCATGTTAAAATATATACAATAAAAAAGTAGCTCTAACAAGCCAACACTTCATATTGCATTGTTTTCATTCCATCTAATTTTAATTTGCCATTTATTAATAATCGACATCTTTTGTAGCAGTTTTTTTTGGAACACCACCACATCTACTAAACATTTTCGCCAGAAGATGGCGCCAGTGTAAATTAAACAAGTAAAGCTCTATCCCAGCGCTCCTTAATGCAGGTAGAATCTACAGGGAGCCAGTTGTGATACTTTCAAATTGAACAGAATGTCTGGTCATCTTTAAGCCCACGTTCAATACTCATTTAATTTTCTGTGTGTCTTAAAGAGATCATATTATGCTGGTGAGAGGTCCATTTAGCCTAAATATTACCCTAAGTCTAGTGTGCTAGAGCACTGATAGCAAGTGGCATCTTAAATATTTTACTATTAAGGATTTAGAATGTCATAAGGGATAGAGACGCTTCGATCTGCTGTAGCAGTGTTGAAGTGAGTTTCAGTAAGGGCACTTAGCTAAAGTAAAATGCAAGGGAGGGGAAAGTGCGCAAGGCTTTGGAAATAGGCATGCAGGCAGTAGACCAATGCAAAGTGTTAAGCGCGGGACAGACAGGGTTTAGCCCACACCACTCTTCCTCTGTCCAGGAGAAGACCCCGAATCTCTTCTGTGAGGCGGTCACACTCACCAATAATGTGAAAACCAGACGGAGAAGTTTGTCAGATGTTTAAACTAATCGTCGCTTCATTAGACACACGTACCGTCTTTTTTTCTTCTTCTTCCCAACCTTGTCACACAGTCTACAGTCAGGTTACAGTACGCTATCCACGAGGATACCTGGTGTGAGATGCGGCAATGTCCCGAGGAATATGCCCACGCGTAAACTCTGTCGGATGCTTTTGGATTTTGTCGCTGCTCACGTTTGCGGTGAAAGTGATCGACGTGGACACGTACAGCTGTCATGAAGTGAGGACCGCTTTCCAGCAGGTCGGGCCGCTGAACCGGGTACCGGAGACACCTGTCACAGGTGAGCGAGTGGGTTTGGCACCCACGGCGAGGAGCACTTTGGCTAAAGCGCACTATGTGCGTCTGATAGCTTTCCAGAAGCATTTTAGTCTTAAAACGAGTGAAGTCATAACACTAAAGCAAACGCCATACTTAAAAGGTGTAGATGATGTCACGTTAAATCAGCCCAGGATTTGACTTTAATTTAAAAAATAAATAAATAAAAGTCCTTTAATGAATGGGCTCCTGATATCGATTACATTGCTCTTAAACTATGCGAATGTGGATCACTGTGAATGGCCTTATAAGAGTTAAACGTTCACTGAGGTGAAAGAAGATATTGCATCTGTCTTGTTTTTACCATATTGGTCATATTAGATGGAGAATTTTGAAATTGTTTTGACCAGAGCATGTGTATATAATAATACGATGGATTGCGTGTCCACTTTCCTAGGATGATTTCTGTTCTAAACAGTGTAACATACCGACAAATCTGACATGATCTTAAAGTGAGTGAAGTCTGTCTGAACATGTTTGTCTGTTTTTTGAAGTCAAATATGTCTGTCATCTTTCATTCTTGTGTTTGTGTTTTCTTTATAAATCATATCTCTCAGCTATTATGTACACATTTAAGCTATTCATATATGTGTGAGTCCTGTCTGATATTAATTGGTCTAATATTATAAAATTTGCAGGTTCACGTGCCATCCAGCTGAGACAGGGTTTGTGAGCTACAACAGATCGAGTGTGACGCAAATAGTATCATATGATGTGGACAGTGAAAATAGTGATTGATTTGAAATCTCCAGGTTTCTTTGCAATTATTAAAGATCGACACACACAAACTTAGAGCGTTTTATATGAATAATTTCTCTTCATAGCTACAGCAGTGCTTGGAAACTATTTTAAAAGCCTTAAAGGTTTTGGGGTCTGTGCTTTCCTCCTGCACACCGAAAAAAAATAATAGAAAAACAAAAAGAGTTATTTTATGAGGATAAACATCAGTTCAATCTTTTCTTGGAGACATTTATGAACCAGTTTAGACATTAGTCCTGCTGTGGTAATTTTGCTTTTTTGGTAGTAATACTGTGATACTTTGTCACTATTAAATAAGGATGGTGTCAGTTTTAAGATGGAGCAAATTAGTGGCCAGTGACTATATGCAGTCACTGGCCACTATATTAGTTACACTTTGCCTTCAAAAATTCCTTAATTATTCATAACACAGATTCAGCAAGTTGCTGAAACATTCCTCAGGTTTTTTTTTTAATTGTTTTAATGCTGATATGATAACATCACACAGTTGTGACCCATCCATGATGAGAATCTCCTGTTGTGCCACAGCTCAAAGGCGCTCTAAGGGCTGAGATCTGGTAACTGTGGAGGCCATTTGAGTGCAGTGAACTCACTGGCATGCTCCAGAAACCAGGTTGAGGTGATCTCAGCTTTGTGACATGTTGCATTTTACTATTGGACCCACATCATTACACCAACACCAGCCTAATATAAGGCAGATTTGATTTGACCAATTCTGACAGACTTCTGTTTGTTTAATTTTGGTGGACGTGGGTGAATTATAGGCTCAGTTTTCTTTACTTAGCTGGCAGGAGTGGCACCTGGTGTGATCTTCTGCTTCTGTGCTGTGCTTTCAGATATGCTCTTCTTTTTATCTTGGTTGTAAACAGTGGTTATTTGAGTTGCCATTGCCTTCCTATCATTTTGAAGCAGTAGGGCCATTCTAATCCAGATAGCTGCCACACACTGGATCCTTTCTCTTTTTCAGACCTTTCTCTGTAAACCCCAGAGATGGTTGTGTGGGAAAATCCCAGTAGATCAGCAATTTCTGAAATACTCAGTCCAGCCCATCTGGCACCAACAGCCATGCCATGTTCAAGTCACTTAAATCACCTTTCTTTCTCCTTTCTGATGCTCAGTTTGTCTTGACCATGCTGAAATACACAGAGTTGCATAAGTGGCTGCTAAATGCATATATTTTAATTCAACAAAGCAATCTCCTACGTTTAACAGTCATCAGTATGTCCTTTTCACCCTATTCTACTCTTTTTTTTGTGTGTGTTATGTTATTGGTACTGTTATTATTACTAAAACGTTTGATGTATGTCTGCTGCATGAGGCATTTTTATCTTGTCACTGCAAAAATCAGTTATGTTATTTGACCAGAGGTGATCATTATTTGGCATTCAATGTCTGTATATTGCTGCAGGCCAGAATGCTCAGTGCAGTAGTCACATGCAGGTTGGTGGCAGCTTAAGTATCAACCAGTTAGAGTCTGCATGCTGTAACTGGGAGAAGTGCAACTGATAGCTGAGTGGTAAACATACCAAGAGGTGCATCCAAACCACTCGATATGTTTGTTTAGTAGGGTGTCACTATTAGCAACAGGGAATATTCCTTTGCAAGCAGTAGTTAGCGCTTAATGACAACGAAAGGACCTTCCAAGCATGTCAGCAGTCTGAGACAAGACCTCTGTCATAAACTTTTGCACGCTTAGCTTCTCAAAGAAGCTACATAAATATCTCATTCTGCCACCTGAGAATAAAAGATGTCACACAGAACGATGTGATGGTATGAAATGGTCTTTCTTCTTAACTGTAACAGTTTTATTTTTGCAGAATGAGGCAGTTGTAACTCCTTAGTCTGGACTATAAGTTAATAAAACATTGCTTTAGTTTCACTGTTGCATTTTGGGCTTAAAGCTTGTTTTTCTTTTCTTTTTTTCTTTGAGTGGGTGTTTTGGGTTAGATGCAGTCTTGTCTTCAAAGTGCTCACCAATGGATGGGGTTGTCAGAGTGTAAGATCTGGTGTATATGTGTGTATGTGTACACAATTATGCTACTCTGCTTCAGTTCTCAGATGAAACGCCAACAAAAGCAACGCTTGAAATTTGAAGTGGCAAGACTTCAGTGCTTTTCACAGTCTGATATTTGTTTTAGGATACAGTGCTGCATTTCATGTGTGGTGAACTGATTTTTCACAAAGTGGCAGGAGTGTGGCAGCCAGAGGTCCGTCCAATTGAATGATCCTGTTTCAGCAGGAAATAATTCTGTGTAAAACCCAAGTGAGTAATATAAGATGTAAGGACTGGCTGAATTAATTAAGGACACTTTAAAAGCTTTTGATGTTTTCAAATTTATATTAACACCAATATGATGTTTCATTACCAAACAATTTGCTTTTTAGACAATATTTATTCCCCTGGCTACAATTTATAGTGTAAGGGGTGACTGCCTCAATGCTGGATTCATCATCAAGGGAACCTTGATAATCAGTGACATGAAGTTGCTTATCCTCTGATTTATGGCCTCTTAGGTGCAGTGGTGGAGAGCCAAACACTCCATACTGTGATTACTACGGCATGCTGATATAACCCTTCTGGAGATAGATCATTTGGAAAGTAGACAGCAAGAAGTGCTGCTCGCAGACACATAACTTGATGAATTGGGTTCCTGGATAAATTATTTAGATATGATCAAAGTATTTTACAGCTCAGTTAAAACCTTTTAAGCAAGCTATTTGATCAGGATTGTATGCGTACCACACTCACGTTTCCCTCCCATTTCTGTATCGCCACGCTAATTCACTGAGTCATTAACAACTGTTTTAGAGAGAAAGAGAAAGTGTCTTGTGTGTTTAATGCAAAAGGGGTGAGGCCGTGTTAATAGAAAGGCGAACGGGAACTCAGTGTGTTATCACATGTCGCCACATCCTTAACCGTTTACAGTGTTAAAGGCTTTGGCAAGCTCTCAAAGTGCGCCACAGTCTTTGATTGGCTCTGGCTATGTTGATTCCTTTTTTTAACTTGGCTTCTCTTACTGAAGCTGTGCACACATGGAGCACACCTACTCCATACAGACTTTATTGAGCACTAGTCCATTTCCTGTCTGGCAGTTTCTCAACCATTTTTTTCCCCCAAGTTGGAATGAAAATCAAACAAATAACAACATAAAACCCCAAAATCTCCAGTTTCTTAAAACGGAGGATGTAAAATCGTAAAAATAAAACAAAAATCTTGCATGGTCTTTGATCTTTTTGCTTAGATACTCCAGCCAGTGCTGTCCAGACTGAAGGTGAGATTACCCTGTCTGAGTAGGTTTTCCCATCTTATTGGATTTCAGTCTGACCCAGTCTTGTGTTTCAGATGATTGTGGTCTACGTTACCCTCCTGGCTCACTTATGTGGTGGGAGAAAATGTGATTTTATGATGTCATTTTATCTACCTCTCAAATATAACCATGTACAGTACTGTGCAAAGTCTCAAGCCACCTCACATTTCTTTATATTTTCCTAGGAAAATGGAAAATAAGTAAAGTGATTTATTAAAACATCCTAGGACATGTATGGAAATATAGTATATAAGGCAACAAGAAAGTTTTTGCAACTGCAACAAGCTTGAATATCAGTATTTAGTATGTATCAACTACTTTATTATGATCAACAGAAAAATAAACAAGCATGCCCATCTGATATTATGCTGCTTCATCAGGTTGCATCTGTTTGCCTGCCAGCCTAACATCTCTCTTTCTGCTCTGTCTGTTGCCCTTTAGTGTGGTTTTAGACTCTTTAGACTCTCACTGTAGGCTGTTCCAGATTGGGGTATGGGAAAGTTAAACATTCCATTTGAGTTTCAAAGTAGTCCAAAAATGCAGGTATGTGGCAGAGACCCTTTTGAAATGTGTTTTGGTTCAACATGGCCTATCCAAAGCATCACAAATCTGTATAGAGTAAATATCCTGAAAGTTCAGTGGATCTTGGGATTTCAAAGGGAACTAACTTCCTGAGGCAGGAGAAGGGTAACTGCATTAATTACTTACTTTCTCACTTTCTAACAAAGTTATTCTTGTTCTCAGAAAAATATTAGAAAAAAAACAGCAGTATCAGGAAACCACAAATCACCTGCTCATTAGTGCATACCAAATCCAAACAACATTTCCATACCATACTGAGGCGATGTGAGCTACCTATGAATAAATTAGTACCAGAGTTGGTGCATGTATTTTTGAAAAGTGCAACATATCTTCTTCTTCTAAGCATTATACTGTAGAAAACTCAAATGTGATACTTTAGTATTACATAGGCGTGGCATATGAACAGTGGTGAACAGTGGTGAACAGCAGTAGAGTTTCTTCACTCAGATGTTTTGGCTTGTTCAATGAAGGGTGCTGAGATGTTGCTGAAGGGATCATGGCTAACAAATCAAGACCCCTGAGCGATGTCATTAATGGTAAATTACCCCAGAGGTATTTGTCATCTGAGGACAATTAAGGGGATTAGAAATCAAAGTTGACGTCTAGAGGGGTGTGTTAAAGTTCAGCCAGGCAGAATGAGCAGTATGTAGATTAGGCACTAATTACAGAGCTCAGTATGATGGCCAATTGGATTGCGTGTAGAATCACATAAAAAATACATACCTTCAACTTGTAGACCATGTACAAAGAAAATCTTGCTGTATTTCTGCACCGCAGTATTCTGCACATGTTTCTTATATAACATTCTGATTGCCTGGAAAGGTTGGAATAAGAGTTTATCAGTTCTTGTAGATTTTCAAGATATACTAAATATGCAGTTAATCAATGAATTAATTCATTTTTGGGTGGAGTGGAGGTAGTAGAGTGGTGTATAGTTTGGAGAGGCTGGCACTAATAAAAAGGCAGGAAGCTAAGCTGGAATAGGCAGAGTGCTTTATTGAAACATGTGCAAACAAATGTGGAAATACAGTATATAAGGCAAAAAACCCCAGAGTCGCCAGGTAGGAGGTTCGTGGAAGTCAAACATGCAGAGGTTGACAGAGGAAGATGATAGGGATAGGGTGAGGTGGAGGCAGATGATGTGCTGTGAAAGAAGTTTTTCCAGCACCCCTGCAAAGTGTTTTTGATGGTACACAGAAAATCATCAGTACATAAGTATTCATTTTCATTAATAAAAAATGTATTTGTACTTACAAAGTCACTGATTTGCAAAAGTTTGTGTAAGGAATTTAAAAAGTAGCACTTAATTAGACAGAAACAGCATCATGAAGATGAACAAAGATTGCAAATTCATAACAAGGTTACAAAAAATTAACAATTACATAATGAAGGGTGACCACCACGATACTTGTGTAAAGCTGCGAGCCGTGGCTGAGATTGCAGAGACAATTGCTGTTTTATATCATAGAGGAAAAGAGAAACAAAATCTGGACACTTACTTATTTCCCAGCAATAAAATAAATAATAAAATAAAACGGCTGTAAATGCCACAAAGTTTTTGCTAGAGTTTGTTAAGCTCCTTCATTTAAATTTGAAAGCCTGGAATTCAATCCAATTTGGGTTATCTGATTCAAAATGCACTGTGACGACGTAGAGCCAAATGACAAAAAAATTATGTATAGATGTGATTTTATGCGGGAATGCCTTAAAGGCAACAGTGTTGACACTGTGCAACATATGAATCCTTCCACCTGAAGGTTTGAGGCATGATTGGGAAACTGCTGTTAAGTCAACATCCTCAAGCACTTTGACAGAGCTGAGTAGTTTGCCAAGTATAATGGGGGAAATTTGCTATCGTTTCTATCAACTGTTGCTTTTTCTGAATGTCTCCTTTTGTTTTTTTGACTTTGCAGAAGTTTTCATTCATGTTGTAACTGAGCAGCCTTATAAGACCCATGTTGCATTCAAGTGATTTAATGTTAACCAGTCACGCAGCAATGAAAGACAGGAATAAGATGGGTTTTAAAGATTTGTATGTTGGCTATACTGCAATTACAAAGGCATTATGGTTAAAACATTTTCACAAAGAAGATGAAAATTGATACATACACTACAATATGTCCGGTATTGTAGACTTCAGTGAGTCTTGGGCCTGCGTTCGCAGGTTCCATACTTCTCCTTCAGAAAGCACCAAATAAATATTCTAAAAGATAAAAAAGAACAAATTCAGGAGTTGTTCGCTACGACAGGGGAGGAAAGCAGTGGCATGGGCTGATTGCAGGAAATGGCTCAGTATATTTGGGACACAGTCAGCCTGTCCTGTCTGCTGCGGTGGCTTTAAGAGTCAAAGTCTTCCTGAGTATCACTTACTCCACACAGTTACGCGCAGTGGACGGAGAAGCCAGGCTAAATTCCACTATGAGTCCCTGGATATTACTTTCATATCACAGATAACACGCAAACACAAAAGAGAGAAGGAGCCAGCCAGTGAATTGAGCAGGGTCAGGGACAGAAGAGGAGAGAGGACATGCACCACATATAGGGAAATCTTAGCCTAAAAATAGAGCAAAAACAGTACTTGATGTATTTTTAATGTCAAATAAGCATAAATTAAGCTTAATTCAAGTATTTCCCAGAGTAATAAATGGCACTAAAATTGTTATTGGATGTTTTATTACAGGATCAAATGCTACAAATGTTTGTGAAGCACTTCTAAAACTAACGGTTTGAGCTTTTTTTTGCATGTCATTTGTTCTATAACTCAACTGTTTGTCCACGCTAAATAGGTCAGAACGAGTTAACTCTAAGCACATGCTTGCTCTGCTTCTTAAAGGTTGTTTACTGTAGTAGTTGCTGGATGGTTCTTAACTTTTTCATTCTCAGAAAGTTCATGACTTTTGTGCAGCGGAGGATGTCAGCTTTAAGTTAATCATTGTTGGAAGATGGGATGTGTATGTTTAAATTACCCCTCTGCAAACAAATAAATGTTAGATCAATTTGGGTCTGTTTACCCAATTTGAGCTTTATATGAGCATTTTGATTTGATTTGGGCTTTTAAAGTGATTAGAATCTCAATATTAGGCTCCATGTAATAATAGCCAGGGCCAATACAGAAGGACTGGACTGCTACAGAGATAGAGATAATGAGCTGTAAGGGGCAGGACAGCCAGTTATGACTTCACTCATCTGGCTCTGAGATGGGAACAAATGGAGCCTCACTGGGTAATTAAGAGACACCCAGGCCTCACAAGGATATGCCAGGCAAATGGGGATGAGGGAGGGAGGGAGGAGAAGGGAAAGAGGGATTCAGAATGAAACCCTATTGTGTTTCATGGTGGGATTTGGACAGTGAGGCACTGGTCTTGTGGTCTGTCCTTAGGCCATGCTTTAGGCTCTGGTTACAACACCTGCCTCCAGCCACTCCTGTTCAGCCCTTCCCCCAGTAAAATGAGTTATCATACCAGACTTATACATTATGAAAATGGAAAATGAGCATGGGCACTTGTGCAAATAAATGTGGGAAAGGGCCGTTTCAGTGACATTGTAATTGTATTTATAAAGTATTAAAAGCACTGGTGAGAAGTAGGTAACACTGGTAGAGTACTACTGTACAAATTTCTAGCTGAACTAAACTACGTGTTTGTAATTAAACTGTTCTTTTTTATTGTATTAGCCGATGAACTGGAGTATTGTGATTTCCCACTGTTGTTGCTTGTATTTGTGTTTGTGCTTGTGTGTAAACCTTTGTGTTTGCATTGCACCAGTGTACATCCTGATATGACCGATGTGCTCAGTCACATCAAACTGAGACAACAATATATTTAACAGGAAAGTATTATGGCTGGAAACATGGATGATGACTTTCACTTCCTGTCCTCTGGCTCTTCTGTCTGTTAACGTTATAGCTTGTCTATATTTGGATTGACCAAAAAAAGAGAACAGCAAATAAACTAAACCTGCTTTTTTACTTTCTTAGATGCAGATCTGTTGTTTTGTAAGCACCAAGGCCCATCCTGCTGCACCCGGAAGATGGAGGAGAGCTACCAGTTTGCTGTAAAACGGGAAACTCTCCATAACATTCAGGCCTACACCCATGAGATTAAGCATGTGATCGCTTTCCATGTCGATGCCTTCCAGGGTAAGTTCATATACAATGGGGGTCAAGCTAGGGCTGAATTGACCTGAAACTGTTTTTTATGTATAGTATAATTATTCAGCGTGTTGGTAAGTTGTTATGCTTCACCTACGTATGACATACCTGCCACTGCATGGGACTGATAGCCCAGAGGGGCTAGCTTCTGCAAAGAATCAAGCTAGAAAACCCAGCGTTTGTTGACCTGTAACTGAACTTTATTTCCTCTACTAGAATCCAGATTAAACAATAAAATAAACAAATATCTAAGTTTATTTGCTTGTTTCCAGGCAAGAATATTTATTTGTAAGTTTTCACTCAGATTCCCAGGACCTTGGTAACTGGCGTGCAGGCAAGTGTAACTGAGGAAATGGGCATGGTCCCACATCTTCTGTGGGTTTGGCAGCAGCAGAAATATGAAGCAGGATCACTGAGGGTAGACGGGAAAAGAGACTATGGAGGTCTTTTCCTTAGCCTCTAGTGTTTTGTGGAACATGGTCTGCTTCAGAACGGTCCAGTCCTGCTCCTGGGACAGTAAAACAATGACTGCAGTCCTTGGAAAAAGAAATTATAGTAGTTTTGAGGTAGGCTGTAACAATCCTTGAAAGTAATAGTTCTTTTTGCTTTTGTTCTTTATTTATTTATATCATTTTTGTTTGTGATGCCTCTTTGATATAAAAAAAATCTTTGCTGTAGACAAAAGCCTATCTTGCAAGTTAAAGGTCTTTGTGCTACACACAACTAAATCAAGCAGTGCACCAGTTTCCCAAGTTTGCCCTCCCTCCTCCACTAATTGCAGTGTCATTTAAATAAAAAAAAACAAATCTAAAACAGACCAGGTTTTTCCTCCAGTACAATGCCACTCGGTAGGAAACATGCCTCGGATGTTTTAGTGCTACAGGAATTTTAGTACCATGCAATTAGTTTTATATGGCCACAAACTGCTTTGATGCAGCATTGGCCAGATTTTTGATACAAAGGAAGCAAGAAACACTGCTGGTCTTGGTGTCTAATATGAAATAATGGAGTAATAATGGGTAAGGGAACGGTCCTGCACATCGATGCCATGGAAATTACTGCTCACGTTTAACTCATGTATGTCATCTGGAAAGTGTATACCCATCCACATAATGTTTCTTGAACTAAAATGAAAGCTATGTGAAATTCCACTGCTTTAACACAAAGCATTTTCATAAGTGTTTAAACGTTTCTAGAGATAAGCTCCTCTTACAGCATGCTCATAAACCAATTAAGTGAAATAGCTGTGTTTGTCCTTTTCAGGGTTATTATTATTCCTCCCTCCTTACCTCATGTCTGAGCCTTCCTCGTGAATGAAGATCAGGTGTTCAACATATCCTGAAAAGGCCAAGATGGAAAATAACAATGGAATAACAATAGAAACTGGATGGTGCCGAAAATGATGATGTCACTAGGCTTTAATTTTCAAGGCCTTCTAAGGACAGTCTCTGAGCTGTCTGAGAGCCTGTAGTGGAATGTGAAGTAGCCGGTGCCTCATATACTGAAGTAACAAGAATATGAATTCGTCTGATAACATTGGTGCTGTTATTTAAACTCTAAATGATAGGAAATTGTTTGTGGATCACCTTTTCCTCCTTTTTCTTTTTGTTTGCTCTCAGCTTATATTCAGGTGTGTGCAGCAAATCTCACGACGGGTGCAGTGTCTGAGTGTTTTTTTACACTGTTGTTCGTATTATTTGAACTCAAAGCTCTCATGCTGATTGGTAAGGTTAGCCAAAAGGATGTGCACACTGGAAGTTACATGGGGGTGTGTGAGGAGTGTGTCTGCGTGTATATGTGCTTTCGTTGGACATCGTTTGTTTTGACAGCCTTAAATTTCCTACTGTGCTTTGTCTTATGTGGGAGTTGCCATGTCAGGAGTATGACCCCCTAAATGCAGACCACATGTGCGCTTGTGTTCGTGTAATAATGTGAATAAACAGGTTTGCTTGCTAGCTTCAAAATCTTGAAAATATACAAATAACCTTAGCTATAGTTCTTCCACCTCATCATACCAGTGTCCTGCCCTAAAACCCACAGCCAGGTTATTCATTTTCAGGCATCAGCCCCTCTCTTCCTTATCATTCATTCTTCCTAACATTAAACCTCCCACAGGATCCTCACAGATACACCTGGGTCAGCTCACTACTCTCCCTCTCTCAACCATAGCACAAACAGGCTCTCCTAATCCATGTCATAGCTGATAAGGAATGGTCATTGGGCACTGATGGTTGGTAGGTGTCAACCACAGAGCCCGCTCTAAGCTCGGTCAGCTTAAAATTGCCATCAAGGGCTTTCGGCTGTCACCCTGCCATAGCCAATCAGATCTGGCGTGATCTCGCTTGGAAACTTTTCTGTGGCCTAATGTTTTCTTGCTTGTTGTAAGGATTCTTACTAGGATTTTAGTAGATTCTTGTTCAGGGAACTCTTGTTTGCAAGCTGTTGAACAGCAAAATGAATTTCATGTGTTTGTTTGTCTGTGTGTGTGGTGTCTGCGTGTGTGTGAGAGTGTGAACGACAGGTGGGAATGATGAGCAAGAGAGTAGGTATCTGGGTATATAGTCACGAGGCTGGGATGGCAGATGTCAGGAAAATGCTGACACTTTTGATCACTAGTGACACCGATATGAGAGGGGGGGCCTGACTCACAGCTAAAGGCCATTAATGTTTGTGTAATATAGAAATTTTGAACATGTGTACATTACATGTGCAGGATATTGTGTGTCTGTGTGTGAGCATATACATATGCACCAAAGACATGTAAGCATGTACAATATTTACCACCTTCACTTGACACTGTGGCCACCTTGAGGCTCAAGTTGTCCTCACAAGACTTGACAAATACTTTTTCAGAGAAATGTACTCTCTTGGCTTAGATATCATACAAAGTGAGTGCACTACATTTGAAACTTTGCAGTACGTGCCCTTTGAGGACAAGGAGTTAATTTGAGAAAGAGTGACAGGGACTGAAAACCACGCCATATAAAGAACGATTACTTTTCTCACTGAGGTGGCATAATTAGCTGATCCTTGTTTCATCATCCAGGAACTCTCCAGACGCCTTGTCCTGGCAGGCTATGCGTGTGCTTCTGTGTGCGTGTGTGTGCGCGTGTATTTCTGTACATGAATTTCAGACCCGATGTGATCGAAAACCACAGTCGAAGACTTGAAGATACTTGAAGGCCTCGGCTTTTAAAGGCAGAATGCAGAATAAGAAGACGAACTAATGGGGAGAATAGATAATGGGAATGCACGATAATAAGTGAGTCACTGTGAGATTGTTTGTCTTCCCAGGTGGCTTAGTTCTGCCTACAGTAATTGTCCCCCTGCCTTTTGGGAATTTACAGCTCTTCTAATTGCCTTTTTAGACAGTAGTTTCCATGTTAGTTGCTCTTTGCACTCACAACCCCATGCCTCTCATTTCCTCTCTCTCAGCACTGACAGGCAAACAAGAATACCTAGCCTGAAGCGTTTTAGTTTAATTAAAAAGTTTGCTTAATGCTTTCTTTATTTTAACTGTCAGAATCATCCTGGGTGGCCCACACAACGCAGCCTTTGTTGAGCCAACAGGTTCATTTATTGCATGTATTTGATTTGATTTATTGCTTTTGCATATGATTGGAAGAGTGAGTCACTTGACTGCTACATCCTGTTTTCAAGCATCGTTTATCCATCAGATTCAGGTCCCTCTATCTTTATTGCAATCTCTGGATTTGTCTGCAATGTCTTTCACTAATTTTATCCCGTCCTCTCTCACATTATCATTTTTGTTCTCTCACTTCATGTCTGCGTGTATATTTCTCTGCAGATGTTTTAAACGACAGGGTTATTGCTCTAGAGGCTGACGTTTGGACACAGAATGACATTGCTCGGCGCTATGAGCTCATGCTCAAATTAGGGAGGATATCCGGAATCGGTCCCTACATGTCTCATTTAGTCTACAGGGTGGAGGGAGACTGTGTTTATGGACTTAATATTGGAGCAAATGCACTGTGTCTTTCGAAGTGCGTGTGTACTAAGCATGTTTCTATTGCAATGCCTTTCTAGTCTCCTGAGTAAACATGACACACGAGGACAGGATGCAAGAAGGATGCTTTCAGAGTTTGGAGAACTCGGCCTCACTGGGGAAAAGTGGGGAATAACAAAAGGAAAAGAGGGAGGAGCAAGGGAGAAGCTCAACGTGCCATAAAGTCTTGAAGTTGGGCTCAAATCTGTCCTAATTACCTCTGCTTTTCATTTGCCCTTCTCACCTCATGAATGTGTGAGAACCCAGAGAGCAGGGACTGGGGCCTTGAAAGTGAGCAGAGAGAAATAAGATGAAGGGAGGGCTTGTTGCTAAAGGAAGGAGCACAGTGAAGTGTGCACAGGTGTGTTTGAATGTGCTTCTGTCAGGTGTCTACCTGTGGGAGAATGTGTGCTTTTAATGCATATGTATGCCTTTAAAACCACTGAGTGAACAGGCTTTTTCTCTGTAGAGTCACTACGTGCTGCTACCCTCTTGACAACTTTCCTTTTTTATCTTCCCGGGTGTCTCTCTCTCCTTCTCTCTCTCTTTCTGTGAACCATGCTTTGTCAGCATTGGTTGCTTAACAAGAGCATGCTGGGCTCAAGTGGGCAGCGTGCCAATATCTTGAACTTGCTGGCTGGCATGTGTGCTGCAGAGCGCTCTCATGTCTTAAAGATAACATGGCTGCCAACAGTGCACTCTGCAAAATAGAACCATAACCATAAACACATCTCTGTTCTCCGCTGTCATATTTAATCCAAAAGTCTTCTTTTGTTTTTCTTCATTAGCCACCATCTTCCTCAGCAAGCACGCATGCATCACAATATTAGATTGAATGCCTAAGCAAATACCATAGCGGTCTAGATATCTGTCCAGCTTTGTGCCAAGTTCTATTGCAATGATTAGAAGGAACCTTGGATAAATATCCAATTTTTTTTCCCTTCTCAAGAATTATTTTCTGAGGCTGCTTAATAAATACTGTTTTCTACATTCCTGTTAGAAATAGTTGTGAGGCTATTTGTAGGACTAAGAGCACAATAAGCATCACACTCAGGAAATTACTTGATAATAAGACAAAGTCATATTTCCCAGTGCTTGTTACCAGTCCAAGACAGTTTGGCTTTTCTGTAACAGATTCTGTCTGGCTGGCTGATAGGATTCATACTCTGCTGCTGATAGGTTCAGCCTGGCTTTTTCTTATGTTATTTTCTTATGTCTCACTCTGCTGCACTCATGCTTTACTGGCTGATCTGTGTGTGTGTGTGTGTGTGTGTGTGTGTGTGTGTGTGTGTGTGTGTGTGAGAGAGAGAGAGAAATGTCGTTTTTTTCAGACATGGGATAACTCACATTGCTGAGGCATAGGTCACTTCTATGTTACGTTTCACATGACTTCATTCAGACATAATCAAAGTGACAGAGTGGACCGTACTGTGGCATCTGATGCTGTGAGGGTCAAGGTCGTCGAGAAAAGAAGAGACATCCTGCTTAGTATTTTCTGAAGACCTTAGTCTGAGACGTCTTGATGCATGCTCAAAGGCTGAGACCCACGAGTTACCTTCCACATTGCCATCTGTGTAGCCTGCTTGCTTTTTCATAAATGCTGTCTTCATAAACTCTCTTCACATTAATGCATACCACCTCTCTTTTATTAAGTCACTGTCCATCTCAGCCAAAAGCCTCCAGAGTTCCTAAGAAACTGTTGAGCTATTGAGGAATTTTGGGTGTGTGGTCATAATCTTGCACGACCCCACATGTCTACACTAAAAGCAATATTTATGCCCAAAATGTGTACTTTAAGTAATTTGATTCAATGTAAATTTTCCATGTACCGGTAATTTTGGAACATTAATACAGTACAAAATGTTAAATTTAATGGGATAGGTTAAAAGAAATGTGCTTGATTAGTATACATTCAGTGTATACTCAGCATATTTCACTCAATGATTAATTATTTGAATAAATAAACCTTTGATTTTATATATTTCAGCTACATTTTACCGAGAATTATTGCTTCATGTTTATAAGGGCCAAGAATCATTTTTGAATGCATCTGTTAATGTAAATGCTTGTACAGTGATTGCTAAATGTTACTAGAGCTGACCTACTAAGGTTGCTTACACAAAGCTTACTCCTTAGATGTAGATGTGTGCACATGTGTCCTTACACAGCAGCTGTCAGTCAAAATGTTTTTGAGAAAATGCCTAATAACCAGAACCCTTACCACAGAGGTTTAATATCTCTGAGGATGAGGAGATATTTTTGAGGGAGATTAATGTGGATTCGACCATAATAAGGTCATGCTGAGGCACATAAGGGGATATTGGTGAGCTTGGGGGAATGGCGTGTTGTACTTTGCAAATTGGCCAGACTTCCTGTGAAGGAGAGCTGTTTTCAGCCAGTACCTGTGGGAGAATATATGCTCTTAATGCATAAGTGGATCAACATTGTGATCAGCATATGCCTCTGTAGTATGACTCACATGTTTGCTTCAGCCCAAATCTGTCTTTCTCTTGTGCCTCTTTTCCAGCTGAGTGTGGGAATGATTTACCAGATCACTTCCACATTCAAGTCAAGTCATTTTGCTCATTACACCCTGTCACAGACACTCCTCTGCTTCTTCTGTTTCCTTTTTGCCTCTGTGGCTTCTTTGTACCATTAACGAGTCCCCACAGTGGGATTTAGTCACTAATTCCCAGGTCATTCATCCATTGTATTAGGGGAGGAGTTGCAGTAAATGATGAAAATGGTCTTCTGACTCTTTCCAGCTGTGTCCTCTTTATATGATCAGTGATAGATTGTATCTGCCGCATTGTAAGCCAAGATGAACACAGGTTTAAGCCTTTGAGTCAAGCACAGTGCAGTCTATCATTGGTAAACTGTCACCACTTTGGGTTTTGGGATTATGATGGGAATTTGCCTTTAACATGAAATTTCCCACTCGTGGGACTAATAAAGGTATCTTATCTTACCTTATCTTATCTTATCTTAAGAAATATGTTTTGCGTAGGTCTTGATTATTCAGTATTATCCTTTTGTTTATTGTAATCAGAAAATACAAGCATTTTATTTTGTTTTCATAGCGTACTGGACTTAGACATTTATACAGACCAGTTTTGGCCCCTAATTTAAACAATACGCTTGCACCTTCCTGTATGCCTGATTTATGATAAAGCTGATAAATGAAAACAGAGGCCACACCTGCTTAGAAAAGTGGAAAATTCTTTATTAGAGTCCCTTTCATCTTGGATTTGTTTAACACCTCAGTCCGTTTAAGGGTCTGTTTCATGTTAATCATATGTTAGCCTAAATGTTTCCTTTCATTTTTTTATGAATATCTGGAGTCCAGTCTCTTTCTCTGGCTGTCTCTAGTTTAGTCTTCATCAGTTTCCACTTAAGTAATGGTTTATTACCTGGACATTTTTAAAATTTGTCACAAACTACAGAGAGTTATGCATTTAGTTAGGTTTAGCTAGGCACTTTTGTTCAATTTACCTGTGTGTGTAAAAAGGCATCGCCGGCTAATTTGAGGTTGCACCGGACCTATATTCTTTTGCAAATTAAATCATTTCACTACTTAATTTTTGTCAATAAAACATTAAGTGCAATACAGTTATGCAAATTTTTGATTGTCAATGCAAACGGTTTCTGTGTGTTGTGATTTCTCAAGGCATACTTTCAAGTAGGGCAGGGCAATGTGGCCAAAAATACTTATCATGATATATATTTGAAAATTTGCGATAACGATATAACTGACGATATAATTTACGCAAGACAAAATACTTTACAACTCCTCAACTTTATTAGTGCGAAAAAAAACCCCTCAATGTATTTTCACTTAAACAAGCAGCTGTTTTTTTATGTGCATTAAAGTTATATAAAAATTTAACAGTGCAAATGCAAATTCCTTGCTGACAGTTTAACCAAAAGGCATTTCCAGTGGAAATTGGCCAACATATCCTCAGCATAACCGTGTATAATATCTACAAAACTTAAAAAGAGCTCATACACAAACAATGCGGTAATATTATGTTGAAGCACAGTACGTATTACGAGGCTCCTGACTACGGTAGCTGTAATGCTCTGACAATCCATCAAGCGGTGTGGGTTTGTAGCTTAGCAAAGTCGTACTAAAACATTTTTTGACAGATTTTTAAGCGCCGTGTACCACATAAAATCGGTTTGGTAATAACAACGGCCCGCTTGCATGCTCTACCAAAAAATGTGCTTTGGTGTGTATCTGAGGGATGAAAGCCAAACCAGTTCTACACCACTGAAGTTGCTGCATTTTTACAAACCAATTCTGGTTCATCTGTTTTATTCAACGATCCGCTTTCGCCCTTCTCATTCTCTGTTGCCGCCATGCTTTTTCTGCCATGTGCGTATGAAAACAAAGGCACTGTGCATGTGCGTTTTACCAATATTCTATTGCTATATTTTATTCTTTTATCATTGCCTAACAACTTACCGGCATTACAGTGGACGGTATGATATGGCCTAGCCCTGCTGTCAGATATACAAATATATCAAGTTTGTATGTATATGGGGAGACTAATCCGAACAAAACTTGGAATGAACCTTGTCACACATACAGCAAATAATAACATACTTGAAATGCATTTTTAATTAATTCCATGTTGTTTCACTTTTTTATATATTATCTTTACTTCATTATCTCTGTTGTTTTGGTGTCCTGTTTCCGTTTGCGTATATAACTTGAACCAAAATTAGCATACGTCAGAGGTTCCCAAAGTGCGGGGCCCGTTCACAAACACTTGTAATGACTACTCCTGACGGTTTGGAGATGTTAACTCTTTATACAGTAAAGTTACTGTACTGTTTTTGAACCCATTTTGCACAGAGAGGCATTTTTTTTGAAAAATGTATTGATAGCAATGTTGAATATTATTACACAGGAAAAAAACAACTACACATAAAATAATTACACCATGGCGCCTCTGCCTTTCTAAATGGAGGGACAGTAACCGCGTGTGTGTATGTAAGCGTGTAAAACCTGAAGATAGTAAGATTAACAGCAACAGTATTCTGTCTCTATCTGCCATTCTGTAATTCATCTCATGTAAACAATAACGTGGCGCACAGCGTGACGTGAAAAAAGGCACATACCTTTGACGTTGCATGACAAACTCTGTATTCCTCGTCCACAAGTAAACGCAAGAAAAAATATTTTTCTTGTAAAATAAAGGGGGGGGGGGGGGGCTAGCAAAAAAAGTTTGGGAACCACTGGCATACGCCATGGAATTTTGTTTGAGTCACCACTAAATACAAAGTGAAGACTTTGAAAAAGCACTGGAGATTTGGCAAAAACTGCACATAGATCAGGTTTTTGCTAGTGAACTACAATAAACAGAGAATTTTAATCTTTCAGAATTAAAGGCAATAATTTGGTGACATGAATCCTGGGAAAGAAAAATCTGTCTTTCTATTGAATATTTGCGTATATGACCATCCCTACACCTTCTGCACTCATGCAGCCCCCTATCAGAATCCCAACCACTGTGTTCACTGGCCTTTTCAATTCCTTTCACATCTTTATAAAGTTTCACAATCTGAAACTTTTGTATGAGCTCATTTTCTTACTGCATGGAGCAATGCTACATTTTTCACAATCTAAGCCAGAGTTAGACAAAAGTATGTCACTCGCTGGTCCTTCTCTTTTCTTTTGTCATACAGTTACTCAGAATGGATGCTGTCTAATCACTTTTCCCATGGTGTTGACTGGGTAAAATATATTTTGTTGCTATGGTCACACTTCTAGTAACACTTGCTGCATTTAGATGTGCATACTTGTAATCTATATACCAATAAATTAAAGAGAAAATGGGACATGACTAAACTCCTATGGCCCTCTTAATGGTAAGTACCAGAGGTTCTGTCCATCAATCTGTCAACAGTCTCTACCAGTGCTGACTGTCTACATTTCCCCTTTATGGTATTAGCCACTTTAGCAACCTTCACCCCACCACTCTTCCCTCAGCCCCTCACCCACAGCTCCTGAGCTCTGTCTCCTCTGTCCCTGTCGTTCTCTCATCTGCTCATCTGCTCATTTCCCTGCAGTCGATCATGTTTCCCCTCTTTTGCCAAAGCAGAAAGCATTGCCCCCCTCCTCCACCATTCAGTCTCCATGTTCAGTCTGCCTCCCTGCCACATTATAGGGCAGTGCACTGTGAACACCGCAGGATATGATTTTTTAATTTTTTTAATTTTTCTTTCCTTACCTATTGACACAGCAGGGTTGCCATTTAGATTCCTGGAATGCTTATAGTGAAACATAAAGCCCCCACACCTCTCCCTCATTATTCCAAACGTTCACCTCCTGATAGGACAAGACAGGCAAATTAGGACTTGGAGCCAAAGGTCAGCTACATTATGTGCACATACATTTTGATTGTATATAGGCTTTCAAAGAGGTTTTTCAACTCAGCGTTCTTGGCAGGAGGCCAGTTTTCCAATTCTTTTAGGTCTAACTTATGTGAGCAGCATGTCTGCGCCTGGTGTTTGACAGATGAGTCATGTTACCACTTTAGATTTTAGATGTATGATTTTGCTGCACAAGTATGATGAATCAACAGATTAATTCAAAGACTTATTAATAGTTTATTACCATTAAACTGCGAGATTGTGTGACACTGCAGCTCTTCCATGTAACCTAAGATGACCAGCAGTGCGTGGGAGATGATGGACCTATATACAGTATTTCTGCTAATTAAAACAAGAATATGTAATCTACACATATGTCACTATGTCACATAACTGTGTGGTGACCTGTCTGAAACCCAAGCGTGTAGGATTAAAATGCTTTGCCTGAGAACATGGTTGGTCAGGTTCAGTCAGGACTGATTGCCAAGATAGGAATGACCCACAACTCCATGGTATGAGAACAGTGTCTCCGGTCTCATTATCACGGTATTACCACATCTCCAAGCACACGGAAGCACACACACATCTACAGGGTCACATATAGATGCTTGAAAATAGACATACATAGTAGCAAATATGTAGATTCTCTCTGCTTGTGCTCACGCAAAAATTGAAATCAGTGTCATCTGTGATACCCTGTATGTCAGGTTTTCATAATGGGATTTGGATGTAAAGTCCAATAATGGTTGTAGGGTTGCAAAGTTTTTTATGCACACACGCAAGAACTCGAGCCCTCAAGTGCATCATGCAACACTTGTTTTTATTACTGTTTATCTACCAGCTATCCCACAGTAATTAATTTTAATTGAATTATAATTATATAGCGCCACATCACAACAACACTCACCTCAAGTCACTTTATATAAAGTACAGACTCTATAATAATACAAAGCAAACCCAACAATCAAAGCACTTATTGACAATGGAAAAACTCCATTTTAGGAGGAAGAAACCTCTGGCAGAAACATAATTTGCCAGGATAACAGAACAAAGTTAGATTGCAATGCAACACCTCTACAAGCATGCCATTTCCATTATTAGATATATACCCTCATGGGACAAAATACATTTTCTGGAGTATATTTACCCAATGCAAACATATATAATTCCATCCATCCATTGTTTTGTCCACTTGCCCAATTTAGGCACACCAGGGGGCTGGAATCTATCCCAGCTTTTAGGTTGGGAGTTGGGTTAAACCTTGAACTTAATATGTTTCCTTTTATTCTGTTTCTCTCCTGTTTGTAACTGAACTGGACGTAGTATTTGTGCAGCAGATTTGGTGGAATTTTGTCCGTTATTTTATGAATTCCTAATTTTCAAGAGGAGACTATCAGCGGTGCAGCAACCAGAGTTTCAGTGATGTGAAGTGAACAGGCAAAAGAACTGTTAGCGAAGTGAGCACTTATGAATTAAACAATTTCAAACAGAAGGCAAACATTTGAAATGCTACCTTAACGAGCAACAGATAGTTGCTCTAATAGTTATTTATTAGAGAGTCACCCAAGGTATTCAGATGTATCCTGGAATGTCCACCAGCAACCCATTGTCTATAATCTATAAACCAATGGATGAAAGAAAGTCTGGAATTTTTTCAAAGACTGCTCACAGAGTCTTTAAATAATTAACAATAGCGTCTATAATGCAACAGCAGTCAATCTACTGGTCAGACAGAATAATTAACCTTTAATAATTAACATATGCACATCTTGTGCATGCGTGCATTGTGATTTAGACTGAGGAATCCATCCATACAGTAACAACTGTGTAGCAAAAGCAAGAATCGCCAGTTGTGACAAAACCATAGTGCTGTGCTTATTTTTGACTTGGTGATTGTGGCAGTTTCATAGTGACACTTTAGCTTTAATTGAGACAGTTAAACAAAGGGTTGGCGTGCAGAATGTAAAGTGGAAATAACCTCCTATGACTTAAATCCAGTATTTTAGAGAATGACCTTGGCATAGCATTTGGATGTGGTGCAATACCTTATTACAGAGTCATAAATACATTCTCAGTTTAAGCCACTGTAGGGCAAAGGCGTCTTCCTCGTTGCCGCTGGCTGCTATTTTACACATTTAATACATTGTTTATTCCAAACGGAGAAGATGTCAGATTGCACCACACGGCCACAGACAAACAAGGTCTGTTTATTTGTTTCCATAGAGTTAGCGTGACAATTATGTGTTTTGAATTTCAGTGTTTTAGGACTTCCTAGCAAATTAAAGATAATTGCCTCGTAAAAAAATATCCTCCAAAATAATCCAGTAAGGCTTCATTTCCCAACAGGATCACAGATGGGAGGCTGTGACATAGTAATGATAGCCACCCACGAGTGTGTGTCTGAACTGAGTGTGGTCAAATCCAGAATTAGGTACAGTGGTTAGACAGAACAATCAAACCCCACTGAGTTCCACGCAATGCTAGTTGTGGCTTAAAAAGTGGCCTGTTTTTTGTTCTTAGTATCTTTCCCAGAACTGGAAAATGCAGAGAAGCCCACAACAGTCATGCTTGACTTATCACAGAATGAGAATCTAGATCTGTCTAACCATAGGAGACAACTTTTTAGAAAATCACAGATGAATAAAAATTTAAAAATGAGTCATGGGATCCAGTTCACACTGTATATGAAAAATCAAATGCCTGTGGAGTCTGGTATAAGGCAGCTTATGCCTAAACCAGACTGTGCCTGGTCATCACTGTACCTTTCTATGGAGGCAGGTTCCTTCATGGTTCTTGCTGTTAGTGCATTAGGTCTTTTGTGGCTTCCATTATATAAACTTCCTTCATACAAGTCTGCACCCCTTCTCTTATCTGGTATATGCTGAGTGACAAGATGGAAGATTTGCATCTTAGTAATGAGTAGGTGAACAGTAACGTTTGAAGGTTAAATTACAGCTTATGTTGCATTCTAGGTAGAACTTATAAATTGTACCTTCAATTATGTATTGTGAATCTACAATACTCCCTGGGAGCTTATGTTTATATGACTCGCCTCCAGATTTTTGTGGCTGCATGAATATATGTGTGGGTTGTTCTACCAAGTTAATCGAGCAAAAGGCAATGATAGGTTATAACTATAACCTCTGCCCCCAGAAGGATAAGAATGAGGTAAAACACTGTGTTCCCTGCCTCGTAGCTTTGCTTAAGATCTGAACTGCTGGAATGTTTAACATAGCAGTCATAACTTATCACTTATTGTTTGTCACGGGGAGTTTGGAAAGGAAGAAAGGTGGGTTGTTGTTCCGATTCTATATATTCGGACATGGACACGTTTGAAGTAAGAGCCGCGGAGAGACAGGGAAGTCCAATGAGCCCAGGGGCCAAATGAATCCAGATGTCAGAGCATGTTCATAAGGTGGAGTCGGGTTGTACGGTAGTTGTTTTTCCTTGTTTAAAAGTTCAGTCGTTTCTTTATTCCATTTTTCCTGGCAGTTTCCCATCCTCTTCCCTTTTTCTTCTTTCGTGTTCTTTCTCCGTGTCACTCTCTTGGCAAATATGAAAAGCTCTTTTAACAAGTATGGAATGTCTTAAGGATTCAGTGATCCTGTCATAAACCCACTGAATGATTTGCATCCACTTATGGGGCTGCTGAGAGCTAGAAGACTTTTTTTGTTCACTTCTTGTCTTGAGAAAACTTATGTTTTCTTATGCAGAAAAGACGCTCTGTCTCGCAGAGAGAAAGATTAAACCACGGTATTTCGGAGCATGATAATGTTATAATAACACTATGTAATGCCGTGTAATCTAAACCTGTGGTTGCATCTTGTGGTATAAATGTCCTGCGGCCATTAAGCATTGCGGCCTTGACTGGCAGGCAAGCTGGCAGACCTCACATTGATAACAACTTTGTAGACCAGGACCAGAGGCTTAGAGGACAGTGAAATGGCACTAAAACGCTGTCTTTACAACTTCTTTGGCAGTCTTGCGATTTTTTTCTTTGCCCACTCCTTCTCTTGGCTTCCTATTTTTCTTCTCTTCTACATCTCTTTTTAGCAGGACCTCTTTGAGGGCTTTTCTGACAGCTTTCAGCAAGCAATCCGGCTATAACTTGTCACCCTTTAGCTTTCCAGTTATATTACCTAACAGAGGATTTTTTCCCATGTCTCTCGCCCTTATTTCAATCACACATTCTTTTGTTTTCTAGGCCAATTTTATAGGCAGCAACTATAAATGTTAGCGGGAGCAGCCTTGATCACAGTGATGTTGTTATCGGGTGTGTTACAAATGAGTTGTGCTTTTTACTGGCTTGTGGGGAGTCCCAGTGTGTCGCAGACGGCGGTCATATTAGTGCAGCTGTTGAGGAGGACATGGCTGTTGTTATCCTTCTGTCTGTGAGATGGGAGGGGCTGGACACACACGCACACACACACAGTTCTGAAATAGATTTGCTTTGGTGAATGAAGTCTGATGAATCAACATCCTTGTTAAGTTAACATTATTCTGGATGTTTATCAATAAATAAAAAAATGAAAATAAAAATCCAAAATGCCTCATTAATTCTTTATCTGTTATTCGTCTGTTTTCGGTGCCGCATACAGTATTGAACAGGTACTGGAGACTAATGTTCTTTTCAGTGACTACATGTATATGTGTTTGTACCTACATACACATGTGTGCATGGTTGTTGGAGTGAGAATATGTGCGTCGGCCCCCTCTTTCTCTTTTCTCAGTGTCTGTACAGTTGCTACTGTGCCTTCATGTTTGGTCATGCTTTCAAGGTGACATCACACACCAAGAGAGGAGGGTTGAGTCCGCGACATACAGACAGAAACCCACAGGAACCCACACACTTACATGGAAAAAAATATATATGGAAAGATGGTGGAAGTAAGATCATGGGTGCAGTGTAGAGTTTTGAGTCAATTGTGATGTAGAGGTGAAATAGGTTGAATAACCTTCAGATTTCAGATTGCAATATGAAATAATTAATGTTAACATTTTTTAAAGTTGCATTCAATGGGAAATCATATCAATTAATAGAGAAAAAGTTAAACATTTTAGTAAAATGAAAAGAAAGAAAATTAATTTGGTTGCAGCTCAGCCGTAGACCTGCTAATTTGTATTAAGTATGTACTTAATAACGTAGCAGATTACAATGGTCAGCATATTATTAAATCTTTCTTTCTCTCTCTCTCTGTAGAAAAGCAGAGGCATCTTTTCTAAGACGTGCATACTTTGCGAATATTTTCCATAACTTTATCCAACTGCAATTCTCAGCTCAACTTGATAAACATAAACCAAGCCTAACTGTTTAGTTTCCAGGGTTTTGATATGTGTTTGCAGTTGAAATGCCTCATGCAGTTCCTGGTGAGCTTGTAGATCATGTAATTTAAGATTTGTTATAATGTTATTTACTTTCCCTCTGTCTTATTTCTGTGTCTCTCTCCTTTCAGACATGTTCCAGTCCCTATTATCCTTCTCTCAAGGCCACCTGAGTTCGCTGTTGGAGGCAAGCTTCCCATCTCTGTCCCAGCAAGCACTACCCCATGTAAATCAGCTTTTTTCCTCCCTCTCCCTCTACCTCCGTGGAGGTAATGTCTCTGTGGAGGGAGAAGTCCACCATTTTTTTAACAACCTCTTCCCACTTGCATACACGTGCCTTATAAATCCAGGCGTTGAAGGCAGCATAATGGTGGGCAGTAAAATGGGTGACTGTCTCCGAATGATCCGGCCAGATATCAACCCGTTTGGCAATCACGCTGTCGTCATGGCCCAGAAGCTGGCCGGGGCTTTGGGGGTTGGGCGGCAACTCGGTCTGGCCCTGGAAGAAGGACTGGAGGTCATGAACGCAACCGAATATGCCAGACTGAGCAAGGAGTGCGTAAAGTCCCTGGTGAAGATGATGTACTGCTCCCACTGCAGAGGTCTGACGTTGATCAAGCCCTGTGGGGGCTACTGTCTGAATGTAATGCGAGGCTGCTTGGCTTGCTTGTCAGAATTGGATCAGCCTTGGAGGAGATACACTAGGTTGGTGGAGAAACTTACCCATGCCATGGCCGGGCAGCACAGTTTGGAACTGGCCATGCTGGGCGTCAGAGGGCACGTTAATGAGGCCTTGCTTTATACACAGCTTCATGGTCCACTCATTACTGCCACGGTGAGTACACACTGGTGAAACATCGATCATAGGCTTTAATGCACAAGAAAAGGCCTCCAAAACTTTTCTTGTTTTTGTTTGTTTGTTTAATATCTTTGTTTTATACATGTACCTTGGCAAAGTTTAATATGTTGATTGGAAAGCTTTTGCAGCTTGCTTGTCAGTTATGACTTATTTTTTTTCCAGCAGTGCAACAAAGAACCCTACACACTACATTAATGTTTCTGCTACGTTGAAACTTTTCAGAGAAGAATAATGTTTATACTGAAAAGAACTTTAGCCCCCACCAAGTTAACTGAGGCTAGAGGAATAATTTTTCAAAATGGTAAGGCAGCTAAAAATCTCCATTGTTTACATTCTGACTGTGGAAATATTGCTCATTGACTATGGTGAACCTGAGACAAAAAGTGAATAAAGCGTATGCAAGTGAGTGCACTTGCATGCTATAAATGCTACCATATGGTTTAAGCAATATGTGTGCACAAGTTAATATTGTCAACAGCATATACAGAGTTTTATAAACTGCTGCCAGAGAAACCTGAAGCTAAACCTGTTCTTTTATGACAGCAAGCATTACAGTTAAGCTGTACCTAGTTAGGCAACTTAACAAGTAGTACAGAGGTTATAATACATATTGAGTAGTCTTCTGTGATTATTGGTTTCAGACAAAATAGCTTTTGAATCAGGCCATTATTATCACAAGTTCAAAGGACCAGATTGTAATTGCCTAGCAACATCTGTGTAAATAATTTTTCTTTGCCTAAACTTCAAATAATATTTATCTAGAAGGTAAGAAAAACATATTTCATACTTGTAGCAATTCTGGTGACAAATGGCCAGCAACATATTAAGTAAGTAACGTATGTGCTTCAACATGTGAAACCAGCAGTGTGGCTCTTTAGTTGTGGAGGAACACTACAAAACATAAATGGATCCATATTAATGCATAGACAGTTATAACCTGCACAGATGCTTATAACTTTCTCTGTTTGTGTGTAACAGAGGAGAGTTAGGTGCCAGGCTTAAAGACTGACCTAATAAAACTATGCGGGGAGAGAGACCAAGCTTGTATTTCATGTGTGCGTACGTGTGCCTGCTTGGTATTCATAGGGTGGCAGGCAAGCCCAGAGCAGGGGACTCAGCAGCATGAGGACAAGTGGTACAGAATTGAAAGAGTTCCAGCTAGGCCATACAATCTAGACCTAGTAAGCTGACAAAAAAAGGATCTGGATACTAGTGGCTTTCATATGTTTGAGTAAGCACTCACCAAGGTTGGAGCATAAACATGAGCACCCATGTGTAAAAAGTCATCACACACGCACACGCACACTAAAAGGCCTACGAGTTCTATGAAATACCCATTGAACCCACTGAAAAATGTTAAACTGTGGTACAAGTGCAAAAATGTGCTTAACTAAAGTCGAGTTGAAAACAACGAACTCTGCTTCTTTTTTGCCCAGTCAGAGTATTATATGGAGTTGTTATTAAAGGAATTATTGTGACTGTGCGGTTTAATTCTGGGATGCTGTCCCAAGCCATTTGTGGTTGCGCTTTCATTTACTCTGTTAGCTGCAGACTACATGGTCTCCAATATACGTTGCCATACAACACATTGTACATACAAACTCACACACTCACACAAACGCATACACAGAGGATTGCCCAAGGATGACATTTTTAGCCCAGCCTAGCAACCTAGATCTAACACATTCCTGCTTTTATTGATATAGAGCCTAACTGTGGGTGGGTTGAAGGGAAGTGATTATAGATTTTGGTAGATCCTAGAGTTGGATTATGAGAAGTAGACACCATTAGGGAAAACATGAAAAAATATGCAGTAAAACAGCTACTCCCTTTGATGCAAAGAGCAGCACCAATGTTCAGTGAGGCTTTCTCAGAATACAGCTGTGTTTATTTCGTCTTAAAGTTTCTCCAGATTCAGCTGTGCTTCTGAGGCCATTTGTTGAGATCATTACAAAAATGATATGGCTCATTTGACCTACAGGGAAACCTTATATCTTCTGCGTGGTTATGATGGCCATACTAGGATAACTCTTAACACATAAAAGCATGTTTTTTTCTCACACATTCATTCAGTGACTCAGTTGCTTACTAAGCTCTTTATGGTATGTCTATGAGAAAATAGCAACAGTGGTCCATATTAGAACAGTTTATATGCAGGTCTACCTTATCCGCTTGTTGGTTTTACCACACCTTCTCATTACGGTCTTACGGAGGAATGATAATAGCAGACTGGGCCTTTAGATAATGGAAACAAGGGCTCGTGGGTTGATTGGAAGCTTTCCATTTACCATCGCGGCACCTCAGTAGACTGCAGAAGTTTACATTGCAAGCACTTTTTCTTTTACACTTGGCCACAATAAAATTAAGGAATATCATTGGTTTGAAAATACAACCTCGCTTTCAAAAGTTGGGATAGTAGGCAGAATATATTTAAAACTGAATTTATCGAGTTGCAAATGATTTGAAGCCTATATTTCATTGTAAATAGAACAAAGACTAAGAACTGAATGCTGCAACTGAGAAATTGGACTGTTTTTTAAATTAAAAAATATGATAATTACAAATTTGATAGCAACTAAAACACACATGGATCCATCCTACAACTACTTAGGTTAATTGTCAACAGGTAGTAAAACAATGTAGGTAGAAAATGATCAAACCAAAGAGGCTGAGTGTTTTAGAAGTAAAGATGAGGAGGGATTCACCCAGCTGTAAAAGGTTGTCTCATCAAATAGTTAGGCTATTTAAAAATAATCTTTATATCTTTTTAGTTAGCTTTAAAAATGTTTTATATGATAGTTTTATTATAGTATTGTTAAAATAGAGAATCAAGATAAATCTCCAGGCAGTGATGCATTAAAAATTAACACAGTTCTGGGGTGGATGTGGCTTCACTGGTTTAGGAACACATGTGACAAAGGTCAGTAAATTTATTGTGTTGCTGCATCCACAAATGCAATTTAAAACTCTATTATGCAAAGATAAAGTCAGATATAAAGAAGATCCACCATCTTCTCTGGGTTTGTGCTCATTTAATTTGGAGTTAGGCAAAGTGGAGAACTGTTGTTCTTAAAAGTTAAATGGAATATCTGGTCTAAAGACATTGTTCTGTATCAGTGTGTGGTTCAAAAGACAGCATCTTAGGTACTTTATAGTGCATGTGGCATGGGTAACCCACACATCTGTGAAAGTTCCACTTGCTGAAAAAATGTAAACAGGTTTAGGAGCACCATGTGCTGTCGTTCAGATGTCTCACTTATTTTAGCAGGACAGTAGCAAACTACATTCTGCACATGTTGCAACAGCACATGGCTCTGTGACCAAGAGAGTACAAAGATCAAAACCTTTTTAATAGTAATACACGAAGGAACTGAAATCTTTAGTTCCCAAACAATTAGAAAGGTGATTAAAAAGGAGGTGATGGAAAAAAACATGTTTTTGAGAAATGTTCCTGAGAAAGAATTATAATTTCTTTTGTCTTAATGTTTATGTCTTTTATTTTAATAATTACTTTCAGACCATTTTCATAATTTGTTTCAGATATGCTGATGAAAACAGTTCTAGAGGTCTTTTTTATCATCTTGTATAACACACATGCTCAGGCTTTTATAGTTCCTGTATCTGATATTTCAGACTGTTAGCTTAATGTTTGCTGCCAAATAATGCAGATGGCAAATCTATATGCTTAAACCATTTTTCTAAATTGCGTGTGCCTTTGGCACGCCTCTAAACATCAGGCGGAGTGACTGACTTAGTCAGCAGTCCATTAGCTAATGATGGTTGATGCAGCCCATCTTCTCCTCAGTCGCCCTCACACATTTCTGCCACTCTCAACTTCTCTCACTGTAATACTGTATGCTGATCATATGCAGCCACACCACAACAAATATACAAACAAACAAGAAATATACAAACAAACAGATGAATAAATAAATGTTGTTATAGCAGCCATAAATGTGATTGAGAGTGGAATGCCTTTGCCTCTGAACACAAAGCAGTTGCACTCAGTTTAATATCTTTCTCTAGTAATCTTTACTTTGGAGTGATGGATTGACAGAATCCTATTGTTTCAGAAGGCACACCATCTTGGATCAATATACAGTTGATTATGCTGATGAAATGTTGGTAGAAGGGAATCTAGTGTGAGGTTTTTCTTCAGAGCTCGTGGTCGGCTACTGGATGGATAGTTTGTACAGAACAGGAAACAGAAAAATACAGACAGAAAACAGACAACAAAAAGAAACTTTATCAGTATAATAAATGAAAGAATTTTTCCAGGACTTTGGTATATTGATCATAGTCTGTAAGCTTCTCCAATCAAAGTCCAGATTTGTGTAATAAACTTCAATAGTGCCATCCAATGTAATAAAATCATGTTCGTTTATTTATTTTTTTTGTCTATTACATAGTAAATCAGAACACCTCATCAAGTCATATTACCTCTCATATTGATTCAAAAAAAGTCGGATTCCTGATGAGACTTTTTGTTCTTTATAACACACAAATTCCTGATACCTTCAGGTTAGACGTCTCTCCTAATTAAATAAACATAAATACATTTTCTAACACTGAATGCACAAAAATCACACTTCAGTGATTCTTATTTATAGTGCTTCCTGAATCCTGTATTTTGAACTAGCTACCATAATAATATCAGGCAGCAGCTGCTGCGATGTTAACACAAGTGCCTGCTGCATCTGTGTTATGATTTTTATGGTAAACGCTGGCCCATTAGAAGCCTTCATGAACACATGGGCTCCAAGTTTCTCTTTAGATGCTTATTTTCTCTCCCTGTGGCCGTATGTTCCACAATATATTGTAGAGACAGACAAGATGAACTCACTTGACTTTCCCAGTCTCTTTCTCTTGCTTTCTTTTCTTTTTCTCTATATATAACACCACTTGAATCCACTGAGACGTCTTGGCACATTCTGTGTCTGTAATTCTCAGAAATTTATTTACAGTTTTGGATAAACGTTGTCAACAAACTCCACAGTAACACCCATATTCACAAGAAAAAAAAAACAAGAGGCTCTCATTTTTAGATCATCTGCGAGTGATTTAATCAGGGTAAACAAGCCTCAGTGTGGAGAGAGGAACTCAGTGTGCTCTTTACAGACTGCAATCTGAAGGACTTTTTCCTGTGATATACGAGTGACTGCAACTCTCTTTAATTAGCACTGACATCGTTTGGACAACGGAAAAAGGAGAGAGGGGAGGACAGCTCAACAGAGACTGAGAAAGAATAGACAAAATGATTTAGACAAAATGAATGGAGAGAGGCAAAGGGCACACAGGAGGAGAAGTGTAACAGTGTAAACTGTCTACACTCTTTTAGTCAGGGTTGTAGGAGATCTTCCTGTATGAGTGGGAGGATTGCTATAGAAAGAAAAGTAGGTTATTAAACATTTTGTTTTTAGCTACTACACATAATCATACTCCAGTTAAATTCAGGTTTATTTGTATACTGAAAAAAACCCCCATCACAAACTGCTAAAGATGCCAGAAAAGTCAACCAAACAGAGCATTCACTATGAGCAGCACTTGGCAATGGTGGAAAAGAAGATCTCCTTTTAACACGAAGAGACCGCTGACAAACCCAGACTTAGGGAGGTGTGGCTATCTGCGGCAAATGGTCGGTGGTTAAAGGGAAGGAGGAGAGAAAAGAGGAGCGTAGAAAGACGAGGACAAAACACAAACTATAGAAGAGAGAAGACAAAAGTTAATGACGTGACATATAAAGATGTGGGGATTGAAAAGAGGTGAGCGGAGGACAAATACTCAGTGCATCATGGGAAGTCCTCCAGCAGCCTACACCTATAGCGGCATAACTAAAGCCAGTTACACACTGGAAACAATTTGCTGTGAGAGACCACAAAAAGATATGCGGGAGTGGAAAAAACTCTCTTTAACTTCAGGGTTAGAAACTGAAGGTACTGCCAATGAAAGTGCAGAACACCGTTTATTGACATATGACCAGGTAATAAATATATTATAAGGTCACAACAGTAACCAGAGCCTGGGATGTCTGCAAGCAAGCTTCAAATCACTTCCTGTGTATACGCGGCTTAATGTTTCATGGTCAGCTTTTACAAAATGTTTTCACATAGAGGTGCTTTATTAAGCTCACACAATTAAAATGGAAAAGAAAAACCACTAAAATTAAAACCAATTTAAAAAAAAAGAAAAGAAATGGTGATAATAAATAATATTTAAACTTAAATTAAATTCAGCTTAAATATGTTGTAAACAAACTATAAATGCTGTTTTCTGTTTATCATTCAAAACCTGGTAGCTTACCATCATAAGCAGATCTAATCACAATATTTAACCCTGACCAGCAAACATCTCATCTTGAGGTATGCAGATGTATATAATTTGTACATTCCAGTTTATGGAAACAACACATTATTTACAAAGCAATCTCCTTCATCCACAAAAGAAACCATAGATAATCATTGTGGATAATCAGCTTTTGACATACATGCCTTGACCCAGCTATGCTGCTGTTATTATTAATATTAACAACAACAAGAATAGACAGCTTTTATTAACAAGGGGTCATAACAGGGGTAGGGGGTAGCTCCACACAACCCAAAAGGGAATTGTATCTCTTTCCTGGACTGAACCTGGGATCTTGTAATAATAATAATAATAATAATAATAATAATAATAATAATAATAATAATAATAATAATAATAATAATAATAATAATGCAATATTTATCAATCTGTATAGACTGTCTGATGCTATAGTAACACCTTATAGCCTAGATCTGTGTCAGTGTGTGGTTAACCATATAACACAGTCTGGCAGTGCTGTTGAGGGAAGAGAGAGGCTTTCTTATTCCCCTAACCCACCCACATGTTCCCAGAGGGGTCAGGGTTTGAACTGGCAAGTATCCAGTTGCAACCCTGCTTCATTAACCACAAGGCCTCCGCCACTTTACCGCTAGTCTGGCAAAATAAAGACAAAGTCCGTATTATACATACATGTTTATGTGTTATTTTTGGATAATGTTATATTGTTATTACAGACTTTCACACATTGTGCCCAGTGTTGTTCCTCACCAAGTCATTTCAGGGGAGAACAAAAGACACCTTAGAGTCTATGTATTTCTTCTGTTTTTAGATTAACGTTTAATCAGCAAAAAAAGAAATGTAAACACGTGCGCACATGAGCCTTCCTTTTCTGTTTTCATGTGTGTAGCAATTAGCGGTGCAGTTTTTTTTTTTTTTTCTTCTGCATAGTTACCATGCTGCTCAACGGCACAAATTCTTTGCGGTCTCTATGGGGAAAACATAATAAATATAATATACAGCCATGTTACCAATATTTTAACCAGTGGCTGGTTGCTTTCCCACTGTTATGATAGGACTGTACTACTGTGAGTATTTTCTTTTTTGTTTTCCTTTAGTCTGAAACCACAGTGAATCAAGTCAATTAATTTAACAACTTCTTTACTTTTGATCTTGCAAGTGCTTTTTCCAGCCTGGTAGCTTGTTACATAATGCTCATTGAAACATTCATATGAAATTAAATTAAATCCATATTCCAAAGGCAAGTCTGTTCTCCTACTACACGTTGGTGTGTCATTTCTAAACTTCAATGAAAGGATTGGATGATGGTGTTATCCTATGAGCGGTTTTTAATGATATCACCAAAAACTAAAGAAATTTCAAGTTTAAGTTCCTTGCTATAATCACTGAAGTGGAAGTTTTCTTATTTATTTTCATATATATTGTGTTACAATGTTGGATAAACACGTCAAAGGTAGCTAATATTTCAGTATTGAAAACTTCTATACCTCAAAAAGTCAGGCTTCAGGCTGCACTAAATGCTTAGGTTCAGGCAGTTCATTACTTTTATATAAGTATTATAAAACAGAGGGAATATTCTTGATATGCTGATCTCACACAAGCAGCTTTGATTACGAATACAAACTTCCAAATTCCCAATCAAAGGACAGGCACTCGCAAGAAAGTTGGCTTTCAGGGAGAATTGCTGAAATAGCTTAGTTTCGGATAGTTGATGAACAAAAGGCTGCACTAAGGCCCAGTGTAAGATAAACAATGATTAATCAGAACTGTGATGTCAAAGTATTCCAGTAGAGGCCAAGAGTGTGCATAATGGAGATTAGTGTACATGATAGTTTATAATTCTGTCAGATGGTTCAAAAGTGGACATTGTTTCATCTTAGGTCAGGAACTGATGATATAATCCAATCTTGGCTCCTTTTTAAAAATCTCTTTATTTTTATTTTTTCAATTCTCTCATCCACCATCAGAGCCATGAAAAGGAAATATTTTATATCTGAGCTCACCTAGAAAGGGCATTTAACTGACAATGACTTTGGCACCGCTTACAAATATGGTGTGATTCCTAGAGAAACAGTTGGTAGCATTAGGCAATGACATGTGATTGTTTATATGCACATTTAGCACATACCCCATCGGAAGAAGAGGGTCTTCACTGACCAGACAAGCTAATGCTCATCTCACAATGTGTTGTGCTTGGGGTCAGGGGGGCTGAGAAAGTTCTCCAGGCTTTACTGGATAATCCCTTGATAAATAAACTGGGAGGAAAGACCACCACTGCTATCTGTAAGCTAATACTCCCCTAGAGAAGCGATGGCAATGGGCTTGGCTAGCTTGGAAGCGATTATCTTGCTGTTCTCTTTTTTTCGCTCTCTTACTTTAGGAAGATATTTAAGTAATGCACAGTTCTTCATAAAGTTGGAACAACATAGAACACATGAAAATAGATCCTATCTTAGACCTTTGTGAGACTTAAAAAAACCCCCAAAATAAATCTATCCACTTTGGAAAGTGGTTATGTGCAACTGTGTTGATATGCAAAACTGTAAATCCACACCTGTAAAACATACTGTACACATGCAGTGTAGTTGTAAAAACACTAATCCACCCTCCCTGCAGCAGTAGAAATCAAATTTCATTGGGTAGCTCAAATGCACATAGAATACATGCCTTGTATTTCCCTAAAGTCTTCCACGTGGAGAAGATCCATCCCATCAATCTGCCCCCTCCATCAGTCTCTGTCCTCAGGCAATCATATAAGGAATGCTCTGTAAAATAGCTGAAGGTTGTGAAGGTATAACAAGGGCAAGCAGGTGGTCACACACACATACACACTCAAAACCAAAAACTCACGCTGGGCCCAAATGGGATTTCCATTCTCACGCCATCATCAGGTCATGAGATAATTGATTTATGGCCGTGTTTTAGCTCATGTCATTATTCAGCCTGTCATCTGATTGGCTTTCAGGATTATGTGGTTATCAGAGCCAATCTATAAGAGCATGTCTGTATTTCTCAAGAGTATTCTTAAGAGGATCCTGTTTATTTTTCCTGACAGTCACTTTGTGTTCAGTTTACACTGTGTGTTTAGTTAGCCATAAAAATGATTTGTGTTAGTGTTATTGTTTTGAAATGTAGGTCTTTTTTTTGGGCCTCTTCAAAAAGTATAACATTTGAACCTCTTTTCTGTGGTTTGGTAATGCAAAAAAATGGGGTAATGCAAACAGAACTGAGAGTGACCCCCTCTTGATGTTCATATTTTACTCAGATGTTTACATTTTTGTCTGAAAGAATAGCGCAATGTTGAGAAACGCTGATGAGAAATGGCACTTTGAAAAGTTCACAATGACAGGATTACACCCTATCTTAATTTCTCACCACTGCAGAGTTGTGATAACCTGTAGCACTGCCCTCATTTGTCACGCGCTGAACTTTATTTAGCACATTTGGTCTCATGCGATTAAAGAAAAAAACTTTTGAGAGAGTTTCCTAATAGAAGTATTAATAAAAAATGTCCTGTTAATAAGTTTCAGCTCATTTATATATTGGCAGCATATGTATATATATACAGTGGGGCAAAAAAGTATTTAGTCAGCCACCGATTGTGCAAGTTCCCCCACTTAAAATGATGACAGAGGTCAGTAATTTGCACCAGAGGTACACTTCAACTGTGAGAGACAGAATGTGAAAAAAAAATCCATGAATTCACATGGTAGGATTTGTAAAGAATTTATTCGTAAATCAGGGTGGAAAATAAGTATTTGGTCAATAACAAAAATACAACTCAATACTTTGTAACATAACCTTTGTTGGCAATAACAGAGGTCAAACGTTTACTATAGGTCTTTACCAGGTTTGCATACACAGTAGCTGGTATTTTGGCCCATTCCTCCATGCAGATCTTCTCAAGAGCAGTGATGTTTTGGGGCTGTCGCCGAGCAACACGGACTTTCAACTCCGGCCACAGATTTTCTATGGGGTTGAGGTCTGGAGACTGGCTAGGCCACTCCAGGACTTTCAAATGCTTCTTACGGAGCCACTCCTTTGTTGCCTGGGCGGTGTGTTTTGGATCATTGTCATGTTGGAAGACCCAGCCTCGTTTCATCTTCAAAGTTCTCACTGATGGAAGGAGGTTTTGGCTCAAAATCTCACGATACTTGGCCCCATTCATTCTGTCCTTAACACGGATCAGTCGTCCTGTCCCCTTGGCAGAAAAACAGCCCCATAGCATGATGTTTCCACCCCCATGCTTCACAGTAGGTATGGTGTTCTTGGGATGCAACTCAGTATTCTTCTTCCTCCAAACACGACGAGTTGAGTTTATACCAAAAAGTTCTACTTTGGTTTCATCTGACCACATGACATTCTCCCAATCCTCTGCTGTATCATCCATGTGCTCTCTGGCAAACTTCAGACGGGCCTGGACATGCACTGGCTTCAGCAGCGGAACACGTCTGGCACTGCGGGATTTGATTCCCTGCCGTTGTAGTGTGTTACTGATGGTGACTATTGTTACTTTGGTCCCAGCTCTCTGCAGGTCATTCACCAGGTCCCCCCGTGTGGTTCTGGGATCTTTGCTCACCGTTCTCATGATCATTTTGACCCCACGGGATGAGATCTTGCGTGGAGCCCCAGATCGAGGGAGATTATCAGTGGTCTTGTATGTCTTCCATTTTCTGATGATTGCTCCCACAGTTGATTTTTTCACACCAAGCTGCTTGCCTATTGTAGATTCACTCTTCCCAGTCTGGTGCAGGTCTACAATTCTTTTCCTGGTGTCCTTCGAAAGCTCTTTGGTCTTAGCCATGGCGGAGTTTGGAGTCTGACTGGTTGAGGCTGTGGACAGGTGTCTTTTATACAGATGATGAGGTCAAACAGGTGCCATTCATACAGGTAACGAGTGGGGGACAGAAAAGCTTCTTACAGAAGACGTTACAGGTCTGTGAGAGCCAGGGATTTTCCTTGTTTGAGGTGACCAAATACTTATTTTCCACCCTGATTTACGAATAAATTCTTTACAAATCCTACCATGTGAATTCATGAATTTTTTTTCACATTCTGTCTCTCACAGTTGAAGTGTACCTCTGGTGCAAATTACTGACCTCTGTCATCATTTTAAGTGGGGGAACTTGCACAATCGGTGGCTGACTAAATACTTTTTTGCCCCACTGTATATATATATACATATATATGCAGTGTATTTTCTGAGGTCCTGAGCAGTCAGAAAGGCCCCTTTTGTCTCTTTTTTATCACTCACTTTGTGCTTATTATTTCTGTTATGGCGACTCCTTCATGGTATGTAGTGGTTTATTCCCCTGTATTATTATTATTTTTACCCAGAATAGTTTTCTTCCTAGCCAGTCATAACAAGGTTACATTAACCTAACACAAAATTCAAATAATAAAAATGAGCATTAAACATCCAACTAATGCATCATAACTACATTATTTTCTTAAGCAAAACCTGTAACTTTTTTACAGACTATTCTGCTCCACCATTTGCTTACATGGCTGTTGCAAAGGCTTGCCAGCTTCCTCAGTTTCGCACACAGACACACACACTTCCATATGCACTGTGCAGTAGACCTCCCAAACTCTACAGTCTGGACATGATGTCATAAGATTTTATGTTGTAATGAATCTCTGGAATTGGATTTATAGATTATTATTCCTTTATTCATTTCTGTATTTATTTTACTAAATGAGAAAGAGGCACATTGTTTAATTCAGCAGGAGCTGTTGCATTGGCCAAGTAACTGTCGTAACATTTATAACAGTAGTAATTCCTAGAATTAACTGTGTTTTTGGTCAAAGCAATCAAATAGTCTCATTTGTCAGGCTTTATTTTGAAATGTTCAAATCTGTGTTCTAATACATTTCTAAACACACTGTGAGTGTGTGCACACGAGATGAACAATGACTGTCCACAGAAGCATTGCTGCGCATGCAAACAGCATTTAGCTCAGAGTGCTGACAGGCTACATGGTCGAAACAGTTGCTATGGTCTATCTTTTCTCACCGCCGCAATGTAGTGCATGTGTGTGTCGTGTGTGCATGCGTATGTGCCATACTCTTGTGTGGTTGAGTCCGTCCACCACATGTGAGCGTGTTTTATGGGTCCAAAGGGAGTTAAGGTTAATGCAGTAAAACCACCTTCCGCGTGCCCAGCGTATGCCTTAAAAGAGGATTTGACATGAGAATAAAAAATAAAACTATGGATAGTAGTAGAAGGTTTTTAGTGAAAAAGAAAAAAAAAATCAGATACTTATTATGATGTCATTGTTGAGTCCTCTGCTACTGATGGGCCTATTGCATGGTTGGTATGTGAAAGCTTTCATTTAAACAGCACATGAGCTGACACATCTGCCTCACTGTGGAGGGAAAAGGATATTTTTAGTGCAACTGCGAGACACATTTTGTTACCGTTAACATATTTCAGCTGCTTCAAAACTAATCCAAACTCTTCCCAGCATGTGGACACACCCCTTCAAGCAAAAATTTAAACACACATGTCGCCAGGATGGATTTGTTTCTCTAAGATTCTAAAGTCTAAATCTTCTTTACTGTAAATTCAAGTTACCTTGTTTACCAAGAATGAGGTGGTCACTGACTCTCTTCCGCTGTTTCTTACTGTAAGGCTAAATATTACGTAGTCCTTTTTGGATGTCCTTACACGGTAGAGTGACTCATCTTTCTAGTCAAAGCAATATACGCACTGATCACTGTAAGGAATTGTTTAGTTCAGCTTGTACCAGCCATTACAGTCGGTCTCTCTGGCTAATTGAGGCTCACTTAATAACGCTGCCTAGAGGCTTTTAAGCCAATGAGATGTCATTGATTTTGTCTCTCGTTTTTTGCGGCACACGCCCCTTTATTCATGACCCTGCTGTCTCCTCCTCTCTGCCGCTGGCTTTAATAGCCCGCTGGGAATACTTGCCAATGTTTCCAAGTGTGCACACATGCATTCACCTCCATGAAGTAGTGGAATAGTCTGCATTTACTGTCAGACCTCCTGGCTGTAACTCACTCATCAAACCGTTTCTTTCATCGCATCCCTCACTTCATGGCCACTCCTTTCCTATGCTCTCCATTACTCTGAACTTGGCTGTTCCATAGTTCTTTTCACCTTTCTTCCCTCTGTTATCATTCACTTTAATATAGCTGTCCTTCATTTAAAGCGGTGATTATATGAGTGCGATGAAAGGTATTACCTTAATTGCAAGTAAGTTCTCAGAGTTGTATAGGTGTCAGTGGGTGGTTTTGAAGCTTCACTGCTGTTCCTCCCATAGTTTTATAAGATTTCTTTCTTAACAGGTGTTTGTTTGCTCTGTCCTCCCCACAGGTGGACAAGGTGTGTGACCTGTCTACAGGGGAACCCACACACATGCATCCTACTAGACCCGAGGTCAAAACCTCGACAGTGACCTTATCTTCTCCTTTTCCATCTTCCCCTTCCTCCCATCCTTCATTAGAGGAGTTGCAGGGGCAGTTAGGTCACTTAAAAAGGTAAGGCAAAGCTACAAACATTCAATCCTTTAGTTAGATTCCAAACTTTACTACTGGCTCTTCATTTTTTACAGTCAATGTTTTTTCTTGTTACTTAGCTACACTACTAGATGGAATGTAAACTCCACTTAAATAAAAAATGACTAGGCCTATATGACACGGACTAAGGGGTTGGCCAGTGTCTATTCACAGCTGTCACTTTTTGCTTTCTTCAAATGGCTAGTTGGATACAATTCACAACCACACACTGTAAATGTAGTGCCTGGTCCAGCTTTTTTGAAAGGGGTTTGCACAGTCCGTGCCCTCCACCTGGCCCAGTCTGAGGCAACCATCCTGTGCCCACAGCATCTGGTAGTGAGGTGAAGTGTGGGTAAGATTAATGTTGACGGACCAACAATTTCCTGTTTACCCAGACGGCCATACCACCAACTCTGCACACTAGCCGGCCTCGATTACATAGCAGCACTCACAAAAACACACACACAGACACCCTCTTGCAGTGTTGTCTACCATGAATCACTGCAGTGATGCCAGCCTAGCTGACAGGTCTGGCCTGGCACTAGCACCACCATTCATGGCAACACAATCCAGCTCACTGCATGCTGCCAACACTGACCAGCGCACATGTGAGTGCTGACCACATCAGAGGCACTGCAGCACCAAGTGCAGTAAAAGGAGACTCGTGTACAGCTGAAAAATATGAAACATGATAGAGTAAAACAACATTTATATTTATTATATATTTAAATCTTTGCACATGTGCATATGTTTGCATGCATTTGTTTACTGACTTGACAAATTCATTCCATTTACTGTCTCAATTTTGATGTGGTGTGGGGAAAAATAGGTTTCGATTTATATGTGGTATACTCAGTGTCTGCATGTGCATGATTAATCACTCTCTTCCAGGGTCAAATGACTGTCTTTTCTCCCTCTTCCCCATGTGTCCTGTCATGTCACCCTTTTTTTTCTTTCCCTCAATCCCCATTTCACCTCCCTGCATCCTCCTTGCTTGCAACAATCTCACCGGGACTCCAACTCCCATCATTCCCAGTTCATTCCCTCCGAAACATTTCAAGAAAAATAAACAAAATCTGGGAATCCTCTCTAGGTAAGCATGAACCCAAGAGACACACTTTTTTTTTTTAGAAATGGAAGGTGGTACAGTATTGTGCTACTATTGATTGTTCAGATACTGCTAACAGGTGATTAACTTTGTGTTTTGGGAGATGGGTGCATATTGCATGTCTTACAAACAGCGGTTTCATCAATGGACTCGACACATTACCCTATATTCCCCCATGTGTTTTTAAGCCTCTTTCTCATGGGTGGCGGCAATGTGTGTCCGATCAAAATATCATGCCATTGTTTTGTTCATGATGACAGTGTCTATATTGATAGCATCTGTTAGCTGTTCTGGGAAGCTAAGAAATTACCACACAGCATCATTGAGAAAAATGTGCTGATGCAGTGAAGTGGTCACATTCAAAGCCATTCATTTCCTGCCACCATCAGTATCATCACATGGGTGCAGGTCATGCTTTCATGCTTGTTATTAGCAGTGTTGGGAAGGTTACTTTTAAAATGTATTCCACTACAGATTACAGAATACATGCCCCAAAATGTATTTTGTAACGTATTCCGTTACGTTACTCAATGAGAGTAACGTATTGTGAATACTTTGGATTACTTAATATATTATCATGCTTTTTTACAACTACATGAATGTACTATTGCTGTGTGATTTATTACTATTACTGAAGGTTACTCGCCATAATACCAACTAGATTTTTAAATCTTAATATAAAATGAGTAACAGTAGGTTGACATTAGGTAAGGCTGCACTTTTTGCAGTCATCTCGTATAGAAATGTATATAATATATATAAAATATCGGCGCGTATATAAAACAGGTCCGCCTCTGGCTAATGCGTCGGTTCTGTGTCGGGCTCTTAGCCGAAAACTAGCTTTACTTTGTTGTCTGGGTCAACTTTGCAGAGAGAGGAGTTGAAAGGCTGCTCCAACGGAACTTATTGTTTCGGAGGAAAACACGAACACGGTGTACAGTCGAATCTTAATAGCTTACTTACAACTGGGCTCGTCAGGCACTCTTCTTGGCTGTAGTGGTTATTATTATATTTACATGCTTCCAGCTCCCGTTTCTGCTCGATGACAACTCGTACTTTTCCACTCTCCTTTTTCTCCCTCCCTCGCACTCACAGACACATAAGGGGGTATGGCAGTTGAGGCTACATTCTTTAGGGTGATGCCTGTAACACTCTGCCTATTGCCTTCATATTAAATCATTTTAAAAATATTTCTTTACGTCATTATGAGACGCGAGATTGAGACACAGGCATTTGAGCCTCTTAATGCGTGTTTTGTTTGGGTTTCCACCGGCATGGAATTACCAAAAATAGAGAGGGTATAGCCTAACATATGAAACAGGAAAAGACCGCCGTGTAATCCCTTTACTTCAGCAAAGTAACTGTATTCTGAATACCACCTTTTTAAACGGTAACTGTAATGGAATACAGTTACTCATATTTTGTATTTTAAGTACGTAACGGCGGTACATGTATTCCATTACTCCCCAACACTGGATATTAGTGTAATTGTATGGAAACACAGTGCCTCACCACCAGCTGGCCCAAAAATGTGACCACTAATGGCACAATTGCACGGTGCAATTCTCAATTTTAAACGTTCAATTTTAAGTGTACCGATTGTGAAGAGGAAGATATACGTCTGTATAAAAATTATACTTGTGTTTTTTTCCCCAGGGATTTTTTGATGACCCTACATCGCTATAAGTCCTTCTTTGGCATGTTACCAGAGCTTCTATGCGAAGTGGCGAATGATGAGTCCGCTTGCTGGAGCAGAGATGGAGTGGTGGAAAGGTAAGAGAAATGTGTTGCGTTAGAGATAAGAGCTTTCTTTTTTGCAAAACGACATTGCAGTGTTGCATGGATGCAGGCTTGTTGGTGTTATTTCAAACAGAGATGTAATACCTTGCCTGAGATTTGACAAAAAGTGACCTCGGTGTTTAAGTTTGTGCGCTTGTGTGGAATAATGTTATGAGTCAGCATGGCTGGCTCTCGCTAATCACTGTGGAAATAAGTAAGTCATTAAATCAGTCTCTGCACTGAATAAATGCAGGCAGCACAAATGGTTGCAAGGCACTCCTTTCCTTTGTGCTGGAGTCATTTTATGAGTTGTTAACTATGCCTTTCTCTCTTTCCAATAGTTTAAGAGATATTTATTTTGTGCTGATTTATAGGTGTGGCCCTAAAACCCTTTTCCTGTTTATGGTTAAGTACTGTGTGTGGTTATGCATTACTCCATCAGCATAAGAAGAACAGACAAATGATGCAGATAACTGAGCCAATGCGAGTCTGTAAATGATTCCCCCTGCTGGATCTGATTCTTAAAAGCTGTGAAAGGTTGGTCCACAATTATGACAAGATTATGTGCTGCTTCTACTGTGGTGGCCTTAAACTGCCCCCCCTTGGCATTTCAACTTAGTGCTCTGTTATGGGAGTATTAGCTTTGACAGTGAAAAACAGAGGACCAAATGATGGCTTCCCCCATGAGTGCTTATCAGATCTTTTGGCCCAGATTGAGGTATGCATTATTTTCTACACGAGTACATGGAATAACATCTTGTGCAGGAACAGATGACTCACATTCTAAGAAGAACCTTTTTATTATCCTCGTTGGATAGCAGTATTTTGATACAACTCTTCATTGAAGTTAGCTGTACTTCCAAATCTTATTTGTTTTTATTTGGATCTCTTCTCTTCTCTTCTCTTCTCTTCTCTTCTCTTCTCTTCTCTTCTCTTCTCTTCTCTTCTCTTCTCTTCTCTTCTCTTCTCTTCTCTTCTCTTCTCTTCTCTTCTCTTCTCTTCTCTTCTCTTCTCTTCTCTTCTCTTCTCTAAGAAGCCAAAGTGTGTGCCACATGCTTGTGATCAGATATACACGAGAAAGCAAAAACTCTGCACGCCATCCATAATTCAACTCCTATACAAGAGAGTCTAACTAATGCAGTTGTGATCCTTGTTTGTATTTACTGACAGTGTATGCGTGTCATTTTATTACTACTACTATGAAGACTATAGATTTTTCAGCAACGGTAATGGATTATAATAGTTTGTTGTCACACACTCCCTGGTGGGTGCCAGGTCTTTCCTTATGGTGTCAAGTGTTCTTGGTTTGAATAAGAAAACAGTACCCTACTGAGACATTTGGCACAACTCATAAACTGTTCAGCTTGGCCAGTGGCTATTCAGCTAGCCTCTTTCACTGTATCTGACGCAGTTGGCATGTATTACAGTGAAAGGAGGGCAGGACAGGGCATGAAAAGGGTTGCCATTTTGGTGCCGTGGTGCCCCCTGTGCCTTGGAGTGCCCCTGATGAGGGAAGCATGGTGTAGTGATCACGGCGAGGGAAGCCTTGGCAGCATAAAGATCCATTGTGAAGTCAGTGGAGAGGGGCACAGCCCTGCTGTGGGGACCCCCAAAGCCCGGAGGGTGAACAAAGACCCTCCTATGAAGCTGCATGGGAAAGGCTTGGACATCACTGCCATTACTTACTGCCACTACTGACCATGCCTGGGAAAGTTGTATGAAAATGGCAATGAAGTAGAGAGAAATGAAGACAGTGAGAAACAAAGAAGAGAAACGATTTGTTTTAAAAATACAAGAAGATGAAAAAAAAGTATGATCCTTTATGGACATGTGCTGTTGTGTTTGTCCACATGATAGTCTTCTTTCCTGTATGGTGGACACAAAGCCACTCGGGGCTCAGCGGGTTTTCCCAGTGGACAGGACACAGATGCAGACACTCTCACATATCAGTCCACATGGGATCCATATGCTAGTCAACTGCAGGGGAATCTTTCATTCAGACACAATCATAATGTGCTCAGGCAACGAGACACACATCTAAATGTGGAAACTCACTCACACATACAGACACACTTGTAAGCTGTAATACTTCAAAGTACATCAAAGGCATTTGGGATTGAAATTCCCTTCCTCTCTTTATTCAGCAACTGATAACAGAGTGGCAAGCGGGGGGCAAGCAGTTGTACTTAACAACTAAAACTGTGTTTTGGCAAATGTTCAAAATCTCAGAATATTTACACCGACACAGGTGCAAATACTTTGCTTTAACTTTTCCGGAAAAATAAGCTCAATCAAAATGATCACAGTTTTCTTTTTTTATCTACTATTTTTTTTAGGTTAGCCACTCACTCGATAGCTATGGTGGTGTTATTACAAAGTGAAAAAACTCACTTTAATTACGTCAATTACCATTCCTGTTTTTCTCACCTTTGAGGTATGCTTAGAGATACTGTGTGCATGTTTTCACACGATGCTTTATTAATTTTCTTCACTTATCTAATTGTAGTTGGGGGTTTTACTATATTTGACACATAAACTGGATATATTTTAAAACAAAAGGGAATCATTTGCTCTGTGAGTATGCTTCTAAAAATATTTTAAGAAGTTAACCTGACACAAATCTTAGCCACCTAGTGTTGAACTCTTCCAAGCGATTTTTGGTCTGTCTGTTATTTATTATGGCAACCCCATCTGAAGAAGGCTGAAAGGCACACATGTCTGAAAAAAACAGCTCCAGCTGGTAATTAGACTGTTTCAGAAAAGAGATGGAGATACTTGCATACAATACTTCTGTGAGAACAAACTGTTTCATACTAGCTGTCCCTTCATGGATCCTGTCCTCATGTTAAGGAGAATGCTACCATGCTACACATCTAAACATGCTAAACGTGTTAGCATGACAGCAATGCTAACATGATCCCTTATCCAACTTAGGGTTGCCGGGGTGCTGAAGCCTATTCCAGTTGTCATACGGTAAGAAGTGGGGTACTTCCTGGAAAGTTCCCAGTCTATCACAAGTCTAACACAGAGAAGCAATAATTCAGACTTAGCTGCTCCCTTTAGGGGTCGCCACAGCAAATCATCTGTCTCACAATTCAAGGATAAGAGTTCACATTTATAGTTAGCTAACCTAACAGGCATGTCTTTGAACCCACGCAGGTACAGCAAAAACATACAAATACCACACAGAAAAACCCCCAGTCGCCAGCGGGTACAAATCTTAAACTCTCTTCCTGTGAGGCAACAGTGCTAACCATCACACGACCACGTTCCCTGCAGTCAGAAATCATTGTGTTTATTGCATAGCCCACTCTCTCTGCATTGGCCTTTATGAGGAGCAATAATCATTGCAACAGCAACAGTAAATCCCTCAAACCCCCATTGGTTTTTTTTTTAAAAGCAATATTCATGTATACCTAACTTATTCATATTTATACTATAAGTGCATCCTCATTGCTATGGAATTCTGCAGAGAGAGGTGTAGGTGCTTTTTAGTGTATTATTCTAATTATTATAAAAGTTTTTTAAGAATAGATAATTCTATCACCTATATTATATGACCCAATATAAACGATTCCACTGTATTGGGAGTAGCTCAAGAGATGGTCCACGTACAATACAGCAGTGTGAGTCTTTCTGAATGCCTTGCATTTTTATAAGGTTATGACAATCCATTTGTTTATCATTTTGACATCTGGAATCCATTCTGTTATTGCAGAGAGTAACAGAGAGAGCGCTGCGCTGGGCAAAACCTTCACCCCTTATACTCTCACTCGTTTTTCTTCACGCCTTCTAGTCCCATCCAGTTATAGCCTTCTCTGTGTCTGTGTCTGTCTCTCGGGTTAGGGGAGTTCAGTTCCAAAAAATGCGAGCGAATTGGATAATGAAAGAGGGAACTATAAATTAATGACTATATGCAGAGGGAAGACATTCCCTGCTTTGTGTGCAGTCTGTGTGCTTCACATATGTGCCTCAAGACCCCAGTTCTGGTGACAAGCAGAACGAGAGAAGTTCGTTGTATTTAAAATGTAAAGTTGCAATAATATGATAAAGCAGACATGGTGGAATTGTGAGAGTCATGATTTGTTTGCAGAGAAAAAGTGGAGCATTTTGGAAATTGCCTACATATGTTTACATTTTCTGCCTCTACACCTACCCTTTAACCCTTTGCCATTGTCTGCAACTGCTTCCCATTTTACTACCTCAATTCCCCTATTCTACTTCCTAAGCTCTTATTCAGCAGCCCCTTCCTTTCCCATAACCCTGGTCTACTTCCTGGGACCTTAGTATGACCCACGCTGCATTGCTTTGACTCTTTTCTCTTTGGGCCTGCGTCTTTGTGGTGTGGGTGTGTATATGTGTGCGCACTCGAGAGAAAGAGAAAACAACAGTGATCATATTTCAGTATTTGTGAGGTATTTATACTCTCTGAAGAAATGCTTGGATTCTGAGTTTGGATTCATGGATTTTCTAAAAATGGGGACAAGTTTAGATGTCAGCAGATGTAATTCTGTTGGCATATACAGCTATTTGCCAATGTGGTTCCTGCATGAAAAGTGTTTATGAGTTTCAGTCTCTTCAAGTTTTGGTTTTATGGTGTGCCTTGAAGACACTGTATATTTATAAAGTTTCTTTCCGACTTCTTTCAGTCTTATTCTGATTGTTTTTATAGAGGAGATGCAACTTCTCCCTTAGAGTCAGTCAGTGCACTCGGTTGAGCTAATATAATTAAATTTCCACAATAGATTGGTATGTTTTACTGGAGCAATTCCTACTGGGCGAGGTAGACACTGTGCACTCACTAACCCCAGTGCTTGCCCACTGGCGAGGCAGCAAACTCACAGCAGAAGAGAAAGGATGAGAAGGAGAGGATATATGTGGTGGGGAGAGGGTTAAGGAAGTATGAAAGAGAAAACAGTGGATGGAATGGCAGATGAACTCATGGATAGTTGAGGGGGAAAAGGAAGATATAGGTCAGTGGCAGCAGGAAGCAGCGGCTTAAGGAGAACCCTCTGTCTTTGTGGCTTAATTCACTCTATGAGCCTGTTTGAAGTTTGCACTGTTTCTCTGGTTGGCAGCCAATAGTGGTCAGTGTGTCACTGTCTTCTGTGTGTGTTTGAGAGTACTGTGCATTCAAGAAATTCTGTTCAGTTTGACATTTAAGTGTAAAGAACTAGTGAAGAAAGGACAAAGAAAGCTTAAATCTCCATGATGTCAACACCGCTGCAATATGCAGTTAAATGGACCAAAAGGGATGCATTTGAAACAAAGTTTTATTGTACGGTATCGGAGTGCCTTGAATGACTTTACAGTCACTCAGTGAAGCTCCTATTTACATTCACTCACTTAGCATACACTCCATGATTATCATGTTACAGTGTCACAACTCTGTGCATATCTATTGTTAAAGAACTTTTAATGAGAAATAATTTACTTTTTGCTTTAATATAATAAAATCCAAGGTCACAGCATGTGTCACAGTTATATTTATAGAGTTTTACCACACCAAACAGTTGTTTTGCCATTCAGTGCTACACATGTGCGACTTGTTGTTATGAAAGGGACATACGGCAGAGAAAACAAAGACAAAACTTTATCTCAAGTAATACAGCCCATAGTAAGAGACAGTTATATCAGAACTACACACTCATATTCTTATGTTCAATGTAAAGTTTGCACTAATCAGACTTATAGAAAATCTACTCCAGACAGACATATCATATCTATGTGGCCACATGATGATGGCTATATGGATTTCACAATTTTTGTTGTCTGCTCACAGCACATGTACGGTACTGTAGAAAAGTCTTGAGCCAACTTTCATTCTTTCCTCATATTTTGCTTCCAAGGAGCCAGGCGTTCTTGTAATTTTTTAACGTGATCTTGAGCAATAGTTCTTCATTCTTTCCGAAGTGTTTTTTCTTTCTTTTCTGTCTTTTTAATTTTTTACCCGTGCATTTTCAGATGAAAGCTTTTTTCTTCATTTATTAATCCACTTAACACTGACCTATAAATTATTCAAGCATAAAAGAGGCAAATAACTCAAGGAGTGCAATATTGTTGTGTCTGCACATAACAGGCAACTTAACGAAGAATAAATTTTAAATTCGAAATCATTTATCTGTATTTCAGGTTTGAGACCACACCTCATACAGTCCTCTTCCAGTTCTCTGCCTATATATGACCCCCCCTGCACACATCATTCATATTTCTCTGGTTAAATCAGCAATAAATGCCAAAGACAACGCAGTGTGACAGGCATGAAATAGTAATTTTACACCAAGAAGGCGAGGAGCTAGAGTATCTGAAAGTTGTGTCTTTAAGAAATAGGCTAAAAATCCAACAAAGACCTATAGTCAGGGGTGCACATAAGTGGTCCGCAGGTGCGCATTCGCTGTCAAAATAAAAGACGCGCACCAGATAAGAAGTTGCAACGCGCGTTTGTGTACATATAAAAGGCACTGCTTTTGTCCGCTAGAGTGGGATTTTCACGGCATATTCTGCACCACATCTCTGTGTGTTCATCATTTGTTTGAAGCCAGCTCACCTCCTGCAACCACTTTTCCAAGAATACGCTTCTTTTGCGGTTCGGACTCCTTCTGACATTTCTTTGGAGGTGGAGCAACACCAAAGTAACTGCTTAAAGGGGCTTCTTCGACATCTTTAAGAGTTCTAAACAAATGTGCTCCTCCAGAAAAACTTATGTTGCAACTTCTTATCTGTTGCGCGTCTTTTATTTTGTCAGCGAATGCGCACCTGCGGACCACTTATGTGCACCCCTGCCTATATTAGTAGTAGTTGAGCCTACTATTCACTGAACCCTCGTTAGAATTGGTCTCAGTGGAAGGGTGGTTGACAAAATGCCATTCATAAAGCAGGAAAAATAAGGAGAAAAGGATCTGAGCTGAAATTCACTGGCAACAGTGAATTGGAGTGATGAATCAAAGTGACCAATTTTTGGTTTAAGCATCAGAGTGGCAGCAACTACATTTTTCACCATACAGATGATCTCAAAGGCACCACTAATGAAGTAAAGGCATGGTTAGAGTGGAACTCTATCAGTCACGGATTGACCTCTCTAGAGCCAGGACCTCAACTTTATTGAAGCAGTGTGATATCTATAATGATAGAGGTCAGAACAAAAGGCAGCCAACATCCTTCAAGTAGCCTGGAGAACAACTCCTGAAGGCTACTTCAAGAAATATCAAGGAAGCTTACCTAAGAAAGTTCTGGCTGTGTAGAAGAATACAAGTGGTCATACCAAATACGGACTTTCAAGCTCATTTGCAATAACAAGCTCTGTTATCACCTTGTATTGTGTATTTAATTTTATATTTGCACATTTCAATAAATCACTGCAGCTATTTGAAGACATGAGGGGTAGCTTAAGTACTGTAATACATCCAACACACAACTGCATCACACAGTATGATCAAATTTGACTTTCAGAGCTAAGCACCTCTGTCATAACTATTTTTAGAAACAATTTTATCATTTTCCCCAATAGATTCATCAGACCTTGCACATAAAATACAGACCTGACCTAGGCAAGACATTGATATATATATATATATATATATATATCTATATATATATATATATCTTACTGTATGAGGTAATGTTTACCTGTAGGCCTAAATTTAGGGCATACAGTGAGTATTGGCAACATTCCCTGTAGAGTTTTTGTGTAAATGTGAGTACAAGTTTCAGTTTCCAGTGAGTGTTTTTTACAATCAAAGTGAGAATGTGAGCAAGGCGTCTGCTTTGAGTCTAGTTACAAGTTTAAGAGTTATGCCAAGCTTTTACTGAAACCCACTGCAATAGTATATGAATTTAAAATAAAAAAGAATGACCGGCACGGGAGGAGAGAAGGAAAACCAGCTCTGTACAAACAACAAAAGTACAGTCCACTACTGTGGAGGCTGTTGTGTGTGCCTGTGATCTGTGTTCAGTGTGTGTATGTGGTAACCTGAAACCACAGGGAAAACGTTCCTAGAATTCCTGGTGGGTTTGGTGTCATGGCTCGCTCACTGGAACCCCCTGAGTGGTGCTGGGAATGCGGCCTCTCCACGGAAGAGCAACAGAATAAAGGGAAAGTCCCGCCCTATTTTCATACATTCATATACACTTGCTGCCATGTAAATGCATGCACGCACACACACCAATTAAGGAATATATACGTGAAATAAAGGTAAAGGAGAACACTTCTGAAAACAAATTCATGAACTATATATTCAAAATATATTTGACTAGTTTCTGTGTCTTGACCTAATCATCTATCCTTTGCTCTGTGACTGAATTTGAAAGTAGAAAAAGATGCATTTCCTGCAAAAGTGTTGTGTGAATGCCTTGTAGTGGAATCTGAAAACAACAGAAGAAGGGGAACTGTCTGCTGAAAACACTGTGGAGAAGCTGAACTCTTTGCTGAAAACTGCTTTACTTGAAAGGGTACATTGAACAGTGTCAATAAAGCACAGTGCATGCAAGCAGAGAAGAATTGTGCCAACAGCCACAGGTAGGATTCAGACCTGCACCACCGGGTTTCACAACAGCTGCTCATCTCACTGAGCCAAACTAGTTCTTGTCCCAACGAGAGATATGGTGAGAGAAAAAATATGCAGGGTGCTGAAGAAGCTGAACTGTGCTTAAAAGAGGTGAAGAAACAGAACTGTATGCTAAAAACAGGTGAAAAAGCTGAAATTGTGCTGAAAAGAGGAGAAAAAGCTGAAATTTTGATGAAAGAACAGAAGAGGCTGAAATTATTTAGGCTACTTATCTCACTGAGCCAAATTGGATCTCAAGTAACTGAAAAAAAAGGTGAAAAAAATGAAAATTCTGGTGAAAAGATGTGTACTTTTTGAAATTTTTTCTGAAAAAAGATGAAGAAACAAAAGAAACTTGTGCAGAATAGAGTTGAAGAGGCTGAAATTTGTGCTGAAAAGAGGTGAAAAAGCTGAATGTTCAGCAAAAAAGAGATAAGGAACCTGAAATTTGTGCTGAAAAGAGGTGAAAAAGCTGAAAATTGTGCTGAAAATTGTGCTGAAAAGAGGTGAAAAAGCTGTAAATTGTGCTGAAAATAGGTGAATCAGCAGAATTTTTTGCTGAAAAGAGGCTAAGAAACAAAACTTTGCACTGAAAACAGGTGAATTAGCAAAATTTCTGCTAAAAAAAGAGGTAAAGAAGCTGAAGTTTGTGCTGAAATTAGCTGAAGAATGTGGAATTTGTGCTGAAAAGAGGTGAAAACACTGAAAATTTTGCTGAAAAGTGGTGAAGAAGCTGACATTTGCGTTGAAATGAGTTGAAAAGATTTAACTTTTAACTGAAAAAAATGTTGCCATAAGCGGGACTCGAACCCGGCCCTCCTGCTCTGAGAACGGCTGCTCATCTCACTGAGCTAAAACATGGCTCAGCCCAGCAGGCAAAACTGGTGATCACACTGATAATGTGGGCCAAAAAAAAATGGCATAAAAAGCTTAATATCTCAAAAAGTATAAAGGTTATGAGCACCAAAAGATACAGCGGGAATTAGCAGGAGCAGAACAGTTGAAAGTTTGAATGGTGAAAATCAGCTGAACACTGAGGGAGTAGTTAACCAGCAAAGGTCTGAGCAACTAGAATAATAAGGTAGAATAAAAAGAATAAATAAAGAATAAAGAGAAACAGGAACTCACAATTATGATTTTGGATCCAAGTGATAAATGCAAACTGGATCTGGTTCATAATATAACCTGCTGCTATAACCCCTGCTGAGGAGAATCAACAGCGCTCAGTTTAACAAGGCTCCAGTTAGCTCATTTTTTTCTTCTGTTAGCCAGAAACAAAAGATTAACACAATCAACCCTTTGGCCATAACTGTTAAATAATAATAGTAGCTTGTAATTCAGGTACTAGGGCAAACGGCATACAATCATAGACTTACAATGTATTTAAGCAAGTGAACCTCAATACAACACTTAATTGATGGGTGTGCTGTGCCTAGGTGAGCAAACAGAGTGCAGTAGGCATCAGATAAGAGTCCAGTAGCTGACTGTATGTGGGGGAGGGACACACAGACCTCATTCATTAATCCTAGTAACATGTGAAATTATTTGGTTTGACCAATTTCCCTAATGATATGATAACAAAAATTAAAAAAGGGTAATTTTTGGTAAGTTTTGGGTTAAACCTGCTGGGTGGGGCATTCTGTGTGGAGTTTGCATGTCCTTGCTGTGCCTCTATTGGTTCTCTCTAGGTACTCAGGCTTCGTATCACAGTGTGAAAACATGCTTGTTAGGTTAACTGGTGTTTCCAAATCAGCAGAAGGTATGGATGTGAGTGTGATTTGTTGTCTGTCTTTCCATATTAGCCCTGCGATAGACTGTTGACCTGTCCAGGGTGTGCCCTGCCTCTTGCCCAGTAACAGCTCATATATCCTCCAGCTCCCCATGGCATTCAGCTTCATCAGTGGTGATGGTGCAGTCGTGCTTCCCTTTAGGTTTTAAAGTGGGGCTAATTTCAGGTTAGGATCTGGCTCAAGGACCTTGAGTCAAGGTACTATCACACGCTGCAACAAGGAGAGAGACAGCACAAGTTTGTAAGAGTAGAAAAAGTAGCTTACTTCACCAAATACACAAGTAACTTAGCATAGAGAGAGTGGAACAAAACAGAACACATGCAGACAAGCCCGGTTGAGAGGAATCTCCCCTGAGAGTGCCAGAGTCAGACTGCAGAAGGATTGAGGTTTTAAAGGCCAATGCAGTGCAGTGCCTCTAGTCACTTCCTGTAAGCTGGAGCACAGCACATAGAACCATAAAGCCTGAGTGCCTTAGGATTTTCACAGTGCTACTTACTTACTTCATGAAGATTAGAAATGTGCTTTGGCCCAGATAATTAAGCGATTTGCAACACATGCAGCAGTGCTTTTAAAATATCTCCTGTAATTAACTATAAGTCAGTATACAATAACATCTATTTGCATATCTGTGTAAAATCAAGAATTTGACATTGCTAAAGTCCCAAAAGACCACCAGCTTGACGAATGATAATGAAATCACAGACACCTAAGAAGATTAATTCCTTATTAAAGCTATTTACATATGCCTGCTCATGACAAACATGATAGCTATGGCTGGGAATTCTGCCAAGAAAGCCATTTTGTCAATGTGTTTGTCAGTGCTACCATCTGCGTGACTTCATTTGGATAACACCTCCCTGAACTTTGCCCTTCTTCTCTTTGCCTGCAGTACAGTCACTCTGTTTTACTTCTTGACTTTTACAAGAGTTTGCACAACATTGTGATATATATATATATGTTATTCTGGTGTCAGTAAGCTACACTTAGCGCTGACTCCTTCTATTGGTCAATCGCTACTGATATATGAGTGCTTGTGGGTTATCTATCTGTATATTGATTGCATATAGACACAGTGAATGTACTTTGTGGCCGTCTGTGCATGCTCTGAGTGGGTGTGCATAGGTTCATGACAGACGATGGGTTCGACTGCCATGTGCCCTTTGCGGCAGCAGAGAATCTGAACCACGACCTCCTCCGTCAGCACTCCCACAAATCCCCTCTACTCTGTACGTGGGTATGTCTGCATATGAAGATGTGTTTTTTTAATGCCTTGAACATTACCACTTAATGCCCTTTACATATACAGGGAATATGGAGGCCTACAGTACAGTATGTGACATTATCCCTACCTCTTTTTTTGTCCCTGTGTCTCATATATTTTGGTCACTGAACCTTTATGTGAACACAAAGCCAGCTTTTACATACATATGAAAAATATAAAATGTGGATTGTGCAGATTCAGCTTACGAGTGGTGGACCCCATGACTGGGTTTTAGTTTACCCTGGAGCTGTCAACCTTAAGCATTAGATCACGCCTTTCTGACCCGGATTAGATAGACAGACAGACAAACAGGTGGTCGAACCACCCCGGAGGATCATGGTCCACTCCACCCGTCTGTCCTCTGTGGCATAGTTTACCCTCCTGGCTCTGCTCCTGCCTGCCCTTGTCTGCCTTCCAAACACCAACTGCCCCACCAGCTTCCCCCCAGACCTCTGGCCTCAGTTATCCATGCTCTCCTCGGCATGTAGGCATGTGACTGGAAGGAGGGGTTACATTCATCAAATTAGGTCTGGCAACAGTTTCTTTTTTCACACATTCACTCTTCTTTCTTTCTTGCTGTATTATATTATGTGCATTTATGCCTGAGTTGGATCCCACTCATGTTTTCAGCTCTCTGTCACTTCCTCTTTTGTTCATCCTTCATCCCATTGTTGCTAATGCACATACATGATATTCTTGAACTGTGACTAGTGACTTATCTACGCGACCATGTGAAATGTGTATTGGGCAATGCTACCACCTACTGGTAAATGTGTATAGAATAGAATAGAATAGCTCTTTATTGTCATTGTTACAAAAACAATGAAAGGCAGTTTGGCATCTCTCCATGTGTGTTGAAGTACACAATAGCGTAAGTATTTACACAATAACACAGACAAATTTACATTTACACGAGAAAGATATGTACAAGTTATAGATAACCTGCATACATACAGATACATACATACATATATGGGGGGGTGGAATATTGTACATGGGGGGGGGGGGGGGGGGGGGTGCTGTTGCAACTATAATAAATACTGTTATAATAACTACAGTTTAAAGAGGTAGGAATGTTGGTTGCATTAAAGTATACATAGAAATATGGATTATAAATAAGGTGTAATGGCCATGAGTGTTGGCAGTGCAGTTATCCTCCAATCAGGGTTGAGGTAGGGTATGTCTGCCAGCCTGTGGGTAAAAACCTCTGTTGAGTCTGTTTGTCTTCGTCCTGATGGACCTGTAGCATTTACCAGAGGGAAGTGGGGAAAAAAGTGAGTGTCCAGGGTGCGAGGGGTCTTTGATGATGATGTTGGCTTTCTGCTAAAGTCTGCCAGTATAAATGTCTCTGAGGGGGGTTAGTGAGGTGCCAATTGCCCACTCTGCTGCCCTCACCACCCGCTGCAATTTCCTCTTGTCCTCCGCGGTGCAGCAGTTGAACCAGAGTGTGCAGCAGTAAGTCAGAAGACTCTTGATGGTGGAGCGGTAGAAGTTTACTAGCAGTCTCTGGGGTAACTGGGCCTGACGTAGTTTCCTGAGAAAGTACAGCATTAGTTGTGCTTTCCCTACCTGGTGGGAAATGTTTGTATTAGGCATTTGTACTATAAGTCACTTAGCTTACACTTCTTGTAATAGGCTCTATTGATTCAGAACTTCACATAGAGTGAAAGCTGAATTTGAATACAAGCAGAAAAAATACAGTCAAGAATAGTTAATTATATTCATCTCAAGACTTTTGGGCTTATGTCTTAAAGAGTTAATTTTTAACTGTATTAGATCGATATCTATATCCTTCATTAAACTTTAAGATCTTAGTGATTACGGTACTGTGAAAAAGTCTTGAACCACCTTCTTAATATTTTGTTCCCAAGGAGCCAGACTTTCCTGTAATTTCTTTAAAATGGTCTTGGGCAGTGGTTCTCTAGTTTTTTGGGAGATTTGTCAGCATTGGCTCCTTTTTTACTACTTTTTTGTCCAGTCCTGACCAATTGTTTGTTTTGTTCGATAAACCACTTAACAGTGACATATGATTCATTCAAACACACACAAAAAACTCAACTGATGAACCAGTGTTATGTCAACACATAACAGGCAACTTAGCCAAGAAACATTTTAGACTGCATCATTGTTACTAGCAGCCTGTCACAAAAACATATAAATTATGTCCATAAAAAAACAAAATAGGGAAACTCGAGGACAAAAGAATAAGTGACAAGCCTAAAAAATCTGCATTAGATGACCAGTATCTGAAGGTTATGTCTTTATGAGATGGGGAAGAAAAGACCTGGGAGATGCATCCTGCCCATCAGTTGATTGACCTACTGTCTGCCAAACTTTCATTAGTGGTGTCAGTGCCAAGAAACCATTTGTAAAGAAGGAAAACAGGGAGAAAAGGCATGAATATGCCAAATCACACAAGAAATTGACTAAAAATCAGTGACAACAGGTCTGATGGAGTGATGAATCCAAATGTGAAACCTAAATCATCATCAGTCTGTACAGAGGAGGTTAGGAGAGAGGTATGACCGTTGGTGTCTATAGCTGGCTGCAAAACACAGCACTGCCATGATTTGGGGCTGTGGTCTTGGGGATCTTAATTTTAATTGTGAAAAATATGCTAAAATTTTGATACACCGTGGAATACATCCTGGAAAACATCTGATTGGCAACAGGTTCATTTTTAAGCATGAAAATGATGCCGAGCACACTGCAGTGAAAACATGCATCAGTCATGGATTGGCCTCCCCAGAGCCACGACCTCAACGCTACTGAAGCATCTTGACATAGAACAAAACAAACGGCAGTCAAAAACCAACGAAGAGCCTTGGGTGTTCTTCATGAAGCCTGGAGAACTATTCCTTAAGGCTACTTAAAGAAATGACAAGAAAGCTTGCCCAAGAAAGTTCAAACTGTGTTGAAGAATAAAGGTGGTCATACCAAATATAGACTTTCAATACTCTGTTTTTGTCTTATAAACCACTGCACCTGTTTCCTATCTTCCTAACAAAATTCAAAGCAATGACTGTGATTCAGGACTTTTACACAGTATTGTAATTCTATTGCTTTGAAAACAGTTTGTATTTGTAGTTTGTAAGAAATACAAAGAAAAGTGTATGTGACTTTTCAAATGTGCAAAAAATAGTTTTCTCTGTCAGGAAATGATGCTTGCCTGCTTGTGATTTTCGTGTGTGGGCATCCTGGACATGACATTCGTGTTCCTCCAATCTAATGGGGCTGCATAATGTTTTCCCAGAAGTCTGTGTGGTCTATTGAGTCAGCCTACAGTATGTCTGTTGGTACATCGAGGCAGGCGACACACTGAGGTGGAGAACAGTTACACCCAGTGACAGACACACTCAGGCCTGGGAATGTCCTCAAAGCAAACCACGAGCCAATTATAGCTGTAATCTATATAATTGCCACCAGAGGCTATTAAAGCTTTAAACTCCATAGCTGTACTGTATGTTTCCATTTGTCTGTCTCTAAAACTAGAGACAGACTTTGACAAATGGCCACCGTTTATTTTGTAATTTGTTTAACTTTCATGTAACCAAGAAATGACATAAATTTGTAGTTGTTGAATGAGAACATAGTGGCCCTTCTACTTAGAGGAAAATAAAAACATCAATTTAAATTTTGTTGCTTTAATGTTAATTATTATAAATGATAACAAAATCGCATTTTGCAGATTTCTTTTTTTTGTCATAGAAATTGTATTTATTTTTTTAAACAATTGAACTTAATGATAATTTATTGTATGATTTCTTAAAAAGGAGCTTTTGCATCTTTTCCTGGAAACATGGTCTCTATAAACAGCTTTAAAAATTATGAATTATAAACTGTTCTGCAAACACAGGCTGCAATAAGCTTATTTGACTTGTGAATTGCATTTAAAAGATTAAATATTGTTTGTTTAAAATTTGTTTGACAGAGACCTGAAAGTCTCTGCTCCACAGCTGGTTCCAGTTATACAAGCACAGAGAAAGAAGTTAGATTTTTTTTTTTTTATTATAATGTCTGTCTGTAAGACTCATGAATGACAGACTGGAATATAAGCTTCAAAGGAAATGATGCTGATATACGTCAATGGAATAACAGTATCAGTTCTGTCATACCCTCAGCTTATTCTTAAAGCTCAGAATATTGATGCTTCATTGGATGCTGGATGCTTTCAGTACATAATAGTGGCCACATGGGTGCAGTGTGAAAGCATATTCTACCAGACAATCTGCTAAGTCTGAAGATATTACACATGCAGTCCAGCTTCATAAATATGCACCATGTATTTTCCCCCAGAATGACAAAGTAGATTAATTACTCATGGGTATGTCAGGGTTTGGAGGAGGAAACAAGTTTACAGTGTACATGTTAGATCTGTTTCCTTCACTTATTGAGCAAGAGTGCTTATATTACACTGTGCTGCAAGTTGTGATTTGCTAATGTCAGGAATTGCTTACACGGCCATCGGGATGACAGAGATAGAGCGTATGTGGGGGAATATGAGAAAGAAACCAAGAGCAGTCAGTTGCTTGGAGTAGGTCAATTACACCAAATTAATTCAGCTCTTTGCAGTTACTGCGATTGTTAGATAAATCGATACATGTTCATTAGCCTGGAGTAGCACTGAAATGAAATATGCTTGGCTGGTTGGAGGATAGTAATGGGCCGATGATGAGCCAAACGAGATAGTGTCTCACCTAGCCCGAAGTAGGAAATAGAAATAAATGGGTAGAATAACCCTAATGACATCAAACACCTCCAAGCTACAAGATAATCACAGTATGTGATTACCAGTACGTATATGCACATTCTAAGTGATTCACAATAGCTTGCCATATCTCATTTCCCCATCTTTTTTTCTACCCTAAAACTGAATTCTATTCCTCTTGCTTAGTGTCTTCAGCTCCTTGACTATCCTCGGGATTAGCCTAAAGCTAGATGCTATAGAGCAGTGGTTTGAAACTTTCTGGGCCCAAGGTTCAATTTTTGTGCAAAAATGGCTTCCTTCATCTAGACAGTGGAGCAAAGGGAGCTGCCTTTTCAGATGCAGCACTCTTTTGAAGTAGCTCTTCTTTCTGAAAATATATTTTGGTTATCAAGTATCTCTTTAGCTTGTTTGACAACATATTAGCATTAGCCAACTTGATCCCAAACTGCAATTCCTACCAGTAATCTCAATGTTGGATTAGTTGGGATTTCTTCCAGGTAAGAAAATGTTTTTTAGTTGTTTTTTTTTTAAATAAACAGAAGAAATCCATCTTGGACCATCTTGGCTATCTCAATGCCAAGAAGCATCCCAGCCTGCCTATATCATAAGATCGTGGTCTGCTGTGAGTAGGGTCAACTTTTATCTTTATCCACCCAACAGTCTTATTAGACATGTCCACTCAATAATTAACTACAGAAAATATGGATACAAGAAAACATTAAGGCTATTTTGTTTCATGACCTGGTGTTCTGGTCACCCTAAAAAGCGAGAAAGCAAATCTGACCCAAGTGATTGGGTGTGAAAGCTTCTTACAGAAGTATTCAGAGAGTGTTGGCAGCAATTAAGCAAACTGAAAATAGGATTCAGAATAAATACTGATGGGATGCTTAATGTGAATCAAGAAAGGCCATTTACAGGTGTTCAATAGCATTAAAAAAAGATACAGAAAAAAAACAGTACAAAGAGGAGCATTCGCATGTGGAGTAACACCTTTCATTGCACAGCAGAGGACAGGCTTTTAGTGCACGATTGCCACGAGTAATTTGAGCCATAGGACCTCCAGCCATGTAGCTGTGACAGTGCAGCCACTCAATAAGCTAACTCGGTCTTGGTAAAATCACCCTGGGACCTCTTAAGAAGTGGTAAAGCAGTTGAGCCCTACGTAGTGGTGTGTAATTCCAACCTAACCCACAGCCCTAAACAGCCATAATTCATTGGCTTAAAGTGCCACAAAGACATGCCACCAGTTCAGCACAGGTGATGTGCCTCCGGTAAACTCCGAAACTTTAAAGAAGGAGAAGGAGAAAAATCTTTCATCTTGGCTGGAATGACCGTGAATGTGTAATGATACCTTCCTTTATTTGACCACTGCTGTGTATTTGGTATAGGTCTGCATATTTGGAAACATGGCCTATGTTACTTTGGATTGATCACTTACAAAGCACAGTTGGTGCAATTTTCAATGGAATCACTCTCTTCTTAAGAAATAGGAACTTTTTATAAATACAAAGAGCATATGACACTGACATTCTGGGACAAGGGATATTCGGTAAAAGCATGTACCCCTTAACAAACCTTTTTAACCCTTCTCAGCCGTAGAGTCTTTCACATTAATGGTGCATTCTGTGACATGGTTCGCCTTTCCGTCAGTCCAGACAAGTCCATGAAAGTGACAACGGAGGCTATAGTAGGGCTGTTTGATATAATGATATATATCGGATGACGATATAAAAACGTCTATCGTTTCATTTTACGCTATCGTTTGTTTTGTGGTGTCGCAAAATAAACTCTTTACGGCAATATTTTTTCATCGTTTTGATGGTCACTGTAGTGGCTATATTAATTTCTTAAAGTTCTCTCTTTCTCTTATATTTTATATAACCACACTACAGACGGACAAGCGCCTGTTTTTATGCGTCGTGGTTAGCAACAACGACGATAACACCATCGTGTGTCCACTTGTTTATGTTCCACGTAAACCTTTCACAATAAAGCTCAAGATCCTGTTAAAACATTTCAAAATAAATTGAATCACGTGAAAGAGCAGATTGTTTACGGATGAGAATTAAAAAAGAGCCTCCAGGTGCTAAAAAATAAACCTTAGACTCAAACGTTAGAACAGGCTTTTCCCCGCAGCACGCGGTATAATAAATACTCACAAAGAAAACGGCGGCCTTTACAACTTATGTCTAAAAATGTATAGTTTCATGCATCGGTTAAAACACTCGACTTCAGCTACATGACGCGCAGCTGGAAACACTTCCCGCAAGACGAGCTGCCCGAGATTCACAGAATTTACGGAAAATGTTAAATTTTTGTGATTTATATCGTTATCGGGACGATAGCCCTAGGCTACAGTACAGCAATAGCTGGCATACATGCACACTGTGTGATATAAAATGCATAATGCTAGAGGTTTCTTACTATAGCAAAACAGATAAACATGAGTGTGATCCAGGATGTTATTGCTGTTCAGGCCATGTTTTTAGTGAGATGAGCAATTCAGATGTAGTGGGCAACATGTGATGAATAGATGTAAATACCTTGTTAGACTGCCACCCCCAGTTTTACAAAAACAGTCAACAGGATGCTGACTTGAAGCCAATCTGTTCAGATGTCGTCAGATTAATGGAAGATAGCACATGTTCGAAAGAGGCATTAGTAAAAGAACTTCTTCTGACAGACAAATGCCAAATAGGTTTGCTTCGGGTATAATGGTTAATGGCAGAAGGTGATGTGGCTGTTTGATCATATGCAGATGATTCATCTTAACCAGTACCTTTCTCCACACTTGATCAGCTTCAGAAGAACAACTGCCTTGACTCATGTGACCGAATGAATCAAAGGCTTAAATTAGACTAGGGTGGTTAAACTGCAATCCTCTAACCTTTTCTCTTTCCTGATGCATACTTGTTGAATCAAGATTGTGATAAACACTATTTTCACAGTAGTCCAACAAACAAAAAACAGTCAATTTAAGGTGTCGAATATGCAACAAAGCAGCACAAGTATGGGTAGCTGTTGTTTTTTTTAACTCAATGCTTTTGTCCCACTGAGCTCAACTCACTTTGTTTTCTGCAGCATCATTTATAACAGAATAGAGTGGTATAAGTGTGCTGTGCAAAAAGAGCTGGATTTAAAAATATTTAAATAAATCTTATAAGTATGATAAGCTAAAGTTAGAGAGCCTAGGCTGAGATGGTTTGGACATGTGCGGTGGAGAGACAGTGTATATATTTGACAAAGGATGTTGAAAATGGAGCTGCCAGGCAGGAGGAAAAAGAGAAAAACCTCGGAAAAGATTCGTGGATGTAGTGAAGGAGAACTTACAGAGGGCTGGTGTAAGAGAAGAGGATGATAGGTATAGGGTGAGATGGAGACAGATGATCTGCTGTGGTGACCCCTCAAAGGAAGCAGCCGAATATCGCGCAGGAGGCATTGGAATATATTCATATGAGTAACAGAGTAGAACTTAACTGAGCTCAGGTTCACATAGCATGTCTGAGGGAGGAGGAGAATCCCAGTACAAGACCCATCCTATCGTCTGTCTTTATTGGGTATTACAGGCAACTAAGGTACAATTGTCATGTTTCAGGATTTTAGTCATATTTCTAATCGAACTGGGGATAACTTTTTCACAGGTTTGTGTATCATTGGGGAAAACTGGAATTTTTTTGTTTTTAAATACCCAACTGATAGTTGGAACAAGGAGGAGGTAGGAGGAGACTGATAAAATATAACAGAAGCAAAACAAAAAGATCCAAGGCCGCTTGCCCAGGTGTTTCTGAGAACTCCAAGTGACTGGAGCTGATGGCATGTTCATGTTGTCACCAGCTGGCTTACAAATGACAGCGACAAGAAAAAGCAAATTCTGCAGTGTCTGTATGTAGTGTATTTGCTGGGAGGGAAATGAACAGAAAGAAAAAAAAGATGACTTCAACAAAAGTCTTGTTGTAGACTTGGAGAGATCATTTAAGAACAAAGAATAATAGGTGGGGTAAGAGTAATCAAGCATCGAATAGAAACTACACTGTTTAAGCTTGTCTGCCCTGCAAACGACCTCTCCTGATTTGCGTGCTGTTTCCCCTTGTGCATTTTCTGATGTCTAGTGCAGTTGTCCTTAGAGTACAGCTGACTACACTAACTACTGTGAAGAGATTGGACAAGATATCAACCAAAGAATTTATCAGTGCTTAGTTTTTTAAATGCTTGACGTTTAAAGCATTTATTTTTAGCATGCGGTTATCTTTGGGAATAACTGTTGGGTTTCAGGGACTGTGGCAAGCCCGAGAGTGCCATTTGGATATGCTCAAATTGCCTTACAGGGCATAGATTTTTAAAGCATTTGTATGTGTTTACTCATGTCTATGTTTATTGCCTATGGATGACCTTATGTGGGATGGTGAGTAAATGTTTGTCAAGTGGCTCCTGACAAGTTGCCTGTTCATGGGCTTGAGGCTGTTTGCCATACAGTAAATGGCTACTAAGTTCACAGCATGTGAGAACAGTCTGGCCTTTCAGAACAAAACCTCCTGTTCAGAGTATTTCAATATGCCCAAGCCTTGCATGTAAAGTTCACTGGCTACAAGCATCTGCTCAGCGCCCCCTCCCCCCACACACACTTTTTTTGAAAGGGCATAAGAGAAAGGTCTAGATTTCTTTTTCAGCGGTATAGGTCTAATGTTATGTGAACAGCATATACTGTGCAGACTGACTAAAAACATGTAAAATAAATTAACATCAGACAAGAACTCGTTTTTTTAGTGTATATCTGTAGATAATTCTCCTTCCTTTATATTTTGCTTGGAAAATGGGACCAACTGGTTATGGCTGATGGCCACACCTCTCCGAAACTGCTTCTTCCTGTTTTCTATTTTTTTCTCTGTATCATTATAGGGTATTTACATTACAATATAAAGCACCTTGGGGGAACTGTTTTAATTTGGTATATATATAAAATTGATTTGAATTGAACTGAATTGAATTGGAATAGGTGCAGTAATTTATTGAACCATGTGCAAACATACACAGAAATGCAGTACATAAACAGCAGATATTGCCCGTTGAATCCAAATCTGATCATACCTCTATGCATTCATAATGAGAAGATTGTTTGCCACTTATTTCAGTCCAGTTCTTGTGTAATTTGGCATACCTCAGCTTTTCTTCCTGTTTCCCTTCCTTAAAAATGACTGGCTTCTAGACAGCCACCCTTCCCTTGAGACCATTGCAGCTGAAGGACCAGGTGTATCTCTCAGATCCTGTGTCAGATCTTTGTGAAAGTAAGTATCTGAAAGTGTCTTGACTTTCAGATACTCTTCAGCTGCTGTACATGGGTTTTTAAGACATTTTTCCTCCATTTGTCCGGTTTCCTCAGATTTTTCACTGCACCCCATGCTCAGATATCCAAGTTTCTGCCTAATGTATTTGAGAATCACCTTCTTTGACATTTTTCATAGATTCATGACTTTGGTCAGGTACCAGGATTGAACTAAACATGAGGGGAGTCTCCAAAGAAAAACTTTTAAATACCTTGGACATGAACTATTTTTTCAATCTGTGATTTAGTAAATTTAAATATATATATATGGCAATAGTTTTATTTAAACAAAAAAAATTATAAAGATTGGATTGTTGACATTTTTTGAATGTTAAGTAGCAAAAATTGCATGATTGTCTTAAAAATATAACAAACATAAATCCTCAAACAGGAGAACTTTCAAAAAAACAGCTGATATAACCCACTGTGTACTAATCACAGGACTTCCCCACGAGTAACTCAACACATGTTCAATTCCCACAACAGCTGGGGGGTGGGGAAAAGCTTTATTAATCATGCAGAACCGACAATTTGCTGTTTATCTTGATAGCAGTGAGTGCAGTACCCTCTTCAGCTGAAATGGTGCCACCCACAGCCATAAAAATACACACTCTCAGTCATAGTAAACAGCCTCATCTCCTCTCAGTTATTAATCACTGACATTATTCCCCTCCTCGCCTTGCTCTAATTCAGTCTGATGTTTGTTTCACAGAAATGATTATAGCTAGGGAAATTAACATGCACTAATGTGAGCACTAAAGGGCTTAGATATATGTCCGGTCTATTTAGTATAGACCAATTAATGAAATAATCACAAACTAGTCACTAATGCTCTGTATTCTTTTAACATTATGTTTTGTAGAAGTAAGATCACGGTGGGTTGTTCTGGAAGGAATTCAGCGGGAAAGCATGGAAATAGAACATTAATAATGCACACAAACAGTATTAATAAGCAGCCCTTTATTTTTTTAATGCAGTCCATGGTTGCTTAAATGTTTGTTTTTGTAATTTTATCAGTGTGTCTTTTTACTACATGAAGCAATATCAAGCTAAAGTGTGCAACAGACCCACTAATGCTTTGGTGTGATAGCAGATTCTGCACTCTCAGTCTATCATAAATTCTGCACGCCAAACAGAGCCTCAGTAGCAGATTCTGCTCCACTGATGCAGGAGAGATGGCCAAGTATCACAAAATCACATTTTATCAAAGAAATGCTCCATTTGCCTTACGAAAATAAAGCTTTGCAGCAGTAATTTTGGTATTTAAGTAGCTAAGCATGAGAATATTTATAGCATTTTTCCACATTACAAAAAAGAACAAAGATAGGACTGAGAAAAGAGACTGCTTCAGTTTATATTGCACTGTATTGATTGTCTACATAGATATTAGTCAAGCCCATTTACCTAGAAATTCTGGTTTAAATCACTCAAGTACTTACTGGAGTTAAATATTGACATTATCAAAGAGTAGACGTGTGTCTGTTACCTATAGACTTAATTTTGTGTGCATAAAGCCATTTACTTTTTTTTTTGTCTCCAAAAAACACTTCATTCTAGGTGATCCAAGTAATTGTGTACTGGGTTCCACATTGTTGCTAAGTCTGCAATAATGCTTACTGTCACTTTATGTCACTAAAACAGGTCAGAATGCTAAGCACTGAATTTGTTGAGATTTCTACACCAGTTTAAACATACATTCTGTTAACCAGTGCACTGTGCTGCACACTGTTATAATTAGTGAGACATATTGTAGTGAAACTTTACCTCAAAGTAAGCCATGAACTGTGAGTCTCTTTTCAGTTTGAAGATTTGTTTCAGTTACAGATTACTAGACCAGACAGATTGCTTTGACGTACTAGTCATAATTCTTGAGTGACTGTCTACTCCAGTAAATACTAATGTTTATTTCAGTACCAGTAATGTGTGCTAAGATTCTTCTCCAGTAGGAGACGTATTGTTTAGTCTTTACATCCACACTGAGACTGTTCTAGCTTGCACAGTGTTTGTCTTTTCACAATTGAATAATAGGATCCTGCTGATACAAGGCATGCATCTAATAAACTTCAGGAGAATGTCACAAAGCGTCCTGCTGATGAACATGTACATAAATTAAATAAGATGATTCGAATGAATCAAGAAAAGATCTAGATTATCCATTCATTTGAATGTCTTCATTCCTAATGTCAATCCCAGAGGAGTCCTTGGCAAAAGAAGTAATAAAGCTCCCATCATTTAAGAAATGATCAATCAATCATTTATTTGCCTGGCAAATACAGATGTGTAATCTCTTTTACCAGTGATGCTTTATGTTTATACAGTAGTCTTTTGGGGTCGTAAATCATTGAAAACTCTGAAAGATAGAATCTGTAGTTTTTAGTTGTTTTATGTTTCTTTTCATGTGAAAAACAAGAGCAGCCACAAGTGCTCTCAAAAATAAATAAATTAAAACAAAAACAAGAGTAATTAAGTCCTTTGTGAATTCACCATGGGTCACTTTGCTATGAATCCCTCGCAGTAGCAAAACACAATTCAAATTCCAGATCAAATATGCATCTTTGTAATTCAATTAATGCAATATACATATAAAAATATCCTTTACCTTGGGTATTCTCAAGATGACACCCCCCCATACACCTTAAAAATGAATAATGATTTTTCATGCTTCGCCCCAAAACCCACAAGCATTCCTTGAGGCTTTGAAAAGAGCAAAACATTTCATTTTGGGGTCAGCATCAGGGAGTACAGGTCACTGCTAGTCTGTGCTTCAGGCAGAGGGAAAGGACGCGAACAGACAAAGCTGCCTTCAAGAGTGCGCATCAATTGTGCATTCACGGGGGAGTGAGTCACTTCCATAGAAAAAGGGCTCTGAGTCAGAAGCCATAAATGTGTAGAAAGAGTTTTCAAATGCTTGGTGAGGTTCTGCATTTGAGGCCACCAGAAGGGGAGAAGAGCTAATTCTAAAAAAGAAGGAGTCATCGTTTGGGTGCTGTAGCATTTGTGCTGTACTGTGTGCTCAGTGTTTAATCCCCTGAGTTATAGCGCTCGAGTGAAATTTATTCCAAAACAGTTCACTGTTGCCATTCAGAGCAAACTTATAACATCTGAATTCTGCCTTGAAATTTGCTGCATTAATTGTATGTCTATCGCGTAATCAGTTCTGGAATATCCTGCTGTGTCAGTGGTTACATCCCCGATGTAGTATCAAACAAGCCCTGCGATGAAATGTTCCAGGCCAAACGCACTGCCAGACTCACCATGACACTTCCCTTTTATTAGCATCCAATTTGATGAGCTCATTTCCGCACCAACACTCTTATCACAAGCCAAGCCTGGAGACAGTCAGACCCCTAAGACACAGCCCCCCCCCCCCCCCCCCCCCCCACACACACACACACACACACTTTAAACCACCGCTTAGAGGGCTGTTTGATTCTTCAATTAATCTCTTGTGTCAGAGGGGAGAAGCTGTAAGTCCAAAAGCTATTGATAGCGTCCATGTTCGGAAGACTGAGAGTTGGCAGCAAATAAGAATTTTCAGTTGTTGTCCAAGCAGTTTGTTTTGTGTGTGTGTGGCACACAGAAAATCTGGTTGGTAAATACCCTAAAGTAAAATAAGCACTTGAAGGAAGAAAACGAAGCATAAAATCAAATACACAAACAACGAGATGTAAAGTTAATCTGCAATGTCAGAGGATTACACAGGATTTTTTTTTTTTTTACATCATTTTGCTGTTTCAGCAAGATGGAAGAGCACCGACCTTATCAAGACACTGCTTATATCACAGGCCAGAGATTTTTTAAGGGTCAGCACTTTTATGATTGCCTCGACTCATATTCACAAGTACAAGTATATGCAAGCACGACGACAAAAGCACTCACATACCCATAAAGACATCCTTACAAACACGCTCGCTTAAACCATCCATAATCACTTTATCAGCCTCGCGCTGCCTGCTGAAGCATCAATTGATTTGTTGCCAGTACATGTCACTCCTCTCCAGTGCTGTTAAATCTCCCAAGTATGGAAGATTAGCATCAATATATAATTCTAAAATTAATTTGGAGGAAAATGAGGGATAAGTGCATCGCATCATCGAAAGTCAATTTGTATATCTCACCCTCACCCGTGAGGTCAACTGCGTACGGTATTGGCCACAATAATGCTAGACTAAAACAAGATTAATGACGCAAAGAGCGAGCCAGTGCTGGTGGAGGTTACAGGAAATGGGCACACACTGATGTTGTTTTTTGTTGTTTTTGAATGCCTGTGCGAGACACTGCAGTGCTCAGTGTCAGCTCCAACTGTTCAGCATTTAAACCATCAAAACTGTAAAACGTTAAATCACCGATTCTTTACGGACAAATTTCCAATCTATTATTAGACATCAAAAACGCTTCCTATTTAATTCAGGTTGGCCGCTAGAAAAGTTTAGCTTCTCTGACATCAGCTCAACAACAGCTCTGAAGAAATTAACAGCTATAGTTCCTGCCAAGCTTCAGGGCCACAGAGCATGCCAGAGTTTAAAAGGCTCAGCATGCATTTGTCTCAATCACAATTTTTACAAGGCAGAGCTCAGCTATCATTAAAATATTTCCTCACACAAGACCATGAAAAGCATCATTAAATGATCTGGATTAGATTTCAGTGTTGATGCAGGAGAGGATGCATAATGGAGCTTTTTAACGATATGTTGTTGACAAATGAGGCAAATTCTAAAGATGCTGGAGTCTAATCAGGAGCCTTGCATAGTGTGTGTTTCTGATTGGTTGTAGTGCCCAAGGTATATTTCCATAGTGATAAATCACAGAGTCATATTAAATTGTGCAACTCACAGCAATAACACATTAGCAATAAGTATTCTGATATTAACAAATACATTCAGCATTGCATGTTAACAGAATAAAGATGATGTTGGCGACTAAATTGATTCCGGCTTTCTTTTTTGTCACAGTTATACAGGCAGAGTTGTAGGAAATGGTCTGCATGCCCAGAGGAATAACCCAGAGGTCAAAGTTCGCAATGTGGAGTGCGCAGTCGCTGAAGCCAAGGAGAGGCTGGAGAACTTCAACACGGTAGGATGGATTTTTCAGTTATCATATGCATAGCTTAATTCTTTTATTAGACCAGCTATCATAAAAACAAGAAAATATTAATAGAAATCTGTCAAAAATGTGTTTACAACTATAAAATGTGTGCTTATTCATTAGTAGAATAACAAACTGAATTTATGTTTTTACACTAAAATGTGAGCCAGCAGACTGGACTCAATGATTAATAACATTCAACCACTAAACCTATTTTTGTCTGTTCAGGAAGTAAATAGCTGTAATTCAGCATCTAATAATTTTTTTCTCTTCTTTTTGTCAATTTTTCAGCTTTCTTGTCAAATAGTTGTTTGAAAATTTATGAATAACAACAATATTTATATTTTAGCATTAAAACTCTGATTTTGAGTAAAGAGCTTAACTGTGATGGATGCACATGGTCTAATTGTTGTGTTTTGTAATGAATAACAAGAGGAATTAAGAAGATAATAATAATGAATGTTGGTTGTGGACAAATGCAACTCAAAGTCTTTTTTTTTTTCTTATAAGGACTCAAATGCTATAACACATTGTCAAAAGAACTACTGAAATGTTCTTGCCATTTTCTTTTGATCCAAAGACTTGTTTTGAGCTCAGAGGCAGATATCAAAGATAAATGAAAAGGATAGTGTGTGAAAGGGAGACAGTGACAAAAAAGGGAATTACTGTGGAAAGGGAAAAAAAAAGAAAGATGAGAGGCAGGAGCAAAAGGTCATGAATGAGTGACAGATAGCATAGATGACACAGGCAGCTTCAAAGTGACACTGTTTGTCATGTAGATGGGGTTTAGGGCTGAAAAGAACCTAGAAGAAAAGGGCCATTTCAGACAGTCCCTAGAGGCCATTTGAGGAGACAAACGGACCAGGATTTGGTTCCCCTCTGCCCGCCTGCCCTTTTGTTGCCCTGAAAAAATTATGGCCACAGATAGAAAGTGCAGCGATGACTAGAGTTCTATCTCTATATCTCACTTTGCTTTTTCAGTTTGACCACTTTTATACCTGTGTGGTTCCCCATGCTTCCATCTTATGGATTTCCCTTTTTCTCTGTATTAACTGTATTTTTGTTTTATTCTTATTTGAGTCGATAGTGTCACTCTCTACTCTTTCATCTGTACAGCAGCCACACTATATATCACTCAACCTGTTAACTGGCAGTTCAAGATCATTCCTGTTAGACCACAACATCCCATTGTGCTGGTGGCTGTCAAGTGCCTCGTTGTCATGGAAACTATGCAGAGTTGAGCGGGTGTCCTGTTGACATTTACAGACTTGAAAAGCCTACCTTGCATCTACACTAGGTGCCAGAGCTTGACTGAGCTTTATGTTTGTGCCAGATAAGAGAGAGTATCACAGAGTGTTAGCCTGCATGAAGTGACAGTCAACCAAAGAAAGTCTTGGTCGACTGAAAATTGTTACTACTCTCAAACCAATCGATTGGCGGCACTGGGTGGGGGGTGATAAGAGAAGAAACGTAGGTGTGTGCTCCTGCGAGACCGAGGAGCTAGTGAATCTGTGGTTTGGTGTGAATGCTGTTATAAATGAATTATTAGGGCAAACACGGAAATCGACCAGTTCTGATGTATTTGCACTTAAAGCCTTGAGCCTAAACTGGGAAGCTGTTTGAACATAATAACACCGACAGGTTTTTAGACTTATTTTAAATTTAGATGCCCTGTTGGTTGTTGGGCTTTGATATGCAAACTGTTGCAATGTTTATATTATTTTTATATAAACTGAAGCTGCACCAACAATTTCTTTGTTATGGTGTCAGAGGAAAAGTTGACAAAATGTAAATGTTAAATGAACAGAATACATTCATTTGGGAAAATGAAAAGCTACTAAAACACGCAGGAGGTGACAAGATTGGCTGATCAGTGAGAATTTGGCTGAATAAACAAATATCAACCAAGCTATCAACCAGTCGAACCAGAGATTACAGCACAAGTCATCACATGCGCTCATACCTGTGTGAACAGATCGCTTGCTAAGATGCAGATTTGCAGACATAGGAACACTAAAAAAAAAAGAAAAGAAAACTGTATGTTTTCTGAAATGCTGCATATTAACTTTTAAAGTTCATCTATGCCTGATAGCAAAGATGGTCACTATTTAGACAAATACTGTAGGCCAGATAAAAGTGGTTTTGTTCTGAATGTTCTGAACATTTTTGGAACCAGAAGCTTCAATTCATCGATAACCTTTGAGCATACTTTTGCTGGATGCTGGCAAACAGTTGATAAGTAAAGGCACAAAACATGCAACATGCAATTGTCAAACCCTGGGAAATACCTGAAAATTAATTTGCTTTTTTAAATCTATCTGCATTCATAAACAAGGACTGGAAAAGGAAGTTTTTCATTGCTCTGAGATTCAGGTATGCTATTGGAAAGACGCACACTGCTTTGTATACAGTGGGCTGCTGAGGGGGCCTGGGAGCATGGAGCGAACCTATAAATAACCAAAAACCAGCCAGGCATGTGATTGTCATTGTTCTTGGAAGACCTGCAAGCACATAAAAGTAAAGGTTATCTTACTAAAAGTGCAGGCAAACTATCAATTTTTATCTTTGAATAATTAAATAATGAGTTTGATTGATTTTATGTTAAATCTGATTTCATATTAAACAACAAAAAAAATAGTTTGATAGCATAATGTGTGACTGTGACAGTAACAAAAGGTAAAAAAAAAAAGAAATGTGTCTGCCTGGTTTACTCTCATGGACTAGATTATTCAAACCATAGCACATGCACAGTGTTGGTCCTCCATGCATGCTTGTACCACTTTCATCTTTTCAAAAACTCCTTTGAGTTTCAAACGCTCGCAACACTTTTAAGTCCTCACTTCTTCAAACGACTGTTTAGGGTTAAGATTTCGATTGTGTGTCGATGTTAGGAGGATAATTAGGCTGCGCGTTTGTCTTCTTTCATCCTTTGAACTACTGTGGATATTTATTTCATTTTAAATGGAAATTAGACGCTGACAAATAACAAATGCACACCGACTGCTTTTAAATCATATCCATATTTTCTTCTTTTTTTAGCTTAAAAGATATTGCAGGTTTTTCAGAGAAGGTCTAATCTCAGCTTTTTCCAGATTTGAATAACCTCAATTTCCGGGATTAGTGGGCTTAAAGACGTGTATATTTTTACCTACTGAAGAGCAGTTACACTCTGAGCACTGTGGCACTAAGAGGATTGGAAAACTACTCTTGATATATCGCAGACTATGACCCATCATCTAACCATGACACCCTTCTGTTTAAGCACTCAGATCCCTTTACAAAATGAGTATGTGTGTGAGTTTCACCCACACAGCCCTACACATACAGTACACACGGGGATAGAGCTAGAGGACATGCACACAACATTTCCACGTTAAATCAAGGACATAACATCTAGAAATAAAACTAAAATACACACACACACACGGGACAAGGCTAAATCTTGACCTTCTATAAAATAGTCCATTAAATGAGTAGGCCAACTCCCCTGTCCTCCCCTGTGTGCCTCCTCTAACTCTCCTCTTTCTCCTTTTCTTTCTTTTTGCCTGTAAATGTTGCTAATCCGGACAATAAATGTTTCAAAGTAGATTTCTGATTCTTAGCCATCAGTCCAGCTGTTTTTGGGTGGGGATCATTTCACAACGGTCTATCTGTTTCCATGTGATTATTAAGTCCAGATCATTTGTCAGTTTGTCACTTTGCACTTTTGTAAATGCAAAGTCAGCGGCAACATTCAGGGTAGGAAAAAAAACCCCAAAACACTCAGACGCTGATTCTCGTGCTTTATTTCTATCTTTATTTCACTCAGACTCACGCCTATAAAGGGGCAATAGCATTAACAATTTTGAAAGTGGTTGCAGGATAGAGAGTTGGAAAGCATAAAGATGCAATATAGTGAGGCTGACATGTGATTGATGGGACTGACTGCTGCTTTGCTGTCTTGTTTGGCCAGTGGCCCAGACAGGTTCCACATCAGAGAAGCCACGCTTGTTTCAGACCCACACTGTGCATATCCTCTTTGTGGGTCCAGTCAGTCCATGGCCCTATCAGCTGCTGCACAGACTCAGAGACTCAGAGTTCTATGTGCCTTTGTTAGTTAGACTTAATTGTGCTTGCTTTTTAGAAAAGGTTAAAATAAACAGCTGATTCTTTAAAGTATATCGGTTTTACAGATATACAGCTCTCAGCGGACATTCTGACTTTAGTATACATCTCTTTTATGATTTAGCAATGCCTGCAGCAGTGTGAAAGGGTTTGAGCTCTCAAGAGTTAGTGGAGTCCAGGGATGAAGAAAGAGTTCGGGCTGAGCTGGCAGCCTGTCACAGGGAGGGGACAAATTCTTTCCACTTGAAGAAGATGATGGAGTTGGTCTTCACAGGAGCTCTGCTGCTCTTTACTGCTGCTGTGGCAACGATACAGCAACAAGTCTCACTGCCCAGAGCTCTCCGTTCACTTGGCAACCAGACGTCATGAACCCAGACTGTAATTTAAATATAACTTTTTTTTTAATGCCATAATTAGATGCAAAGCTCATAAAAATTCAGTGAACTGTGGATGTTTTTTCTTCATTGGGTAATACTGTATTTGCTTGCCTTTTGGGTTATAATTTTAATACAGTGATTCTTGTCCTGTTAAGAAAATATGTGACTGGTTGTGTTTTTGGGACAGGGTTTCAAAAATCCCTTTTCCAAATCCTCCTTTTTAATCTTTTTCAATCTGCTATGGTATGCATTTGTAAAACCATATTAAAGACTGTTTTCTTAAGGTTATCACCAAGATGGATTACAGACTCTTGTGGCTTCTCCTTTTTAGTAAATGTTATTGAATCAAGGAGATGCTGGGTTTTTATGTGAAATTATTCACTTTTCCATTTGGGATGATGGGGCATAAAAGTGCAATTGATCATATTGCTGCAAATTGGCACTAAATTCCTGATCTGTTTCAGTTGGGATTCTGAATATCTCATTTCGAGACACACTGATTTAATTTACTTTACATTAGATAAATAAACATATTTTCAAAGGCTTCAGGTAAGAAGAGAAATCTTGAAATAGAAAAAGAAGAGAAATGGATATCTCAGAGAAAAAGTAGGCCGCAATCTAATTCAATGTTCCCAGCATATTGGCCTTAGTAAAAGCACAAGTAGTGTAGAAGCTACACTGATTTGACCCAGTAAGTGGGTTGATTATCCTGATAATGTTTGGTATTCATGGTGTGTAAACTGGATTGGTGCCTTGAAGTCAGCTCTTCAAACCTTTTGCTCCTTTATAAGGACATCTGAAGCCGATTTTCATGTCTAAAAAATCTGCTTCCCAGCAGCAAATGAGCACCATTCGCTGTCTTTCGACCCGCACACCTCTCGCAGGAAGCTGTCAGAACATGCACTCAGAAAAATGCTGATGTCACCGAAACTGCCACGCATTTTTCAATAACATCTCCATCACTTAGCTGTTAGAAGTCAAAGTTTGTTCCCGTGCGCATATATTCCACACACGAGCTGTTTCACTCAGTACCTTACAGGAGCAGGGTGTGACAATCCAATGCAGCGATTAGGTAATGGGGGTTACATGAGGGCATGTCCAACAGAGTGTCACTAACAGCGACAAACTCAATCAGCTTGTGCTAGCTTGTAGTGGAGGTGTGGCTCGGCAGTTGTTGAAAAATGTTGAAAACATTACTCAGAGTTCTAAGAAACTTAGGTGGATTTTTCTTTCCACAAACAGCATCTGTTTTCAGATTTCATACTGATTTAATAAAATGTCATGCAAAATTAGTCCATGTGAACACCTCTGGCTCATTATATTCAAGATTTGGTTCACCAAGACAGATCCTTCTATAGCTTTTCTCTGTGTTTCCCCTATAAATTTGCCCAAATTGTATTTTGCAATTGCATCCAAACATGGTTTTTTTCTCTCTTAACATGTGGGGAATATGAAGGCTGCTGTAGACAGATGGAGTAATTTAAATTATAAAAACAAAGCTATGATAAACTGTATTATAATGAAACCACTGCTGCCATCAGAAAATAACAATTGCTCTACATACACATGGATAAGGCTCTTTTATAGTTATGAACAGTCTTGTTGACCATAACAGGTATAATTAATATACACAAGCAGCACAGTACAGCTACTCCAGGTATGGATGGCAGAGCACTGCAGCTGTCCAGAGTTTGTTTTGAACCTGTCACTCTTCTTAGGATGCACCGTTTTCATCTTTTCATTCCTATACTTTTAGAAGAAGCTTCTCCCTCGCTCCGTCTCTCTCCCGGCCGCCTTTTCTTTGTCAGGCAGTGTGAGAAATAGAGATAATTGCATCCAGTTCCTCTTTAATTGGGGACATCCACAGACACACAGACATAACACATATTTAAACACTCTTATTTTGTCTCCCAGCTGATGTTTGTTTTCACATAAAAGCATTGTGGGCCGTAATAGTATGTGAGAAAATGTAGCCAATTTAATTCAACAAGTTGAGAGTACTTATGTTATGCAGACATTCACCGCTGTCAGTTTTTCCTTCAGTATCCTCCGGGATTTCCTTTGCTTGCCTTTTTTTTCTGTCCTCATATGCAGTTTATTCACCACTGCCCTCAAAGAGGTGATACTGTTTCAGACAGGGCTGAAAAGGAGCAGATGTGGGCACATGGAGGATAGGACTTATGATCCTTGTCCGCAAGGTTGGCAATCATACCCTAAATGTATGCATAGCCATATAAAAATGCTTACTGTAACTGTTGCAGTAGTTTTCATCATATGCCAAGTGGTCACATTTCACATTTTTACATTTCATGATTAGATGTCCCATTTATGTCTATATTACAGCAGAATCTATATACATACACTCAGACAGCTCAGTCTTTCTTCTAGACTCCAAGGTGATTGGTTACTCCTGGCAGTACAGATTTTGGCGTGACTAGGAAGCATTAAAAAATGCAGGAATTCAGCCCTTGATGCTCTCAAACCTGCCGCATCATCCTCTAACTAAAGAATGCTTTTGAAAAGAAAGAGAGAGGTGCATTAGTTGGCACTGGGAGAGGGGAACTAGAAAATATTTCATGATTTGGGATTTTATTCAAAGCCTTTTTGGAATACCTGATTTGCCCTTGGATGCCAGGGTAATTTCAAGGTAAGCCTTAAAGGAAAAGGTTTGTATCTTGTATCTGTGCCCTCGCCGTACTCATCAGCTTACACAACTGCAAGTTGTTCAAGCGCCTGTCTGTGCTCCTTTTTTAAAAAGAAAAACAACAAAATGTTTCAGTGTTCTTTCCCAGACTTGAAAACCTTTCATTTGTCTTTGTTGTTTCTCGGAAACTGTTGGCATTCAGTATATATAGATGATGGCATTAACGATAATAACTTCTGATTATCATAAAACATTGTAAAGTTAATTGCACTCGCGAATTATAGTTTGTCAGTCTTCATTTAGTATGTGAAACTATTTAAAGTTTAAATTGAAATTAAATGTAAATACACATGTTCTCAATTCTAATAGGTCGTTCTAACCCGACAGTACACAGACATGTCAGAAAGAGTGACGAGTCATGTTAAAACAAAACCATCTGTCTGCATCTCAAAGGCACAGTAAATCTCTGCCTTGTCCATAATGTAAAGTCTGCTGCTATTGAGATATTGTTCCCACTTGTCTACTCATTGTACCTCATTGGAGACAGATCAGGAGGATGACCCTTTGAGTCGTTGTTGTTATTTCTCATAAACAGATCAACCTTTGTATTGTTGAACATATTGTTACGGTTTTCTTTGTTGTTTTCTTTTTGTAGCATATTTTATATTTGAAAAAAAAAAAACTGACACAGCTTAGCAGGCGGCCTGTGAACAAACTCTCCCTTGATGTGGTGACGCCTTCTGCTCTAAAGCGAGAAGGAAAATTAAATAAATACAAACCATTTTAAGAAAGTGCTTAAGATGCTCATTGAAATCCAGAGCAGTCTTTTTCTATCACATCATACATTCATGTTATTCATATCTGTCTCTAGCTCCACGGACAAAATATAAATTTGCTTCCTCGCTATGTTACAGTTGTAAAGGAAGGACTTTAGTTTGACCATTTAGCAATCATGACTTAACAAAAATAACCCAACACCCTGCACTCAGTAGACAGCAACAACACCTTAATTGATTCACTCCCTAATTAACATGCTTTAAGGACAGCTGGCCAAGCAACACTGTGTCAAACATCCACTCAGTGCCATAGTTATAAGCTTAATATCACGCTGGCATCAAGTGATGGCGAACATTATGCTGTTTAGCCGAGCATTTGGTTGTGAACTGCTGTAATGCACACTGAATTTATTTAGTTGCTTTACATGATAGAAAAATCATAATGGGTTTATCTTATTCAAAACATTTCCAGCTTGTCTCAGTTATCAGTCATTAGTCTATCAGCAAACTGTAATATGAATTACCTCATACTATAAAATTTGGAACTCTGTCAACTGTCAAATATTGTTCACCTTGTTCCCCTCCTATTGTAATTTATTTCACACTTGTGAAAATTAAGACATCCAGTTTTACCATTGACTTTCACTTTTACCTGAAATGTACAAGATCTGGTTTATCAGCCTGTACTTAAGTGGTTATAGCTGTATCATCTCATTTTACTCTCTCGGGCCACAGTGAGAAGATGTACTTTCACATTGGTTGAATGTGAAACATGATGGAAGTAATGAGTATACCGATTATCATGTAAAAGTACCAGCTTGAGTCAAAACCATTCTAAATGTCTTTCTCTAGCCATCCCATTTGTAATCACTAATGTGATAGAAGAGGAAAAAAGAATACTAATGTGTCTGTTTGAATAACTCTGGTACCCAAACAAGCATTTATTTATTATCTTAAGTTAAATTCAGTTCCGTGTAGCTTCCTCGGTTTGTGCTTCAGTTTCTCTGTTTGTCAGTTTGGGGCCTTGACTATCTTGACATCTAGTTTTTGTTTTAAGTAAACCTCTTATAAAACATCTTATTAATTGAAAATTAAACCTTTCTTTACCATTAGCAACTAAATTAGTTGCCATGAGCGCGATTTATCTGTTTCCTTGCTTTTTTTTCTGCTAGTTGAGGTTGTAAGATTATCCTTATGCATCATTTTTGAGACCATGGGATTTTTGTTATTGTGCTATCATCAAGTCAAAATATACATTTTAAGACACATACATTTAACAGTTGAGATTCCTTTATGTTAGTCTGTAAGGGTCTGTGCAAATTTGCAGAATGTAAATTTCATGATAGTCTGTGCAGACACTTTTTTGGACCTACATGGTGAGCCCACTTAACATTGTTTTTTCTTTGTGTTACTTATATCCCATCATGAACTACAAGCTTTTCAGGAAACTTTTTCCTGAATCCACACACTTGGAACATGTTGCAGACTGACAGCCACCCTTTGTAGAAGCACATTAAGCTTGTTGAAGATAGCATGTTAACGTTTACTGTAGTTTGAAACATCACGTGGGATGAGTGTGTTTTCACTGGACGACTAGCTGATCTGATTCTTTGTCTTGTTTCTCTTTAGCTTTCACTCTAATTCTTATAAATAAACTTGTCTGGTTTTGTGAAATGTTTCTTTTGGAGCACTGAAGGCTTAGAAGAGAACTTGTTCTTCTGTTGTCAGGTGTATGAGTGAGTCACTGGGGTGGTGTCAATAGCAAAGACATCTGTAATCCCACAACACCTGAAGACATGTCGAGAGGTGAATGAGAGGAATGGGGCCAACTCCATGCCTCTCATTCACCTCTCAACATGTCTTCACTGGTTGTGCCTTCCCTTTAAGGTCAGTTAGTCCCAGGAATGATCTTGTAAACTTTGTAAAGCAGGTTTAACAGTGTATTCACACATGTGTGCAAATGCATCCATCTATAATTTCACATAGATATCAGAACTTTCACAAGTTCTGATATCTTTGCCCTTATTTTGAACCTAATGCTCAAAGTACAGTTTTCTTATTGTGTCATGAGAGTTTGTCAGACATGGTGTTATGGAGCAGAGACCACCCTGATGATGATGGACAGCATGAAGGGCCAACAAAGCCAATTAGTGGGCCACACAGCAGGAGGGAAGGATATGGTCCAGGCTGATAAAGTGTCATTGCAGCAGTATATAGACTAATACCTAATATAAATTAGAATAATTCACCAAAAGAATTAACAACTACCACTGTATAATTGGTTTGTTTTCTGCCAAACCTTTCTACATTTCATAACCTTTCTGCTCTCAGAAAGTGTCCTGAGATTTATACAGGAAGTAATGGGATCTTCCACTATGATCCAACAGTCCAACAGATGACAGATTTTTGAAGGATCTGCAGTTAAAGTATATCATATTTTATCTATATTAAAAGTTGCTCATAGTGTTTCACATGCAGGATATTGGGATCTTATGCATTAACCATATTTCTGTGCATATGCAGGACACAGAGGAAATGTTTCCAGAATTGGCAGAAATGGAAGACTGGGAAGAGCTGGGCAGTGGGGAAAGGGAGGAGGGCAGCACCACAGAGTGTGATGATGAAGATGGTTGTCAAGCCTCAGGAGACGGTCAAGACAAACACTGTAAGTCACACCTTTCCCTGCAAAAACACTCACTATACAAGCACAATTCCACACGAAGTCTGCGTGTTTATTTAGAATATCAATTGTGTTATATGACTAAGGAAGTATCTGCCTCTGGAGAGACAGTGTGCTTTCTTTTTTTCAGCTAAGTGACCCTGTTATTGTTTTCTAAGAACTGTCACAAACTCTCTCTTTTATTCATCTCCTACCTGGCAAAGGATATTCACCTCAAATCACATTTTCACACTCTGCTGAGGCTCCAGCAGAATCCAGGTGGTGGCATATAAGTACCTTATATACCAGATGCCAAATCAAAAAGATGGCTTGCTTACTTACGGACACACTCTATTGGACCTCGTGTTCATTTTAATGAATATTTTATCTCCTGCAGAAATTTTACATTAATAATACCATATTACCATGGTGTTTTGTTTTTCCCAAGCAATGTAGTGAAAAACGAGGCTGGTGTAAAGCTTTGGGTTACAAGTATGGTGTGAGGTGATTTTTTTTTTTTTAAAGTGCCTATCCAACTGCAACCAGTGTTAGGCTTGTTGTACTTTAAAACTGATTTTTTTTTCAATGCACCTGGTAAATAGACCATTTGGAGATACCATACAGTGAGAGCTAGAAGGAAGTGGACGGGCAATACAAAGAGGGAAAGTAATAAAATCCCAGCTGAGTAAGCTGAGCCTCTTCGGCTCAGACTGCCAGCGTTTCAGCTGCTGATTCAGCAGTCTCTTAATATGTAGCATGTACCATGTTTACTCTGTCCACCACAAATCCAGACAAGCACATGTCGTACAATTGGATGACTGCATGCACATTTAAATATATATTTTAATGACGAGCAATTAAGTACAACACAGACTGAAGTGTATTTACGACTGTGACTATAATTGCAAATTTACATACTGCTTGTCAGTCTTTCTCCGTTTCCTTTCATTCACTTCACTTACCCCTTAACACTATCACAACATGGCCACACTTTTTTTTAGACACCCAGCAGTTTTTTCGCATGGCCTTTTTCTTCTAGATTGCAGCAGTCAAAGCTTTGTCATTTTAACAGGTTGTTTAAATGACATTTAACTGCTGTTTATTGAAACAAACGCAACCCATATTGTTCAGTTCAGTCCTGTAACCGCAAGGTCAACACTGCTAGCAATTTTTTCTCTACCTATTTTTAAGACGAGACAAAGTAATTCTATTTAACTAATGTCCTGAAGATTGCACTGAAGGCACAATCCTAAAGTAAGGGAATATTTGCAAAATGCTGTCTGGGATTTCCTAAACTACCTCCAGTAATTTTTCAAAAAAATGACCCATTGTTTACTGTCTTTTAGCTTTATAAGTGTGTTTTCCATCAAATCACACATTTTGGCAAGGTAATGGGCTATAGAGTAATATTACACATTTGGCCCTTGTATTAGACAAATACAAGAAGACAGAATTAATTAATTAATTAATTAATTGTAAGAGACAATTTTTTGCTTCTCTGAAGTCTAATGCCAAGAGCATCTCAAACATTATCAGAGATGCACATCACACCACACAAGGCTGAACTCATTTGTGAGTCTGCTCAACTGTTTGTCTGAAGCTGTCTGGTGTATATCAACTATGCTAGCGGCCATTCTTTCACATTCTTCTCTTTCAAATTCTCCTAAGTGTTCAGTTGTTACAAAGTTACTTCTTCTTCTTCACTTCTTACTGTGATCTTTGAGAATTAACAAAGTGGAACTGGTAGATACTGCCTTTATGACTTTTCATATATTGACTAAACATTCATCCAAACATCAACTTTGGCAACCATTAAAGTAATTTCCCAGCTGGGCCAAGATAAAGGACATTGTAGGCATAGATTATTTTATTTCCATCTGTTTTTGCAGTTGTTTGCCACTGTATAACAGTGCCAGAGCTCCCAAGGTCCATGTTAAAAGGGGGCATGACCGCCTACTGTTCTGCTAAGAGAGACTTCATTACGAAGCAAATGAACAGCGCTAATCTGTGGAGAACAGATTCTCAGTCTGTGCCATCGCACAGATGGCATGAAACTGCTGCAAGTCTTACTGAGACGATACAATTCCTGCATACTGAAAATGCAGTTTGTTTAAGATTGCTAATACAGATGTTTCTATGATTTATGACTGTGAAAAACTAAAGGACTGTACTTGGCAGCTTTTTAAAAAACTGAGCTATAAACTGGTAGTGCAATGTTTCTACTTTACACTGTCTGGCTAAAAAGAAAGCATTACAAATAGTCAAGGCAAGATTTGGTAAAGATAATTTCTTATCAGATATACCATTGTGCTCCAAAAGAAAGTGCAGTGTGATTGCATGATGTAATTCCTGGTTTGATCTTGGCTCAGATCCTGCTCCTCTCGCCTGGAGAAATTCACACAAGTGTACTTTGTGCGCCAGATAAGGAAGGCCTGGTCATGTTCGAACTGCCATAGCCACAGCCATGAACAGGGAAATAAATCTGTGATTCTTTAATGAACCATATTATCCATCACCCCTGCAGCTATGAGAGCCTCTTCTGTGGTACATTTTGTGGCGTGACTGTGGCTTATTAACTGTATTACCCGAAACACTTGCACTGCTTCTTCCAAAGGAGCTATTCATTTGTAGATAGCTCATTAACGTATTAATCTCTAAAATGCCCACAATGGCACATTAAACCACTATCTCTCCATTAGGAAAATAGAGGAGACACCAAATTTCTGTACATCAGAAGCTGGAACAGTGCTTTATTTGTCTGTCCACTAGCATAGTCTGAGTCTGGCAGATTAGGCAGTCGTCCCTTGCTTTCTGTGAAGATTGACACAGAAACAGAGAAAAAGAGAGAAAAGATAGAGTAGAGAAATTTCAAGTTTAAAAGAATGGGATTTTAGTTTATAATGAAGTCTTAAGTTTAGGATTGAACTTGGGGAAGAAAGAAAAACGAAAAAAAAACCAACTCCATCCCACTGCTAAATCTGTTGTATTTGACTTCAAATAGAAAAGTTATTATAGCGTTAAAGCTGTTGTTGAGGCAGTCTACCAGGTATTGTATGAAAAGTCACGAAAACAAAAAGGAGATGAAGGCAGGTTATCCATCTCGGAGGAGCACAAGTAATCGCATGGATAAACATTTCCTGTGATTGAGCCGGAGGGATGTGCAGTGACAAAGTGTGAATCGTACAGCCATGAAAGTAAAATTCTCTTTTGGTAACAAACACCATCTGTCAGGAATGCTGGTGAGCTCATCAAGAAAACAAAAACACCCCCTGGCATTTTTTTCACAAACTTTACAGTTCAGTGGGTAAACGTGTCTAACATGAAGCCATAGGCAGTGATTGTTTCTCTTTGCCGTCCTGTCAAAGAATGTAATTATCAAAATTTGACTAGATTGAAAGTTATAGGAGTCGATTATTGTGCATCTGGTCTATCCTTGCATACCCTTATTTGAGATGTGAGTGTCTCCACAAGTGTGTGCATGAGTGTAAATATGACCCTTAGGGTTGTAAACTCTGATAATTAACTTAAATTGGCAGCAGCTAGTTTGGTGGCTTTTTTACTTAAGAAAATAGAGTGCTGCATAGTTAAAAAGGTGTGGCTGTATGGTACAAGAAGGCCTCCATCAACAGGTTTTGAATTTACCTCTAGGGGCAAAATCTGCACTCACGTCTATCAATGCTCGATATTTCACTTTCTCACTTTGCTCACATACTCAAACTCACAGGCAAACACACACTGAATTTGACCTTGGTGAAAGTGTTCAACTTAGACACATAGTATCAGCACACTAAGGTAATGGGTTTGTTGTTGGTGGTGTATTTTTACCTGAATGTCAAAGGCATAGAAAGAACTTTCCTCCAAAGCCTATAAGGCCAAAAAGGTGTGTAGCAGCTGTTCATTCTGGCAAGGGAGCTACATTTCTGAAATGAATAGCTGGGCAGGATACAGCCAACCTGCACTAGTGTTAGTAAGATTACACTGGATCGACCACAGTCCCGCTACAGCCTGCTGTTGTCCAGGACCCAGCACGCACTTTGCCTTTCTTGTTCAAAAATACAACGAAAGAAGGCAAAAAGACTGGGGATTAAGGGTGGATTGTTGCAAGTTGGATGATTCAGGGTAATAGCCAAATGTGAAGGAGAGCAGAAAGAAGAAAAGGCTGAAACTAAACGCACTTGAGTGTAAAAGGCATAAGACTGTCCGTTTTTACGTTGTAGCACAGGTAACGGAGAAATAAAAAGATTCAAAGGTGCTTTCAAGTCGAAATCAACATAGAGACCTATGATTCAATCTACCGTGAGAGTAAAGGGTTAGAAGGGTGGACTGGGGATTTGGTGGTTGTATGCACTGGCAAGCTAGATAGAGCCAGTCCAACCCTAGATCTTCTCTTTCTAGGTCCTGGGCTGAATGAGGTCCCTTAGGACTGCCGTGCATAGAGAGCTGGCTGGCCTGCAGATGTAGTGGCTGTGTCCCGGTGCGGATATTACCAGTATGACTGCCATTTCCTTCAGCCTTTCATCTGGAGCTCAAGGGGCTGAGAGAGAATTCCGCAGGGCAGAGTAGGGTTGTTGAAGAAGGAACGAGAGGATTAGCAGAATGGTCTGGTTTGCGGATAGATGTAGGAGGAGTGAGTCAAATTTTTTTGGTCAGATATGCAGGGCCATCCATTTGTTGTGTGCGAGACTGTGGATAATGTTGCAAAGTTGTCTAAATACTTGTTTTGCCAATAATTTAGAGAAATGTCAACATAGTTTCTGTTTAATTAATGACATATGAAATACATCCTTCCTGATCACTTAAACTACAAAGCAAACTTTTTGTCCTTAAGTTTTATTACAGTCGTCACAACTGTCTTCTATTTCCTGCTGTCTCTATTCATCCCTTTTATACCATATTTCACCTTGCCTTTAAGTGGGCTCCTTTTTCTCACTTGCATGACATATTCTACCCTGTGGTTTTATAGCACTTTGAAAGCATATTAGCTTGAAAGGCTCCCTAGGCGCACGGTCATCAGAGGAGAATGGTTCTCATTAGCCAGCATCATCATTTCCTTTCTTAGCAGTATCTGTAAGGCCTTTATGATTGAGCTTTTGCAGCACACCTTTGGGAGCCTGGTCGGGAAACACCAAGAATCTCTGGTGTGGCAACAGGTAATAAACCAAAGGAAATGGTGGGAGTGAGTATGTACAGAAATTAGTGAAAATTAAACCTAGAATTCAGATCAGCAGAGAAACACAGGGTGCTAGTGATCTAGTGCTTTGATACCACAGCCACATAAAAGCTTTAACAGTACCACAGAAGGAACTCTTATTCTTACAAGACATTCTTACATGCACATGTTTCCAAGCAGTACATAGACTTTAAAAGATGGTTCAGACTCATAAAGTGTTCTTTATTGAAAGCGGTGCAGTGGCTAGAACTTCATGTTTAATGTGTGAATAAAAACCTGGTACACCACCCTTCCCCCTGAGCCCCAATCTGCTTTAGATTATACTTTTAGGTTGCTGTTGAGACAATATTTGGTAAACCTCAATGAACTTATGGAAATGGGTTGTCGGTGGCCAGCGTTGCTGGTGTGAGTGACCCTCTTGACTGTCTTTCCTTGACCAGAGCTTATTGTTGGCTACTAACACAGAAAATGGCATTCCTGCTGTAACACAGCACTGAGCAAACAAAGTCAGACATTCCAGTGATATTGAAAAATGCAGTAGAAGGATAAGCAGGGATGAGTGTGATCCTCCTCTGTCTCATCTCAGCCTAGTATACAGGGGGAAATACACGTAGGTGAGGGGAGAAAGACGGAAAAACGTCGGCTGGGATTTTCCCACTGATGACGTGGGAAGGTAATCCTTTGTAATACGTATAAAATGCAAAGTTTTGTTTTAAATGACAATCACAGTATGTTTTTTTGTTTGTTTGTTTGATTTTAGATGGCAAAAAGCATGTTAGCGTGGCATGAGTGGTAATGAAATCTGGTAGCAAACAGTCTATTTACTACCTGGAGTGCAAAGTCTGTGTGTAGGCTTTACAGGTAAGCATCAAAGAGACACACGTTAGAAGACAAGTCACTTCATTAGAGCCCAATCCCATTGATCTGTGGTGAGAGCAACAAAGTCCTTCTCCCTTATCCATAAGTAATGTGGCAATTAGAAGTGAACCTGGTGCAGATTGTCAGGCCAGAGGGCTGAGAGAGGGCTGACCTCTGACTGATTGAACTGATTGCAGATTAAAAGGACCAGTGTACTCAGTGCACAGTTCTAAGTGATTTAATTCTAAAACTGCAGTCAGTTACGCAACCAAGAGTTTACATCAAAGTATTTGATTCGCCCACACAAAATCAAACATTTATAACATCACAGCGCAATGTGTTTTTTTTTCTCTCTTACCCGCTCAGATATGTGAAAACACTTTGAAGTTGAGAAGGCAAGTATCACTTAAATCACTTTAATTCAGAGGGGGCCCGTCACATGGAGCAACACAAGGCTGCATTCCATTCTGTGCACTTAACTTTTATGTGTGCACCGCTACTTGGTGTCACTAAGCAGATAGTGTCAGTGACAGTTTACACACACTAAAGCTGGCACTGAAGTGCTGAATAAATTAGTCTTGATAATTTCAGAAGGATTGTGGATTACAGCAAATACAATATGAAACATATTTGACAGCCAACATTTTTGATATTGACTAAATAATATAAATAATGATTTCAGTCTATTTATTTGGTTATGGAGAGATTGTTATGTGTAATGCATGCATCTAGGCAGCAAGGCAAAGCAGAACGCTTAAATGAAACAAAGTCCTGTTTAATTGCAATAGTAACATCACAAATGTGAAAGCATTAATCTTAAAGGTTTGGTTTATAGTGTTATGAGACTTTTATAAAGAAAATAAAAGACCCATCTCCTTGGCAACAAGACCATCTCCCAGCTTTAAAATAATAAAATAATAATAATAAGAATTTTCCCTTGTTGCGTCTGTCTTCCTGTGTCAGCGCTAAGGAGAGAATTACAGCATGCTGCTAACACTGATGCTAACTGATCCAAAATGCTAACTTAAAAATCACTTTCTGTTCAAATGTATCCAATATTACATATGTTTTCTGGGCTTGGTCTGCTACCGGACAGCTATTTTTGACAAGGAGCCAAGGCCGCGCTCTTTATTAGTTACATGACGGAAAAACAAGCAACAAAATAATGTAATTTGACCTTTCAGAGCACATACCTGCTACTTTACCACTGCATCTATTGGTTAGTTTGTTTGTGAGTATAACCATAAACTAAAACCTGCTAAAAACTAGAGCACACAGCAACACTGTGTTCTTTTAGATTAAGCTAGTGTTTTTCCTGTCCAGTTATTGTGTACTATGCAAGAAAAATAATGGCTCCAGTAAAATATTAAAAAGTACTGTGTGATAGCAAGTAAAGTGATAAAAAAAAACCCCAACTAAATACAGTCTACAAATAACCAAATAACTCTCCCATGTTTTCCCATCACCTAAACAACAAAAACAAAGACTCTTCAGATCAAAATGTCCCCTCCAGAATAGGAAATCTGGTTGTAGCCTAGTGAGGCTAATGTGGCCAAAGTAAGTGTTAGCAGGGGGACAACTATGTGGAAACTTTAAAACAGCCCATAATGGGTCTCAGAACCGAGGGCATTCCGGGTGGTGTGGTATTTTGGGCTGAAACTTGAAATATACATTGTTGAGGACATGTAAGACTTGTTAATATCACTCAAAAAGTTTTGGATAATTCAACCTTTAAGGCTTCTGTACCAGTAAGTTAAGTCCATGGGGAGAAGTGTGAGATTAGTAGGTACATGTGAGGGCATTGTTTCCCTGATTCCCTAAAAAGAACCCCAAAAACTATCAACATGTGTTGTTTGTCTGTGCATGTGTGTGTGTGTGGCCGTACGTGCGTGCGTGTGCATATACGATTGAAAAAGAGAGAGCAAAAGGATATAAATGGCAGTTTATTTCTGCATCCTTCATGCTTGTCTCTCTACAAGGACAACGTGACACCTGGCAATGTGATGAGGCAGCTGGTGTTTGAGTGCACACAGGTGTGGTGTGTGTTCTGAGTACCCTGGTGTGTGTAGCGATGGGTGTGTGTATTTGTTTGTGAGATTGAGGAGTTGTCTTGGGCATTAAACTTCCCTCATCTTCCACTCCGTCTTGAGAATCTGTCACATTGACTGCTGGAGGTCACTGTCCTCCCAGGGCCCCATTTGCCAATTTGTTTCTGTGTATATGTGTTTGTGTGTGTATGTAAAGGGTGTAAATTTTAATCTTGCCAAGGAGCTTAATAGTCTAGTACAGCCAAGAATCACACTGGACAGATTCCACTCCACTGATCCCTGTGCTAGTTGCCAGGCTGCTGTGCCTGTTGCTAGGTTAGCTTTAGGCTAAGACACGTACCCCACTGGTGCCCCAGTATTTTGGCCCTTTTAGCCCCCTGAGTGGCCTGCCAGAGACCTTGTACCAGTCCTGTTGTACAGGTTGCCTGTGAACCAGGGAGGCAGTTCTCAGAGATGTGCATGAATTCACTGTGTTTCTCAGAAAACAGAATAGGGAGATTAGTTTGAATGAGTGAGGAGCCCCTGCCTGACATGCCACCACATAAAGAGTGATTTGCGGACAACAACAGCACAGAGATGGATGGCCAGTAATGAACTGTGTGAATTCATCCTCCCCTCCTTTTTACTCTCTACCCTTACCTTTCATTGTAAGACAATGTGTGTGTGAAAAGAAATAAGAAAGATTTGTTTAAATTCTTGGAACGGTAAATGTGAGACAAGGAAAATGAGGCCTTAAGAAATTTAACATTTCCCTGTTCTAACAAACAGCGTCGGGATATCCAGGATTTGTAGCTGGTAACAGCAGCATGGCTGTATTTTTTGTGTGTAAAGTTGTGATTGGAAGACAGTGATATGGCTAGTTATTAATGTTGTTTTTCCCCAACTATGAAATCAACAACTTTGACTACAAGTGTAACAGCCATGGAATACATTCAGCGAAGCTGGATCTACGACAATGTAGCGTGCAACCTTAAGAGGTCACTTAACTGGTGTGTGGTCTGGATTTTGTATATTTGAACAAGAAAACATTTGATCTTCTTAAAGTTAGTGCTTCAAGATTAAGGTGGTATAATTAAACAATACCACAATGGAAATTAGCTGTGACTTTTTTTCTGAACATTTTGAGTGTGGTTATATGCTACATTCTTTCAGTTGCCAGATGTTTAAGTGCAGTCCTGTGTGTATCCATCTTTTTTTAAAGGGGTAAAATGGGATTCAACTAGGTCATTCCCTCCATTTCTTCTTTTTTAAGCTATACCTACAGTTGCAGTCAGAAATTTACTTACGCTCATCTTGGGCATGAATGTTATGGTAATTTTAGGCCTTTAATGATTTCTTTGAACTTTTCTTCTTCAAGGGTGGAATAATTGTTTAGCATAAATCTTTAATGACTTTCAAAAACAAGAACTGGGTGCACAAGTTTGCATACATTTTAGCTTTTTTTCCTAATCCACACAGGTTCAAAATTATATATACAGGCATACAAATATATACAAACATTTACTTAAATATTTTTATAAAGGTGGTACTGAAGGTTCTGCAATGTCTTAACATGAAAAGGCCAGAGCCTGTTAACTGATCATGATTGACCACAACTGGTAGTTTCTCTTTGCTAGCATAAAAATGAAACACTCATTGGATTGACCAATATGCAGACCAATGAGGAAGTCCAAGGAACTCAGTGAAGATCTAAGAAGGAGATTTGCATATTTACACAAATTGGGACAGTTCCAGAGTCTTAAAGCCATTTCTAAGAAAAAAAAATGCAGATTCCAAAATCATTAGTTCAGTCAGTTTGTGTGCAAGTACAACTTATTGAGAAGAAGAAGATGAGGGGAAATTTGTGAGAATTTGGTCCGAAACAATCCAGGAACCAAACTAATGCTCAAGCCTTCCACGAACTAGAAACTGTTGGAACTGCTGCTAGTGTCACTTTCCACAGTGAAGCAACTTTTACATTGGCCTGAGAGGGTGCTGACCAAGAAATGCCAAATGCCCTCTGAAGAAAAGTTGTATGGTCAGATGAGACAGAGATTTAGTTGTTTGGCCGCAATAACAAGACACATATTTGGTGTAAAGGTGAGTCTTTTAAACCCAAGAACAATGTACCAGTTCTCAAGCATTGCGGAAGTAGCATCATGCTCTAGACCTGTTTTGCTGTCATTGGTACTGGTACATTGTGCAAAGTGGATGGAACAGTTGTCTCGCAGTGCCTTTTGTAACCTAAAGATCCCACAGTAACAGGGTCTCACAAATAAGTTTGTGTTCCAGTGACGGTGAGAAAAACAACTGTAGTATTTAATTCATCTAGTAATTAGCACTAATTACCAGATACCTCTGTGTCCTTCCCCTTATTTGTTTACAGATGAAGCTTGCTAACCAAACTTGCTAGCCATGACTTTATCTGCAACAGAACTTACTTGAAATTAGTGCTATATGAAAAGCATATATAAAAAAATGAACAAAGCAGAAAGCAAGTGAAGGCCTTAAAGGGAAACACTGCACGTAGCAAATATCTGACAACGTTACAAATCTGGCTGGATCTAGTGTGAGTTTTTCTTTCCTATTTATGACAGACTAATGGTAAAAATCATTTTTACTTACAGTAGTTCAGTGTATTTTAGAAACAGACAGCTGGCACCCATGCACTAATGCATATTTGGCAAATGCATAAAGATCTTGTCTTACAGCAAATAAGGATTGATCTAGAAAATCGACAGTTTCATTATGTAGAAATACAGGAGCAGCCGAATAAACTGCGCCTCTGTTAGTTTTTTGATGCATGCTCACAAGTGTTGTATTTAAGCTGGAGTCAAAAACTGATAAAGACAAGGAGTCACCTATGTTAGGGAAACATGAATACAAGGCAGATCCAGAGGCCTTGCCAAACCTAGGCCCATGAGCTTCTTTACAACCTTCACCCCCAACATGCACCTCCAATTAACTGCTATGCAGTTGCCGAAGAGCTGCAAGGTCAAGAAAATGGTTAGCAAGATACTGACCTCAATTCTCCTTCACCACACCCCATCAATGCACTGTAAGTCATAAGTTCACCTTATAACTGTCTTTAGAAATCTACACAGCAGGCAGAGGTGTGAACTGACACCAGGTGTTTTAAAGTTCATGACAAACAGGTCAAAGTCTTCTCATTACTCATGTAAGTTCAGTGTGGGATCAAGTTGCAACGTACAACAGTAGGTTACACTGTAAATAGATTTGCTGTAACGTAATTCTAGGTGGATATTTAGTATGGTGAAATAATAAAATGAACTTTAGCAAAATTTATCAATGTTTGTCGTAGCTATAAAGTCTGTATAAAGTCAGTCTAGAAAAGCTGTCTTGTCATCTTGATATCAAGTAGTGTGACAACTTGCTAAGCCCCAGTAAACAGTAGCACCATTCCTCGCTGGATTACAGCTCTGCAGCTAGGATTGAGCCAAGAGTTTTATGCAGACATGCACGCCTCATGATACACACATACAGAGGCAGGCAAAACACAAATGTAGACATAATTTTTCAGGGTTAACTTATTTAATGTGTGTGTGTGTATTTATTTCTGCAACCCTATATGCTGTCTGTGTGAGTATTCTAGCCAACTGTAGTTTATACATGACACAAAGGGGGGGAAAAAAGAGAGACTAAATCTTATCAGCTGAAGACAGAAAGAGAACTGTTTGACAACAGTCTGATTCTTCCTTTTGCATACCTAAGTTTAAGGATTTAATCTGTGAGACAGCAGCCACTGTGTGCTGGCAAACCAAAAGGAACCAAGAGGAGGCAGGGGAAAGAAGAAAACTAACACGGTTGCCCGGAGAATTATCATGCAATTTTCGGTCGTTCAGAATTTTGATGGCCGAGACATTTGTTATTCGTATTATTCACCTTCCTGCCTTTATTCCTCTATTTCTCTCTTGCTACCCTCCCATCCCTTCTCCCTCTTGGCTAGGGCCTGAGGTCCACCTCTTCTTCGAAGCTTTGGCCCGGGTTGTTAGAAGCAGCTGTTGTTCCTCTTTGGCCAGTGGGAAATAAAGGCTCCTCCAAACACACAAGCTACCCATCTGGAGAGGCATTAGTGGCAGAGGACACTGTGAACTGTTTCTCACACACATAGCCAACACAGAGGTCAATGAGGTTGTTAAACTGTATGTGTAGTTAGGTAACACAGTAACCGCACTACATATCAGAGTGAAAGTTGGGTGGTCAGTTGTATAAAATGGCACGAACCATTTTCTCTTCATCTCAATGACACAGTTTACCGCATCCCTAAACAGCAAGTTTGAAAGCTACAGCATATTATTTATAGTATTATGGTCTTAGGTTCTGTTTTTTTATTTGATTCGATTTTCTCTGTCCCTGTTTGTTGACTATTACAAAAACATCTATAAAATCAAATCCCATTTGTCATATACTGATGAAGAACATATGTCACTGACTGCTGTTGTGATGGGAGAAGTATGTTGATGTGCCATTGCATCACCTTGAAGTCGCCTGAGGTGATTGATTCCATCTGTCTTGATACAAGTGGCGATGGATATTCATCCTCATACTGAAAAGCTGAACTAAATGTTTTCCTCTTCTAACCCTCTATGTCATCCTTCACTCCCTCCCACTCTGTGTTTTTTTTTTCTATCTTGCTTTTTCCCCACTGTTCGGGGATTTACACATGACTCAGCTTATGAAGCATGGCTTATCTGCTAACATTGTCTCATTATGACAACAACAACATAACATTCCATTAGTCTTCTGCCCCCCAGTTTTCTATTTCTTTGTGCCTCAAGCTGTTGGAGGCTTTAAGGAACAAGTACTCTTCTCTTTTTTCTCCCTTTAAATTTCTGCTTATTTTTCTCTCCCATTGTAATTACATTTTTTTCTCCTGTTGCTATGTAACTATGCACTCTTATGTTATCGTATCGTATTATTGCATAACATTTCCACTCAATGTGATGCCATTTTTTACAGTATAGTGCTTCTTTTGTTTTATCAAGCGTTATTAATTATACCTATTGTCCGTATTTATTTTCTCTTTTTTTCCGTTTGAAAAATGTTCGGTGCTTCCTCGACATGTTGAGGGGATTTCATAGTTTTTTCTTCGTCTTCTTTCAGGTGGTCCCTTTAGGGATCGCCTACCTCACCCTATCTCTAGCATCCTCTTCTGTCACACCAATCCTCCCTACTACATCCATGATTCTTTTCTGTGGTGGTCTTCCTCTTTTTCCTCCTGCTTTGCAGCTCCATATTCAATATCTATCCATCTTCTTCCTCTTGTCCAATTCAGGGTTACAGTGGAGCAGGAGCCTATCCCAGCCGTCATATAGTGAGAGACAGTGTACACCCTAGACAGGTCACAGATCTATTGCAGACAGATAGCCATTCATACTCACATTGAACTTGCCAATTTAGAATGACCAAATAGCCTAAGCCTGTGAATGTCTTTGGTCTGCCGGAGTCTTGCATGACACTGGCAGAACGTGCAAACCCCACACAGAAAAGCACCATCCTAGTTTCAAAATGTATCAGACAACATCCTGAACACTTCAGCTTCTACTGCAAAACCCCCTCCTCACTATAAAAGGTAATGGAATATGCTCAGGTTGAGTTGCTGTCAAATAAGCTCAGAGCACCACTTAAATACTTTGACAAAAATAGGCCTGGTTACATTATTAGTTTACTGAGTATTGACTCTCCTTTTAAAAATGATTGCATCTCATTTTATTTGATTTAAATGATCACAGGAGACGTTACCTGGTTGGCAGTACTACAGAATGTGTCTAATTGGTTGTCCTGGCGAGGACTTTCTCCATTAATTAGCCAGTTGGTTAGCCAACAGCAGAGCAGTATTAGTGTTGTGTTGGCTTATTCAAATGCTGTTTTTTTACACCCCCCTGATGAGATGCAGCCCATTTCCACTGAAACAATAACAGCAATCTGATTTGGGATAAATGATGTCTTTGTCTATTGTCTACTGGAACAACAAAAACCATTGGCACACAAAACACTTTTGTCTCAAGAGCCCCGCCTAGCCCTATTTACACAGATACAGTTTAAAAAAAACACTTGGCATTAGGCTTTGCCTCAGTGTGGGGACTCTGATATTGAGCATAATCCCCATCACAACCAGAGCTAGGGCCTCGCCTAAATCAGTTCCAGAAATAATTGTTAACTTGTTAACTTATATAAAGGGGTTGCTACAAAAAATATTCTATTCATTCTGTTTATTTGTACCATTTTGCTATCCAGCGACACCTTTTTGGCACATCTCAGTCAAAAGAGGTCAGCTAAACTTCTGAGGTAATCTTGAGTGCAACACCTTCAGGCTTTGGATCGTTTCCAACTTACCACCTGTGTCTCATTTGGCAGTATTCTCTCAGGTTCTGTTTTATCTTATCTTGTCATCACATGTTATCTTGTCATCTCTTGTCTGCTCGCTAAATGTATGGAGGTTTTTGTACGCAGTCTGAGTCTGGCATGACCAAATAACAATCGCTTTCAGTGAAAATGGTGTAAACATATGAATATCTGATTAAACCCAAAGAAATCACTACAGTCTATCCAACACTCTTCTGCTTTATTGCCTTTTACCTGTTTCTCTATAAAAATAAACTGATGCCAATGCCAAAGTCAATCCCCCTTAACCTCTGTGCCTGTTTGCTTCTGTTTATGTCGATGGGGTGCTGTTGTATTCCTCTCTTAGCGCGCACAGAAGCCTTTCTGGATCACTAAGTGCTGCTAGCAGATAAATCTAGACATCTAATACTTGTAATGACGGTTAATTGGAATGTAACTGAGACTGGGTGTGCACTTGTTGCATTGAGACTGTTAAGCTCCCAGTAATTCACTGATGTGCTTATTGGGTTGGGTCAGTCAGGGAGGGTGGGTAATTTGGATTTCTCACACACCAACATTTTGTCACCACCCAGAGAGAAGGAGATATGATGGCAGAAGCAGTGCGATGACACTGATAAATTAAAGACAACTGAGATTTCAGTCAGTTTTCATGTCAGCTGGGAATTTTTTGTCTAAATAGATGTAAATTATGTGGGGTGTCTGTTACAAAAAGTGCAATTACTTTCTTATGACTTACTGTCATTATTAGTGTGTCTTATACAGCAAAAAACAAATTATGTTGTTGTCAATCTTGTAAAATCAAAATTATCAAATCTTTCAGTTAATAATTAAAATAATTAACTTTCATAAAAAAGGGTTATTATATTAAATACTTTGGCACATCTCAGTCAAAAGGGGTCAGCTAAACTTCTGAGGTAATCTTGAGTGCAAGGTTGAAGGATTTGGAATTAGAGTATTAGAGTTGAAGTAATGGGAATCTTGACTAAGTGATTATTAAATATAATATACAAACCCAAAGAACATTTAAGCACATATGCCTGAATTTAATGGAGGCTAAACTTGTTATTTTCTGTTTCTCTTTCCCGTTGTCTCTCTCTGTTTTCGTCTCCCACAGTACCCGAACCATCCAGTGCTGGTAAACCATTAGGGAAACATCCTGAAGGTGACAGCCCGCAAGAAAACCCCTCTAAGCCCCCCTTAGTGAAGGTGATAGGGGGTTCTTCATCTGCCAGCTGGACACAGTGCTGCAGCCTTGCACTGCTTTTTGCTGGACTTTGCCTGCAGTGGATCCTGTTCTGATGCCAGCACAGGCTGCGGATCAACCTTCACCTCTGTCCCTTTAGGAACCTACACGCACAGAAAAACTCATATACATATCACAGATATAATCCTTACTGCTATCCTCAACGTACATAGATACAAAGGAGAACGGGGCAGATGCAGACTGGTGTCCTGCAGCATCACAATTGTGGGTGTTTGGACAAGCTGATATTATGCACGCTTATCTACAAGGCTACGAGGCTGGACGTGTGTATGCAAACATGCACGTCCTTGTTTCACTTACACAAACACACCTTTGTGATCCAAAAATGAAAGGCCATCATTCTGATTTTACTTACAAACACCCGCCAAAAACGCTTTGTTCTTTTTCTGCTGCTGGTGTTTACTTACCCTTTGATGCTAAAAACCTCATCACAGCACTGCGTCTCATTTGAAAACTCAACTCATTTATATTTGGGGATTAAGGAATGCATTGACTGCTAGATCAATCCCAGGTATGTGGCCTCATACAGCAGATTTGATATTCTCTAATGACTGCGTGCCTTGGCAGTGATAAGAATGTAACAAGTACGCAGGTACAGCACAGGCACACATGCATGGCTGAATTGTGCAGATAAACTAGGTGTGTATAGTATGTAAGTGTACATAGGTGGACAGATTTGCTAGAGTTTATGAGGTTCTGATTGAAAAAAAAAAGCTCTTAACTGACTGAGCTGAATAGAGTTTTCGTATTTTTTCTTTTTTTTTTTGTTTTTTTGAGTTAGCTGTGAATGGGCTGTGCTTGTCGCTCAGTACAAAATAAGAAAGGGTGCAAAAAATGTAAAAAAATAAAATAAAATGCATTATCAAGAATAATGCAGAAATATGCATAATTTTCCTCCTTAAACCCATGACATAAATGGACAGTTTTGGACATTTGAACAAAGTCTGTACATTGTTGATTTTGATCATGTCTATTGTGCATCCATGTTTGTGTGTCTACTCATTGAATTACACTTTAATACATGTGTAACCTACAGAGCTATCAAAGTCTTTCCCACCATTTCTCATTGGTGACATGACATCAGGGTTTGCCTTTCTATAACCCTAATTTCAGAAATTTGGGACAATTTGTAAACTATAACTGAAAACAGAATGATTTGCTAATCTCATAAACCCTTATTTGATTCACCATAGAACCCAGTAAAATGGTATATTTACTTTTCTTTGATGGCAGCAAGATCTCTCAAAAAAGTTGGGACAGGGTCCTGTTTACCACTGTGTAGCAATCACCAATCCGTAAAAGTCTAGGAACTGAGGAGGCTGGTTGCAGGACACCAAATGTACAAGCCGCCAGTTCCATGCTATCAAAAATGCAGACCTTTGAACTCAGTGCTGATAACAAACCAACACTTTTCCTCTTGAGTCCAGAGGACGTGGCATCCATATTTCCTGAAAAGAATTTTCAATTTTAATTCGTCTGACCAGAACAGTTTTCCATTTTGCCCATTTTAAGTAAAATTAGGCCCAGAAAAAGAAGTGATTTCCAGTGTTTCTGGATCACTTCTTTTTGGCTTGATGGAGCTTTAACCTGTATTTGTGTCCACAGACAGTGATTCGTGGAAGTTTTAGTGAGCCCATGCTGTTATTTTTATGTCAGAATCATGTCCGTTATTAATGCAGTGCTGCCTGATGACCTGAAGAGCACAGGAATCCAGCAGTGATTTTTTGGCTTTTCTCCCTTGCGCACAGAGATTTCTCCAGATTCTCTTTTCCTGACATTACACACTGCGGATGGTGTGATATCCAAAGTCTTTACAATTTTATGGTGAAATAGTGAAACTCTGCCACACTATGATGGTCTTTGTACACCCAATTATGTTACTGACCTTATGCCAATTAACCTACCTAGCTGTGACATTTTCCTTCAGCTATTTTTTAGTAGCAATTACTTATCTAGCCTTTTGTGTCCCAAGATTTTTGACAAATGTTGCTTGCCATCAACTTGAACTTGACCTAATGTTTTTCATGAATATGTCTGTGTTCTACTGTAAGCAAAATATATCTTTATGAGATATGTTGATTTACAAAAATCCAGTAATTTTCATAAATCATAGGATGCTGTTTTTATTTACATTCAACACAGTGTCACAACTTTTTTTGGAATTGGGGTGGTAAATAATAGGAATTTGAAAACAGGAACAAATATGACTGCTTTAATTCTAATTTAACAAAATCATTTTTTTTTTTACAAAGCTATGGGCAACTTGTGCTTCATTCATTACAGCAGTAGCCTTTTTGTGAACCCATCTTCTTTTGCTTTTGTCATTTTTTTCCTTAAAATATACATACAAAAGCAAAAACAAACCGAGAGTCTCAAACTAATGATGAAGTATTGATGTTTCCAATGATCATGCATGACAAGAGAGCAAAAGAAAAACGTGTCAAAAAAAAACCAAACAAAAAACTCCCAAAACTAAGTAACGTGGCTTGCTCTTTATACATCTTTTCCTTCTTGTGTAGATTGGTTGAATCCACTGGTACTAGCACAGCAGATTACCTGTAAATGAGGATGATGAATGGTCCCTGTTAAGAAGATGCCGTATAAATGCTGACTACGCCATATGTAAAAGCTACACAGACACAGTGTCTAAACTCAATAGGTCTATATTGTGCTGGCATACCATACATACAAAAAAAGTATTGTAGTTAATGGAGAGTAAAGATGACCACACCTATGTGGGTTTCAACAGTTCAAATGTTTCACATTTTGGGTCAGGTAATCATATTTGGTTGTTTTCCTACTTGTATGTTCTGTTCCAGGCCAATGTTCTTTGCACTCACTGGTTCCTTACAGTCATATACCCTCGCATGTGTATAAATGTACATATTTTGCATCACGTGTCATTTGTTTTTTGTCTCATTTCGTCTCTTTTGTATGGGAATGATATAGTGTTGTTGAGCTCTATTAAAAGTGCTCTGCTCTTTCGTTTGCTTCTCTAGCCTGTCCTTAAAGAATACCAGTCACGAACAAAGCAGATCTTCCTACTAGAGACACATCGACACAGGTGTTTTTATTTAATACTCTTGGGTCATTTCCCCGACTTTCCTGTTGTTGGTCCTATGCACTTTTCAGCATACCTACATCCATCTTCAACCCAATTTGCATTATAAATACAAAGGCCAGTGTGTATGATCAGGAGCTTTATTTTTTGTATTGCCTCAACTTCTGTTGCCCTGGTTCCTTAAAAACAAATTTTAAACTTGGGGGGTGGTTACGATACTTTAGATACTTTCTGAGCCTGCAAAAGGTCTAAGTTGATGTAATTTGTTTTCCAATGGTTTGACCCATATCATCTAGCTATCATCTCTGTGCACCAGCTAGAGCCAGGAGAGCTTAGCTTTTAGGATAAAGTGTGTGTTCATGCTTGCAGCTGGTCAGCAGTGACAAGGATTGAATTATGAGGGCATGGGCAGGGCAAGCTGTCTCAGTCTGACCTTCTCTATTTGCATCTAGGAAGCCTTTTGCTAAACATATCAGTCTGTGTTTGTTCCAGGAATAGAGGCAAAGGCAGTGTGCAGAAGACATGAATCAGTTTGGCACCGTCAGTCATGATGACAGGGAGGACGTCAGCTCACTGCACTCATGTGAGACTGACCTGTTGACCACTCCTGAGGGGGAACTTTGCCTACTCGTCGAGTTTAATTACCCTTAATTTGTCCCTGAAGTCTTGATATTGTTTTTAGTCAAACACAAAGCACGCACAAGGAGTGCAGAAGCACATGTTTTTTTTTGTGCTATGACGCTGAGAGTACAGTAATTGCCAACGAGATAGCGTGAGGGTATGGTTTAAATCAGCTGTATGTCAGGCTGAGGCTGTTTTGGGAGTTATTTTAGCATCACTGCATGTAGCCAGAATAATTACATAGTGTCAGAAGGATTTAGAATTGATGGTATAACTGGTCTCCGGTGTAACAATGATCTTTAGTTATTTAAAAAAAATGCAAAATGGCAATGCATCAGGTGACAGCAGAGCTTCAAGCCTTACCGCACCTCCAACTGTTTTAGCCATCAGCCCAGGAGCATATAACTAATAGCACTTTCCTTACTAAAGCACACAATGTGCACAAAAATCATCTGTCACGCACACACGCACGCACACACAAATGATCTCATTCACACACCCTGTCTCGCAAATGCACACTTCCAACTGCACGCGCGCTGTATTTGATCCTTGGAGTCTATTTCATGCTTGTTGCTATAAAACTGAGTGTCTGCTTGGCTGCAGAGGAGAGAGAGGAGGGTGCCCAGTCTGTCTGTGCATAGCGTGCCTTCTCTTTGCCCAAGCTGTAATTGGGATGGATTGCTCCTGCCTGACAAAACCAAAGCCTGCCATTGGATGAACAAAGCCATGGAAGAATCTAAAATATGAGTCTGAAACTAAAATAGAGTTAGTTTGATAATTGCTTGGAACTTTTATTTCACTCCTTTTATTCATTAAGCAGTTTTGATAAAGACTATAGATGATTCATTGCGTATTTACGCACGTTGAAAGACAGTGTGGTCACTGAGTGCAACTGAAAGTTCAGGGCAGGGGACCTGAGGTCACAGCTGCTCAGCTGTCTGTCTGGCGGGGCTATTTTAAACTATGGCACACATCAGCGCTTCTGTCTGACTGGCTTTGCCAGAACACACTTAAACATCCTTGCACACACACACACACTGCACACATGCATGCAGAAATCTTTACTGCATAGTAAAGAGTAGATCTAACACTAATTCACACAATCAGAGACGAAGAACAGTCACGTCACAGACTGCAAACTGAGCTTTAAGATTCGTACCTGCCTTTTCTCCTCAGATGTTCTCTGAATTCAAGCTGATTGTGCAATACTAGGGTGGCAGTGACAGTACCCCCAACCACCACCCCCAGATTGTCTTACCTTTTCAGCAAGGGGATTACAGTGATGAGCAAAGGAAGAAGGAAAGCGCTGGAAATAGCTTTTCAAAAATGGGCAGTTGGGTGAGGCAGAGGAGAAACGAAGGAGGACCTGCGGCTGCCATTAACCACAGCTCTCCTTCTTGACTTTCACTCGTCAATGTATCAATTTCGCTCTCTTCAGAGGTTTGTCAGTGCTTACAACAAAGTAACACATGCCATCGTTGCAGGATGCCGATCTTTCACCCTGCTCCGCAGGCCAATTAGCATTATGATCAGTGAGTTTTTGAGCTGACTAATTGAGTCCAATTAAATCATTTTCAACACAACAGAGCATCAAGAAGATCCTCGGACATGCTGACAGGGATCAAATCTGCAATAGGATATAATGGATTATTTTCGTTTTGTTTTTGTCTCCAAACCACTGATTGGTCTCACTTGTCAATTGTGTTTCACATCATGTACAGTTCTGCTGGCAGTGGGCAAGAAGACAGCATTAAATTGTGTATTTTTCTTGACACTGAGCATGACAATGTTGTCATTTGTGTCCAATAGTGGGAAAATGCTATTGTGAAGTGATAGACAATTTATTTCTGAAACATAAAACAGAATAAAAGCCAGCACGCATCGACAAAGCTTTTGTGCATGTCAAGAGCTGTTTTCAACATTGTACTTATCAGATCACTCCCTCTGCTCAGCCATTCTGTGTATGAAGAGCATCAAATATGAACAGGCATTTAGCTTTGCAATCATTTCCTATCCCATAAGAATCCCAAATTATTCTCTCCGTTATGAAAGAAAAATAGAGACAGACTTGAATCACCACACTGGCATTGGACAGCTCGCTCTTTTTAAACACTCACTAATAAGACCCACAGGGGAAGAGATTTTTCAGACCTTGTTCCTGTCACACTTTTTCAGCATCATACAAGGAAAGACGGGAAGAGGTAATCTGTGGCAAAAGAAAGAACTGTGAGCAAGAGCTGTTGAATCTCATTGCAGCTGGTGTTACAACATTAAGAAAGGCAACAAACAAGAGCAACAAACTGAGCATGCTCTGAAAGCGTCGTGCATTATCATTTGCTAACTTTTTATGCGAATTACAATGCAAATGCAAATTCTGGGCTTGAGTAAACAAGATGCTGTTACTGCCATGGCATCTTTGTTTAAACCAGTCTTAAAATACTTTGCTATCTCTAAATGTTTCAACTTTGTGGTTGCATTATATAGGTTTTGATTTGAAATAAACTCTTTAAGAACAAATCCTTAATTTTGTTTCTTAACTAAGCATAATGCAAAATGTTTAATTTAATGGAATCTGGTCAAATGAAAGGCAATTGATTGGTCTACAGCTAGTTTACACCTAGCCCATTTTCCTTAATGATTCATTATTTGAATAAATAAACATTTGATTTTATATATTTCAGTTGGATTTTACTTAATGATGGTGAATTTATAAATGAAATAAATAATATTAAAATAAAAGCATGGCCGTTTTAAGTTTTTTGTTAATTTTACTCACAATTTAGAGCAGTGGTGCTAGATACAATAGTGCCATTTTAGCAAGCTAACAAAATAAAAGCTGTAGCCTAATTTTAAGGTTGCTTATCGTCTAATCTAGGTTTCAAATCGGTGTTTTTAAGCTGATGTGTAAGGTGAGGGCATGATTAGAATGTAGTGTGCCTTAGTAAGGCGGTGAATAGAGGCTTGAACATTTGTCAACAGGAAAGTCTGGCCGTTAGCAAAACAGTGTAACTTTGTCTTCATGTGACAATGGCCAGCTAGAGAAATGTGGCTCCACCAGCATCAGACCCATTCCAGTTAGATCGCTGGGGTCACCATTGGTGTGCAATGTAAGATCGAGGAGTTTAAGAAGCAGCTGTGTGTGTTAGTATGTGTGTACAAAAGGACGTCTTCCACACATATACGAGGCTGGCCTACAGCTCATGTTGAATTCTCTACAAGGCGTCCACTGTTTGGCATGCTACAGGCAGCCAGCTTGCTCATGTCCTGGAGATGGATGAGCACCAGTGTGAATGTTCCATTGCTCCCTTGGGTGCCATTCCACCTTTCCAATTCACTATCCCCATCTTTCTGTCCCTGTCAGGGTGGAGGTGAAAATTGTAGCTGACTATTGTATCAGTTTGTTTGGATTTTCCTCATTCATTTGTCTTCTGTACATCTAACGTCAGTGTGTCGTATTATGGTAGAATAGATGTTATGCTTTGTGTGTGCAGGTTAATTTACTTATATGGTGGTTCACATGTGTGTGGCCCAGGACAGGAGCACAATTGATGGGATCTGATTACAGATTCAGAGGTCTCTGTTGCTATGTGACTCTTCAGGAGATGTGAGACAGAAAATCAATGTTGTAGAGCCACTAGGGCTTCACCTTCATACTTATAACATATCCTCTCTTCGCTTCTTCATACCAGATGGAGTTTGGCTTGCATAATTTTCAGGTTGACTTAACATCCCATGGAACAAAAGAGAGAGAGATAGCAATTATTGTGCAATTTCAAGTATTTTGTTGGACTGATCGTGAGCAATACTTTCTGTTACTCTGGACTTTCTGAAGATTTTCTTCTTTTTTTCAGCCACTCAACATTGATCTATGAATCATTCAAGCATAAAAAACACGATGAACCAGTGTTTTGTCTACACAAAGCAAAAAACTTAAAACACATAAATTTATCACTTTTCTTTAGTTGAATTAAAAACAATGACAACAATAACACAACACACAGGTATGAAATGATATGTTGACACCATCTACGTGATTCCTAAAGAGCTTTTAGCTGGAAACAAACCGAGGTAACTAGACAAGTGGAGCCTCAAAAAAGACCTAAAAACAATGCAGCAGATGAAGCAACTCTTAAAGTAATGTCTTTAAGAAAAATCCAGCAAAGACCTGACACAGGAGCTGAGAAATACATCTGGACCTTTAGCTGTTTCATCTACTGTTTACCTAAGCCTCGTCAGAAATGGAAAGGTGGCTGTCAATCGACAAATAAGGAAGAAAAACAGGTAGCTTTTTATCCACTAAACTGACTTCATTTTTCAACATGACAATGACCCTCAAACACACTGCCAGTGCAATGTAACACACTATCAGTCATGGATTGGTCTCCCCAGAGCACAGACCTAAACATTATTCAAGTAATGAGGGATCATCTTGACAGAGAAACAAAAGGCAGTCAACATCCAACAGAGAACTTTGAATGTCCTTCAGAGAAGCTTGGAGAACTATTCGTAAAGAATACTTAAGGAAATGACAAGGAAGCTTGCCTAAGAGAGTTCAGGATACAATGAAGAACAAAGGTGGTCACACCGAATATTTATTTGTCATTTGTGACCTGAAAATGTAAACTAAACATGTAACAACATTTTTCTCTAAAATATAAAAGTAGCTAAAGAAAAACTGTGTTTGCCAACTTTAGTGAAACTATAGCTGATTTCTTCACTGATTACCTGTTGAAAAAGTTTTAACTTGAACTGTATGTTTTTACTTAGTTGAGTTTTGATGTCCCAACTGGAGAAAACAGCACTGGGTACCTACCAGCTCTGGTCTATACATAACTGCTAAGATGGAAGAAGTTTGCCAAAACCTCCTATTAATCAAACTATTGGAGAGTTTACTTGACGTGTTACTCTCCTTGTCAAGCTATACTTATAGATAGTCTTGTAGTTAGAAGTGACATACATAAAAAGTGCCTCTTTTCCATCTGATGGCCCAAAAGAAATACCGCCCCACTATGGGCACACATGCTTCACTGATGGTGACAACATTACATGCTGTGTAGCCATATGTTAGTCACATTTGCTGCTGTAAATGATGAAAAACTCATCAGTGGTGACGCACCCAGCATTTTTCCACTTCTGGAGTGTATACACACATCAATACAGCTTCATTTAAAATCCAACAAAAGAAAGACTGTGTCTCACTTGACAGATTTACAGACTAGATTTGTTTTAGAGTCCAGTTTACATAGCCATAAGGGGGGAACGCTAAGTGAACAATCCATCTAAATGGCAATTCCCCATTAGCAGCTTCACTCTGATCAGTGTGGGCGAGAGAAAAGGCTTAAGACAAACCACGACCAAAGCTCGGGCGCTCTCAAAAGCGCTTTGTTTTAAACAGAGAGAATACTGACAATTTATATTTGTGGTAAGAAAAAGCACTTAATGTCTATTAGTGTACATGTGTCTGTTCATCAAACCCAGGCAACGCTTTATGCATCCCACTTTTCATGCAATCTATCTTTTTAAAAACAAATTGGAGAAATGAAGGCAAAGCCATGTGATAAAATGCTTTCATTACAGGGGAGGCCTGAGGAATGTTGAAGGAATGTCAGGATAGAAGTTGTTCTAGTGGGAAATTAATGTAGGACTTCTCATAGGGGGGCTGAGAACCACAGAGATGTGCCCCCCCACTGTTTCCGAGGCCACAGAAGGAGATGCTGCCAATCTGAACAAAGATCTGAAGCAGACTAAAAGATATGCGTGCTTAGCTGACTCTGAGCCTTTTGCATGTATCAAGATTGAAGTTTTGCAGCCAGAATCACTGTTTCAATTTCTGTTATGATATCAAGGTCACTGTAAAAAAAAATATTCCCAGGAAAATATTAACCACCAAACTTGCTATTTTGTTTCCTAATACTGCATTTGGTTCAAATGAACACACAAAGAAAAATGCATGAAAAATGCACATTCACTTTCAATTTGAAACCACTATGTTAGTTTAGGACAGAAGCAACATAAGATTGGAAAATCTGCGTCATGCTTTTTAGCTTTACACAACATAGAATAGCCTAAATTAGATACATGAAAGGGATCGGAACCAAAAAGGACCAGATGGACTTTTACCAACACACCGGTTAAAAGTATATATCATTACTTGTGTGAGAGTTAGTCATAAGAGGTTATCATAAATTTTAGATTTTGTCATCTCGTCACATAAGCTTATGAGTTTTCACAGCAAGAGACAGATGAGAGGAGCAGTTCATTCATTCCAAAAGACATATGAGATATAGAAAAGGAGAACTGATCGTCTAAAAATAGTGTGCAGGTAATTGAATGAAGTTGGAAGAATGAGGTTACACCACTGCCACATGGGTACAGTCTGTCATTGTGTATGCATTAGAGAGGCTTGCTACGTTGCAGTGCTTTTGGGGTTTGTTTGTTTTTGTTGCCTTTTTTTAATAAAGTCACTGTCAACAAAAAACAAAATCAAAAATGTGTTCAGTGATCATTATTGAAAGGTATTGAAAGTGGTGTTTCAATTAGACTTCATGGACGCCGCTCTGTCCTGTGGTCATTTCTGGGAAAGCATTTTGTGGGGTGTACCTAAGATTTTCTCCATGCATGGAAAAGACTGGAATGTGCTCAGATTACTGAGCAGCAACAGTGCCAGGATGCCCACAGAGACATACAAAAGCACAACGCAACACACCACGGGGGACATTTCTCATCCACGACAGTGCCTGTTTGCGAGATCAACCCAAAGAATCAAAGGACCATTTGCCATTTTCACATAATTCCAATTATTTTTTCCCCGCTCCCGTTCACTGAAAGTTCTCTATTTCTTCTATTTCCTGCACTTTATCCTCACCATTCTGAATGCAAATCCCTCCCTGCCGCTTTCTCCCCTCAGCTCACTTCTCTGTCATTTTCCCTAAGTCATCCATCATCATATTCTCTCCCCTCCTTATCTTGCCTCATAAGCTCACCCACCCCCAGTTTCCTTCGCTATTTCTCATTTTTCTCTACAATATAATCTGTCTACCCTTTGCACTAACCATCAACATTTCTCCTTTTTCTGTCATCTTTGGCAACTGTGGAGGGCTCCGTGTTTGGAGATGGGCAAATCTAGGTTTTTCTGGAAGCTGCGTGTGCACAGACAGATGCTGGGTCAATGTGATCAAGGGGACAATAAAGTAGATCAAAATGGCTAGCAAGAAGAAAAAACAAGCTTTAAAACAACTCAAACTTTTGTTTTTTAAAGTGTTTAAACGTGTAAGGATGTAGGTATGATCGTTTGGACTCGCCACGCAAAAAATGGCAAAGAAGACAGAAAATGTAAATGAAACTGACTGATGCAAAGAGGCATTGACTGAGAAACAAGAAAGGAGGGAGACAGATCAAGTGAGTGATGCATACACACACACTTGAGCACTTCAGTGAATGTGCTGAACTCTGGCTAATGGTTGACATAAAAACCCAGAGAGGATGCAGAATCGATGCTATCTGCAAGAGCCCGGGATGAGACTGGTTTTAGGGAGAGGACACAATGATCTCGCTCTAAAGGCCGATTACATCTGTTGAAACAGCACACTTATATTTACATAAAAACCCTGCTGAGGCCTGGCCGGGAGCCCTGTACACTGGCCACTGCTGCAGTTCCTTCACTACATCACATTTTGTCAGGGGTGTGTGTTTGTGTGTGTCTGTGTGTGCCTTTTATCAGATCTGGCTTTAACCTGCTCTTTCTGTCTTTAATGTCTTCATAAAACTCTATTAGAGGGTGCGATGAGAGCGCCAGTAACATATGTTAGCTGACTTTCAGCAGAAGGACGATATTGCCTATTTATGTAGATACTTGAAAATATATGGAAATTGCATGCTGTATAAGCGCAATATAACTATGGACACAGTCAGTAATACAATGATGCCATAAGAAATGAAAAGCCAATACATAATAAGAGATTTTGCCACTGCTTTTTCTGTCTCTCAAGCAATGTTTTAACCCCTTTGAGACCCGAGTGCACTCACACTGCTGAAATCTAGATGTGGTTTCAAGAACAACTTTCCACTCCTTTAGTTTTCATTTTCAGAAGGTGCCACGCAATGGAGACCTTACAGTCAATGGGGAATTTCCCAGAAAACCTGACATTAACGTGTGCAGTTTTCACAATTACTTTTCTTATACAAACAATGAAACTAAATTGGAAAACACAGAGGTTTTGCATTTGACAGCAATAAATTTTAGCACGCACGTTTCAGTCCAGTTATTAAGAGGCAGAAAGTAGAACCTTGTACAGTAATCTAAAGGCTGCTGGGGGAAAATAAAATTACAATTTAAGTTTATTCCAAACCATTTTACATAAAATTCCTTTCCTAAATATGAATATTTATACAAGGCAAAGCCATTTTCTTTAATTACTACAAATGAGTCAGTTTCAAAGTGATTTATTACCCAGTGTTTCCCTTCAAATTACAGTTCTGTTTATTGATCTTTTATTAGGCAATGCAGTGGGAGAATGACTTGTTAAAGCCCCAGAGGTGAGCCTAATAATGCTTAGTATCACATTTCAACATGGCTATCCCTAACGAAAAACAAACTGGTCCAACTGTAAATCTGTTGCAATGACAAAGTCAAAGGAGGAGAGGAAGTACTGACAACAGACAGCAACAGCTCTGATAAGATAACCCTTGAGTTGGGGTTCAGGGTTACTGTTGCTGCAACTGGGTGGACAAAAAATGGAATAGTGGAGTCCCAATGAACTCCGTAATGGATCAACTGTCTTAAAAATACAAACTACTGTGATTTCTTCATACTCTTGTAAACTGCAGTAACCTTTTAAATGGGCAATTTACTGATAACTATTAACAGTTTATTACACAGTATATGAACAAAAGTACTACAGGAGCTGCTTGCTGTGGAAATCCACACCATGCAGCTCCTGGTACTCAGTGTTCATGCTGATGTTAAAGTGAAATGAGGCTTAGAACTATGAGCCAGAAGAGCATTGGCAACATTTATGCACTACGCGTTTCAGCAGCTGGCAACCCCCCCCCCCCTTGTAACTTTATGTGGTCTAACATTTTGTGGCTGTGGTTCCTAAATCCTTCCCATTGCACTTACAGCTGATGGTGGAATGTCTAGAAAGGAAGAAACTTCACAAACTGTCTTGTTGCCACAATGGATGCCACAATCCTATTAACACACCGTGCTTGAATTCGGTAAGCTTTCTTAGGGTGACTCATTCTTGCACATGTGCTTGCAAAGACACACTGCACAGCTAGGTGCTTGACTTTATAATCATGTGACAACAAGACCGAAAACACCTGAATTCAAAGATTAAGATATTTGGCCCAATACTTTTCCCCGCATAATTTATTTATACTATGCTATGTCATTAAAAGACGTTTAATTTGCTGCAATTTTTTTCTGAAGGAAAGCGTAAAAATTTCCCTTTAAAACTATCCAGTTTCGAACCAAGCGCGAGGGTTTTTTTCTCGGAAGATTTAGTCTAACATCTATAGTATTTCTGTAGAGATGCAATTGTAATTTTCACTATAAACCCTCTTTGCGCCCTGAAAATGCTCACCACATAATTACTGCACAAGTAGGTTAAAATGAGTGGCCTCTCACCCCATGCTCTCTTCTTTCTTTGCTACCATTCTGCCTCCCCTCATCTGCTCTCCCCAGTCTCCTCAACTTCCCCCAGCATCCTGCCCTTCATTAGGGGGCCTTTCATGGTCAGAGCCAATAAAACTTCAATGAGAGGCAGCCTGAAGAAAACATGGCTGTTCTGTGGCTTTACTGAGCATTAATTACATAATCTTGATGCCAGACAGTAGAGGGCCAATCAGTTCTCCGACAGCTCTGCCGACCTATGGCCACATGTGGGTCCCAGTCAGACACATAAACTCACATTACACACACCAACCGCCTTTGACACAGACACATATACACATAAAGGTCAGGCATACACAAACCCATATATAATACTGGCTGACATATTATTGCTGACACACTTTGAGCCCACCAGACTTAACCTCTGGCCACATGTGCTTAGCACTGCCTGCTTTTTCCCTCGGAGCAACAAGAAAAGTGAAGCAACATTATTACACATAATTAGCGAGTGGGTTCGGTCTGCTGTGTGGCACAGAGCTGCACATTCCTGAACTTCTAGCAGACTAACTGCAATGGTGATTTTCCAAAAAAAAAAAAAAAAAAAAAACTCCACACATGAGCAAATATGAGGAAGACACTTGACATTGCAGAGCGAAGGTGTAATTCATGCCCACTCATTTTAGAGCTGCAATAATGGGCAGCGAGCGCAACCATTTGTCATTTGGTGATATGGGAGATTCTGTCCTTTTTGTTTGGACACATCCAGTGATGAGGAACAGACTAATTATAGAGTCACATTTCCTAATGGATTCATAAACATAGTCAGTCTACATAAATAGAATGATTTAGAGGCAGGAAATGACTGTGCATGCCATGTGGATCTCTCCCATTCTCTCTCTCTCTCTGCCTTTCAGTTCGTTTTTTCTATCTGTCAGACGATGCCCACTTACTGCACGGACTGCACGGGAGGTTTTTTTTCCCATGTGTCGGTGAGATGATTTGCAGAGGCATCTTCTTGTGCAAACAAGCCTTTAAAAAGCATCTCCCACGGGAGTGACACCATTAAATACTGTCTGATTCAGTTTCACGCACTGAAATGACTAATGGGATATTATTTTAAGTAAAGTAACTGCATATGTCTCTTAATTTATGTGACACAATGTAAATCCAGACATCCATATCCTTGACTCAGTTGAAGGCTTTTTGAAAAAGTTGTGTATTGCATTAAAACAATCCCACAATTTTATTTTTTTTTCAAATTTCATCTTATGCCCACGTGCGTGGTTATTAGGTGTGCGTGGTTATTAGGTTATTAGGTATTATTATGAGGCTTGCACTCTTCTAACAGCCCTTTCTATTTCTGGCTCTCTGAAGGAAGGAAGGAAGGAAGGAAGGAAAAATGGAAGGAAGAAAGAAACACTGCCTGCAGTGTTGGAAGTCACCGATCCTATTAAATCTAATGAATAAACTAAAAATGTAGATTATCTTTTCAACTTTTTGTTATTTTGGCATCTATGCTACAATAAACCAATAGGGCGTGAATGGTCATTACTTGACATATAATAAAAGCTTGTTTGATGCCCAAAAGGTCACATGAGGCCTAAAAGCAATTTAAAAACATTCTCGGGCTTGTTCATGGATATTAACACGTACAGAAAATGAAGTTAACGAAGGCATTCAGCGGGTGACAGGTAAGCTGGGAACGGCATCAAGGCAGGTAATGACTTGCTGGCGGAGTAATTGCACCTTGAGGAGTGATGTACACAAATGCTCTGCAGACTGGAGGAGACGCTTCTCATGGATGACCTGTATTGTGGGTGGGCACCTGGGCGCAAGGGCCGGCCCACAATTCATCTGTGACACCTGGTCGGTGGCTAACAAGCTGTCAGAGGCGTAGAGGACGTTCTTTAACTCAGATCCAGACCACCTTATCGTGCACAGACTACCAGGATGCCTCGGAGGCTTCACAGAGCTAAACAAACCTGTTAAACTGTAAGTTTACTCTGAAACGTGTCCAAAAATAACTAATAGATACAACAGAATGAAACAAAAATTGGAAGAGTATCATGAAACCTATGCGCTCCCCCTTCTCTCTCTCTCGCTCTCTCTCTCTCTCTCTCCCTCGCTCTCCCCTTTCTCCCTCTCTCTCCGCCTCCTTCTCATTCCACAGAGTGGTAGCGCTGGCACAGCATCGTCCAGAAACCCCTGAGCTGCGGTACTTGCCTCTGTACATCTCTTTACACAGCTCGTCACCGGTAGGTATGAATCAACACAACATAGCTGCGTGGTTTTTAACCAGCACGTTGCAATTTTGACTATTTTTTTTGTTTCTTTGTTTTTAAAAGCGGCTAACGGGTAACCTGTTTTTTTTTTTGTTTTTGTTTTTTTATCTTTCGCCTCTCTCCGAGCAGGTAAGCCAAAAAAAAAGAGAGAGAAGACAAGAAAATCATTGGATATACGAGAGAAGAGACCCGCGCTTATTTTGGCAATCTGCGTGAGAAGATTAATTGAGGGGGGAAAGAAAGCTCCTGCCCTCTTCACATCGGCCAGCTTTAGAAGTGAGAAGAGACGGGACCTCTGCGCTTGGAGGAATCGCTCCTGTGCCGGCAGCAGTGTGCGGAGTGCAGACACAGACTTAGCAGACGCACTGAAGGGGCAGAGGGAAGACAGGAAGGTGGAGGATATTTTACGCACAACAGGGCCAAGCAACCCCAATTTAAAGAAGCCGGGAGTCTGCTACTCCGAGTAGAACTCGGTCTTCGGTCGGATTTGCACTTGACTGAGTCCATAGACACAATTAGACTCTATGTGGTCGGCCGGCATGGATTCCTTCATTATAGCGGCGCTGGCAGTGTGCTCTCTAACGGCACCAGCTTATGGGGAAAAAGGGACGAGCAAAGCCCGGAGTTGTTCTGATATCAAGGTGTTTTACAAAGGAAAGGGGTTCCTTGTGGAAGATGTCCCTCAGTTTGAAATATCAGGTAAGCTTTTGTTCGTGTTGTGCGCACTACACCTCATCTTTACCCCTAAAACTGTAAATGACACGCAAAAACACGTTAATTATACCCGTAAGAGCCACACAGCTGCTTTAAACAGTATCATAATCTCTTTGCGAAATCCCTCTAAGAATGGTAGATGATTGGGACAAAGTCACCACTAGGCTGTGTATATCCAAGTTGTGTATAAATGACATTGGTTCACAAACTCTTAATTTTGTGCTCACAGAGGATCTATAGGAAATTGAAACTCAACGGTGCCTTCATCAAAAAGTTTTTCTTTTTTTTTTTTCTGGTGTAACTGAAAGCAGAGAAGACATCCATCTTTCATGTCACATGGTAAAGCACAAGAGCTCTGTATGTCTTAAGATGAAACACTGCTTTGAAAAGATAGTATGACAGCCCAGGCATTCTGTCTATTTGATTCCTGATCAAAACTATGAGAAATCATCCCACACTCAGCATTTTGGAAACACAGATATATGATATGTGCTTCACTTTCAGTTTTCCTTCATTAGAGAAACAAACAAAAAAAAAGCTGCTAACTCCTGAAGACACTCCCTAATTCTGCCTCTTCTTTAAACTGTGTCATCCTCTTGTGGGGAATTGCCAGCCTATAAATTGCCAGTCACTTGACCATGTGCTGTAACCATGCAAATATGATGCTGCTCACTGTGTCATTCAGGGGCTGATGTAAGGCAGTCACAAGCCCCTTTGCAGTTTAGATGATTGCATGTTTGCCTCCCCTGGAATTCAGTGCAATGCTTTCAAGCATATAAACACACACACACACACACACACACACACACACACACACACACACACACTTTTCTGCTCTACAGTTACAGTATCACACATGCAAGGACAGGACACCTATGCTCATGGTCCCGTTTTTTATGTAGATTCAGATGGAACATCACTCACTTTTAAACTCTTTTTGAACTTTTTCCATTTCCGCAGACTCTGAATGCAGCGAGTGCCTTTCAAAAAAAAGTTAAAAAAAAAAAAAAGATGTAGATGGCAACACATACAAAGCAATCTACTCAATTTACATTTGGATTTTGCAAAAAGACATCTTTTCCTATCCCAGATTGACATACACTATATATTTTTTCCTCCACTGTCCAATTCCCCGTCCCGAGAGCCAGTAGCAGCAGATAAACTCGCCTCCCCTGTGAAGATTGAGAGGTTGGTCAGCACAGACTGAACAGTTCTGAGACAAGAGTGTCACGCATCTCACACCCTTGACCCTTGCACAAAACTGTGATGTGTTTTCCGGTTAAGTTCTAACAGAACACAGTGTGGATGCAGGAAAAAAAAGGGGGGGGATGTGGTTTAGAAAAGTCAGATATTCTTTTTAAACTCTCTTAGTTTTCTGCTTAATGTTGAGCTCTCTCTGAGAGGCAACAGGATGAGTGTGAATGGGGAGCACGATAACGCAAAGTAGATCCTTTCAAGTGATTACACTCTTAGGTAGGGTAGTTGAAAAGATCAAATTTGACAGTGCTATAGAAAGCAGATGAAACTGTAAAAAAAAAAAAATCATCACTCCATTTATCTTTAGTTAGCAGTAAAGGGCCAAGTGGTAAGTGGACACTTCTCATTTACTTGACAGACACATTGAATAAATCAATTGATGGAATTAACACCAGCCCTGGTTCCTTAGAGATACCCCCTTCTTCTAAATGTCTGTAATCCATAATGCTTTAAAGAGGGAATCTGTCTTGTCACGACATTAACTGTATCACTTGTTTCAATCAATGACGTGGAGCTTACTTAAGTTTGGGGTCAATGCCTCCTCAGTGAGAGAGGAGAGGGACACACAGGAACTGAGGATGAGAAAAAAGACAGATGAGACAATGGATAGGCTTTGCACATCAGCAATACTTTCCTTGTGTCTCTATATTTTTGTTCTCTAGCATAAAATACACTTCAGGTGCTCCATTTATTCCTCCAAAATATGAGCCGCCCGAATGCTGCAGTTGATCTCTGACATTTGCAGAGTTTGTTTCCTGCTGTGACACGGGGGTTCGATCAGCGTAAAGTATTGGCTGGGCCTGACTCAAGGTCACATGCTGAGTGACTCGGTTTTGGGAGGAAGAGTTGCATTCCAACTGTGAAAATGATGTCCACTTTTAGTACTTTCAAATCCTTTTTTCATGGCCAAGGCACAGTTTATGAAATAATTATTACTCAGGCACAGAAAGCAGTTCGTGCAGTTATGAGCCAAACACTAAATTTCTTTTTTAAGATGTATAAATCTTGAGCATGGAGTGCGGACATCTAGGTAAATCAAATTTGAAGAGACAAGTTCTGAACTAAGTTCATTTCTGTTAATTTGACTTTTTTTAAGGCATTAAGTATACATGTGCAGTAAATCTGACCCCATATCACAGGCTCCATCTGATTTTCCTCAGTCAGCAGTGAACAAAGGTTCCTAGATATCACATGGTTGTGCCTCCTTTAGCATCTTGGATAGTCCCCTACTCTTAAGTAATTTGCCCTGCAGAAAAAGCCACGAGGAGGAGAGCTATTGAGTTAAGGGTGAGCTGTTTGTTATCGCTGTGTTGACATAATGCTTACCGGACCATGGGGGAACTATAATTTGAGCTCCTTAAACAAGTTCACAGGGGCTAAAGTGAGCTGATTGATGCTTTTAAATGAGCATGATGATGCTATTTCAGCTCTGTAGAGTGTAATCAGTTTTGGAAACAGCTTTTTTTTTGATCCATGTTTACCAAAAAAATGGATGATTGATTTTTATGTCTCCTCGCTGCGCCGCCCCCTCCCTGTCCCACCCCATCATGACAGTCTTGATGACTTATCCTGTTGTCTTTCAGGGGATGACATTCTTCATCTCTCTGTGTTTCTCTCTCATCGGCTCTTAAAGAGAGAGGCGCCAGGCACTCTTTGAAAGCAGTTGGCAGCCACCGAGCGTTAGATCCTCAATGTCACATAAGCCTATACAAAGAGACAAGCTGTATGAGACATCTGCAGGAAGGCTGGTAACATTTTGGTATGCCATTGATTTTCCCATGCTGTATTTGTGTTGTTGGTTGCTGGTTGCTACACACTGACTGTGAGTTGCACAGTGCTCTGGAGTGTCATTATAACCAGTGTTTGGCTAATGATACAGTAGGACTGCTATTTACCAAGGCTGCTAGGAACTCTTCTTGACTAAAGACTGGCTTGTGGCTGGAAATATGGACTGGTCTGTATGGCAGCCCACCATGAGAAGTATGAGAATGTTTTGAACTCGACAGCTTCGCTCAGAATTTAGGGGAAAAAAGTAGCACTGAAGTTAAAAGCTGGTCACTCCTCTCATCTCTTTGACTAAGGCTAAAATACTGGCTGCTAAGAGTGTTTGCTTCCCCTTACTCCTCTTTTAAGCCAGAGGTTAAACGTAGAAGAAGTCCATTGCCAGTAAAAAAAAAAAGAAGCTGGCAAGCCACAGAAAGGCTGCAAAATCAACTCCACAACAGCAAACACATAGTAAATGGTGAAATTATGGGTGCTAGTATTGCTCACTATCTTGAGCAACACTATCTTTTGTATGGCTATTGCAGAGGCCCATGTTCAAATCTGCTCTGGGGTTTTTATGATAGGGCTTTCAATTGTCCTATCATAATAAAGGCTAAAAAGCCTCCCAAAGTAAATGGGTATTTTATTAAAATATAGATTATATTTGGAAAGTTGCAGTAAGACGCTTGTGGTGTCGTATCATTTATGCACCCTCAGCAATGTACTCTCATGCCAGTAAGGATAATACAAAAAATAATTCCACAGTTTTACAGATTATTTGGACATCATTGTCCCACTGTGTTCTTATTAGCTTACTCTCAAGTGGATGCATTATGTTATTGTAACAGCAAAGAGCTATACTATAATGAAAGTGTGTTTGCAGGAAATGAAGACAAGCTTGGTTAAGCACTTTGCACTACTGAAATATTAGTTTTACGTTTTACATTTACTTTTTTCCCCCCTTTGTTAGTTTCCTTTGCTGTGAAGCATATAATGAAACCACACTCGGTAAAAGCAGTCACAGGGTCTCTGTTCTCAGTCTCTATACATATAGCCATCAAAATACTTGCACGGTGATTAGATGTATGGTTAATATTTGTGGAAATAATGCTTTAAATGCAACATCTCAGCTTAAATACACGTGTTGCATAAATGTGACTGCAGGTGGACGTATTCTTGTCACGTCCATGTCCAAGCAGGATTGTCAAAACAAATAAAAAAATCGGTACTCAGACACTGATGGATTCTAAAAAAAAAAAGGCAGTCAGATTACATTAGTCATTTGCAAAAGTGCCAATACCAGCAGTGCAGTCTTTAGCATTTCCAGTTTGCACACTTCACAAATGCACGCAGGCAGGCCTGTCTCTTCGCTACCAGCTGAAGTAGTTGATGTTCACAACACTGAACAACACTTTATGTGGGAATTCTAGATTAAAGTCAGTAAAGCTCCAGTTTTAACAACACTGAAGTATTGAATAGTTCCCATAAATGTTAACTGAGCTGGCACACTTTAACTGTTAGCTCTTTAACTGTTAGCAGTTACCCCATAGCCACATTAGCCATCTGTTATCATTAAGGTAGTGGCTAGCAGCTAGGGCTAATAATAAAATGGCAATGTTAATGTTGGTGCTCCAAATGTCTGTTCTGTCTGTCTGTTGATGGCAATTTAACGCTATCACACTGGTCATTTTTTCCCCCTTGGTTCTGACAGTGGTATTAAATAGCTTGTATTGTTCTGGGTATCTGTATTGAGTTTGAAATTCTACTAATATAACAACCTAATATCTTAAGTTACATGTTTTTTAGGTGTATTTGGCTCATTTTTGCCTTAAGTATTCTTATGTAGTAGAAAAAGAAAAAGAAAAAAATATAGTTTTTTTCTTAAATTATCTCACTAGGTTGAATTTCATTACACTTTAACACTAACACATCCAACATTGCAAGTCTGCAATGCACAAGTTATGCAAGCATGTAAGCCGGATGGATAAACGATCACACGTGTAGTCCCTTTTCTATAAAGGACTCTTTGTAGATAAAGGGACTCAGCAAACTTAAACATAAATAGAAAATACTGTGTGTGTTGAGATAAGTGTTAGCCCTATCTCTATCCCTTATTCCCACTGATGTGGTTTTTTTTATTCTCCTTATGCTGGATAACTAATTGATCACACAGAATTACATATGAATGGAACTCATTAACTGACTCGAAGATAAGAGAGCTGAAGCTTATTTGAAGGTTGATGTCAGCATAAAGCCCCATGCTTCTGTTGGTCTTCCTCTTCAAACAGATTAAAGCAAAAGCAACAGTTGTTTCAGTATCACAGCATGCAGGCTCATAACTCTGCTGCAGTTTAAAGTCTGTCAATTCCTGCATCTGTGCTCCTGTCTGTGCTTGTTTGTGTGTAGCACTAGAGTGTTTGTGAGCGTGCATTTCTCTCTCTGTGTGTGTGTGTGTGTGTGTGTGTGTGTGATAGTGTACCAACTGAAAACACCAAAGTTGTTAAATGCTGAAGTCAGTAAGAAGCCTCTTGAAGCATTAAGCCATAATGGGCTGCAGGGAGCATGAAACAGACCACAGCATGTTTGAAGTTCACACACAGAGAGACAGAGGGAGAGAGATGGACTGCTGACTGACTTGGCCTGCCCTGGTTGGTCTGCTTGGTTTTTCTTGTCCTGCCCCGCCCTCTTAACCAACTGTAAGAAAACAAAATAAATAAATATAACACACAAAAAAAATGATAAATTATGACAAGGAAAACGGTTAAAGGAAAACAACCTCTTTTAAAAAAAAGTCCTTATGTAATCACTGTTTATTCTCGAAAAGCCTGTTAGAAACATGCAAATGTGCCGGAGGAAAGCATCAACTACTTAATTTGACTCATTTTTTTTGGCAGACTAACCAACCTGCTGTTATTTCTGCTTTCACTTCCTATGACTAATGTCAGAAAATGACAACTATTTCCCACACCTTGTAAAAGGTAAGAAATTGAGGTGCTCTGAGAGACTGGTGGCTGGCTTTTAGAATGTGATGTACTACCTTGACAAGCATCATCTGCTTCCTCTCTGACCTACGTGAGTTTCACTGACAGCCACCACTTCCTCTTCTCTCATCTTGGGCTCCCCTTGTCTTATGTTCACTGTCACTTATCAAATGCGAGAGAAGGACTTCACATGTAGAGCCCTCTATATGAAAGCACACACAGAAACAGCAGACACACAGATGACAGCACAGATAACAGGGGATGGCGGTGTCTTTGCATCGGGCGTGTGTGTGTGTGTGTGTGTGTGGAATCAGGGGCTTGTGTGTTGCTTCCCTCAGAGGGCTGCAGTGTGTCAGTGTATGATTCGTCTTTTGTCTTCAGAGGAATTGGTTGTGTCAAAAGGAGAATTATTCCCTCATCACAGCAAGCTCCTTCAGTGTCTCTAGTTGTGTGTATGTTTCTATGTGTGTGGAAGCGAGTGGGGGATAGTGGAGCAGGGAAAGGGGAAGGTTGGGTGCAGATGTGTGTGCACATGTGTACCCGGTGTCTCCACGAGCCTAGAAGTGAAGCTTCGTTTGTGGGTGTGCCGTGAATGTGTGCACCGTGCACGGCTCCTAGAGTTTAAAAACTGCTTTCTTTTCATTTTCTGTCCTCATGTGCAAAACTGTGTTTGTGCATGACTGCAGACATTTGTATTTAGCCTTTTCTTCAGTTATGTTAATGTGCATGTGTACCATTGCCATGCTGCTTCGACTCATGTCCCCTCCAGCGGTGCTTTCTTTAGTTTAGGCGAGAATTTGAAGTGTCAAGGATCTTGCTATGGCTGTATGAGAGCGTTCTTTCTGTTACTCCAGCTGCTTCAAACACAAACCAATGGCTACTGCCGTTTCAATTGAGGTCGTGCAGTATGATTTTCTTTCTTGTTTTTGCAATGTGACACACCCTAGAAAACACACATATATTCCGTCTGCAGGTGTGAACCAAAGGGTATGCTGGGAGATCTTTGTACTTCAGCTAAGACGCTCCTCAGAGGGGAAATCCTATGCCTATACAGCATTACAGCAACAAATTTAGTAGATGCAAACGCATGTATGCAGTTGGAGTATTCATTTGACTGTTTGATTGTGATTACCAATTTATTTGTCTTGATGATACATTTATCTGTTTATTGGGTATTTGGAGCAGATTTTTTCAAAAATAGTGATTTCTAAAGAAAGAAAAATTTTCAGCTTGTATTTTATTTTATATTTTATTGATTGATTTGTTTTCCTGTTGCCTGAGTTTATAAATCTAACAGGCTGTGCATGAATCCCTGAAATAAATAATCAATGAAACCTATGAAAAAATGCCGATTAGAGATTACAACAGCCCAAGATGATGATCAAATTATTGTTTTTTCTTACAGACCATCCCACTCCCCAAGATGTTAGTTTTAAAGCAGAGAAAGAATGCACATGTCAGCTAAGTGTTGAGCCATATGACTAGGAAATGCTTTGTATTCCACTGTTTGAAATGATTTGTGTGTGGCAGCTACATTTTCTCACTAATGCTTCTTGTGAAGCTTCAGCACACTCCTAAGCGCTTCCTTCACTTCAGATCCAGTTCTGTATACGCATTATAATTAAAAGAAACCATGGAAACAGCTGTCAGGCTTATATCTACAAACATATTTAAAAAAAGCTGAAATGGGCATTTAAGATAGATTGTGCCAGTGAATAAAAAGAGAAAATAAAAAGTTGGTAAAAAAAAGAAAGAAAGAAGTGAATACCTAAAATCTGTCCAATGACATCTGGCATGCACAGTAGAAACTGAATTAATATTGCACACACAGGTATAGCAGCATATCCCACAACTGCACACCCCCTTTTTATTAGCGCACTGAGGAAAACATAGGCGACATCTTTGTGGAATGAAAATTGGCAGAAACATGACTGCAAGTTATTAAACCTTCAGCAAGTACACATGTTTCTGAATCAGTGTGTGTGAGACGCAGGCTTCCCAGATGTTTCTCGAGTCGTGAATATCCTCTTTGTCTTCGTTTTCTCATCCTCTCCCCCGAGGTGTAAACATCACTCTCTGTAATCCCTTCCACAGAGCGTGTTTCCGTACTTTGGATGCAGACACGTTGCCGCATTCTCTTCTGCTCTATCAAATCTCCAGCTCTGACCTTTTAAAAAAAAAAATTTAATTGGTCATTTGAAGGATTTTTTTTAGCTGCTATAGACAAGTGCCTGCACACAATAGCTATTACTGCTTTTTTTTGGCATTCATAATTTCCTGAAGATTTTCTCTCAGCGAGATAAACTGTTTCACACTATTTTCTATTACTCTAATTATTTCCTCCCGCTGCATACTTCCTCTTTCCCAAAGTCTTTTCTGGCTTTGAGCTTATATTACTCTCATTCTTTCCATATCTGCTCCTGCAGAGGAAGTTGTGAATTCATTTATTTTTCATTGCAAATTTACTGCATGTTCGCAGATGCGCTGCAAAAACAAAGCTGGTTTGCTTCTGTTGCTCGTTTGTGATTTTCATGGCTCCATATGGCTATATGGCTCTATAGAAAGTCAAGAGCTGCGTTTGAGTTGTCTGTCCTCCAAGCTTTAGTAGAGAGATACATAAACAATATGAGAAGAAGTACAACATGTATTTTCTTAAACATTTCATTTGAATCTTTTTATATTGAGGTGAAGATTTAACAATATTTTAGAGAGAAACCCAACAATTAAACCAGTTGTGAAAAAAATACCTTTTTAACATCTCAAAGAGAACCTGGCCTGTGCTTCGACTGGTTGATGAGAGGCGAGTGGAGAGAGAGAAGAGACGTGTATTTAGAAGCAACAAACAGTAAAAGGTGGACAGTGGGTTGGCCCAGTAATAACAGATTATTAACATGCAGCTTAGCTGGCAAAGGCAGATGGACACATAAGAAAAATGACTAGATAGGAGTTATGAAACTATGAGGGAGAGACAATAAGACATATCACATGCAATCCGGTCGTTAAGTGATTACGTGACGAATCCTACTTCCGGGCCTAAAGTAGTCTGCATTTAATATGGCTTTTGTGTTGTTAACATGTTTAATGTTTTGTATTTTCTTCTATTTAATCTCAAAAAGCTCCTAAAACAGTCAGTGATCACTGTTGACCTCCCTCGGCTTTTATTACCGCTAATCATTTATTTAAGCTCAGTTTTTAAAGCCCAGCCCATGCAGCAGTATATGAATGACTAACCTCGTATTGTGGATGGATTATCTCAGTTGTTCTCCTGGCTGAAGTTTGGTCCTTTTACAGCATCCTGCCATGCCATTACATTTGTTCCTGACCACCGAGAACACTCACGTTAACTTTTATCGAGTGGGAAAAAAGTTCGCTTGTTTATGCTAACATAGCTGTGTCGCTAGCGGTCACGTAGCACATCATTATATACCAGCTAGCCAAACTTCAGTAACCCTACAAACGTCACTGCTGTTTAGTTTTCTGTCTTCATTTATGCTGGAAGTGATAACAGAGCTGTACGTTTTAATTTGTTTCCAAAACCCCGCAGTCAGGACATGCTATATTGTATTTAGATAGAAGCTAGCGAGCTAACGTCCTGCTAACTTCTAACTCCGTTAAATGTCATAAATTCCGTTTTCATGGATGCCTGGATGTTAAACTCAGTTGTTACACCTGGTGGAGCAGAACGCTGATCATTTTATTAAAGATGAAAGACTTTAGACAGTTTTTCAACTCTCAGTAATGCCATAGTGATCGTTTGATATATGGACCTGCAGCTGAGTTTAGGCCCAGACACGGCTAGTGACTTAACGACCGGATAATGGCATATAAATACATAAAGAGCAGAAAAGTAGAGTGTCTCATTTTGAGGTCCTGGTAGTCAAATATATAGAAGTGTAGCATTTATCAAAAGGTCAGTGATACAGGAACTGTCACACATAAGAGGCATGCTGGGAAGATTTCAGCTTGGAAGGATGTATAGATTTTTGTCAATAATGTTGCAAGAGGGACTGCCACTACCATGGTCTCTGAGACACAGATAAAGGTTATTTTCGCCACTGTGCAGACACACACACACAAATGTAAAAAAAAAAAAAAGCAAAAAGAAACTGTGTGCTTGCCCTGCATACTGAACTTTAAACAACTCAAGGAAATTTGTCTTCTTAGCTCAGTGCACAGCACAGCGTCAGCCGTGAAGTCTCACTGTGTGTGCCATCCGGCCCCAGCACGCGACTGCATAACAGGGAGAAGCTGATTAGCAAAGTCGCAGGAGGAGTGCCAATCACACCATAAGGTGCTGCTCCCCACACTACTGTGGCCCAGTGCTCTTCCTGCACCTTAACTAAAAGGCACACCTGCAGTGCAAAATAGAGTCATGTGGTTTTACTTGCACATAATCAGATTTGTTTTTAAAGCGTGTGTAATTTTTTATTAATTTCCTTTTATTTCTTAAGCAATAGATAAATATATGGTACAATATAGGTCCCTCCTTTTTTTAAAGTAAAAGTGGAAAGTGCCGAGGGCATCTGTCTGCCCGGCAGAGACTGGGAGCTGGTACTACAGAAGGGGAGAGCCTGAAAACTAAAAGGCTCTGCTTAACATTCTACTTTTGGAAACTCTAACAACCACAAGTAAGCCTGAATTCAGAGAGCAAAGTGCTCTGTTGGGATAATATGGTACTAAGAGGTCTTTTTATATGATGGAGCTTGGCCATTAAGGGCTTTGTATGTAAGGAGGAGAATTTTAAAACCTTTTCAGACTGTTACTGGGAGCCACTGAGCAGAACTTAATATGGGAGAAAAATGATCTCTTTTTCTAATTTCTGTCAGTACTCTTGCAGTCGTGTTTTAGATCAGATGGAGGGCTTTTATAAGGCTATTGGAACATCCTGATAATAAGGTACCACAGTAGTCCAACTTGGAAGTAACAAATGCATAGGCTAGATTTTCAGCACGGCTCTGACAAAGTGTGCTCCTAATGAATAAAGGTCATGCGATGATTTTTTAAAATGAATTAAAGATCTGGCTATGGCTGATTAATGACTTCTTTATAAAAAAAAGTATTAATGCCATTTTGATTCTTCCTGTAAATCTATTTTCCTACATGCACCATCTTCCTTTGCTCTTAGTTTGAACGTGTTTACAGTGGAAACTTTCAGTTTAGCAGTTTTAACAGACTTTCAAAAACTCCATGATCCCACAGCATGTCTGCTTCTCCATCTGGTACATTTTTGGGACCTCAACTTTCTAATTGCAATAAACTGCAAAGATCACTGGCCTTTCATGGCATTAGTTCTTGCAGCAAACAGGATACTCAAATACGTTCTTCTAAATGTGCACTTTAGTCTTTTTAAGATCTCTGTCTTCCAGTTTCTGGTAAAGCAGTTTCTTCCATTTAAAAAAAAAAATCCGAGTCCACTCCAACTCTCATCTTCTGTCAGATTTAGTGCTTTCTAAGCACATTCTTCTGTATTTAAATAGTGAGATCTGATTTCATGTGACATCATTTGTCAAGCATTATTTGTGACCAAGAAAGGCCTGAGTAGTTCATGGTGGTTTGCTTATTTGGCTTGACCAGCCCTTGCGATTTAATTTTGGAGGTAGAGTGACTGTCTGAGGATGGAGGAGCAGGAAATGACCGAAGGATTACTAAGACCTTGTGAGAAGAGGGTCGCATAAAAAAAGCTCATAATTACAGGGGGAAAATATGCAATTACTGTCAATTGTCATCCTGGTTGCTAGTATAAGATTAGTTTTTATTACCCAAAGCTTTACCTCTATGGCTCCCCCTCCCCACACACACACACACACACACATATCACCACCACCACCACTTTTCTGACTCACTATTCACTTCTTCCTTAACATGTTCTTTTTTCCCTTTCCCGTCTGTCCACTCCCTTTACCAACCAATTTTACTAACTCTCGTCAGTTTCTCAGTGTGTCTCCCTTTTCTTTGCCTGTTTATGAGCATCGTAACCTCCAAATAGACATGCCATATGAACCACTTAATTGCTAGTAGTGCTCCTGTATATCTGTCTGCCTAAAAATAAAAGAGTAGGGGAAAGCCAGTTTGGAACATGTGTAAGGAATATGTTATAGCTGCTTGGCTCTATACAACTTGGCAGCACATGACTGAACAAAATGCTGAAAAAGGGCTTCCTCTACTGTACCCTGTCAACACCCCCTTTTTACTCTTCTCTGCTTGTTTATTGAGGAGGGCAAGCAGTGAACAAATGAAATTGCCAATGCAAATGACTTATTTAGCTTTCCCCAGCTTCTCTTCAGCTGTAACACCAAACATTGTTGGACTCACTTATTAGTGTTTCATTTGTCTTATTTCTTGTCCTTTGCAGTCTTCATCTCTTCTTCCCACCCTGCAGAGTATTCTTGCATAAATATTTTACATCTTCCCAGTGAACTCTGTCAACCCTTAGTCCATGCCTGAATCACTTATTATAACATATAAAATGTAAATCCGAGTGTATTTCAATTTGTCCTATCAAAAACTACTCATCTTGCATTACTTTGTTCTTTTTTTTATATAAGCACTCATATTAGACAACACATTTTTCTAATTTGTGGCAATAGAAAGTTTAAAAATAGCTTTATTGACATGGCAGAAAGAAAATGCTTTACATCTAAAATAACTGTACCATCAGTATAATTCAAGCTAAATCGGACATATTTCTAAATGATGGATGATGGAGCATGAGTACAAAGATAAAAAGTCAAACAAGTAAAGTAAAAAAACATGTTAAAGAATGTATTAAAGACAGTTGTATATGGTATGTTCTCTTACCTTACGGCAGCATTCTGGACCACCTGAAATTTGGAAAGGTTGTGTTGAAAGAAACAGGAACACAGCCAGTTTTTAAGCTGACTGGAATGTAATAAAGGCATGGCAGTAGGAGGCAAGGATAGACACAGTCTTTCATCTTACGCTGTTCTCCTCTGCAGCCTGTCTGAAGCTCTCAGCTGACTGAAAATATGCAGAACGTGATACAGTGAGTTCGGTATCTTGCAGCAGTGTATTTCAGCTGAAATCCCTGAATCATCAGTGTCGTATTTGACACCTTAAGGGAAGCTCAACTGTCTTGCACCGTTTGTATCCAGTGACTTTATTGGTGATTGTAACAGAAAGCTTTGTCAGAGATAGTCTAGCATCTCTGCTCTTCATTTTGTGCCTGAGTGTGCGTATTTAGTCCAGGATCTGGTTTAAACTAAAAGCCTTCTCTTTAAATCTTTCATGCTCCTGCTACCGTCCTACTGAGATAAAAAGAGAATCTGTGAGATGATTCAAAGGGCTTATAAGTTATTACTTTTTCACACACGTTCAGTTTCATTATGTCATTCTTTATGTGTGCCTTTTTTGAATTTTAACTAAGAATCACGTCTTTTATAGCCACTTGATCTTGTTATCTGTCTTGTTACAAAGAAAAGTTGCATGCTGCATCATTTTTTCATCTTATATATGTGTGTTTGTCTTTGTATTTGTCAGCTTTGTGTGTCCTCTAAAAACAATGTTATGAACAGCACATGTAGCTGTGATGCAGCAGTAGTGGCAGCGCTCTGTCATACAGTCTGTCCTTTGCGTGTCCCTATACCATGCACCCTACTTTCCCAGCAAACCCTAGCAGACTCAGTCCCAGCCCTGAGGCCCAGGGCATCACTCAGTCAAATTGAATCACAAATCCTTTTGGGCAGAAGAGGCTGTGGCTCAGGATGAATGGTTTTGGTTTGTCATGTGATGTCTGCTGATGAATGGCCAGGGCCTGGAGGACTGAAAAGGCTGAACCGAGGTAAGTGGGACTTGTGTAGGTCATTTCCCAGGCAGATTTTGGTCATCATATATTCTCCTTCTACAGACTGAATTCTTTTGTTCTTCAAAACGAACTTCTATATATCTATAATTACTAGTTATTATAGTAATATATATTTAATAACACAATTTTAGATTACTTTCCCGTTTAAAATGAACTTCTTGTAGAAAGTACATTAGGCTGGGGAAAAACGTAACAAAAGAAAAAGCAATGTTCCTGTTTTTTTACTTTTCTTTGCAATAAGAGAAACACAAAGAAAAGTTCTGATGTTTCATATTGGGATGCTTTCTCAAGAGAGTTGTGCTTTTACTGGAATCAACTCTATTACTGTAAGAAGACCCTTTCTTCTTAAAGCTTCCATTCATTTTTAGGCTCCTAGTGTTTTCCCGATATGACTTTAGAAATTAAACTTACCTTTTTTTCACCCCTCGGGCTCTCACTTCCTCTTGTCAGCTTTCCTCGCCTTCTTTTACTCTTTGCTCTCTTCATATCTCCCTTGGTTAGCTTGCCACGATTAAGCACAGCTGTCACACTTATCCAGAAGTCACTCTTTTTTGAATTTTTTATAAATGTGGTCTGCTATCTTTCTTATTCCCTGGCCCTGCTCACTTTGAATGATGTCTAAATGAATGAAAAATGAAAAAAAATAAATAAATAAATAAATGAATAAATTAAAAAACAAAAACAGAAAAATCAAGGGATACAAAATAACTAAATAACTGTGGGTGGAGCACTGCCTAACTCCTCTGTGTTACTCTCTGAGGCAGTGATGTGTAGCCTCGGGTTACTGAGGCGGCTCAGACTATGGGAAACTGGAGTGTGACACTGAGCTGATAGAAACTTAAATTATTTGCCAATGTCTGTGTTTCACCTCAGCTAGCTGGGCAGGCAGTAAACTCACACACACTACCTTGACGCATACAGTTTGCCCTTTGCCTTCAGTTTTCCTTTCTGTAAATTCAGGAACCACACTGTATAATTTAATCACTCCATGGCTGATGAATAATAATACAAAACACTCAGCTGACATTAAATGAGTGGTTATCATGCTGCTAATTAGCAGCTTTAGACTATAGCAGTATAAATGAGGGATACTTCAGGGTCACCTGATCCAGCCTTAACTATAATCTTTATCAAAAAATGGCAGTTTTAACTCTGATCTTAAAAGCAGAGAGGGTTTCTGTCTCCTGAATCCAAACTGGGAGCTGGTTCCAAAGGACAGGAGACTGAGAGCTGAAGGCTCTGCCTCCAATTCTACTTTAAGACACTCTAGGAGCCAAATTTAAGCCTGGAGTCTGAGAGCAACGTGCTCTTTTAGATTAATATGCTACTGGGAAGTCTTTAAGATATGACAGAGTATGATTATAAAGACTATATGTGAAGAGAAGGAATTCTGGATTTACATAGGAAGCCAATTAAGAAAAGCTAATATTGGAGACATAAGGAGAAATATGATCTCTCGTTCTAGTCCCTGTCAGTACTGGCTGCACTGTTTTTTGATTAACTAAAGGCTTTTTAGGAAACAGTCTGATAAAAATGAATTACAGTAGTCTATCCTAGAAGCAGGGAATGCATGAACTAATTTTTCACCATCACTCTGAGACAAAATGCTATTCAGTCCTACTTATTTGTGTAAAATGCATGTTGAAGGAAATATCCTGATCAATGATGACTCCAAAAGTCCTCAAAGTGCTACTGTAGGCCAAGGTAATCTGGTTAGACACCATGTTTTTAACATTTTCAGGGCCAAATGCAGTAACCTTGCCTTTGTCTGAATTTAGAAGTAAGAAGCTACAGGTCATCCAGGCTTTTCAGACATGCCTGTAGTTTAATGAATTTGTTATCTGGCTTCATAGATAAATGTAACTGGGTATCATTCATATAGAAATAAAAATGCATGCAGTGTTTTATAATAATATTACTTCAGGGAAATGCACATAATGTAAAAAGTATTGGTCCCAGCACAGAACCCTGTGGAACTCCGTTTCATGTGTGATGATAATTTCCCATTTACATGCACAAAGTCTTTCATTGCATCTGCTCTTTGACAGCGTGACAGTTAAAAGAGCACATAATATGTGCTCTTACGTAAAACACAACAGGGTATTATCTGGAAAACAACTAAGATGAAGAACAAAAATGTGTGTATATTACAAAATAATACCCACAATAACTTTTTAGAAAGTAAAATCATCAGCTTTTTTCTCTTAATGTTTGCATCTCTTCAATTCATGTAATTTGGAATTAGTTATTACTAATTTTTAAAACACCACAGAATGACAAATGGGGCCAAAATCTGAGTTTGTATAGAACATTAATCTACATTCAAACTAAACTGATTGTGTTTAAAAATGCTATATTTCATATTAACCTAAATGACTAAATGATATTTTTGTGCATACTCTGTTGAAAGTTGTCCTTCAGTGATGATAAACCTGCTGCTGCTTCTCTATGATCATCAAATCAATATTTTAATCAGTCTAAGCTGTGGCACCTGTAATTCTTAATAGCCTTTCCTATCATGTCATTAACAGGAAAAACATTTGGATAATTATAACACCATTCAGTCATCACCAATCACAAGTCATTCCAGTATTAGGCTTTATAACTTGGTGTCTAAATTTGGGAGGTTTTTAGTAAGAACGGATCCTTGTCAAGATTTCCTGTTCAAATTTGCTGATGTAGCAAATGATGGATGGAAGAAAGCTTCTGCTCTTCTCTGACTGTTTACTCACAGATTAGATTGCAATCTCTTTCAATTAAGCTCCTTGGGAAACACACTCCTGGTCTCTCAGCATCCCAGTGAATTCTTGCCATCTGAACCCATCTGCCACCCAGTGAAACACATTCACAGCAGCAGGCTCAGATGGCTAACTGCCCCCTTAACTGCTGCAAAGTCTGTCCAAAGAGAAATTATCATTTCACTCTGCAGCACAGTTAATGAAACGCTTTAGGTCGGGAAAGAGGAAGTGGATGGAAGCGATTTGAGCTTGTGCATGTGTCTCTGTTTGTCCTTGTGGAGATCCTTTCAAGGCGTGGCTGTCTTTTTTTGTCTGCAAGATAGCACTTCATGCTTGTTTAGCAAACAGAGCCTTTTGTGATTTTGGATTTCCGGTGAACCTCTATGCATTTCTGTGGTGTGTTTGTACTCTTGAACTGCATGTGTCTGTGTGGAACATTGTGGAGCAGATATGTGCTTTTATGAGCAGGTCTGTCCTTGTAGTTAAAGCCTTGTGTAGCCCTTGTAAAGGCATTTGTTGAGCAGTCCAGCAGTATTAGGCGATATAGACATCTGCCCTGGCAGTCAAGTGGTGACTACCCCTGTAGACAGCCACCTTAATAACGTTCTGTCAAGTTCGTGTTCCTTTTTCTGAAGTAAAAAGACCTTCTCTTTGGCTTTAACTTTCTATTTTCTTTCCCTCTTTTTCAACCAGTCCATGTCCTTTTTTTTCCTTCCTTACCCACGATTCTCAGTAGGGACCGCTGTCTGTGAGTTCTAACTTCCCTCCTCTTCTGTCTTCCCTCTTTCTAGCCCAGGGCCAGCTTTGATGTTCACTGTCTTTACTCTCTGAAGCGATGCTGCTTTGCTGCAATGGAAACACCCGCTCTCTCTCCCCTCTCTTATGCTTTTCCTTTTTTGCACTATAGGTGAAAAGAAAACAGCCTTCCATTGTGACAGCACTCTGCAGCCAGCTGTTAGATAACTGCTAACTAGGAATCAAGCTGCAGTTCCTCAGTTCCTGCAGTCCTCCTAGTAGAAGATTTTGTATAACTGCTAATTAAACGTTAGTGACACACAGATTCAGGACTTTTTTAACAACTATTGCAGTGTTTTTTTTTATTTCTGGGTAATGAGCTCTTACAATTGTACTGTACAAATGATATATTGTTATGAAAATCAGGACATCTACATCAAAGGCTTTCACGGACGCACATAACACCTGCTGTATAAATGCACAAAAGTGCACATGCATCAGATCAAAGTGGAGTCCTATGTTTTATGTATGGCTGCAAATTTCTGTAAGGATTTTTTTTTCAGTTGCTGGATTATGTGTGTACCTTTCTCTCTTCTAATTTAAGGGGAAAAAATCCCCATAAAGATCAAATGGGGCATGAACTTACATGCCTACTTTGGCGTAGCTCAGCGGTAGCTGACAGATCTGAAGTTAATTAAAACAGTTTTTTGTCCATTGACTGATGCCAGTTCAGTGGGATCTGGGTTGTTAGATGGGCGTGGGCGGAGGGCACAAGCTGGGCCACACAACGACGGGCTTTGTTAGAAGTTGTGATGCAGGAAAAGGCTACAGATGTCAGGCAAGATCTGACTTCACTCAACACATTTATGTCCTGTGGACTTAAGAGCATTCACCTTCTCACAGCTGGATGGGAGGGACAGGTGGTGGCACTCTAATCCGAAAGAGGAATTACATTCCCTGTTAATAATATGGTGGGGGATAATTTGGAGTAAAGTATAGCTTATTATATTACCTCCTTAAACAGTCCTTCTTTCTCAGCCTACTCTGAAATGTTAATCAGTTTATCAATATAAAATGAATTACATTTTCTAACAGCAGCATTTAAGGTTTTAGTCTTGCTGTATGTATATAAAGAATTTTTGTGCATTTAATAGGTTGTGTGTGTGATTTCATGAAGTTGCAATAAGCTGCAGGGCCATCCTGATAAGAAAGTCAATATATGCGGTTTATAATGTTGAACAATTCCATTAGATTAAAAAATGAAAGTAAAATGTAGTTTTAGTCACAGTCTTCTTATTATTTAACAAAACTGTATAATATTTTGCTGATAGAAACCAATTATTATGCGTATAGAACAATATTGAAAGAGAAAATGGGTCCCAGAGTATTAATAGCTATACGCGCACAGAAGTTTAACAGTGATGCTGCCAAATACATGCTAACCCATGTCTGCTTTTCACTGGTGTCAAGACTTCTGATGCATCATGTCAGAAAATCATGAGCTATATAACAGAGAAGGATTTTAATTTCTTTTCTTTCCTCATTCTCTCCTTTCTTCCTGCCAGCATTTCCCTTTCTGTCATTTTTTTTTCTATCTCAGCCTTTTCTCCTCCTCCCTCTCTGGTTGGATGGCTAAACCATCCACCCTTTCAGCAAAAGCCTGTGGCCTGTCTGTCTCCCTGTGGCCTTCTTCCCAAATCTCTCTCCCACCCTCCTCCTCTGCCTTCATCTCACTCCGGGAGGATAACCATCTACCCTTTCAGCACAATCCAGCTCCTTTTTAATGACTGTTTCCAGTGAAGGAGGACAGTGGACAAGCTTTGTCCCACTCACTGCGATGCATTGGAGCAGCTGAAGGAAAATGAAAAGTCTATGACATTTTGAAAGAAAGCAACAATTTGATCTGTTGGTAAAATGTAATAAGATTCCTCTCTGTTTCTCCCTTAAAACATATATGTTAGCTAATATGTGTGCTACTTGCAATTTTCCCATGAAGACTTACACAAGTGTTTTGGACAGCACAGACTTCAACCTCTTCTTCTTACATTTCTTCTGCTATATTGTTTTTTTTTTTCCAGTAATTTATTTCCTAGTTTCTGCTAAAACTATACATGCCCATGTATTACAAGGCACCAACTGATTATTTGAATTGCTTACCCAACATAAGGTTGTTTGAAGGCAGAAGCCTCTCCCACCCTGGATGGGTCATCAGTCTACCACACAGCTAATGCTAAGAAACAAGAAACAAGCATCTGTGTAATGATAGTAGTAAAATCTTCACTTAACCAAGTAGTAACATTTTTAAGAAAGACCAAAAAAAAAAAAAAAAAAATCCAACACTTTAAAAGCAATCTTTGGAAAAATCTGATGTCTTTAAAACTGATAAAGGAGCAACTTTACCATACCCTAAAGCACAAGCAAGACAGGCCTTTAGGTATAGTTGGAAAGAAAACCAAGAAATCAAGGTAAACAACAGAAGCACATCTGAAAATATGACGTCAACAGGCACAGAGGCTCGTGGGGGAACACAATAAAAGAGTGTATGATAGAGCAAGGGAGTCAAAAAAGAACCGAATGACAGAGGCAGGCAGTCAGAGGAATGCAACAAGCACAGAACTGCTGCACTCCCAAGTTCACGAGTGCAGCTTTGACAAGCATTTAGGTTTTCTTGTTTCATAGATGAAACCATGAAAAGCTCTCTTTCAGGCCTGGACTGAAATGGGGATTAGACAGGGGAGTGACAGATAGAAACATTCCTTTATACATCTTCTACATTTACCTGTCAGAGCAGTACAATGAAGCTGCTCCCATATGGGCCATATGCCAGAATTTTGAATTCTAGAGGCCTAATAGGCAGCATGTGGAAATCTTAACACCATACATGCTCTGTGGCTTTGTTAAGGTGCCTTAAATTCTTCTTTCAACACACTTCTGTGATGTTCATATATCTCCGGTTCTACTTTCTCAACCATATCTTGCTTTTGGTGTCATATGCATATGTTTCCCATTTAAAAATATATACATGTATATTCCAGACTTAGTTTTTAGCATCAGAGTTGCAGATTAGTTTTAAATTCTCATGGATGTAATTTCCATTACAGCTATAGGTAACAGTAATTTTCTGCAGTTCTTACTCATCACGAATGGTTGGATTTTTTTTTTCTTTAGCAGAACATAAATTCTCTAACTACACATAATCTGCCCACTGCCCCAGTAAGCAGTTAGGGAGCTAATGATTTTTTCACATCATTAAGCTTGTGCCAACACTTAGAGGGTCATTGTGTTACCAGTCAGCCTTGCCCTGTCTTGCTAACAAGTGCTACCCCCATGACAAAGTCAATAGTATTTGGAGCTTTTGGCCATTAGCAGAGGAATGTTGCTCCTTTATTTCCTAGTTTGGCAGAGATCAAGTGTCCAGGCCTGAATCAATTCTTAAAATTTAATTTATTATCAAGGTCTGGACACTGGTGAAACCTCGTCTTTATGTGCAAACGCTGCAGCTAGTGGTCAACAGTCAACATATTTTTATTGAATTTACTGAAATCGCTTAGAGCAATGTTTAATTTAAAGCTATAGAACAAAATCCATTGCATTGTACTTGGTTACCTCATTTCAAGTACCTTGCTAAAGTCTAAATGTAGTATTTGACTGACCACTGACCACTCTTTCACAGGAAGGTTTAAATCTTAATCTAATTAAGTCTATGTTTAGGTTCTATAAAACAAGCTACTAGTAAACTTGACGGATCTTCAACATCTTTGTGTGCCACTAACATCCTGTAGATCCGATGAGTCAGTTTCCTAAAATCCCCTGTTTTTCCCAACAGGCACAAGCACAGCTGGAATGATTCTTTAGTCATTATGTGTAAATTATCAAGGCCCACGCTGCTTTGCAAAATGAAGGAGATGTGTGACATCACTGATGGTGGCCTACATAGAACAATGACTTGGTGGTTCCTGATTGTGGAAAATGGAGTGACATGGTGGTTTGACAGATCGGCTTGTTTGGAGGCGAGGAGGAAAGTAGAAACCACAGGTTTAATAGCCTTGACATTCCCTAAACATCTTCATCTTTGCCTTGGCATTTGGTTGCTTTCCAGTGGTTTGTGTGCTGAATGTGAATCTTTCCCATCCGGCTTTGTTTGTGGTCTGCTTCCTGGCTCCTTTATTTGAAATTCTCTTATCGCTTCTTTCCTGCCATGTGACTTACATGTTTCTGTTTGTTTGCTTTTCAGTCGCTCTGTCTGGTCGTCAGTTAGCCGTGTCTATCCGTCTGTTGTCAAGACAATTTACTGACTCACAGTGACTAAGAGAGGCCTGAAGTGCTAGCCTGTCCTGACCTGACTTCAAAATAGACAGCTTGGCATGCACACCATGCACAGACAACATCGCCAAAACAGGGCTTTCCTTGTACAGCTTTGGTTCACATGTCAAACCCTCTTTCAGATCAGGCTTTTAATATGACTCACTGGTTAATAGATGTATGGGAACTTTATTGAAGCCCAGGGCCATCTTTATAATGTTTATGAATGTCAGTTAACAGGAGCACATCAGAATTTAAATGTCTTCTCCTATGAAAATGAAAAAGTGTATGTGGAAGTGGCCTCACCACACAACCAATACCTTGCGCTCTTTAAACTAGTTAACGTGACATTTTTACCAAACGACAGATGATGATACCCTGATATCTTGATTTATATTGAATGTAGACAAATAACACAAAAAGATATAGACAGAGATACAACTCCAAGCTAACGACTCTTAGACAATATATGAAACAAGCCAGTGTTTGAGTATCCAGGCAAGTATGGATCTGCTCTTTGGAAGCCCAGATTTGTTGGCCAGATTCCCAGCCAAAGGCAAAGGAAGGAAAGGGAAGAGTGTGTTAGGGAGGCATGGGGCAAGGAGAGAGGGAGAGAGAGATATGTGAGAACCAAAGGGAGGAACTGAGAGGCTTGTTTGTGCTTTGATCTGATGACTGAGGCAGAGAGTGTCAGTCATATTCTTTCCAAGCAGAGATCTATAATAAGATCACAGAATATTTAATGTCTCATTGATGAGTCATTACTGGGGATTAAAGAAGACCTGATTGAGGCTTTGACAATGTTTTTTTATTAGGATTTAGAAAATGATTCGGTGGGAGTCTCAGGGGTGTGTGCTTATAGGGATTAAGCTAATGACTGATGGTTTTTGTAGAGGTCTTTGTATCATAGTAGCGTAAAGAAATGACCTGCATTAAATAAAAAAATAACAATTTAAGAGTTTCATCATATGTTACATACATTGCGTCATTGCTGCAGTATTTCACAGGATCGAAAGGTAGAGTTGACGATTATGCATGGATGGATAAGGAAGGAAAACTTTATTGAGCCCAAAGGGAAAATTGTTCTCTTGCTTTAATCCATCCTAAGCATGTTCAGTATAAGCTGTAGAGGAGGAGACTGTACAACAAAGGTTGTACATTAGCTGACGGCAATGTCACTGCAATCTACTAATTGTAGGGTTGATAGTTTGATGCCTGGCTGCTCCTTGGGCAAGATGCTGACTCTTGATGTGTTCGCCACAGTGTGAACCTTAGACAACACTTAGCTGCTGAAAAAAGTGCTTGTGTGAATGTGATTGGAGTGCACAACTAGAGTCATTCTTCTGACAAAGATTTTGATGTGTAAATAGGCTCAAAACAAAAGTTATATCAGGGTTTTTGGTTTTCTGTTTGTTTCCCAAACCTTTTGCTGGGGGGATTTTTTCATTATTATTATTAAAATCACTAATCACTATTAAAACTTCATAATAAATGATAAAAAATAATAAAAACATTTTAAACATTTTAACATTTTTAAACTTTTCTAGCTCTCACTTTCACACTCCGAAACTTAGTGTCTGACAAATACACATTGTTTCACCTTTCAAAAATGACTAGCCGAATAGTACTATATTGTAAGAATGAAAGCTTGTGAATACTAAAGCTGCTTTTCGGGGTTTACCAGCTGTCTGTAAAATTTCTAGCCTTTCAAAACAAAAGTTCCAATTAAAATGAACAATACACACCTGTTTGTCTCTCTTTATCTAGTAGTTGTATTGTGGACAACTCGTGCTTTGCTCCAAATACTGCCTCCAAAAAGCTATTTGTAGCTTCTAATGCCTCTTCATATGCTTCATGTGACATTTCAACCAGCAGCAGGTGCACTGGCTCATTTAAAATGTACTTCTAAGCTTAAAGTCAATATCTAACTATCGGCTCTTTTTTCTATTTTCAAGCACTCTTATTGTTTTCAGTGAATCTCTGTTTCCTAATAATCCCTGCTTTCTGTTTTACTTTTGTGCGCTCACCATTCTTTATTTGCATACATTTTCTTAGCCGTATCATTTCCCACCATTCATGTATCTGACTCAGTCCTGGCTGGATATGTTCTAGCTCGTGTTGCTTTGACAGGGCCCAACAACAAAAAGTCAGCCTCTATCTGTCAGCCTCTCTGCCTCTAAGCAGCAAAGGCCAGAGGGGAACTGGCTGCTTTGTTTGTTCTTTCACCATCAAGAGACAGTCCTGCCACAAACAGAAGGCTGCAAGTGTATAGTAGTCAAGCCATGAGCACTCTCTGGCACACATGCAGAAATACCTGTGCTCAAGTATGTTCGTGCTCCCCTCTTTTTTCCTTTTCCCTGTTTTTCAGTTATTTTACCTGTTTCGTGCATTTCTAAGCTAAATATAAAACTGATTGTATATAAACAGCATATCCACACAGGTTTAAGGCCTTTTCTCATATGTGAAAAATATGAATAAAGCACATTCCTTTAGAGCTTGTGAACAAGATGCTATACAAAACTGACATTTTTTACCTTAAAAAGACATATGATAAGCAAACTATAAAACAGCGTATTTACACATTCAAAGGTAATAGCTCTAAAAAAATGTAGGTAAAGGAAAAAGGACAAAAACGTTTGTTCACAAAAGCGTACAAATGAAAATAGCTTATTAAAAGAAATATATACCATTTGGCATAAGTGTTATTTTGCATATGTAATAGTGCAATAATGCAGTGCAGTAGATACAAATTTTTGATGCTTGAGTGGTGATTTGTGTTTTATGTTTGTGTAAAAGCTGGAAGAGAAAAACAAGTCTAGAAAACAGCACAAACTTTAGTTCTTGTAAAAATCTGTTTCTGTCTGTTTGTCCTGGATCTTATCACATGATCCTTCTTTCCAGACAAACAGATCATAGACTGGGTGTGTTAAGTCTCTGATGACGCTACTAGATTCAGATTTAAGTTCGGGAAGTATGCCCTGGTGATATGACGGGCAAGCTTTACTACGTGGTGCACGTCCTTGCATTCCATGCAGTCTTGGCTCTAGGTGACAACAGTGTTTATGGCGCTTCAGTAAAAGTTGATAAAAACCCACTGAGGTAGATTGATCAAGCTCAACTTCCTGAGAAAGTTTGTTGACTTTATTGGATGTTTCAGTGCTTTGTCATCAAGTCTCCCAGAAACCTAATGTTCACATATTTAGCATCCTAATCCAACTGCAGTCATAATAGCTTTTATTTATATAAACATATGAAATATTGCAGCTGTAAAGATCCAAAGATACTCACCCAAGTAAACCCTGAAGTATGTGTGCCTAATTGTTGAACTGCTTGCTCCTTTCTGCCCCTGAACAGAGGATCAAAGTAGATGGATCATTGATTGAGAAGCTGTTTCATGGCCAGATGAGAGATGCTCCCTTCTTTTTTCATGACAAACAAATTGAATGAAAGATCTGGACTTGATACAATCCTATCGAACCCGCATTTAGTAGCTGTTCACTGGAACTCTAAATATAACTAAGTGACCAAGACAGTCCGGTATGCTTTTAAAATGAAGGAATGCGCTGGCCAGCTCAGCAGCATCAAAAAGCATGGAAAACTGTGGAGAGGATAGCTTACGTGCATGATGGCAAAATTCTACTCACAAGAACGGGAAGGCTTGATTAGAATCTGCTAGAAAGCATCAAAAAGAAATTCTTTGGACAGATGAAATCAACATGAACTTTTACCAGAATGGAAAGAGAACAACATGTACAAGGAAAGAATCAGCTCATGGTCCAAAACATACTGCGCTGTCTGTCAAACGTGGTGAAGGCAATATCATGGGTATGTATGGCTGCCAGCTGAACCAGGTCACTTGTGTTTATTGATGATGTGAATGCTGATAGAAGTAGCAGGATGAATTATCTGTGCAGAGGATAATGACTCGGGCATACTGCAAAACAAACCCAAGAGTTTATCAAGGCAAGGAAACAGGATGTTCTTCAATGGCCAAGTTAGTCACCTGATCTCCACAGAGTGGAGCATGATTATCAGTTACTGAACACAAAGCTTAAGGCAGACACACCTACAAAGAAGCAGCAGCTGAAAGTGACTTCAGGCAGTCAATATAGTATGAAAATAAAAGTCTTTATATTTATGATTATGCTAGTTTGGCTGCCTTCTTTTGAGCATCAAGTGCAGCACATTTTTAAACCCACTGAAGATTTGCACTTCAATCACATCTTAACTATTTGACTTAAAATTCACAGTGGTGGTGTATAGAGGTAAATGAAAAAATAAAAAAGGATCATTATCGAAGAACTTATGGACCCAACTGTCGCTTTATTCATCACAGAAAAAAATAAAAAATAAAGGTAAATCAGAAAAACATAATAAATAGGTAAAAAAGACAGAATGGTATAAAAAAACAAATATCTGAAGAATTAGCTAATCTGAAATATAAATAAATGCGATAAAGTAAAATAATTGTACATTTAAATAAAAAAAAGTTTATAATTACATAACATTATTTGATTAGTACAATATTTCAAAATGAAAAAAGCCAATGCAGAATTTAAAACTGTTAAGTGTGTGGATACCTGTGTTTAAAAACCCACATAGTCAAACATTTAGAACATTTGGGTCCAGCTCTGCGGTGCTGTGTGCATTTAAACACAGACACAGAAGCATCACTCTTTTTTTTATCATCCGCATCATGTGACAAGATGTTCTGCGTGATTTGCGTCAACTGCAGACACTTGCTGTCAAAGACCTATGTTAGATCATCCCCCACACATACACACCCCAAAACAACACACAGTCCTTTATAGACGGAAATGAGGTCAGCTCCCTGTAGTGTAACTGCTATGTTTTTTTTTTACTTTGAGATGGTCTGTGATATATTGTCTCTAAGATATCGTGAGCACATTGAAATGATCCAGATAAAATTCCTGAGAATGACATCTTCATTTGATTTCTTCTACTTCTTGTCTCCCTTATTTTTTGTGCAAACACATTTAGTAACTAAAGAAACACACAGATGAGGTCAAGTTATGGCATGTCTGTAACAAGCAGTACTTGGACATTGTGTGTAGGTCTTCTCTGTACAGTATAAATTCAGTGTGTAAGTTTTTCTTCTTAACTTGAGTAAATTAGGTTAAAAAAAATTGAGGGAATGGATGAAAAATGGAGATGATATTGAAGAAGGCATTCTGAACAGCTAAAGCACCGATTATTGATAGCACATTGCCTGTACGTGCTAAGTGAATGCGACTGGTTGCTCCCCATCATTTAATGCTGCTGGCATTTACACTCTTGGGTTATTCACTGGCACTGGGATTTGTGTTTTTCACTGTGAATGTGAGAGAGCAACAGAGAGAAAGACAGTGAAAGAAGGACCAGGACAAAGATTAAATGTTTGTGTAGTGTGTGTGTGTGTTCAATCAGGGACTGCCATCAAGAGTGTTTCTCAGGGCTACATCAACTTAATTACAAAACCTGTTATAATCCATCATGTTCCTTATAAATCACAGCTTTGCTAAGAAAACTGAAGCAGGATGTGAATCTAGTAAAATCTGTCCAAAACAGTGCAGATAAAGAAAGCATGCACTGTAGGGCTTAAAATTCATGTAATGCATTGGTGTTTGGAAAAAACAGAGGTTTGCTTAGTTTATCTCTCTTTTTCACCCACTTTCATTTTCTACCACTGTACAACATTGTGCTGCTAGATTGGCAGAGAAGCAGTAATGTCCACACTAAACAGTATCTAGTTTGCTACCATTATACAATTAGCACTTTTTTGACAATAGGACATTATTATCTTTGTCATATTTTTGTCTTGTCCTCTTCTGTATCATTGCACTTCCTGTTTCTTTACCCTGCGTCCTTAGTTCACTTCATTTCCTTTCCACCCTTTGTTAGCACAGCTTAGCCAGAGCAATTTAACTTTAACCCCCACACTCCACGTGATTATGATGTTACGTTATCCATTGAGTCTTTTGTGCTGTCTGTAGCTATGATTAGAGGGTTAAACTTTTCACAGTCAGTTAAAATGACTCTCACTCAAGTCAAGTGAATCCAAGACCACCTGCCTGGGTTAACGGGAGAGAGCAGTAGGAGAAAACAGCATGGAACTTCCATAACCCTAACCTTAGTAGTAATGCTTTCTGTGTGTGGCTGCCACCTTGTCTGGCTCGAGGAAGCTATTTATATAGCTACTGGTCTCACATTACCAGACTGGTGAATCTAGGGTCTAGGTGAAAGCCTGGGTCGTACTCTATGTGTTAAGTATAGGAGTATGGACAAAGATGGACAAGCAGACTTATTTGACTCACAACAAGTAGGCATGCAGGATGGTACCACCCTGTAATGACCATTTGTCAGGTTGGTATGTGAAATTTCATCGTGTACAGTTGGTGGGTCAGACATTATGTCAACCTCTAGTGCCAAATAGTCCTCTTGTACTTTATCTGTTTAACCTTAATCCACTGTTCAAGTGTGTTTGAGGGGGTGTGCACGCGCCCGTGTGATTCCTGGTGTCCCATGGATGTTTTTCCTCGGCACCGGCGACTTGCTGTCGACACACGCACACACACTCGCACTACCGGCGGGATTACGCTGCTAATCTCTCCGATCCCACAGCGAGCGTGCACATCCATGCGCGCGTGCAGATGCACTGACATTCTGCATTGTGGTCTGAAACGGTATCAGTTATGCAATGTCGGTCATTACTTGGAGCCGTCAGTTATGTCAGTGTGTCGCAGTCACGCTAGTTTGTCAAATGTGCTTTGGCAGAAAAGTAGGGAGATTTAACAACTGCTGCATGTAATGCATCCTGAATTCCGATGATGCATGCATACTTCTCCAAAGTATCAGTGCAGACAGTTTAAGCCTGAAAGAAATAAAGCCAACACTTTTAGGTTCACTGTAAATTCTGCTTTTAGCTCCAGAGCTTTAATCTTTGGATTGTTTAGTTTCGATACATTCACTGATCTGACTTCTCAACATGAATACATATTATGTTCAGACGCTGACTTTACTGCATTTTTTTCAAAGCAAGAGCAGAAATGCAGCATTAGGGAGTCCACGTCATTCCAGGTATTTTCTTCATCCATCCATCCATTCTCTGCAACTTAGTCTTCCCTTTTTGGGGGGGAAACTGTCTATGCAGAGAAGCCTGAACTACCTCAACTATGTTATTTTCTATGAAAAGAAGATGGGCCTTTTTTAGTACCAGGTGACATCATTTGAAATGGCTTATTCACAGTACAAATAAAATGTTCAAAAACAGGCTCAGCAGGCATTAATGAAAAAAAAACTACCTTACATGATTATTTTTCCTACCAGTGTGAAGGACAAAGGAACCAAGGTTTGGAATGAAGTTTGCATCTGGGGGCATGCCCTAAATCTTCCAGGAACATCATGAATTGTCTGAATGTACCAGCTGAAAACTGCATACAGTGTCTCAGTCAGCATAACAGCTGCAGCAGTTAGCACATTTTCAACTGGTGGGACAAATATAGCATCAAAACTTGTTGTGTCTGTTTATGTGAAATACACTGCTACAAATGGCTGCGGTGGTGTGATTTTGTATTTGTATTTTTTTCCCATTAAGATGTTTTTAGTGGCTACGTGCATAAGGAAACAAAGCATCACTGAAAACTGCCTCAGTTATGGTGACCTATCTGAACAAGAACAAAAAAGTTGACCTCTGCTCCCCGACTCCCAAACTAGTGGTGTTTTGAATTATTCTTAATTTCCTGTTGGCCTCTCTCTGTGTTTCTCTACAAGCCTTTGACCGTCAATCTCTCACATGCTTTATCTCAGTGTGCACAACCTTATTCTGCCTTCCAAGACTAGTGTTTAATAGGACCCTTCCCCCCTGGTGAACAATGATAAGCTAATGGGCAGGGAATTGCTCACTATTTAACGGACGTGTCTGTCAAAAGAAAAGGGATTGCTGTGGAGTGAACACCTACTTTTATTTTTAAACAGATACATTTGGTGGGTGGTGCATGCATGTGAGCCATTTTAAGCAGTGCCAGATTATTGGCTTGCTATGTTTGTACTGATTGGCCTTGCAGAAGGTGGTCAATTATTGCAGAACACCTACTTTGTAAACTCGCATATGTTTGAAAATACCATTTGAGGGTTTTTTTTTGTTGTTGTTGTTTCTGTTTTTAAGATCTTATAGATGTTTGGTTTAATTTTACCTCAATGCAATAAACAGAGAGTGGTTTTGTGGTAGTAAAACATGTTCTAAATCTAACAATAGGAAACAATCCATTCCAAGGATCGGGTTCCCGAGCACAAACAGAACAATATAGTGTATGCGGTTAAGTGCCAAGAGGATTGCTGGAAATTAGACACTGGGGAAATCAAACAACCACTGGCTAAGTGGATAGCACCACACTGAACACTCTGCAGTCTATTTACACCTACCGTTCAGTGGCCAAGCATTCAGTGATGAGGATATGCACATTGTTTTTATTTTGTTGGTTTTATTAAAAAGTTAATAAAATATGGCCCCGTCATTTTCCCTGTTCAGTATAAGTCTTACTTACTGTGTGAACACATGTATTTACTACCTAAATGCATTAATAAATACAGCATCAGTGAGTGCGTAACAGAAAGTGGATGCTATGATTTTTTTTTTTTAAATAGCCATTTTAAGCATTAGCATTATTTCACCCTTTAGATGCTCTTCCCTCTACATGAGTGGGGCTTCCCACTTAAAAATGGCCCATCCTCCTCTGCTGATTACCCTAGTATCCTCTAGCTGTGGGAGTGTGTATGCGTATGTGTGTGAGTGCTTAAGCGACTTTAAAAAGAGAAGAGCCACAACTTCCTGTCAAGTATATATTTCCTTTTGTACTTGGAGAGTGGCTTAGCGTTGCTGGCACCCAAACAAACACACACACTCACACACTCCAGTTTACTGAGTCAAATGGAAGAGAGTGCTTTGTTTGTATTATTAGCTGACTATTAGGTTAGCCAACTGGAAACATAATGCTCTGTTACAGGTGACCTTTCTCGCTGTACAGTAGATGTGTCTCCAGGGCTGTGAGACTTTGACTCGGTCGGTTCCCACTGCGAGTGTTGTGGTTGCTACAGTGAAAATCCTCACAATGTTGTTTACACCACAGCTGGTATCAAAAACAATACTCAAACCATTTGCTGTGATTAATCGCGATTAACACTGAAGCTTTAAGCAAGTGAATATTTAAATGTGAAAACTCAAAATTAATGTATATATATGTCTATATCTATAAGCGTCTATCTATACAGCTAGATCAAAAGATGCACTTCCAACATAGCTCAGTGAGACCGACTAGAGAGAGATGCACTGCAAGTTGGAACTCAGTATTATGCGCTGACATTAAACTTCTTGCAGTTCCTCCTCAAGTCTACTTTTTTGTCTGTTTTTCATAACTAGAAGGACATCGGTTCATAGCGCATAAACAACTTTATGCTTTGTCATAATGAAATGCCTGACAGAGCCCTATAAAGCGCGCCTCCAACTTCTAGACAGCTTTCAAAGGAATTAAACAAATTTAGCTGTGTGACTTGTATTTAAAAAAGTACAATAAATATTTGAAATGAATTCCAAAATGACGTGTTAATTTAGACAGCACTAATTTATACATAAAAAACCGACCCTCTGAAGTGGCTGTAGCTGGAAGCTTCACACCTCCTGCTATATGTGTGTATGTGAGTGTTTTGTGCGTCAGCATCTATTTGTCCACGCTTTTTTTTAGTGATGTGCTGGAAACGGCTTGCAGTGGAAGAAAAGCCTGCAGTCTCTTAATACACATGTGCAATAAAGCTGTCCATTAGAAGGTGCTGGTAGATTGCATTCAATTTGACGCACAAAAGAACAGCATTTCCTGCATTTCAGCATACATTTCCTGTCTGCTGCCTGCCCTTCTGTTTTCTCCTTTCTCTTTGTTAAATTTCATTTCCTATTTCTCGCACAAATCACGAAGACTTTATCCAGGTCCTCCTATCCTGTGGTCCGTGGGTGTGAGTCACATCATTATCAGTGAGAGGGTGCTGAGAGACGGTCAATGTCACCTTCTCTGGTCTGCACAGCCTGTTCTCCACTTTGGCGTTTGAGGGGGACAATTGCCTTTAATTGCTTCACTTCAGCGCTGGACTGCATAAGACACTTAAAAGACAGAGAACTTGGTTGCCACTTAATCAGTGAAATGCAAGGATTCTTGTTATACACACAAATCCACTCCACTGGCTGGAAGACACAACTGAGGTTGTGAACAGGATGGGGGTCCTCAGTGGGCGACTGAGAATACAGCTACAGTAAATGAAGGTGAATCACTTGCTTGTAACTGTTGAGGCAGTGTGCACAGAAATCACTGGCTCTGATGTTGAAATAGATGGCAGAGTCCATCTCATTGATTTCCACGTTCTGCTTAGTTGCCCTGAGCTCAGTCTTCTAGATGCATGCTAATGACAGCTCGAGGGGCATTAATCATTAATACCACACCAGTATGTGTTTATTGAATTTGCCTTTGTGCACACCATGTGAAGCTCAGCCATGTGAGCTGACATAATACGCATTTCAAGACGTGTCAGAACCAGCAAAGCTTTGTTTGTCAGACTAAAGCTTAGACAACATATTTAATTCATGTTAATACCAAATACTAAGACGTAGTTGTTCACCGGCTTATATTAGACTTGTTATTAGATTCTAGTCTTTCACCGATGGATAGAGCAGATAAAAGATTTTCGAAAAGTGTTACTGTCATGCACATATTATTTTTGTGAAATATATTGTTCTTGTATTTTGTGTTAGACCTCAGTAACACAGGCTTAGAAATCACTTAACCTCTGGTTGCTGCTAGTTGCAAAGAGGTTGCTGCACCAAACAAACCTACTTGTGAATGCTTTGGTTGCTTGCAGATTGCAGTGGTCACACATAGTTTGCACGAACCAGCGAGTGTTTACTTTACTGCAAACACTCGCCATTTACCCTCTGAGCTGTAGTGAAATTTGAAAAATTTAGTAAACCAGAAACAGAGGATGTTCACCTTGAGATTAAATGCTGTGTGTTATAGATGCAACCAACTTATTTCAAATTGCACAACTTTAACTTTGAAGGCAGACCGTTTCAGTTTTCTGGTTTTCACCATTTCACTACCAGTTGACGAGCAGTTAGCAAGCGATTGCAGACAAGTCCAGCTTCCATGCAAACTGCTGTCGACCATGGCAAACAAGGAGCTTTTCCATTCAGCACCTTGTCTTTATCACTAATGAAAAAAATAGCTTTATAACTATTTCACAATTTACTATTACCTTAGTTATAGTAATAGGTAAACATAACCTCTCTTTACTTTCATTTCCTCTACTTTGCATAAATGTCTTAAATTGGATAAATGTATTATTGTTTTAAGTTGTGTCTCAGTTTGGGTTGATTTTCAGGACTTGTTATTGGTTTTACACATTTTAAGGTTACGACAAGTTATTAGCTTAGGGTGGTTTAGGTTTAGGTTAAGGTTATCTTTAGTTCTAGTTCTGCACACTGAATGACTGTATGGGATCATGGATCATTATGGGGTCAGTTTAACCAAGCAAGCATTTCCTGATGCTGTGTTGCTATTATTATGCTATTTCACTAAAATTTCTTTTGTAAAACACTGATTAAAAGAAATGTAAAAATGTACGTGGGTGTGGATGTGTGGGGGTGTCAGAGGTTTTTTTTTCAGCAAACACTAAATATATTATCCTATTTTCATCAAACGTCACAAAAATTTCATTTGCCTTATGTCTGGATTGAAGGAATTTCCATGATGTAAAAGGAATTTCCATCTTACATCATTTGTCCTGATTACAGCTGCAGCTTGACTGCGGCTTTAATCGCACTGACAGCCTCCTTGTTTACAGTAAATTCTCGTATATGGCATTTGACTGTGTGTGTATGAACGTCACAATGTCTGAAATAGTTTCCGTCTACTTCCCTGGTTTTCAGAGTTGCGCATTTGTGTGTGCATGCACTTGTCTCCAAATGTAGGCACAGGAATGCGTGTCAGGAGTGCTCATTAAAACTCAATGCCGATTGCCGCTGTATGACTGCCACACAGTTCACCACGTCTTGCCAGGAAATCAAGGGGGCGAATACACGCAGCTCTACCTCCTTGACTGCCAGCAGACCATAAAAAAAGGCCATAAAAACAGCCACTGTAGTTAATTTAGTCCTGTCATGTTCATAGCGACTGTAGAGTATTTTAAACAGCGGAAACACAAAAGCTTTTAATATCAGTTTTGTCATTCAGTGCTGATTCATGGAATCTGCTAATGACATCTTTCTTTTTTTTTCTTGACTGTTCTTTGTCACCCCCTTTTATCCCCTTTTGTTCTTTCCTCCACCACCTCCCCACTTTCTTCTTTTCTGCCTCCACCTGTCCTTTGATAGGCGAGCACCTGCGCATCTGTCCTCAGGGTTACACCTGCTGTACCAGTAACGTGGAGGACAAACTGGCCTCGCAGAGCCGCACCGAAGTGGAGAACGTAATCAAAGATGCCGGGCGCTCCTTACAGATCTCGCTTACCGGACAGTACAAAATCTTCGATGGTGAGCTTTTTGTATTTATGATGCAGAATACATGTCTGTGTATTTTGTTTTTTTTTTCATTTTAAACATTCACTGACGCAACAGACAAACTGGCAAAAAGCAAAGGAGATCAATGATAGTTTATCTCAAAGTCTACGAAGTTAACAAAGAGCTGCTGTCATGCTTCAAATGGAGCAATTTGCAGTTAACTTTAATTAAAACTTTGTGTCCCTTTTGCTTTGATATCTGTAAAACAAAGCATGATTTAATGCAAAGAGTCAGAACCACAAAAAATGAACAAAGTCATTTAAAGCTTTGGTGGCTCAGTGGTTTAAAACTGACTGAGCCCAAACAAAGGATAAGACAAACACATTTCATAGTGATTTGATAGTGTTCTACACTATTTAATGTGTGAAAAATGCTACTTTTTGTACAGCATGCAAATGGTTCAATCAGTTGGAAATCATTAAGTGAAGTGCCATATCATGTTAACTGTTGAACACTCTTGTATACCCCATCAACAGACTAAAATTAAGATACACTACTGTGTAAAACTGCTGAGGCATCCTTCATTTCTTTATATTTTCTTTTCAAGGAGCCATACTTTCTTTTCATTTTTTGAATAACGGTTCTCCAGACTATCTGAAGGCTTTTCAATGTTTTTCTTTTGGCATTCGCTCATTTTCAGTCTAGCCTTTGTACGTGTGAATCATTCAGCCATTCAAGGACTTTACTTGCACCCTGTCATAAAAACACATAATTTATTGCCATTTCTTTTGTATATAATGTTTTTGCACCAGCAGGGTGAATCCTAGAGTGCTGAAAAATGTATCTCAGCATTGACCTTAAAAATAAATTGGGAAAAAATTAAAGACCTGACCTGAGAGATACCTGGTCCTTCAGTTGATCCAGTCCAGCCCAGATTTTATTGACATTATCAACATTATTGAGGCATTGTGGGATCATCTTCAGAGAGAAAAGAGTAAAAGCTGCCAATATACAAAGAAAAGCTTTGAATGTCCTTCAAAAAGTCTGGAGAACTAGTCCTGAAGACTACATAAAGACATTATAAGAACCTGTGCCCAAGAGAGTTCAAACCGAGTTGGAGAACAAAGGTGATTAACCCAATATATTGACTTTCAAATGCATTAAATTCATACAGTCTCTGTATTTCCATTTATATTTGCACATTTCGATAACTCACTGCACCTAGAGGTTTGGAAAGTACTATATAAGATTATTATTATAGTCTCAATCACTAAATCTGCTCTACACCTTGAAAAATGATACAATAAGATCATAATAATATAAAATGTATGAGATATTAAATACAATGTTATAAGTCTGAGGGATGGGAAGAGAGAGAGATTAAATGAGTACATTGGTACACCAAGGCAATTATTTGTGTATAATGACTTGCTCCAGTTAATAGAAGGGTGTCTCTGTGCTCCACTTCTTCCCCTTGGCCAGACAGTGACAATGGATCTGTCAGCCGGGGCTCTGAGCTTGGCTAGTTAGCCTGACCTTTTCAGATCACAGTGATTAGTGGCTGAGAGACTTTTGTTTACTCTTTTTCTATTGCTCTGTGTCCTTCGTTCTCATGGACCCTCCTTTTCGCTAACGGCGCCGTTGCTGTGAGCCACCCCGCTCTGAAGCAAAAGTACACAAGCACACAAAAAGCAATCCAAGACCTACAAAATTCTCTCCATTTTAGCTCGTCATCCTACAGTTCTTGAACTTTCCCATTCTTCGGCGAGACACTTCATTTAGCACAGCAGAGCCAGTAAACAACACAGTCTACAGACGCACAAATTTAAGCAGCACTCAGCTACAGTCTTTAAACATTGTAATGATTTGCATCCAAAAAATTCTAAGATAAACACACACAGACGCACACATCCCGAACATGGTTGGTTGTGTTCTGTCACAATGAGGTCATTTTTGGAGCATGTTTTGTGTTTGTGTATGCTTGCCAGACATGCTGTTATAAATGTTTGATAGCTGCTGTTGCTTGAGACAGTAAATTAATTAGACTGCTCTTGTTGATCACAAATGTAAAAACATTTGTACACCCTCTGTTCCCCACCCACCGGACTCCTTTCAGTTTTGTTTTTCTCTGCCAGTTTTTCGTGTTCCCTTATCTTACCCCAGTGAGCATCATATGGCGATGCAGAGCTGACAGAGGGAGAAGTATATGTGTGTTGGGACCTCGAGGCCTGAAAACCATCTGCTAAAGGCCGTCTTCTCAAAGAGAGCTGAACGATAGACTGGGGTTAATTGGACCATAATGTGTCACCCTTGCAACCGCATGACCAGCAGTTTTGCAGGATAAAACAATTTTTTCCTAAAGACATCCTGTTGTTAGCCTTCGCTGTTGTGAAGTGGAAAATAAGACACGTTACTTCTATTTCAGACTAAGGTTAAACCACTACTGTTACATTTTTTTGTGCATTGGAGTGTTTTAAAAGTGGGGTGTCTGGATCAAGAGTCCTAAACATGAAGTATTTTTGCAAAGTTAAGGGAGATACGGTCAAACAGATGAGGAGAAGTAGACTTTAGCCGTGTTGAGAGGAGCGTTATTTGTTCAGTGACTTGACACGGTACCATGCTTCCAGTCTCTCCACATCTGGCTCTGTTTAGCAGGGTGTGGGCTAGCTTGCACCATGTGGCTAAATGTAGGGTGTTACTCTTCCAGCCCAGAGAAGTCAGGCCTTTTTAGATTCAGGAACTCTGGAAGAAGCACCAACCAAGCCGCAGATTAGAGGACTGCCATATTCACATCAGCTGACTCCGGGTTTGAGAGACTGTACACTGCATATATGCAACTATATGTTTAGATGTGTATGTTTGCAGGTTTGTGATTTATTCTGTGTCACTATGATTGGCTGTAAGAGATTTTTTTATGTAGCATTAAACAAGTAACCAGTGTTGGGGGAAATAAAAAATCAAAGTCAAACAAATACTTGTCAGTGAGGATAGAAATGAGGGCAGAAATGAAGCAATTTGAGGGATAAAAGAGAGAGAAGGAATGCAAAGGCAGAGTGTGTGTGTGTGTGTGTGTGTGTGTGTGTGTGTGTGTGTGTGTGTGTGTAGGTGTGTGTGTGTGTGCGTGTGTTTGGGGGGCGGCAGAGAGAGACAGCAAGATGGGATTACATATGAAAGTGAGAGGGAGAAGGTCAAGAAGAACAAAGAGAGTGATGGCACCAAAGGGAGCTGTGTGTTAGATGGCAGCCAGGTGTGTTTAACAGATGGAAACCTTAAACCTGGCAGGCACTGTTTGGCCTAATAGTGTCATCAGTGACATCTGGATAATTGTGTGCACACACTGTGCATGTGCGTGTGTGTTGTGTTATTGGCTGTATATCTCAAACATACAGCTTAATGCAGGAGTGTACTTTTACTGTATACAAAACTTGTTGGTACAGTGTGAGACACACCCTGCCCCTACAATATTCTCTATACAATTACAAAATCCCTGTCATGATCCTGCTGCTTTGCAGACTAGAGCTACTCTAAGACTTGGCTTGTCTGGACCATGACCTAAGGAGTGTTTCTTTTTTCTTTCTTGCCAAAACTAATAGAACTCCCATAGATCCTTCTATTTTATTTTCACGGTCAGCTGATGAATTGTTATCTTATACCACTGTCATATGAGTTGATAGCTTAAGCACGTCTTTAAAGTAGTAAAGGGTGTATTTTCAAACCTATGAATGTGGATAAACTGGCCATGTGTATGAGGTATATAAAAGGTGTAGAATAAAGCAGAATAAAGAATGTCGGGTTAAATGTGGTTTATAATCTCAAACACTTTGAGTGGTCAGTATGACTAAGAAAGTTCTATATAAACCCAAGTACGTGACAACCTAGGGTGCTTTTGGACCACAACCTCATTTACTTTCTTTTACTAGCTCAGGAGGTAGCAGGTCATTTACAAACAGGAAGGCTGGTGGTTTGATTTCTAGCTATTCCAGTCTGCATGCCAAATATTCCTGGGCAAGATAGATAAATGCAAGATACTAACCTCAAGTTGCTCTCTGATGCATCCATTGGAATATGAATGTGTGTGAATGTTAGATAGAAAGGTTCAGCATAGAAAAAAGTGCTTGTGTGAATGAATAGTAAAAAAGGCAAGTTCTATGAAGTGCTTTGAGTGCTCAGGTAGAGTAGAAAGGTCAGACAGGCCTAGAGACCTGCTGGTGATCCCCTGACAACATAGGAAAAAATGTGCGTTCCCCATCCGGTTGGAGAATATAAGATTCAAACTTGTCTGCAAGAACTCATCATTTATTCTCTGAGCTGTGGTGAAACTTGAAAAAGTGCGACACAAAATCAAAGTTGAGAACATTTGCCTTCCCATGCAAGCTAGTAACAACCGGGGTAACCAGCAACCTCCAGGAACCACTCACAACCTGTCAGGGACCAGTGGTTCCCCAAAGCATGTTCATTCATGTAATCACAAAATCCCTGAATTGTACACTTAAGTTGCAATGTTTTTTTATTTAGCTAAGAGAGTCAATTCACTTCCACCTTGTACTGAACCACAAAACCTTCTAATTTCCTGCTTTTAGGGTCACCTCTGATGATGTCATGAGAGACAAGGACATCTACTCCCATTGTGGTCCATAATCGGTTCATTTTATCCGCATGCAAATCATGTCAGTGGAGACCTGGAGTAGGCTGGCCTAATTATGCCAAACACATTACTCACCAGGAGCGATGACGCCTAGGAATTATAAAATTTTAAAAAAAGAGACAAAAGTGAGAAAGGGAGAGAGGAATGTGCGAGGAAGGATGGTCCTGAGGAATGCAGTGGAAAGTAAATTAAGGGAATAAAAGAGAACAAAATGATAATGAGGATAAGCAACGGTATGGACTTTTGGTGGAAACAACCAAGGGAGAGAGAGGAAAAAAAAGTCTGAAAAAAAGAACCAGCTGGATAAGGAAGAAACAGCTTTGGGTAAATGGTGCATAATGCCAGCCAGGGAAATTTAGAGGGGAGACAGAGAGAAAGTGGAGTAAAGGCTTTTGCAGAGGAGTGTTGATAAACGACATGCATTATGTGATGTGTCGGCTTGTTTAATATAAGAGGCTTTTTAACGGCATCTAAATTCTGACTAAGGGGCTCGCAGTGTTCCTGGAGCACAATGTGTGTGATAAGTGTTGTTATTGATGGCGAGCCAGTCTGATTCATAAACAGTCTAATGGCTCCCAGACTATCATTTGTGCATTCACTGCGCCCAAGACAGCAGTTGATTGTTTATGCATGTTTTATTTATTTATTTATTATTATTGGTAGTAGTATACGTAGGAGAAGGGCAGTAAAAGCACCAGAGTGCATCACTCAGGTGTGTCTTGCTGGTTATTTGGATATTTTTTTAGCTAGCAGAGCCATATATCTGTTTTTCATTTAGATTCATTTAGTGGAAATTAGGCTATCGGCCGAGGGAAACACATTTTTAGTCTTTTTTCCTCTATAATTTGAAAATAATGTTATCATTTAGAAACACTGTCAGTTGGAGGTCAGGATAGAAGAAAAACCTGGAGCAACTGTATCATTGCACCAGTGTTTAATACCCCAGGAAACTATTTGAATGCTCAGCCATCAACCAACAAAAATCAAAAGCATGACCAATCAATTTATATTTTAATGTAGAGCGCATCAGCAGTAGAAACAGACTCAAATATTCCAGTATTAAAATATGTGTTCAGCGATAGCGGATGTACTGAATGTCCTCTGCTTTCTCATTTTATTTTTTTTATTCTATCTCTGCCACCTGATTTCCTCCCTCCTTCTCTCTTGGCATATGCTTCATGGTTTGCTTCCCGTCTCTCTCTTCTCTGCCAAAGAACCATCATTTAATGTGATTTTTCAGCACTTGTCAAACGGACAAACAGAATCAGGGCTGTCAAATAAGAGCGAAATATACAATTGCTGCCTTGGCAGAACCGTTTTCTTCTTTTACTACCTTTTCATTCCTTCACTGATCTGTCCGATCGGCCCCTGTCAGTACGTGGTGCTCTGCCAAAACACAGCTCATCCTTCACATCCTTGCGTTTGCTATTTACGACCATATACTAGCTATATGGGAGAGAGCGGATGAGCTGCTGTAAGTACAGTATGCACAAATTAAAGTAGATGAGAATTGGAATTCACTTCTACTCTAATTATTTTTCCATTTTGTTTCGATTATAATGTTATTCTGTTGTAAACAATTCTGGGATTGGAAGTATTTGCAGTGTTCAAGCGTGGTCACAAGGGCTTTGAAACATTTCCTGCAAATGCCAGGAACTGTTACCTTCCAATTAGAGGAAACAAACGCTTAAGTTTTACTGGAGACTAGAGAGAGAGGAGGTGATAATAGGCACACTGCAAAAGAATTTGCACTTTTAAAATGAGCCTAATCACGAACCAATTTGTAATTTTGTTTTTGTTTGTTTTTGTTTTGCTTTTTTCATTCAGTGATATGGTTTCCATGAGATCCAATTTTATTAGACTGTGGTAAATGTTCCCAGGCCCGTTAAGCCCATCGTATGAGTGACATAATCCTCAGTCAGTTAATACCCTGATGTGAGAAAACCATTTGAGATCAGTCCAAGCTCTAAGAAAGAGTGATTGGCAGCTGGGGTAACATCACTGGTACCTTTCTCTGAATCTTCTGTCAGTGACACAACTTGAGTAGTAGGGAGAGGATTAAAGCCAGACAGACGGTCACGTGAAGAGGGCACATGGAAGGTGAGGCTACTTGTCTGGTTTAAAGGACTGGATTAAATCATGAAAGAATACAGGGGGCTGTAGGATAACTGAGCGCAGACATACGAGGTGTTAAAGTGTGTGTGTGTGTGTGTGTGTGTGCGCGCATGTATGTAATTTAATGAGGTTTCAAAGCATCCAAATAAGAGAAAGTAGGAACAGACTTAAAATAAGCTTCTGACATGTCAAGGTGGCCTAGATGTGAAGCTCAGAGTGATTACAAATGAAATCATTAACTTCCCACTCAGCGCAGGAAGAAAGTCATTAAGACACACATGCTTCGCTTAGCTCGCGCGTGCGTGTTAGAGAGTTAGAGAGATGAAAGAACGAAAGCAAGAATGTGACGGGTGTAGAGTGTCGCTTTGGTGATGTTAGCGATTTTCTTGATCTGCTGTCACATTAAAGAAAGTTACAGCTGCTAATTATGAAGAATTGCATTAAGTGTGCTTGATGTTTGCAGCAGACACAATATTATATAAACGCCACAATCAGTAGTGAGTATGAGCTTCATATTTGAGGTTTTTGAGCTGTAATATGGTTGTTGTTAAACTTGATGTGCACCACGTGGTGTATTTGTGGCTAGACCCACTCTGTTGGCCATGAAGTATTATGTATTGCTTATATTTATGTACACAGACGGTTTCCTGAGGATGAGAAACTCATTTTCATGTATGTATTGACCTGTCAATCAAATTAGAGTTTGAGTTTATATACCAGGTTGGCTTGTTAGGTTCACAGCAGATAAATGTTTATTTCTTGCCCGATAAATGTGTAAGTCTTGACAGCAACAGTTATTTTTTAAATAGATTAGGATATTTCTTCTGACTGGCTGTCTCTTGCAAATAGGGCTGCTGTGTTCTCACAGACAGAGCTGTGTGCCTGAGAAGACTGCATTAAGGATATCATACACATCGTACGCCAAACACTGTCAGAAACTTGGTGTTTAAAGCGGTCTGAAGGCTGAGCTTCTGGCTTATAGGGATTACTTGTAAATTTATGACCTCATTATTTGAATCTTTGTCCATTTTTAACATGAGCATTCGCCATATACAGTGGGGCAAAAAAGTATTTAGTCAGCCACCGATTGTGCAAGTTCCCCCACTTAAAATGATGACAGAGGTCAGTAATTTGCACCAGAGGTAGACTTCAACTGTGAGAGACAGAATGTGAAAAAAAAATCCATGAATTCACATGGTAGGATTTGTAAAGAATTTATTCGTAAATCAGGGTGGAAAATAAGTATTTGGTCAATAACAAAAATACAACTCAATATTTTGTAACATAACCTTTGTTGGCAATAACAGAGGTCAAACGTTTACTATAGGTCTTTACCAGGTTTGCACACACAGTAGCTGGTATTGGCCCATTCCTCCATGCAGATCTTCTCAAGAGCAGTGATGTTTTGGGGCTGTCGCCGAGCAACACGGACTTTCAACTCCCGCCACAGATTTTCTATGGGGTTGAGGTCTGGAGACTGGCTAGGCCACTCCAGGACTTTCAAATGCTTCTTACGGAGCCACTCCTTTGTTGCCCGGGCGGTGTGTTTTGGATCATTGTCATGTTGGAAGACCCAGCCTCGTTTCATCTTCAAAGTTCTCACTGATGGAAGGAGGTTTTGGCTCAAAATCTCACGATACTTGGCCCCATTCATTCTGTCCTTAACACGGATCAGTCGTCCTGTCCCCTTGGCAGAAAAACAGCCCCATAGCATGATGTTTCCACCCCCATGCTTCACAGTAGGTATGGTGTTCTTGGGATGCAACTCAGTATTCTTCTTCCTCCAAACACGACGAGTTGAGTTTATACCAAAAAGTTCTACTTGGGTTTCATCTGACCACATGACATTCTCCTAATCCTCTGCTGTATCATCCATGTGCTCTCTGGCAAACTTCAGACGGGCCTGGACATGCACTGGCTTCAGCAGCGGAACACGTCTGGCACTGCGGGATTTGATTCCCTGCCGTTGTAGTGTGTTACTGATGGTGACCTTTGTTACTTTGGTCCCAGCTCTCTGCAGGTCATTCACCAGGTCCCCCCGTGTGGTTCTGGGATCTTTGCTCACCGTTCTCATGATCATTTTGACCCCACGGGATGAGATCTTGCGTGGAGCCCCAGATCGAGGGAGATTATCAGTGGTCTTGTATGTCTTCCATTTTCTGATGATTGCTCCCACAGTTGATTTTTTCACACCAAGCTGCTTGCCTATTGTAGATTCACTCTTCCCAGTCTGGTGCAGGTCTACAATTCTTTTCCTGGTGTCCTTCGAAAGCTCTTTGGTCTTGGCCATGGCGGAGTTTGGAGTCTGACTGGTTGAGGCTGTGGACAGGTGTCTTTTATACAGATGATGAGGTCAAACAGGTGCCATTCATACAGGTAACGAGTGGGGGACAGAAAAGCTTCTTACAGAAGACGTTACAGGTCTGTGAGAGCCAGGGATTTTCCTTGTTTGAGGTGACCAAATACTTATTTTCCACCCTGATTTACGAATAAATTCTTTACAAATCCTACCATGTGAATTCATGGATTTTTTTTTCACATTCTGTCTCTCACAGTTGAAGTCTACCTCTGGTGCAAATTACTGACCTCTGTCATCATTTTAAGTGGGGGAACTTGCACAATCGGTGGCTGACTAAATACTTTTTTGCCCCACTGTATGTATAGCTTTACTGTAAACACATCTAATACCGTGCAGCTGTTTCTGCTGTTATTCGTCCAGTCTGTCCCCTCCACACCCGGTGTGCTGGGATATAGGCAATTAAGCATCCTTTCCCATCAATCTTTCCCCCAGAGAGCAGACACCGAGGGAGAAAGCGTAGAGGTTAAGCTTTGAGGGATGGCGGAGGATTGTGGGTGAGCGTAAAAGAAAGGGCGTATATAGAGAGGAAAGTCATATGACTCCCTATGTCGTGGAGATGCAAACTGATGAAGAATGAGAAAGGTCATTTTCACACACAATAGCCCAAGCGAGCGAGCGTGCACACACACATGCACAGAGGGTTTGTGTCATACTAATGATGGCTATTACTCACTTGAGTTAAAGGGCAGAGGAGAACTGTACAACACTGTACCATTTACCGAGATCTGCCCTCCACATGTGAGCGCTTAAAACATGCCCCAAGCAAAAAACTGTAAACAGAAATGCAGATTGTGCATTGAATGGCGAAAACAACTTCTCCTCAGCAGCTGAACAACATCCTTTGCTATTCTGCTGAAAGCCATTTCATTTAGCCAGACTTATTTACAGTGCGGCTGACAGTACACAGCAGGAATAATTTCTAATAGAGATTAAAAGTAAATCTGCACCTGTCAGAGCAGCTTCCCTTCTGTCTGTCTGACTGCTGCTGTGTACTCTGGATTGTGTGTGCGTGTTCGTGCGGGGGCTGTGATCCTTCACTGTGTACATATGAATGCGCTGTCACTTGGAAGTTGCTTTCTCTGTGTGCTGATTCGATTTATATATATATGGTTTGAAAAAAGAATGAGAGTTCGCCTATCATGCATGTAGCTCTGCTGGTATGTGGAGTCTGGTCCAGTGCTGTGTTTGCAGATAGTTTGAGTGACAGAAGGCTGGGGAACTGGGGAGTGATGTGTCATGCAGCTGCTGTGTAATAAATACTGGATATACAGCTGCTACATTTCAGAAGCATTTATCTCGCCAAGCATTACAATATAAGAAGTGATTTGCATCACAAAGATGGCATTCGATGTGTTGACATTTTCTCTGTGCTATGAAGTCTGTAGTTATAATTAGAAGCTCGCTAGAAATGTCTTCTGTAACTTGCTGAAGCAGTTTGCACCAACCTTTTTAAGCCTTTAATCATCACAGTGTTTTACTCAACCCCCCATTTATCTAAAGTATTATATATTACAAAGTTTAACCTGGCCTACCATTGTTGTCATTAGGGAGTAAGCCCTCAAATTAGATAATTACTTGACTTGCTTGCTTTCTGCCAGTTTTAAGAAATCATCATCAGGGTTTGAGCATGAAGTATACTATAAATAATCTGACCTGTCATTATTCTGGGTTTGAAGCAAGGGGCAACTTCTGGAGCTTAAGAAAGAAGCCTAGGCAGATGTGGCAAAAACTGTAGTGCCTCTGGGACTAGCTGATGAGTTAGCATTAGATCCTTACATCCACATAAAGTCATTTCTGGCTTGGAAAAAAAATGTCAGAGACTAAAAACACTAATGTTGAAGCTTCAAAACGTGCAGTCCAAAACCACATTTTACACTGTCTTTCATTGCCAGGAGGCAATTAAATGTGGCAGAGAACAAGAATGTGATAATGCTCTCTATTGCGTCAGGGAATGGCGTTTTAGAAACCAAAACAAAGTAGAAAATCAGCTTGATTTAAACAGAAAAATATCCCGGCACGTTCCCAAGATTAAACCCAAAATAGGAAAATCAAGACTGTAAAAGTATAAGCCTCAGAGTGTTTGTGAGAAGAATGAAAGACAAAAAAAGGGTTTAAAAATGAGCAAATCACTCACACTTTTATTTCTTTTACCAGAAAGCAGCAAAGACCAGCAGCTATGGAGCAAAGTCAGCTAGGGTTTATTAATGACTGGGAAGGCAGAACAGAGATACAGCATCCAACAAGGCCAGAGCTTAGATAATGCTACACAGATGGGTCAGGATGGACTTAGCATATTAACATGTTATGTAACACCAAGTGCTGTGATTGTCTTACTGTGCCGCGATTGGCTCTGCTCATGTGGGTGTTATAGCTTTGCAACCGTATCACTCGGAACGGTTTTTCCTACAAGGCAGGGTGTGTTTGTATTTTCTTTAAATATGCAAGACAGTGTGGGAGATGGATGTTTGTGAGTGCTGTGATGTTGCTTTTTTGTTTTTTGTTTTTTTAAATAACTGCATCAGGGGACTAAGCTAACCCCAGGAAAGGGGTCCCATGTGGGGGCTGCAGCATCCCACTTTTTTGCACTGCCTCTCGACTGTGGGTGGTTGTTGCCAAAGATAAGACACCTATAATGCAAAGTAAATACTGCTGCAGACTACAGTCTCCATCTCCCTAGCACACAGACACTTACCATATCCACAAGGATGTACACACACTCAAATTCACTAAGGTTCACCCTATTTGTAACCAAAGTCAACAAAGAAATGCAAATGTTGGCTGGAATAGATGGATGGTTAAGGCACACTGTTGTCGTGTTGAACTTTCTGTTGTCATAATCTTGCAGAAAAAGGGCTGAATTTCTAAGTTCATACATAAAATGGATGTAAACTTGTTTATGCCACTGGCCACAGAAAATGTGGGATTTATGAAAGCAAACTGAAAATGCGCACACCTCTCAACACAAGCCCAAGGACAGCAATGTGCTACCCGTTACACATGTCTCATCTGATACTCTTGTTTACTCCTGTCTATTGCTGTCTAAAAGCTTTACATTAAATCAATCCTAAGCTTAACATTGTGTATGTCTATACTACTAAGAATTTTTGCAATGTTTTAGTCTGTAATTATTGGTGAAGCTGTATTAGATTGTATTGTGAAACAATACAACATTAGTGTTGGGTATGAATTTGTATGATTTTCTCCAAGTGTGACATCCTGCCTAGTTGACTCTTTCTGTTTATCTGCTTGTGCGCTTGAATGTGTGCATGTGCCCATTAACCATATCTGTAAATCCTCACTTGGAGCAGTATATAACCAAACTCCCAAGCACTGTCAGTTCCCTGACATGCCCTAGAGAGGCATTCTCACATATTTTAGCTTAAGGTTCATTGACAGTGTGAGGCTGTTGGCATGCAGCACAAAGCATTTAAAAAAATAAGTGGAATTTTGTGTTGGAATAAGTGACTTTTTTTTGCAAAAGAGTACTGTATTGACGCATCTTGTATTGATGGCTCTGACTTATTTTGAAACGGTGACATTAAGGTCTACATGGAGCAGCGCATTGCAAAGTAATAACACACGAGAATACAAATATTTCACATTATAACAGCTGTTTAAATTTTTGTTGTTTTCAGGTCACTTTCTAGATTTGCTGAACCGCTCTGAATTGAACCTACAAGAGACTTTCACTTCAACTTGGGGCTCTCTATACAACAAGAATTCGGATGTTTTCTCCGAGTTATACACAGAACTGAAGAAGTACTACCGAGGAGCCAACATCAACCTGGAAGAAACGCTTAATGACTTCTGGATCAGGCTCCTGGAGAAGCTCTTTTTCCAGGCAAACGGGCAATATGTCATAGGTACATTTAGTTCATTTGTTGGACGCACATAACAGCTAAAAGCTTATCGCTGGCTCTCTGCTACAGTAAAAAAACAAAAAAATAACTTATTTTATTTGGCTTGGGATTATTTCATGTTCTGTTAACCGTATCGGAAACTGGTAGATGCATGGTTTATTACAGTAATACCATGAACCTGGCACACTGCAGCAGCTAGCAGCTCTAGTTTCTTGAGAATTTGCTTTTAACTGTGATTACCCACATCTTTTGTTCACCTGATGACCGGCTTACTGTCAGACCTGTTGAATCAAGAAATCACTTAAGTACAACATGTCTAACAAAGTGAAGCAGGCTAAAAGATATCAAAAGCAACACATGTAACACATCAGGTCTAAAGAAACTGCTAAAAGGTCTGATGCATGTGTAAGATTTTTTTTGAGTAAAAAATAAAATAAATGATTTATTATTTACTTTTAAATTAGCTTCAGCCTTCAGGGGTTAACCCAAAACCTTGAGAAGTGGTGAGATTTTCTACTTGAAGATTTAGTTTGATGTGTTTGCTGTTTACAGGTGAGGACTACCTGGAGTGTGTGTCTAAGCAGATAGACACACTGCGGCCTTTTGGAGACACACCCCGTCAAATGAAGATGAAAGTCACGCGCACGCTTGTGGCTGCACGTTCGTTTGTTCAGGGCCTGGTGACTGCGGGCGAAGCCGTACGCAGAGTATCCCAGGTAAAACTATTTCTTCTCATCTTGCACGATCCTTTAGACTGAGCAGCAGCTCTGTTTTCCTGCCCTCACCTCTGCAGTTCCAGGCCCAATGCATAATTTAAACAGCGAAATCTAGTTTTGTACATAATAACAGGCATCTTAATAAAAATGTACCAACAGCTCTGGTGGAGCTCAGGATCCATCCAGAGAAGCTGACCTGTCAGCTGTGTGGAAGAACTCGGGGCATCTTCTTTGTCAGAGGCCTGGCTGATATAATGTTAATGAAGTTAAAACCGCTGCCCCTTGTGCAGAAACATGAACATCACGACAGATTTTCAGAAGCATTTATTATTTCTGTGCGGTACAGCGCTGTAGGTATTGATGTAAGGCAAAAAACATGCTGCTGGCAACAAACAAACATCAGCAGCTCTACTAATGTTTCTGCAAAATAACGAGTAGCATTCAGTGACACCCGAACAACATTACTGCGAGATCCAGAAACTGATCGAGCATGTTTCAGATCTGGCTGAGTCACATTCACTGTATAATGACAGAGTTATGTAATTGAAAAAAAAGGGGGCGGGGAGGGGGGGGGGGGGTGTAAATAAACAGAAGAAAAATTAAAAATACTTTTCCACAGGGTTCAGTTTTGATTTTTTTCCCCTCAGATCAAGACACTCTGCGAAGCATGGCCTCGGGCTCAGCTTGCCCCTGCAACTACAGTTAATTCCCTCTCCACGCTGAAAAATGTCTCCCTAGGCTGTGAGGCAGGTTAATTTCCCCCAAGAGAAATGATCTCCTCTTTGTAAAAGGCAAGAGTAAGGTTAAGATGAGAGCGAGACTGAGAAATAATTTCAGGGAGGTGGCCGGTATTGATGCCCCTGTGAAAAATATCTGCTGTCAGACCGTGGGCAAGCAGAGTGGAGAGAGATGAGGTTCAGTGAAAAATGCTTTGAGGAAACAGATGCTGTAAAAAAAGTATGAATATTACAGGTATTTCCTTGATAAGTTTGTGCTGTGAATGACCACGAAAGGGTAAAGGGCGAGAACTACTGTGCGACACATCTGGATGCAAAGGAAACAAATATATGTGATGCTCTTTCCTGTCACTTTAATGTATGCGATCAGTTTGTGGGCGGTGTCAGACGTACAAAGACCCGGGGTTCTTGAACTAACTTACCACATGCAGAAAAATAATTTGACCTTTTTGCAAGTAAGCGGAGGAGTAAACAACAGAATACATGTGGGGAATGTTGCAATTGCTATTTTAATGAGCATCTTTTTTAGACAAACATATTCATATACAGACTGAACCCCAACGCTGAAAGGTACTAAAAATGTGCCCACACATTTCTCCCTGAGTTACTACGCCTTTTTTAAGGCATGATCCTCGACCACTTTGCCAGTGCTGAAGAGCAGTGAGTGATGAGTTCACTGAACGAGGGTGGCTGGGGGAAAACGAGTAAATAATTAGCGCAGCTTTTAACAAAATTACAGAATGTCATTTCAGCGCTAATGCCAGGGTATTGGAGCTGCTGCGTTCTGAATGAGGTCATGGAGTGCCTTCTGTCCTATTTAGAGTAGAGCACTCTGTAGTGCAAGAATAGTCACGATGGGCACACTTGGTCAGTCTAGTTTTAAAAGAGAATTTTCGGCGTGTTTCAAAAAACCGCAAGGTCAAGTTTCTCCAAGTCAAGGCCTCTCTGATAGGATTCGACTGGACGAGGTGCAGACATCAGCCAACTGTTCAACTTCACATATATAATTTGTGCGTTTGTCTGTGTCGCTGTCCTCCCAGCACACAATCACAGTGGTGCTGTACTTATGCAGATTGGAACAGCACTGCGCTTGATAGGAACAAATTAAACAGTGAGAAAAATGTGTGTGTGTGTGTGTGTAGGGGGAGGGAGGGGGGGGGGGCAGATATAGGAAAGCTTTGACAAAATCCAGCTTCCTCTCGTATCCTTATCTTACTACTCTCTCATTTTGTGTGTGTGTGTGTTGTCTTTAAATTCTGCAGCTCTTCTCCTTGTAAGTTGTGAATAGTAGTTTCTGTTTGTTTCCCACAGCCACACCCTGCTGTGGTCTCTGTATGTGGCTGTATCTTGTATATAAATTAATCTTAGCTTTCCCCTCCATTCCAATGAAATTCTATTAGCAGTAGATTAATGCATGTGCATTAATGAGACAGCCTCTCTTTTTAGAAAAAAAAAAGTGCACTGTAACTTGCAAAGAGGTCAGTAACTGAAGGTGTTTACTGTATGCTGCTGGAGGAGGTATTAAGGCAGGATAAGACAAAATTCCCTCTGTGTATGTGTGTGCCTCCAATCCTTGTAGTCCTCCACAGAAGTTTGTTTTCATAAGAAAGATGAAATGAATTCCCAATAAGCCTTAGCTGTGGTGGCAGGTGATGAAAGAGTATCCTTAAAGGATGCTGTGAATAGAGTAAAGCAGAGAGAGAGAGTGTGTTAATTTTAGAGATGTTTTTATAAGACAGAAAAAAAAGGTGTCAGCAGGAAGGTCTGTCTGGCTTTCTGGTTGAGTATTAATTCCTCCCTTGCTTCGCTTTGGGCTGCACCAGTTGTTACGTGTGTCCTTAACTTTTTTTTTTCCAGACTGTTTTATTCCCTCGGGTAAGGGGAGAGTAGGAAGTAGGCCACGCGAATTGCTCACTCTGGAGGCAAGGAGTCGGGATCAGCTTGTTCTGTAACACAAGGGAGGAGAGGCTGTCCACATATCCTTACTAATTACAGAGGAGAGACAAACAGAAAGAAAGACGGTGTGTCTTCATGGACATTTGCTGTGGGCAATGTACAAACAGGTATGGGAAGCATGCAGTGAGGGTGAAGCGAGGACGACTTAGAGTAGGAAAGAGACATTGAGGATCCGCATGTGCGAAAAATATCAAGGAATATATGTTGAACTTTATCAAACCGAGATGGGTTTCTGCACTCCAGTAGGAATAAGATATGGGTTGTATTACTACTTATAATTTAGAGCCAGGTGTGCCACCGTTTCCAGGCTGCCAGCCTTAGGAAGTTGTCAACATTAGCCTCTAACAAGCAACACAGCAGAACTGCACATTTCACGTCTCTTGTGCAGTGCCAGTGATTCCCAGTAGGAAACACTCGATTAATCTCTTTTCAGGAGTATTTCATTAACATCTCCCAGTTTTTATTTTTTTGTTGTTTTTTAAATTCCCTCCAGTTAATCTAATAGTGTTTTAACATCTGTATCTCTCATTTTCAGTTATTCTCCCCAGTCCTCGCTGCACGCTCCGTTCTTCTCTTTCACCAAAAAAAGCAATTTTCTGACTCATCCTTGGTTAACAAGAACTAGAGTACGGATGGGAGGAAGGGAATAAAGGAGGGCAGGGACGAGGATCTGACTCATGTCTCAAATGACTTGAGATTAGGCCTGGGAACACGGTTATTCTTTTTCTGTGTCACTTCTTTGCTGTCCCTGTGTAACTGAGACCAATTACCAAATTCTACTGATCCCTTTTTACACACAAGTGTTAACTAATTTACAGTGCTTGAATGTTTTATTTTTAATGTGGTTTAAGATTTTATGTAGAGTTGATAAAGTGTCAAAATAAAGCTTTGCAAGTCATCTTTGATTAAATTTCAATGATCTTTCTTGATATTATCATTAAAGTAGCTACTGACTACTTATAGTACTAAAATACACACCCATAAATGTTGCTCAGAAGCTGTTTTTAGGAAACAGTGCTGTGGACTTCAGAAATCAGTGCTAGCATGAATGAGAACAGTTTCATTTCCCCTGATATCAACAAGCATCTGTAGAAAAATATCTGAATTATTTTCACACCTGAACCCTATTGTTGTCCTATTTTCACTGTATATTTGTTAAAAGCTGGTTTTAACTATGACTTTGCTGTTGGAACTGCAGTTTCCCGGAAAAGCATTAGGCTGGCCCAGATGTCAGCTTAGAGAAGCTTTGTATGCGTAGCTGGACTCGTTCCGTTGCTCTCTTTCTCTCTCTCTCTCTCTCTCTTTCTCACACACAGACACACACCCAACACTTCCTTAGGTTTTGTATGCATAGCTGTACTCTCTTGTGAACAGAGCTTACTGGTATTAACCCAGTTTCACTTTTCACGCACGAAGGCCTTTTCCTGGGGGAACAGCCTTGTGGGATAGAGGGAAGAGTGCAAGAGACAGGAAGGATAGAGTGAGAGACTGAAAATACTTGTATGAATGTCAGGGCCTTTTCATCGCATTCGAAACAAAAAGCAAATTCTTGCTAAGTAGTTTCCAAGGAAACTGTGATGAAAGAGATCCTGGTGCAAACTAAAAAAAAAAAGGTCATCATGGGAGGTGACCTCCTACTGTTGCCACTGTCATTGTGTAGCTAAAACAAAATGTACATTTTCACATCTTATTAAAACAGATCATTTTCCATATTCATGTCTTCTGTACAAAAGCAGTTTAACAGTTTAAATAGTCAAACGTGCAAAGTTTTGTCTCTCATGTAAGCTTAACCAAACAGTATTTGACTTGATTTTTTTTTTTTTATCAAAGTGGTGCATGTTTATTTATATCTCTGTCTTACCCAGGTGCCAATGAGCCAGGAGTGCATGCGAGCCATAATGAAGATGACTTACTGTCCCCACTGCCGTGGCATGCCGTCTGCTAGACCTTGCCTGAACTACTGCACCAACGTCATGAAGGGCTGTCTCGCCAACCAGGCTGACCTCGACACAGAGTGGAGGCACCTAGCAGGTGGGGCGCACACACACTCCCTCATATGAATCCAGTTTAACCATATGCTCAGCTCAAACGTTCAACCCACACCTGATTCTAATAAAGGGGAGTCACGCTATCAACACACTGAGGCCCTACATATGAAACACTTCGCACTTTCTTCACACTAACTGTGCCTCATGGCTCTTTAGATACAATGATCCAGGTGGCTGACCGTTTAGATGACCCTGCTGGTGTGGAAAGTGTGATCCTCTCCCTTCCCAGTTACATATCAGAAGCTATGAATACCATGATGGAGAATATAGCCAGCATCAACAACAAGGTCAGAACACACACTGGTACACGCATACAGGTCGAAACGATGTGATCAGCGTTTACTGTGCACCTCAAAAAGACATCAAACGATACTGTGAGCTCTTAAAACCATCATCGACAACTGAAATGAACACTTAAGCTAACTTTCAGGGGGTCCTACTTATTTCTAGTTTCTGCTAACAATGTAATTACTAATTTGGAAAACTTTTGGAAACATAGATGTGAATTGAAGCATTGTTTGCTTTTTTTATATGGGTGAAAGTCAGTGAAGAAACACTGGTAGCTGACGTTTGGCTTTTTAAAGATCCTTAGCATTCGGTAATGCCGTAAAAATAGTAGTTAGCAATCAAAAGAATCTGAAATCTCTTAAAAAAACACAAACTAATAGACATTGGTTCACTCCAAAAGAACATTTGGACTTGAGTTCACATGCTGGGTCACTATGTGACTTCATTGCCCTGCTTTGTATATGCAGTTAACACATTTCCTCCCACTACATTAATGCTGTTATCATGCTCCACATATTTGATTTCAAATGAAGGGAAGTGAGTCATGACAGAGCCTTCAGGCCAAGCAATTACTTAACTTTTTAATGGTGCTTGGGTAACAGTTTTATATGAGCCTTAAAAACAACTGGCAGCACTGAAAAACTGACTGATTAGTTTGGTAAAGGTGGGAAACGGCGTGGATGTTGAGAGGAAAGACAAAGCTTCCTCTGTGCTGGTTAGCTGTTTAAGAGGCTGGCTCCCTTGAGGTTAGCAGTGGACTGGCGGTCTGCCGCTGACCTGGTCCTGTATGTAATCACACACAGCTTCAGCCTCTGATCTTCATGTAATATGGTGCGCAGAGTTATAGTGTTGGATGGATTATTTCCTATCATACATAATAGACTAATGTCAAAAGCCATATGTTGTGTTACAAGCTTTCCTGACGAATTATGCCAAATGCAGATATTACACTGCGTAGCCTATATGGAAATATATGCCACCGCTCTGTAACTGAGTCAAAGCCAAACTGTTAAGCTGCTTACTCAAACCCCAAAACAAGGAGTTTATCAATTAATTTTTGATGTTGTCTGAGTCATAATAAAATTAATAGCAGCTCAAGATAGGATTTTCTTTTTAATAGTTACAGTGTGTGTGAAGGTTCAAAGTCTTGAGGCTCCTCTAAGCAGGCCAGACTGGATGACAGATTGACTGCAGTTTTTACTGTATTCCCTGAGCAGCATTTATAAAATCCAAAGCCCCCAGGGACAAGTAATACTTTCCGAGTTGTGAATCATTCTGCTAAAGTGATGCTGTCATTGACTCACGAGGTTATGCACATAAACAAAACAAAACAAGTTATTATTCTTGGTTTATTTTTACTATTTTTATTTTTTTTTATATTAGATATAGTAAATACATACCCCTCTCTCCCCCCCCCCCCCCCACCACACACACACACACACAAACACACACACAAGAATAGAAACCCGCTTTTTGTTAGGACTGTTTCAGCCATTTATTAACGGCTCCTATGCCATTTATCTTCTCATTCAACATTTCGATTTGCCTTTTCCTCCCCAGCTTTTCCAGACATGTGGCAAACCCAAGGAAGCAGGAACCACCAGCACAGATGATGAAATTATGAAGCGAGGGGCGTTTACAGTGGAGGACAGGTTGGAAGCCAGCTCTGACAAAATCGAAAAATTGGTTAGTATGTACCCAACTGAATTGGCACCTTGTTATTGCTCTCTGATGGCATAATCTGTCCCATTCATAGCGATGTTTTATAAAGGAAGAGTCATTGGTCATCAAGGCCAGTTGAACCACTTTTGCTGTTCAATTTCACCTACGCACAGATAACTATGAAGTGATTAGACGGGAATGAACGCTTGGATCGATAAATGCGTCAGATGACTGAACACTGCAGTTGGTTATTGAGGGACCCAGAGTGTTTCTTATTGTTGGTGTGTGACAGCATACTGGGACTTTGGGGGGAAAAAAGTATAAATGCTCATGAATGTGCTCTCAACAACTTTGCCTCAGGTGTCTGATGTAAGAATAATACTGGGGGACAATAGGCCATACTGGACTTCTCTCCCAAATCTCATCTGCAGTGACAGAGTGGCCACTGGATTAGGGTCCGAAGACAAGTGTTGGAATGGCAACAACCGTGCCAGGTAGGGAATATGAACCCATGAAGAAATTATTACTTCAACACAGAATTCCAATGTTGTGAAAAAGTTTTCCTTATTCCTTCCTGATTTCTTGTTGTTGTTGTTTTGCATATTTTTACACTTACATGTTTCAGATCATCAAACACATTTTAATACTGAATAAAATTAAAAATGCTATCCAAAACTACTATTACCACATTCCCTGGAAAACTGAGTTCAATTTCACTAACCACTGTCAAACCTGCTGAATCAAGAAATTACTTATACAGAATCTGTCTGACAAAGTGAAGCAGGCTTAAAGGTCTAAAAAATGATTCATCCAGAAGGTCACAGAAGAACAGCATCTAAAGACCTGCAGACCTCACTTGCCTCAGTTAAGGTCAGAGTTCATGATTCAGCAATAAAAAAGAGACTGGGCGGAAATGGCAGCCATGGGAGATTTCCAAGGAGAAAACCACTGTTAACCAAAAAGAACAGAAGTGCTTGTCTCACATTTACCAAAAAAGATCTTGATTTGCTGCTTCAGGACCTGAATGACGTGCCATAACTGATGAAACCATGAATTCTGCTCTCTACCAGAAAGTCCTGATGGAGAATGTTTGGCCATCAGTTCATACCCTGAAACTCAAACAGAATCTGATTATGATGCTTTGGCATGACCTTAAACAGGCCATTCATTCTCAAAAACCCTCCAATGTGGCCCAATTGAGATCATTTTGCAAAGGAGAGGAGGCCAAAATTTCCCCAAAGCTTCTTTCCCTTTTTTGAACAAAATCATCAGTTAAAAACTGCATTTTTATTTTCTTGGGATATCTCTGTCTAATATTGAAAATTGTTTGATAATCTGAAACATGTAAGTGTGACAAAGATCCAAAAACACTAAGAAATCAGGGAGGGGGTGAATACTTTTTCATGGTGCTATATGCACAGTGTTGTTGTATGCCAGTCGCTCTGTGGTCCTGTTGCATTAGCTTAAAGTATGGCTTTCTTCTTGTTTTGAAACATTTTGTCACAAGAGCTAATTGCATTACACTCATCTTGAGTCTGCTAGGCTAATGATGACATCTTTAAGGAAAGCGACTCTCCAGAATCCTGGAAAATCCAGAAAATGAATTGCTTGATTGTGCACACTTCCACCTGGTGCTGAGCACGCTGGCTGTTAACTGTTCACAGGTACCTTCCTGAGTTAATGAATGACGGCTTAGCCAGTCAGATCAACAACCCTGAAGTGGAAATTGACATCACCAAACCAGACATGACAATACGCCAACAAATAATGCAGCTGAAGATCATGACTCACCGCCTGAAGAATGCTCTAAATGGCCAGGATGTGGAATTTCAGGACACCAGTGAGTAATTTTTATCATCTCAGCCCACAAGAAACCTCAAATCAGATGACCTACCCATGATTACATTATTGTAACTTCTCTCAAATTAAAGAATGAAAAATAAAGAAATAGACACACCTCACCTGCAACTCACCCTGTCTGTTCTGCCTTCTACTCCTACTATGCTTCCTGTGTAGATGAACTCTTTTATGCTACTCACTTGGTTTAGACTGAAAATACCCATGATTGCATAAAATATCCTGTTACAACTTACATTTCCTGTACATGAGCTGCAGGTGTCTAGTTTCCCCTACAACAACTACACTATGCTGAAAGCTTTTTTAGGGCATTTTTGTCCATTGACGATTAATCAAAAACATGTTTTCCAACTAAACCTGTGAAAATCAGGAATACCTTTTTTGAATATGTGGTTTCATTTTTCATACCACGTAATTTAAGTAACTCATGACAATGTTGACTCATAGCCGTATTCTCTTTGCCCCTGAACAGTCAATGCCAAATTTTTACTGGCAGTTAAACAAACACTTTATGTGCACTGTATGGTTAATAGGGTTAGTGACAGCTTTATTCCTGTTGGAAGAGTGAGCTCATGTCCGTACCCTGTGTCTATAGGTGATGACGCCAGCGGCTCAGGAAGCGGGTGCGCGGATGACATGTGTTCCCGGGGTACACGCCTTGTTCTCCCCATCACTGACCGACCTGTGGCCATTCCTTACCCTCCAGAAAACGAGAGGGTGAAAGGCTCAGCCATGCAGAACCTTCCCTCCATCAGCATTTACCTGCTTACACTGCTCATTTTGCTGCTCCGGCGATAATCGACGAGGTGGAATCTGCCAACTGGGACTGAGTCTGGGGCACCGGGGGTTGGGGAGAGTTTAAGAGGGGAGGGAGGAGAAGTTGGGGGTTAGTTAGCTTGCCAAAACTAAAGAAATCTAAAGAAACAACAACAATAAATCACATGGATGGACTTCCTTTTGGTGTTGGATTGGAGCAAAATGGAAATATGAGTACTCATAAACGTTTTTGTTTTCTTTGTTCTGCTCTCATCTTTTATTCTTCCTATATTATGACACCTTTAGAGCTGGTCTTTTTTTTTTTTTTTTTGCATCTTCTAATGTTTTGTTTTTTGGTGTTTGGTTTTCTCTGAGGTTATATCTGCTCCTAAAGCGTGTGCGAGACTATATTGCTAACAGTATGTTGGTGTTGACACCACAGGGAGAGGGAGAGTCGAGCTTTTTGCAGTGGCACCCAGATACTACGTGTCTGTATTCCACTTGTGACTGTGGGAATTGTTTATTTATGATTATATTTGCCCCAAAATGATTTAATTACATTTAGATATTTATAGAAAAAAGAAAAAAATATCTGCTGACTTTAAAAGGAGAATTATCTGGACAGCATGACCCATCAAACCTCTTAATGCATTAAGCCTCACAGTATCATTACTTGTATGAACTCGCTCACACAGTGAGGTTGAGAGCACTTAGCGTCAGCACTTTTGCCATTTCATCATGTAATCTGTAATAATAGCCGTGATCACAGTCACACTGGCACGATCGCCCGGTGTAGGAGTAACACGGTCTGTCCTCTACTCCATCCATCCACTTATTCCTACACTCCCCATCCCACCCTCCTCCCCCGGCCCCACCGAGATTGTCTCCCTCCCTCCCTCTCCCCAGAACCTGCTGGCAGTGTAGCATCAACTCAACATTCTGGTCTAAGCAAAGCACGTGCTCGGCTGGGACAGGTCTCAGATGGAAGCAGCTTTTCGCTATAGAGTGTGCTACGTGGAAAGGAGGTGTCGCGTTAAGATGACCCCTGTGACAAAGGATTGAATGAAATGATCTTGGAGTCTTGTAGCACAGCAGACATGCACACAGAAGCAGAGGCTCCGCTGTCCTGCTGCACTTCTTTTAGTATTCCTTTTACATTCACAGGAGAGCAAAAATATAATATGCATAAAATTTTGTGGGTTCCCCGCAATGGCCCAGTGTTCCTGTGATTAGCATCATAATTTCAGTATCATAGATTTTTTTTTTCATAAGTGATTGCCGCAGCGATCCATATAACAGTAAAAGCCACACCGTGCACGTCTATATTTTTCATTGCTTCTTTGCCATTTTGTAGAAGGGGGAAATAAAAAATAAAAAAACATGCTTTTAGTTCCCAAAATTTGACAAAAGCAAGATCGTTGTGTGCTCGTACCGCTTATTTTTTCATCATCTGTCAGTATCCATGTCCGCCTTTCATTATCTGAAACATTTCTATATCGGTGCCTATTTTATGCCAACCCTAACCTCGTCTGCCCTTTTCCCCACTCATCAGTTATAATGACCTTTAAAGCGTTCCTCGTGCTTCTGCGTTGTAGCAAGGCAATATGACAATGACACAGTGCTTCATTATGTGTCAACCTTACTGGGAATGTTATGGGAACACAGTTTAAGGCTTTTTTCCCCCCCTGATTTGATGCTTGCTAGGGAGAAAGCATGTACCACAATTTAGTTCAAAGAAATGCCAGCGCTCTCATTCAGGAGTGCTGCGTGCAGGATGATGGGACGATGCCCGCGTATGTGTTTCGTTTGCGTGTGAATGCGTGTACTTGTCTTTGATGGAAAGCGCAGAAGAGGGATGGACGATAGTGCCTCTTTGAATCGACAGTAGTTCGGATGACACAGAAATGAGATTAACTCAAATGTACTGCACTAACACGGTGTGACAGAGCGCTATTAAACTGACAGTAACAGGAGCTTAATACAACTCGTTTTTTAAGAAATTGCATTTTCAAAACTTTCACTGTAATAAATGATCATATGTATTGATGGAATCTCATTTCATGGAACAGCGAGACAGGATGCAGAGGAGTCAAGTGGACATGATTTTTAAAGTACGTCATTACTTCACCTGTGCATTGGGACAATCCTCTATATAATTCATGTTGTGAAAAATCATTTACAGTACATGCACTCCCTGCTGATAATACTCCAAATGCTTTAGGATAGCGTGGGGTGCTGTCAGAGTTTTAGAAGTACATCTGATATATACTTGGTTAGTTACTGCTCTGAAAAGGGGTTGTTGTTGTTGTTGCCCTATGTGTGACATGACAGGTTATTTTAATGGTAACTTCTTTTTTGATATGCTTTATTAATGAACGATTTGTTGCTGTGTGAATATGTGTGTGCGTGTGTGTCCGTCTGTGTTTCTGTTAGTCCCTGGTTAAGAAATCTGCCTGTGACTGCCTTTGATACTTTGAGATCAGTTTTAAGATTTAAACAGAGAGATGCTATGATGCAAGAGGTTGGTGGTGAGGAGAAAAACAACAACTTCAAAAGTACCGTTTAGCAAGCACGCCACATAGGTCCTCTTTTTAAGACTCTCTAGAAAAGATCTGAATATGAATGTGAAGGTGCGCATGCAGCCCTGTAATAATAAAAGGAAGTACTTCAACTGTGATGGTGACATTCCAGTTCAAAGACGATTTACAACTTTAGGCTCACATCTCCAGTTTCAATGACAGCCTCACAATGTCATTAGCTGAAATTTGCACAACCCCTCCCCATGCCCACTCCTTCTTGACCTTTTGATCTCATTAATTTGTTGTTCAAAGCCCCACGCTCCCCTCCCCTTTTATAAAAACCTGCACTTTTATGAGGCCAATAAATGGCATTGTCTGCACAAAGACATCACAAGATGGTTGATCAATATGTGAGTCGACACCTTCCAGAAACAACTATCGATTGGAGGGGTGTGTGTACGTAGATATGGCCCGGCAAGATGTCTCCTGTCTGAGTATGGTGAAACAGTGTAAACATTAAGCCCCCGAGTGTGAGAGGAAGGAGAACAGATTGTCAAGGGCACTGATCTCAAATCAGCGCGTATGCCTCAATCCTGCCTTCGTTCATCACTGTAGGTGGCAATAATGCAAAGCTGATTATCCAGCCGTTAAAAAAAAAAAAGAGAAGAAAAACGAAACAGATTTACTCCACACTGAGCTGAGATTTGGAGGCACATCTGAAGGGTGCCAGTTTATGAGGACAAAAATACTTTTATTTTTCCTGTTTTGATTTACTTTCGTTTCATTGTTATCGACAGAGAGTTTGTTCTTGTGGTGAACGTGGAAGCCAGAAAGAGGTTGAAAAATATCTAAAATGTCTCATTTGCTGTTGTACCTGAAATCTTGTGTCAATTATATACATTGTAAGATTTTCAACAGTCTTGTGTCCTGTTTTTCTTTAATGGTTGGTGTGTTCCATCACAGTCATCGCTCAGCTTGAGCTAGGAAAAAAGTGCTCGGTCTCCCAGTTGATCGAACCATCTACCTAAGTTGTCTTGTCAGAGTGCAGCGGGGCACACTGACACCTGAAAAGAGCCAATGGGCTCTGGTGATGATGTCAGAGGTGACAGCTGCTGTCTAGTGTTGCCACACAGGAAGAACTGTTCTGAGCACACTGAGTGCTTTGTCTTGTTTCTGTGTGTAGACGATAAACAACCAGCTCCCTCAGGATGATTTTAACACATACTTGAGGGTTATCCTATGAGAGTCTGTAAAGCTACCCTTTTTATATAGACCAAAGTGCTTATAATAATATACGTACAGACGTTAACAGCTTAGTGCAGTTGTGCGGTGTCTCCATGTCTTAAGCTCATTAAGTTACAAATTATATACATGTGAAACTGGAGAAACAGAAGAACTTGCCATCAGGTAGGAGCTGCAATATTTAAGTATTTCTAAAGTGCTATCCAGTATACACTCCCAAATATGTTGGGAATCATTTCACAAAAAATATTAGTACCCTTTGCAGTTTCTTTTCAGTAGACAGAAACATTTATATTGTGATTCAAACACAATCAGTATCTGACAATAATTCACTCTACTTACAGCGCACAGAAATGTCCAACTATACTTGCACTGTTCTCACTCTTCTGGCTTTCCACTTGCCCTTCCCTGTACTTTTATGATTGTGTGCATCACCCTACATGCTCTCGATATTTTAAATATCAGCTTAATGGGACAAGTCAACAACTCAATACACGTACCTTTGCCTTCATGAAGCCACAGATGTATGGGCTCATGTGAGAAAAGCTCAAGTGTTTATATTGTCCTCAAAAACCAAGTACACCCTAACTGCTAAGTACACTAACAGCATAAGTATCAGCCAGATGCTGCTAAACAAATGCACTTGTTTTATTGATCATCGGCGAGTGTGAGCACCTCTATAAAAGCTGAAGTCTTGGCAGTTTGCTGGTCTGGAGCATTCAGATGTGTGTTAACACAATTTCAAGCAGGAAAGAAGTAATTGTTGCTGCCCATCGATCTGGGAAGGCTTATAAGGTCATTTCCAAACAATTTAAAATCCACCATTCAACAGTGGGAACGATTGTTTACAAGGGAAAAACATTCAAGACAGTTGCCAGTCTTCCCAGGAGTGGACGTCAGCAAACTCACCCAAAGGTCAGTCCGTGTAATGCTCAGAGAAACTGCAAAAAACCAGAGAACTACATCTAAAGGTCTACAGGCATCAGTGTGCATGTTAAATGTTAAAGTCCACGACAGTACAATTAGAAAAAGACTAAATAAGTACAGCTTGTTTGGAGAGGTTCCAAGGAGAAAGCCTCTACTATTTAAAAAAAAAACAGCATGGCATTGCCCAGCGACAAGTTTGGAGAAAGCCAAACACAGCACAAACTAGCACCTCATACCAGCTGTCAAGAACAGTGGTGGAGGGGTGATGATTTGGGCTTGTTTTGCAGCCACAAGACCTGGGCCACCTTGCAGGCGTTGAGTCGACAATGAATTCCTCTGTATACCAAAGTGTTCTGCAGTCAAATGTGAAGCCAACTAAATCCCTGCACAATAATGTGATAGATAGAAGTCATTAAATAATTACTAAAATGAAATTAAATACTTCAAGTTATTGTTGCTAAATGTGTTTCTACAAGCTACAAGCTACTGAATCATGGGATGAACTTAGTTTTCCACAGGAATCTCTGCAGTCCTGTGGAAAACTCTTTCCCTATGACTGTACTGGTATGTAAAAAAAAAAAAAAAAAAATGCATGTAACTCCCTGAGGAGCCGTGAAAGAAATGCATCTCATGTAGAAGTTACAGCAAATTGGATCTCTATATTATTTTCCCAGCAGCAAGTGCAGTGGGTACAATGCCAAACACATCAAATATGTTCATGTCACAATCTAAAACACGAATGTTTAAAATAACATCATTTGGGAGTTGTTATGTCATTTTCTTAAGTGATTAATCATAATTATTTGAGCTTTTTTACAAAACAAACACACAAACAAACACATATTTATATGTATGTTTTCATGCCAACAAGTCATAAAATCATTGGAGAGAAACTTTTGTAACTTATAAACCTCGTTATCCAGTCTGGAAGTTTGTCCAAAGACACAGGCAGTTTTCTATTTGTTTTTTGGGTTTGTTTTTCCTACATGACCTAAAATGCAATGTCTGGCAAATGTTTTATGGCTTGTTAGTCAGATTTACTCATCTTTTTTCTCGGTTTGATCTCTTTTATGATTTAACTAAAGACGTCCGCTGTCCTACTTTTCCAGTGCGTCTCATACTTGGCTCTCTGAGTTATGTTATTTTTAAATCAGTACTTGTATTTAAGATCAAGGGCTTCCCCTCATCGCCTCTGTCAGACGACTTTATATGAGCTGAGAGAAACTAAATAAAGCTCACAAACACATCAGGCTCAGATTTTACAGTACAGAAGTATATGCTGCCGCCAAGTGGAAGAAAGCGTTTATTACATTTTTTTCTTAATTCTTTAAACGGGGTGGAGAGATCCACCGTTCAACAGTGGGAACACTGTTGCACTGTTACACTTTAAATTGTAAGTTATCACCAGAATAAGCGGAACTCTTTAAAAATCTTCCTCTGCAGTTTTATATTATGAGGAATGAGCTGTAGAGATGAAAAAAGCCGTTTCAGCTTTAAGTGAATGACAACCACGTTAGGTCACACTGTATACTCCTTATAGTATGACTCAGTATGAGTCATCCAGCCGAATTTGAGAGCAGCTTCTCCTTAGTTTCAAAATCTGTTCCATCATTCTACCTATTGGCAGCCTGATATCTTTATTTTTCATAACTCAAAATAATGTATCCCCATTTTTAATATCCATCAACTGTTATTCCCCCAAAGACTCTTGTGATATGTTATTGTTTGTAACACTTATGAGTCATTTTTGGACTATCATCGTCATCCATCCATCCAACAGACATAATGTGTTTGGATAAAACCGATTTGTTTAAAAAAAAAAAAAGGAAACAGTGTTTTATTTCTTTGTATCTAAAGCATGAGATATATCCGCATTTTGTCATCTGCTTGAATGGCCTATGTGACTGATCCTGAAATAAATAGCTGGTTATGTGGAACATCTGTGGCACAATCAGAACTGAGCAATTCAGCTAATAGATTACTACATTTTTATGTGTGGAATCCTGTTTCTAACGTAGGTTACATAAGACTGGAGGGGTTTTTGTTGTTGTTGTTTCTCTGTTTGCTTTTTGAGATCATGTAATCGCAGAAGGTGAAAGTCCCATTCAATAGTTTTCAAGGCTTTCTGAAGGTCTTTCACAAAGTTCCCTCTTTAGATGTTCTCTTGCTTCTTTTGAGTCATTTTCAGTTCACTCTTTGTACCTGACCATTTTCAGAGCAATATTCTTTTGTTTGTTAATCCTAATCCCAATCCAAAGAACATACTTTAAAGCCTGATTTAAAAATTTAAAAACTAAATAAATTTCCATGTCTTCATTTAAATCTATGACCCAGTATTTTGGGGAATCTTGTCCAAATTGTTGAAATTAAGAACACAGAAAAACACCATCAGATTTTAATAGACCATGTAAAACCATCTAGTAAGCCTATGACTGGCAACAGCTTTATTTTTTCAGAATGACAGTTATGTTAAGCACGCTTCCAGTTGAGCAAAACCATACCTAGGTAGAAAAACACTCAACAGGACATTATCAGTCATAGATTGACCTCCTTAGAGCCCAATATTCAACATTATTGAAGCAGTGTGGGATCATCTTGAAAGAGAATGGGGGGAAAGGCATCCAGAGCTTTGAATGTCCTTCAGTAACCTGGAGAACTATTCCTGAAGACTACTGAAAGCAATGACAAGAAAGCTTGCCTAAAAGAGACTGTTTTGAGAGATAGAACCTTCAAGATTTTCAAGATCATTAGAATTGTTGAACCCTTTTACTTTAGATACTGTATTTCCATACGTTTCGATAACACTCTACACCCAATTCCCATTTCCTTGCAAAATATACAGAAATGAGGGGTGACTTGACTTTTGCACAGTATAGTACTCTTTCAGAATGGATTGTGTTAATGTTTCTCACCAGTAAGGGGCAGTGTTGCCTTATCACATTCAAGTGTTAGCCTGGTTTATTGGTTACTTTTCACAAGGCTTCTGTTCTTAATTACAGTCCTCTGAAGGCATTTACTGGAAATCCAAGGCTACAGCTATTTCAACAAATCTTGACAGTGCAGCATTGCATGCACGTGTGTGCGCGCACGCACACACACACACACACACACACACACACACACACACACACACACACACATTTTCTAGAAAGGCATAAAAAATGAAATGATACATTTTCATAACAAATACTCATATTCAAATACAAACCCACATGCAGAGATCAGTAATACTGGTTTTAATTACGATAAAAATCAAGGCATGCAATGAAATGTAACTGATACTATCAAAATAGCTAAGGGTACTCCAGTGCCGCTCAAGGGGTAAAAGTAAGATACAATACAACAACGGTTTGTATACAGCCAAATGAATACATGCCTAATCTTAATGTGCATTCCTTCTCTTTCTCTCTCTCCCCTACACACACACACACACACACACACACAGGAGTGCACTGAAGTGTCTCAGTAAACAAGCTGTCACACTGATTCTGCTGCTGAGGAAGAAAAATGGAGGAAAGATTGTTAGCAGCACATTAGATTCAGTGCAGATCTTTAGGTTTAAAACAAAAAGCAAAAAAAACCCAACACGTTTTATGGTAAAATATGATACCTGTGTTGCTTTTACAGAACAAAGTAGACAAAATACAACATCAGCCCCTTGGTTGTTTTGTTGGGCTAAAGATAAAATACAGATAATTTGCAAAGGACAAAAATATATTTATACATAAAAATGTCTTTTTTGGCAGGGGGTCTGTTTTCTATTTTTAAATAACTGATGAGTTGTGTTCTTTCATACTGGACATTGCTGTTGGCTACAGTATTTTGGATTGGAATGGATGGAAGTTTATTAAGGTTGTTATTTGTCTGAGGCAAGGGTGGAGTGTATTGCTGTTATCTAACCATAATGACTGAATCCATGAAGCTGTCTACTGTTTCTTGGCTCTTTCCTGATAAAAAAAAAAAAAAAAAAAAAAAAAAAAATACATTTCATAACCCGAGGGATAAAAACAAGATTGGAACAGAGATCAAGGAAAGGTGCACATAAAACTGTCTCAGCCATATCCAAAGCACAACAAGGAAAGCCAAACTGGCCATACCACCAGAAGATTGATAGATCAAATGTTATTCAGGGTGAGTTTTAAATCCAACTTCTTTATTGATATAGAACTTGCTTTATAAAAAATACAAGACTCCAGTAAGCAAAAGTTCTGTTCGGAGAATAAGAGTCTCAGAGAAATCAGAGGAGAGCAGAGGGAAAAAACCCTTCTATTTATTGATGAATTTAAGCTTTACACTTCTGTCAGGTATTAATGTGAGGAGACAGGACAGCAAGTGGTAAAAGGCATTGTGTCAAAATGGCAAACTTTGTGGTGGAGGTAATATTTAAATTTCAGGCTTTGTCTACTCTAGAACTGCACCAAGCCAACTACAGCCTGACCAATGACAAGTAACCACACATTCTGGTTTTCATCTTCATGGAAAACACTTCATGTGCTACTGTAGCAGGATTACAAGCCCAAACAGACCTCAAAGCTTTAAAAAAAGATAAGGAACAAAAGGAAGGCTGATTAAATCTATAACAATACACCCAGAAACAGAGGGAAACAGAGACCTAAACCAAAATAAACATAAAACACCCAGAATAACTTAGGCATTCACACAGGAACCACATCAGGAAAACAGAGCCAATAGATAGGACCACACGACAAAGAAGTAAAACAAAGTGTGGTCTTAAATACTCACCTGAGGTAATCAAGGAAAGTGGATGCAGAAGGCTAGAGACCCAGCTGAAACTAATTAAATGAGACAAGGAAGTAAAAGTGAATACAAGGCACAGGAGACATGACTATCAAAGTAAAACAGGAAGTGATTAACTGAAAGAATACAGAGAACTTGATTCAATCTGTTGAAACAAGCGCTCATAGAAAACAAACTGTAACCAAGAACCGAGAGCATAGCAAACGAGAAAATATTAAAGAGAGAAAGATATGAAACTAAAGAGAAAATACTAAAAGATCAACACCTGGATCTAAGAAATCATAAAGACTAATTAATATAAGGAAATCAAACCCTGCAACCCTGGACAATAGAGATAAGGAAAAATACAAAGATAAATTATAAACATGCTGCACTTTTTGAAATAATTGAACATATCTGGACCTCCAAAATAAATTTCCTAGTCTTGTATTTTTTTTAATCTTCAGATTTTCCTATTTATTTTACAAGAATGGCTGAGGAATGCTGACTGTATTAAATCTGCTGCATAGCCATCTACCCCAGTAAACATTTACGATCTTTATGCGTCTCTGAACATCATAGGATATGTTTGATATTAAATTGAATTAAAGCCAAACCCATATTAATGAGGTCACTATGCGACAAACAGAAATGTTTCTTGGATCTTCAGTCCTGAGCAAACAAAAGCAGAAAGAGTCAGACCTTAAAGTCAGCCATTTGTCTATGTCACTTTCTCACCACATAGAGTAGACACTATTATTAGACTTCCATCTCATTTTGTCAAGAAACCTGTTACTGTTTCAAATACTTCTTATCTCACTGACAGAGAGTTTGTTGAATGTTAAAGATCAGCATGTGCAGCCATCGCTAACTGCAGTGGCATATCTTGGTAACTAGGTTGTGCTGTGGCCTCACCATATGGCTCAGCACTGCAGTATATTGTGTTGTGCAGCACCACAGGATGTGTTCTCGGTGCTGCGATATGGCAGTGCTCTACCAACAGGCATGCTGTGTACACAGTGAACAAAGAAAAAAAAACACACAAATATATAATTAACACCAATGATACAGTGTCTACTCGGTTTTCCAGCAGCTTGAAGCAGTTCCCAGTGACACTTAATGAATCCAGTTGACATTTGACAACCAGTAAGATTTAGCCATAGTCTGTGACCTGAAACAATCCATAATAACCTCTGAGTTGTCATGGGTTTTTTTTTTTTATTCATGTGGCAGAAATGCCAGCTAAAACTGAATAGAGCAAAACTGGAGTAAAAGATCTGCAAAATGCTAGGCGTAATGGTGAGAGAGATGGAAATTGAACTCTTAATTGCTTTTCTCACCTGTGCTCAGTGCTTATAACTATATTATACACAACGCTGATTAACAATTAGTTATAGCCAAGAAGTCAATGCTGAGCAGTGCTGTGTGTTCCGAACGTGGGTACAATAATGGTTACAATAGTAATTACTGCTATCGCACACATTTCATATGCAGCGCAAGCTTTTGACATTTAGGAATTGTGTGCCTGTGTGCGTGCATGCATGTGTGTGTGTGTGTGTGTGTGTGTGTGTGTGTGTGTGTGTGTGTGTGTGTGTGTGTGTGTGTGAGAGAGAGAGAGCAAGAGAGAGAGAGAGAGAGAGAGAGAGAGAGAGCATGCAACAGGTCAATATAACCCTGAACATGACCTAACAGCAATGATTATTGATCTGATGATCCATGCTGGGAGGAAAATATTGCTTTCAAAAGGTCAGTGTTAATTTCAGAAGGTCATCGTGTTAATTCTATTGCTTATTTGCATGTGTACTTGATTACATATCTGCTGTGTAGTGTGCATGTCTTAAATAAGGTCATTATCTAAATAATAAATGTGCAACGACTCTGTTGGCAGCTACCGATTTACACTTTCTCTAAGCAAAAACAGCTACGAGGACTGCTGCCGTGATATTCTTTCACGGCTTGCGTATCTTCTTGTGAATTGTTTTATTTGTCACTCGTGTCAAAGAGATCACACGCAGAGCCGCTGAGACTATGTGTGAACCTGCTTGTGTGAATACAGCCCATGCATACTAAGAAAGCATTTAACATGTGAATGTAGGTGCATCTGTTTTAATTAGAGTTTTGACCTCGTAGTGTGGCACAAAATCTCAAAGTAGCTCTAAAGGAAATGCAAAATCACAACAACAAATTCAAACGGTAAAATTCAATCACAAAATGCAACACTCGGCTGGCAGAGCAATTAATAAGAAAAGACAATGCAAAATCTCGAAGCAAAACAATTGTGCCTTTAATTAAGTTGAATCCGTTTCAGATAATGACATTTGTTAGACTTAAAGTGATAGAACACTGAGGTTTCTAGTAAAAGGCTCAAAATGCCTAAAAAGCTCGTCTGTTTTGAATTTTTGGATCCAATTTCCATTTATAGCAGCTATTGGGTATTTAGTATTCAGTAACCAGATTATAATATGAACACGTAAATAGAGTTCAACTCTAAAATGCAGACCAAGTGTTTGGTTGGTAGACAAGAAAATCTTTTCACATGACCAGTTTGTGTTTTACATCTCGCAAGGCTGTTCATTTTTCATTATCATTCATTTTTCATTATATTGTCTTCAATCTGAGCTTGACAAGGACAACCATCCATTTTCCACTGCTAATTCAGGTCATTGGGGCAGTCTAAGCAGATTTACTCAGACTTTTCCTCTCCAGTCACCTTGTCTAGCTCTCTTGGTAGGACAGTTCGGTATTCCCAAGCCAGCCAAGAAACATGCCATGTTGTTTCCTTTTCAGAGGACATGTCTGAAACATCTCGCATTGGAGGGATCAAGGAAGCTTCCCAGATGTCCCAACCACCTCAACTGCTCCATTAGATGTGGAGGAATAGTGGCTCTAGCCAGACCCACTCTAAGCCAGAGGAAGCTCATTTCCAACTTTGTATCCACAAACTTATTCTTTTGGTCACCTCTCACATCCTGTGGTCACAGATTAGAGCTGGAACGTTCATGCTCAGCTCTCGTATCATCTACAACAGGGTGTCCAACTCCAGTCCTCGAGAGCTACTGTCCTACAGCTTTTAGAGGCATTCTTAATCCGACACACCTAAATCAAATGAGTGGCTTGTTACCAGACCTTTGCCAAACTTGATGGCATGCTGAAGAGGTAATCCAACCATTTGATTCAGCTGTGTTGGATTAGGGATGCATCAAAAAGCTGCAGGACAGTAGCTCTTGAGGACTGGAGTTGGACACCCCTAATCTACAAGATACAATGCAGCTGCATCAAGTTTTCACTCCACTCTTAGTAATTTCCAGTTTTTGAATAAAATTCCAAAATACTTGAATTCCCCAACCCAAAGGAGGATTCCAGTTTTTTCCAGCCAATAACCTTGTTGAAACTGACTGCCTGATTCAGGTTAATTCAGTTCAATTTTATTTATGCAACAGTGCCAATTTACAGCAATACTCACCTCAAGGTATTTAAGATTGTAAAGCAAAGACCCCACAGCATTAGACAGAAAACCCCAACAATCAGATGACCCCCTGGTGGGAAAGAAGAACCCCAGACTATATTCTAGTGCAGTGGTCCTTAACCTTTTTTGGAGGTACCAGTTTCATTTTTTTTTTTTCATATTCATATTCACTGAACCCCTCTTTAGTGAAAAATAAAATGAGATTTTTTTTAATGCAAGACATACATATGTTTCTTAATGGTGCACAAAATGAGCCGTGCATGTCACAGCGTAGGCTCTGCCGAACCCCTGAGACCGACTCACCGAACCCCTAGGGTTCGATCGAACCCAGGTTAACACCCACTGTTCTAGTGTGATCACAACAGCCATGACACCTTTGATTTCTTGTACCAGAACTACCATCCAACTTGCCCTTTGTTTTACCCTTTGTTTTTATGTCAACTAGAACTTCTGCGGTATTGATCCATTTGTTTGTGCATAAGGTCATAAAATGGACTGAAACAGTCTTGTCAACACTTTCCTGAGTTTTCAGGCCCTTCTCTCCATGACAACTAGGATAGGCTAACCCCGACTCAACCCTGAGCTGCATAAGTGGTTAAGAAAATAATGGACTCGTAGGAAGGCAGGAAAGCTAAATCAAAACTAAAATATCTGATTTTTTTTAGGACTTATTTCTGAAAGATTGCACTGTAAAGTGCATGAAACAGGAGGTCTTAGATAGAATATCCATTAACAGCTTATAACACTAGAACCACTGAAAAGATTTCCCATTGGCTGTAAAACCTTATGTGTCATGTTGTTAATAAATGAGGTTTAGGCATCCAAAATGCAAGAAAAAAAATCGTAGCTTGGGGCAAAATTGACTCTTTCACGATATTTCCCCATGTTATGGTGACAAATCCCTCTCCATACGATTTACTGCTGGGAATGGAGAGGTGGTATGAAAGCCAGAACATACAGGAAGAGATACGTTGAATACTAATGTATTTGGGTAACATTGTACTCAAACATAATTTTTTTATCTTCTTTTTTTTCACACCCTTTGCTCAGTAATTATGGCTCGCACTCCACCCATCTCAATTCCAGCATTTATTTTCCTCTCAACCACACATCTGTTTTGTGACTATAGTGTGTACTGCTGTTCTACTGACGAACTCTTTCAAGAGACAGAGATCAAAACAGGCAGCTAAAGTACTGCTGCCGGAGTAGTTCTCCTCACCGCTCCTATTTGTAGGACAAGAGGACAACACATTCAGTCTTTAGGGCTGAGACGAACAAAAGAAAGTGAGAAAATTTCAAAAAATGCTGTTATCTCAGCATAAACCACGTATTTAAATAAATTCTGTTTTTTTGTCTTTGAAGTTGTTGTTGGTGGTTTTACAATAATAAGGAAGTTTATTATATAATGAGCTTTTTGTATCAAAGTGTTTGTTGTTTTAATGGAGCATATAACTATTAAACTGAATAATAACCCTTGTCATAGTACCTGTTCCAGCATACTGAGGGGGCAACACTTAAGAAGCAGTAAATGATCATCTGACTAAACAAGACCCACCAGCAATGAGTTCATTCACTCCCATCGTCTGTGTTAAAGCCAGACTGAAGTGCTGCTGTCTTGGTATTCAAATGCATCACTGGAGTTTCATTTGTTGGAGAGGTCAGCCTATGACAGGGATCAGTGTATGGCAGACGGAGGGCAGATTGATTTGACCTCTGTTTTTCTGTCTCTCTCCAACACTGGATGTTTATCCCATTTAGTGTGACAGACTCAGGAATGTGTATATATGTGTGTGTGTGTGTGTGTATGTCTGTTCTTCACGCTTAGCCTTACAAAGCACTGGCCCTGACCAAGGCAGACTGAGGTTGATAGATTGTACTCAACTATCTGTCACAGGCCAGGGAAGGGAGAAAAGGACAGGTCAGAGGAGACAGAGGGCTGCATTTTGATAGTGTCCTATTGAGAGAAACGGTTCGACAAAAACAAGTGGGATAGCCTGTCACTGGGAGCTGACATGAAGCGATGAGCTGTCAGTCTAGTTTTGTTTTTCCTCATTAAGAAGTCCTTTTCCTAAATGCGGCATTTGTAGCCAGAAAACTACTTTATGATCCTCTCTGGCTGAGTGCCCCATGATAACATGTTCAGCGATACAAAACACAATCTACCATGTGTCAAATGTTGTTGTTGTCAAGGCGCCTCTTTTGACGGCAGTGGGAAAGGTTGGTGCATAAATTGAAAGGTGTATTACAACAGAAGGGGGCTGAGGCCATACGGTTAATAGGAAAGCTTCTTAAATGCTCCAAGAGAAACAAAGTAGGGGAGTGAATGAAGAACCCCATTAACCTTATCTGTGATTAGAGACCCCTAATCACAAACAAATGAATGCATCCTAATCACCAAGGCCATCAAGAAAAAAACAATTAATCAGCGAATCATTATCAAGCCTGTACATGATTTTGGATGGTACTGGATTTCACATGGGTTTTTTTTTTTGTGCTTCTGTGCTTACATGTGTGTGTGTGCGCACACGCTTGCATGTGTGTGGTTTGGTGTGTTGCAATCAGCCACTCCACATGTGCAAATTTAAGTGTGCATACATATGGAGTTTCTTTTATCTCTGTTTTATGCAGCAATTTAAAAAAAAAAAATAGAATTAAGGGCAAAACTATTGACACCGCACTCCAAAAAAGAAAAAAGATGAAATTTTCAACCCCAAAATTTGGTTTGCTAATCTGTGGCTTGCAGATGTCTGTTGGACTTCCACTAAAAGTGAAAGAGCAGGTGAAACTTGTAATCTAATCACTACTTGTAAAAAGACGAATCTCGGTTTTAATTTATGTATTTATTTATTTATATGCTTTATTTTAAAAATCTGTTCTCTCTGAATGTATAAAGCATAACAGGTAAAACCCTCATTAACACATCCTCTTTAACATTGACTCACTGAATCTTGTTTAAACACACACACACACTTGAAAAATGTGATGATGCTCTTACTCATTTAATGCTGAGTACAATCTCCTCATTGTGTTATTTGGATTAATGGTAACAACGTGCTTGAATCTTGAATAGAACTGATGTGAGCTAATGACTTATGAGTCAATCTACAGCAACACCGTCTTTGCAGCCTCTCCAAGGAGGAGAAACGGATCTCTTGTATCTCTTTCACATTCTCACATGATAGCCTAAATATTTATTATGTCTATCTTGCATGTGCACACTGATATTGTCGTGTCCATTTGCATTGGTTTCTTTGGCTGTTTCCACTTCTGCAGCCTGTCTGTGTGTCTGTGCTCTTTGTCAGCAAAGTGTAATGAATATCTCTGAAGAGACTGTGTGCTGATAGCAGGGGACAGGTACCATCAGATTTGGCATCATGGGCAGATTAATGAGAGTGCTGTATTTAGATACAGTCCCGTGTCCTTGTCTGACCTACTGCCAGAGAGTCGTTCTACTCAGGAAAAAAAAAAAAGAATTTATTTATTTATTTTACTTATAAGTATATTGTATTTTTTACAGTTCTATCTGCAATTACCTCAGGGAAAAACTGTTTGTTTGTATTTTTCAGTACATTTCCAAAGAGACTGAAGTTTGGCAGGGCAGCCTTTAAAAAAATACATCTTTAGGCAAAACTAGCCGCCATCATATATCCCCTACAATGAGCTGATTTTCCATCTCCTCTCTTGAGCTGTGACCCAGAAAGTACAACTGTGCCTGGGACTCGCAGTGGGTCCTGACCCTGTATTTGGAGAACACTGGTCCAAAGCACATCTGTATTCAGCACCAGCGCTGTACTCATATTGTCAATGGCCAGCACACAGTCCCCTGAAGATGGATGAAGCTAAAGTCTGGCCTAATAACCAGTCTATACCCTCAGGGTGGGTGTAGCACTGCACTCCTCTGTCACCTGAGTCCCTGCGCTGTCTCCATATTGACTTAGGCATTTCATTTTCAGGCATTCATATTCATCACCGGACAAACCTTCCCAGCTTCTATTGTGTCTGGGAAACATCTCTCTTTCCTGCCTTTCTTGTTCTGGACCATTATCTTTTCTGTCTGCTTGTCACCTGCTATACCTGCTTCTACAAATCTAAATAATGAGTAAGTTTGAGCAAACACTGCTGTCCCCACTTATTTATTTTTTCATTCTAAAAAGTCTTTCTTGTGTATTCCTGGTTCCTTTTGTTCTTTTTAATGTCATTGTCACTGTACAGAACTAACTAAACACCACTTTTGTTGTTGTTGTTGTTGTTGTTGTTTTCTTTCTGGGAACCGAAGAGGAATAAACACATTGGGCTTAGAGTGGAAGATGCTGGCTGAATGTTAACAGATCAAAAACTCAATAAATTTAGGGTCAACTCACAGAGTGTAGAGCACAAAAAAGATTTAATCGCAGACAACTCAGAGAATACCCCTGTTGGTGCAGGTACCTTTTGATTTGATATGATTCTGGTGTTGGAACAGAGAAATGAAAATAGAACAGGGATGGTGCAATTGTAGGCTTAACCATGCTGAAAAAAAATCAGGCCACCGAGAGAATGAGAGGCTCTCTACAATGCGTTCGGGCTCACTATTGGTATCGGGCCGGGGCTCTCAAGCTGAAGTAGGCAAGTACTTGTTCGGCTTTGCGTGGATCATTATCAGAGTGCTGTGTGGGAGAGCGGGTGCACGCGCATCCGTGTTATTCTATGTGCTTGTTTGGCCATGAGTGTAATGTAAGGGAGGATGTGCTACAGCAGCCGCTCTATTGTTCCTCCCTCCCCTACTCTTCCTTCCTTCCTCATCCCCAGGGTGTGCACGGCAAACAGGGACAGATTTCTCCTGTACTTGGAGATGACCTGTGGAGTCATAGGTGATGATGACTGGCCGGGTGAAAAATAAGGCCAGGTGGCTACGAAAGACTGAAAAACCAGCCAGTACCAGAGCCCGTGCTGCGCTGTGCCATGCCACATCGTAGTGCCACTCCTCACCACACCATTAAAAATGACAAATGCTCTCATCAGCTGCTTTCCCAGGTTAGCAACCGCTGCCTGATGCTCCTGAAGCCTTGTGTCTGCCCCAGTTCATCAGCTGGAGTTTGCCACAATTGGGACAACCATTTATTAAATGTGAGTCACCTTTCATTTTTGTCGTTGCAAAGGTTGGGAGCAGAATAAAAAAAGAGATAGAAAGCAGTCAAAACAGCTCAAGTGTTGTTGGATAAATGCTGGAGATATTTAAGTGTATTCCGTTATGCTATAACCTTAAGACATATACAGTAATTTTAGAAGCTGTGGACAATAATAAAACCCCCCAGATAAAAGTCATCCTTTATGTCCAGTAAAACAAAAGCAGGTGAAAAGTATCTGGGACAGTGTACTGTGAAGGGACGGCACTGAAGTATTAGGCCATCCAGTGGCCTGGGGTAAATTCAGACCTATTCAGGCTGCAGATTAACAACTCCATCCCAATTCTTCAGCTCCAGGGACACGGGTAGGGGGACACATCTATCCCAAGACAGGTGTATGGTTCTGGGCTACAGGGCAGCAACTGTCCCTCCCTCCGCTGAAGCGGACCCTGGCCCTCTGTGTCCCTGCAGGGAAAAGCCCATTGTGTGCACCATCTGTTGCCTCACAGACACACACAAAAGGGGTGACGGGGACAACGGGAGGGAGCTGATGTGTAACGCCTGTTTAATATCATTAGGAGGTACAGCTGAATTTGTCAAAGCTATTAAAGAGCATTTTCAGTGTAAATAGGGCTTGAACCTGTGGGCACAAGTCAAGCTGCCAAGCTATAAAATCAGCTTTATTATTCATTCGCGTATCTGGGAAGTCCACTCAAAGTGACTCAAAATGAAATCAGCTGTGATTTTTAAGAGACTGATGAAATGATACTTTGAACCAAAGGTGGATGGGCTGCAGAGCAAGTGGTTCTCACAGTCAGAGTCGATCTTTACGGGGGTAAGCTCGACTCTAGGTTTACTTGACTTGTAGGTGCAGCTCTGAGCCGACTGGTGGCGTTATTTCCCTTCACTGTAGCGGATACCGCTTCAAATAGGTCAAGGAAAAGTTTTGTGTTTTGACAATGTGCGGTGGGAGGAGCGCCGGGTTACCGATTGGTTAGTGAGTTTCAGCTACCAGTCGGTGATTGGCCCCGGCCCTCTAATGGGGCTGTGAGCAGGCAATGTCGGGTCTCCCCCACCTACTCCACCTACACCCCCTCCCTGCCTCGCACCCCCTCGCTCGCTACACTTCGCTCCTTCCTCGCACTGATTGTCACACATTGTTTACTACGGCTTGAAATGTGACACACAACAGAGGCTATCTGCTGGAGTACCGCTCTGACAACTGGGATTCTTTTTGACGCGCCCCGTGCGTCTTGGTTATTTGGGGGACAGGCTGTGGAGACTACCCTTCTGCCATGACAGTGGATTTGTTTGCGCTCTTATGCGTGCTGGTCATCACATCCTCTGCGATGGAAGGTAAATAAGAAATTGGGACTAATACTTGCCGTATACGTGGACGTGACTCTCTCCCAGGGGCGCTTTGTAGTGTGGGGATGCATGCAAGGTTCTGTGTGAGGCAGCGCTGCTTCCGTGGCATGCAGAGCGATGCCATGCACGTGGGTCGCTGTGGGCATCCCGTTATTTCAGAGCAGCATCCTCCGGCTCCGCTCGTGTAACTCGTACTTGTGAAGAACGAGACGTTGCGTGATTAAAATGCGTTCACAGCAGTTTATCAGTGACTATTTATCTTTATTCTATACATAAGTGCATGCCAGCAGAAGCCTCCGTTATTATTTATGTTATATTTTCTTATATTTCCTTTTTTCCCCTAAGTTCCCTAAGCTCTCACATTTATTTTCCTTTTTTAATTAAACTAAATTACTACGACGAAAATCCACCGTGCATTGTTCTGTGGCACTTTGAATTGGCGAGTCAAACTCTATTAGACTGTGTTGATGGGAACTTTCCCAAGATGCACTTTATGCTGGATTGCATTACGTCTTTTTACAACTGGAAAACAACTACAAAAAATAGCCTCTCCCTTTCTGTCGACTATGCCCTGATTTTTTCCCTTCTCTTCGTGCATCTCTTTTCCTCCTTCTTTATCTTTGTCTGCATCTGCTCCTGCTTCCTTTCTGTTCCCTCTCACTGTCATCTGGACAAGCGTTGGTGTCAGTAGAGTGGTAGCCAATATCGCCTCAGTTAAACATGTTTTTCATTTCCGCTGTGGGACCCCAGGGACCGGACACTAGGCTGTTGCCTGCGACATTATCTGCTGCACGGATAGCCCAGAGGCATGGTGGATATATAGTGTCTTCTCTCATGTTATTGTACAGTAGCAGCCTCTTTCTAATATAACATACACTAAAGCACACCGGCTTCCCCGTGGCTGTCTGTGTCCACTCCCACAAACAAGTAAATTAAAAGCACAGTTAAAATGTGTTTTCTCACACACAGGTTTTCTCTTTAATCGTTTACAACTCTCCTCCTGGGCTGTCCCCAGCTCTGGCTGTGCTCTATAATTTGGCGGTGGCTTTCTTGTTTGTGCTCATCAGATTTCGACACTGATATGGATACCAAGCCTAGGCCCAAATTACTACCTCTGCAAGAATGGATATTCTGAGGTTCAAATGTTTACCCCGTGTGAAATGACAGCAAGAAATGTAATTTTGGAAAGATGAGTGGAGGATGAGAGGGAGGAAAAACATTTCTCTGCTTGGAAAGAGGTGTGGGATTTCTGCTTTGAAAAAAAAAAAAAAACGGGATGGGACTGAAGCAGATGGGCAGGGAGATGGCCCCTGGGTTACCTCAGTAACAAGGATGAAAGTGATTTCCTTGTTTTTTGATGCTAATTGAAAGGAGGTTGCCCCATGGGAAGGTTAAAATCTTTGCTGATCTGAACTCCAATCTGTTGCTCTTTCATTTTTTTTTGTGTCTGTGTGTGCGAGAGAGAGAAAGCGAGAGGGATTGAGCAGGGGCCATTGATCACATTATCCCTGCCTATCCTGTCACCCTTAATCTGATTAGTCCAAATCTGCTGATAATCACAAAGTGTCAGGGATCTGTTTGTATGCGGCGGGTGTCGGGGTATCCGTGTAACTTTAGAGCCACGGCCATATAGAAGGCTGATTGTGATGAATTGAATGGTTTATTTGACCTTACGCATATGGTCGCAGTAAACAACAATTACATCATCGATTCAGACCCTCAAGACCACGTACTGATGAACTGTGGGATGAAAATTATAAGGAAGAAGTACTCCAAGTGTGATTGCATGGGCGGTAGGCTGTGGCTCAGGAGGACGAGTGGCTTGCGTCATCATATCAGGTGGTTGACGGTCGGTGGTTCAATTCCTGTAGTGTACCCGATGAATCTGCCGCAGCGTGAATGTGTGAGCGTTAGTTTAAAGCGGGTGAATGAGGGTTGTAGTAAAAAAAAGTGCTTTGAGTATTCAAATTGAGTAGGCTACAAAAGTACTATATAAGTACCAGTCTATTTGTCTCGAAGGTGGATTTAAACTCCAGCAGCAGCACATCAAGGCAAAGTATCGACTTACAGAAACACATTCACTGGCGAGCTATTGAAAAGGTGCAGAGAGGCAGTCAGAACCAGAGCAGAAGGTTATAACAGTTAAGAGTGAAGACAGGGCTCTGTATGGTAGCAGTGAAAAAAAGACTTCTCCTTATTATCTTCACTTTTCTTCACAGCTCTCCTCTTTTCCTCGTTTGTCTACCCTACTCTGTTGTTCCTAGTTTTCTTCCCTCATCTCTCTCATCGCTTCTTCAGCTCACTGTCTCTCTGGTATGCATACACTACTTGCCAACAGCAGCAGTAATACTGCTTTGCTTAGAAAGCCACTGCTTATTTATGTTTGCCCTTAAACCAATTAGGCCCAGATAAGCCCGCTCATTTACCGGCCCAGAATGTGGTGGTGGAGAAAGTTGTGGAGTGGAGCGAAATGGGGGGATGAAACGGCAGCAGAAGATAGACAGAGACCGAATGAGATAAAACGATGAGCGAGACAGAAAGAGAGAGGTCAGCGAGTTTCAGAAAAGATACGGTATGCATGTTTTACAAAGGAGATGACTGTAAATGAACCGGGCTAAGAAAGTAAACGAGCACCCTGCTATATCAGGGATCTGACATACAGTAGATGTCTGAGCCATGGCGCAGCATTGTAAAACAGCAGTTTTATTCAGTATGAGTATGATAAGAGAATGTTAGTAATGTGCTGTAACCAGTCCCCCAGGATGCTGTGCTAAGTAGCTGCGCTGCACTATGGTGATGCATCATTCTCAAACGATGGAAGAGAATGTATTGTAGACTCCTGAATAAATAGCAATTATGATCGCTTAATCAATAGTTGTAGGTTATGCAGGTCAGCTAAGTTAAGCAGTGGTGGTGTGGTTGATTAGAGGTCAGAGGAGAGAGTATAGAAGCTTACATTCGTACGCTTGTCTCAGTGTAAGTAACCGCTCTGTTGAAGTGTCCTTGAGCAACACACTGACTCACCTCCAGGGGTACTACACTGTGGATGACCTGTTGCTTCTCCCCTTGTTGTGCAGATAATTCAGCAAGCTTTTCTCTGTCGTCTCCCACCCTTTAAACCTTGCATTGAAAACCGAGCTCATACTTTGTGACAGCAGAGTTAAAAATGTTCTACTGTTCAGTGTGTAAGTTGTGCGCGCTCACCAGCTGTGCAGAGGAGCCAGCGTGTAAAAAGAATCCTGTTGAGTCTCTAATGGATTTTAATGCAAGATTGCTCTTTTCCTCTGCTCTCTCATTTCATATTATTAGACAAAAATAACAAAGGAATTAAAGCTGAACCGAGGCTCGTGGGTTGATGTGGTAAGTGTAAAAAGACATAAAGCATTATTTGTGTGAGGGCTCACGTGTGTATTTTAGCCGCAGGCGCTACTGCTGACCTGGGACCACCTGAAGTAGAATTCAATTTCTCCCTTGTTTTTTTACAGCCATGTGTGTATTGTACGTTTGGGTCCCCATGTCGTGAGTATAGCTCTAAAACACATTATAGCTAGCAGGGGCAGCAGACATGGCCTCATCCCATAATAGAGGCTTTATTTTGCCCACAGTGAAAAGACGACTTGTTGTTAAGGTTCGCTTACATAGCTTAGTCAGCTATGACGGCCCCCAGTGCAAACCCCCTACGTGCAACTTGTGTACCTGCAGTCCTGCAAAAGTGCTTCTTTTCCTGTGAAACTATAACACTTCCAGCGCACGCAGTGCAAGGAACATTCTGTGAAGGGTTTCCCACATTTTCAAAATGTGTTTCACTTCCTCCTCCTCATTCTCTGCGTCTCTGCTTCCTTTCTCACTGTCTTCCCTCAAAGCTCACGTACACGTGACATCCACAGAGAGCACCCCTCAGAGTTCGCCTTACCCCAGAGACATCTGAGCCATGGGATGGCCAGATGGTGGATGCAGGTTGGGAGCTTATGCATGTGCACATTTTTTGTGCCCCCCCCCCAGTGTGAGAATGATTCTGTCAAGGTAGAGCATAGAAAGAGAGAAATAAAGCACTATGCGCTGTATTGCAAGCGTCTCCTCTGCATCCCGGTCCATTTTAATTACTGAAATGGGACTTGCATCGTGGATATCTCATGTTCTTTACTACGCTGTTTTCCAGTGTCGTCCACGCATTTCCGAGCCCAGAGATTTACCGCGGCGATGCTATCAGCAGTGTTAGGTTCCTACCCGTCTTGCTTCGTGCTTGGCCCTTATCTGAGCAGGTGGCCGACTGTGGGACGAGAGCTACGGCCTTATCTGTGCAATCTCGGGGATAAGCAGACCCACTGCATCAGCAACATACGAAACGCATTAGAGCACAGGAGTGAAAGCGGTGACGCTCGTGACACAGTTCAACCTCAAACTGTGTGAGTCATCTGTTTGCTGGTGAAGCCAGATCGCTCAAATGGTAAGCACACAACAGGGAGAGAAGCACGCAGCGCGCTCAGTGATTAGACTTGATGTGCTCAAGAGCACAAACTTTGAGAGAACCCTCCAAGCCACACCTAGTATAGGAAAATGGCAATGCAGGTTATTGATTGGCTGCAGTGACCCAGCTTCTCCACCACTCAAGGATGGTAGTGTGAAAAATGTGTTTTTTCTAATTCTTTTTTTTCAGTCTCAGAGGCTTTTTTTTCCTCTCCATTATCACCTGTCCTAGAGATTGGGTGACAGTTGTTCAGTCAGCAGGAAAGGGGAGCCTCTTCAATATCTGTTGAGCTGAGAGGTGAGAAGAAAAAGCATTGATCATCGAGTCTTATTTCCCAGTGTTCACGCAGCCTTGCTCCTGAGGCCGTTATACTTAAAGCACCATTTCAACCACCTCTCTCCTCCATCCCATGGTCCCTTAAGCTTGTCCGTTTCAGCTTCTCCTCGCCAACTCAGAGTCAACCCAGGACCAAAATGCTTGTTACTGACTTTTTCAGAAGTTCTTCTTGCCTGTTAGATTGTTCTTATGAATTTAATATGAGGGTGCAACCTTTAAGAGCCTCTTAATAGTGCAAAAAAAAAAAGACATGGCACCATGTTTTTGTTGCTGATCAAATAAAGTTGTTAAGATAGACTCTTTCTTTCTATTTCCCAGTAGACTTTAGGAAATATACTTTTTTAGACATAAATAACTGTGCAGTTATATTAAACCTCTGTCTACAGACGAGCAGGACGGTGAAGCTAGATTATCACCTAGCTTCACCTTTCATGTCACCATTATAGCATTAGCCATAGCCACTCGCCGCTACTTTCACGGTAACACATGGCTAATGTGGCTGTCAGGTAAATGCTAATAGTTAAACAGGTAACGTTGACGTGTGCATCGTGTGCTGTGGGAGTATTAATTCGGATGGCGTGGGTATTTTAAGTAGAAATATATATTCCAGTATGTTTTTCACTGAAGTGTGCTACTTCCACCTGAATAATTTGCCAGTTATTTCACTCCGTTTTTATTTTACACAGCATTTTAGCCTTCTTAGTTGCATTTTGGCTGTAGATTTGTTTTTTGTGGTTGTAAGCGCAGGGTACACTCCCTTCTGTAAACTCTTATTTCCCAAACCTAACAGCCTAACAGAAAAACTGGCTATTCCTCCCTTCTTCTCCCCAGTCCCCCCCCCCCCATCTTTCCCCCTCCCCCCCACAGACGTTTTTGGTTAAAAACAGATGCATTTATAAAGCATTATAGGGAAAGTGAAACATGAGCCTGTCGTCCTGAAGATGTAACAGGCACAGCATTGGCAGAAAGAGAGGAGCGAGACTGTTGGGGTTGTAGGCGTGCAGGCACAAAGAGCTTCATTTATGATTGTTATAATGAGATCTATTTTTAAGTCTGGCCCAGAATGAATTAATATGACTTTTAAGCCCAAAATCTAAGGCTTAAGGGCGACAAATAGGAAGGGAGTGGTGCAAGAACACGTAGTAAATCAGTGTTTTTGTGACTTCCAATGCATGGGAAACTTGAAACGTCTCTTTTAAAGTCTACAATCAAACTGATAAGAATATCAGCTAAGAGTGCATGCTTGATAACTACACACTGTGTTTATTCAGCAAATCCCTTGCTGCAGAAGTTTAGATGTGCAATATATGAAGCTGCCACCATACAGGAATTTTATAAAACTGTGGGACTTTTGCATTTAAAGTGAATTAGCAGCCCAGAGGATGCTGTGTCTCCAGCGCTCAGAGGAATTAAAGGCAGAACGTTAATAGGGCTGAAATTACGGTTGGTGGTGGAAGCTGCTCCACTTCTGATTAAATAAAAGCCGGCTCCTCTACAGGCTGTTTCTCATAGGGACTGACAAGCTCTCACACACACACAAGTACAGTTGTAAATGTGCGAGTGCCTCGCAGCGCACACATACACACGACATGCATAGCTTTGATGTGTGGAAAGGAAATGAGCAGAGACTGAGAGCTAAGGGCCTGGGCCTGAGGCCTGTCCCATTATTAATGAGTAAGTGCCAGAGCTTCTTGCAGGTTCAGGACATGTGGACATATTTCACTATTCGCCTGCCCTTCTCCTCACCATAAATGTAATCTCTTATTAAACATTGGCTTCGTGGCAAGAGAGTGACAGAGAAATTGTGCACGAATATTTGTGTGTCTGCATTTGTGTCCCATTAGCAAGAGAAATGAAAATAGTGGTGGAGAAAAATGAAGTGCCTGCGCAGTGCAAAATGGAATGCCAGCTTCCAAGGGGGACACTGATGGGCCAATAAGTAGCAGTGGTGGGAGGACAGTTTTCACCCTGCATAACACTGAATCTCTCTGCCAGGCAAATTTCAGCCTGCCCTGTGCTGTCCACTTTTCTAGCTGGAGAAGAAAAGAGCATTTCTGGAGGTAATTAACTATTGATTCGAAGCATAGAGGGTAATGGGGAAATGAGCGGACAGTATCTCGATCTACCGACAGCGGGCTGGCTGGCTAGAGTACAACTAAGAAAACTGACAGGGTGTGAGGAGCATTTCCTAAGTGAAACAAAGCCAAAGGTGGTTTGTTTGGGTGTGGAGTTCTGTTTTCATTTTGGCAGAGAGAAGAAGGAATCAGAAGCCTGTGAATGTCTGTTGATTGCTGCTTTACTTTCTGCGTCACATTCAGCTGTTAAACTGTGGGGTCTTTGATCAGGACGGCATTCTTGACACTTATCTTCATTTGACATAATTTCTGAGAAAAAAAACACAGTGACATCATCTTTGGGCTCACAAATCCCTTGACATCACACCTCATCCAGCTAACTTCAAACTTAGGATCACACCTACTTGGATCCAAACCACTGCGGCCAAAAGACTGAAGAGACACACACACACACTGGGATTTCTTCATTTATTAGTGAGATTTTTCTTTCCTTAGCTTGCCATGTTTATGTTTGGTTTGATAGCCAAGTTAATTCGAGTCTATATTGCTGACCTTCCAGGACCAAAGGGACTAATTTAAATGAGACGCATCCCGAGTTCAATTCAAAATTAAACGTCCTCTACTTACACTTTTAACCCTTGCAGGAGATAATATATATTTCACAGAGAGTGTTGCTGTGTTCCTTCCTCTGCGCTCTCCTTTGACAGCTCTGTGTGGTATTGTTTTTGTTAGCGGTGAGCTAGAGGACAAGGATTAGGACTCATTTGTGCAAGAGAACAGAGGCGACGAGGGACGAAGAGACAGAGAGGGAGCAAATGATAGGCCTGTATCTGCCTACAATCTTATTTGTGCTAATGAGGAGGCTGGTGGTTCTGGCTGCTAACCCTTAAGCACATCCAGCCTTTAGAGTGCGTATAGCTACATGTCATTTTTATGAGAGTACGTCTCCTTAGATCTCTATGGGGATTGTGATTTAAAAAAAGTGAAGATGATGTAGAGAGGTTTTATTGTTGCTGTTAGCCAGAGTAGTTTGTGTATTTGCTGTTAGTGCAAGCTTAGTTGTTACAATTGCAGTTGAAATTTCTGAAGAATGTCTTGATTCAGCTAGTTAGCAGACTCAGTAATTCACTCTTTTCCCAAACCTCTATTGGGGCTCAGTGAACGGTATAAAATTCATGGCCCTCTTCAATTGTTCTCTTCCTCCTCATTCCCTATTCTTAAGAAGTCTGTCCCCTCCCTGCTTTCTGCATTTAAAGCGGCATGCCTTTGATGTGAGCTTTACACACTGTTAGACACCCACTCAGCAGATTGACACTGATGTCTGGGCGGAGTCGGTCCATTTCTGAGAGCTGGGGAGATGAACTGCCTGAATATACTGTACACATATGGTACACAGTCAGGTAGTTTTAAATAACCTAAAGTGGGATGTGGACGTGAATGAACAGATGTGCTCATTTTTCCACTCCGGCCGTGCTGCACTCAGCTGATGACGTGTCAAGATGATAAATGTTCCTACTAAGCCAAGCTGAATGTAATTGTAGAGCGCTTTTCCTGGTGTTTTACAACTATGTCACACCGGTTTTAGAGGAAGCTCAGTTAAAACCAAAAGATACATTCTTGACATTTAAGATGTCGATTGGATATTATTTAAATAAATAAAAAATTCCACCAAATTCCCTAAATACCCCTCCAGCACAGTGTTAGAGCTTTGCTACAGAACAAGTTCAGTAATGCTGAATGATTTGTAAAGGCCTAATTAGGGAGGACGTGCATGATGTGCATGTGTGTGTTTGTGCTGTACAAGTTGTCAGATGTAATTTGTGTGTCTGTTCTAGGAATCACTTAGTTAAGATCGTGTAATTAAAATAAGAAAACATACACATACAAACACACCAAAAAACTGTTTTTATTCATCAAAACATCCACAAAACAAAAAAACCCCATTTATTTATTTATTTTCATTTTAAGGCAGATGCATTCATTGACCAAACCTAAGACAGACCCACAGTTAGAAAAAACTGGGGCAGACTTAACAGTAAAAATTGAGGAAGACTGATTAAGGTTATAACATAGTTATGATATAGTCAGTAGGCGTATAAAAGTATTTTCAAGATTTTTCTTTATTATTTTTCTTTCTTTCTTTTTACCTAAGCCAATGTCAGTACTATGAAAATGACTTGCGTCACACCTCATTTCTTTAACTTTTGCAAGCAAAATAAGAACTGGGTGGAGTAATTTATTGAAATGTGTGCAAACATCATCATGATTTACATTTCTTAAATACATGACTTTCAGATGTTGTCCATCTGCTGTAGATTGTCTTTGAGATCTGACAGTCCTTCTTTTGTCCACCACTTGTCCAGTTTAATCAGTTTTTTTAAGGACGCTGCACATATCTCTGCGCGCCATGCAGAGACGTGCCAAGATTTCGACTAATAGCTCTTTGGGAATTGCCTTGTTGTTGCACAAATACTATTTTATGCCTGTCAAACTGTGTTATCGTTGGCATTTTCCTTTGATCGAACTAAAGAAATGGGAAGAAATTATGTGTTTTTGTGGCAGGCTGCTGGTAATAAAATGCCTAAAAATACAAGTTAAAATTGGCCTGCCTTGTTTAGACACCATACTTGTTCATCTATTGAGACTGGTGTATTTATTTATTCTTAAATAATTCATAGGTCAGCGTTAAGAGGCTTAACAAACAAAATGTTCCTCACAAAATGGTCAAGTTCAAGGACTGGACAGAGAAATGAGTGAAAAGGCAGCCAGTTTCCAAAGATAAACCTCGAAAGAGCTTCAGAAAGCTTGCAGAACTATTGCTCAAGGCTGCTTTACAAGTTACAAGAATGCCCCAATCCTTGGAAGCAAACTATAAAGAAATGAGTGGTGGCCCACGACTTTCCCATACTGTTCCTGTGAATGGTTTAACCCTTTAAAACCGGTCGGAGCGGGCACGCTCTGTTTTGCATAACTATTTTTAAATCCTGGTAGCTCTGCAACCACGTGAGCTAGCGCACTAATTTTTTTTGCATATGAAACCGGAGGAGTTGTACTTACATCTTATGCCATCAGCTTGTCCTCGGTCACAGTTTCCTTCCACATATAACTTTGCAAAAACTGCATAAAAAGCACTTGCAGCAACAAAAACATAATATTCCAGAAACACGCTTTGCCGATCCGATCAGCTGTTTGTAACACTTCCTACATTGGATTAGACGTCAGCGCGAACTATCGCATGTTCGCCATGACCTGCCCGAAACCGGAAGTGACGTCATTTCGCGGAAATGTAGTTTTTTACCATCCAGGCCTCAATGAGCCTATACTGGTGTTTTTAAAAGTTATCTTTGACTTTATAACTTTCTGTGTCGTTTCTGGGATGCTTAGGACTCATATTGCACTGCTGGAAATAGTTTATTTTGATGCATATGCTGTTTTTTTGCAAATTTGCATTATAATATTTATTTTCGTTTTTCCTGCAGTATATAGAAATTGGTGTATTTCAAAAATAAAACTATGAAGACACTCAAAATAAATTTCCTGTGGTGGGAAACTATTTTGTGCAACTTTTTTGTATTTACAGTTTTGAGGGATAAGCCTCTTAAATTTCTCTAACTAGAAATATATGTTAAAAAAACAAAAACGATTTTCAATTTTTTTGTAGTTTATTGCACTTTTTTGCAATTTATGTAATTACTATGCACTTAATGCAGACATATTATTAAAATATAGGCTGTAATGGTTGTATTGATGTATAGCAACTTGAAACGCTCCCAAAAATGGCTCTACAGCATGTAAAAATATAATATAAGCTCTGGCGGACTTGGTTCTATGGTAGGTCTTAAAGGGTTAACAAATAGAAAAACAACTTGGAAGACCTGAAAAAGAAAAAAAAAGAACCTATAAAATGTTATTAATTTATATAGTTCAGCTGTTATCTGACCACTTGTTTTTACTAATCAATAGGTTAAATGCATTTGTGTTATTGTATATACGCTTTTTAAATAGTGCTTATAACAGCAATTGAAATTATAAATCTAGATCTGTGTCATGACTATATTTTCAGGGTTGGAATAGCAAAAATCTGCAGGTTGGGGAATTGCATAGAGCATGCATACTTCTGTTTTATGTACGGTTGCCTATTCTAACGCCAGCATCATCTCTAATATGATCCATCACACAACTCCATGGTGGAATGGTCAGTTTAAGAAAGTGTGTAAAAAAATCTAGTTTCATTTTTATGTGTTTGTTGGTGTGTTTGTCAGTACATGTTAAACAGAAGGAGATTTTGCTTTGTGTGAGAAGAATCTTACCTGCAACTGGTATTGTTTCTTCATTAGAGTACTTGAGTTTGAATGAATCACGTTGCTGAGTTTGTCCCAACTATATATTTCAAGTGGGTATATCATGTTCCAACGTGTCTTAATGACAATATTGACTAAGTAATACTGATTATAAAGCGGATGTCTAGACAAAAAGCAGTTAGCTTAGTAGAGTCATGCAGGGGTGTGTTACAGTGTTACAGTCTCCCAGGCTTTTGTTCTCCTCACGAAGGCTTTAGTCCTTCTTTCCTCAGACATCACTAAACAGGTTAGGGAAAATAAGGAAATGACTTCCTTTTTTTAAAAAGCAGTGCGTGAGTATCTTAGGCTGTTACGATTTGCAGACTCATGTTCATAGTTCTTCACCTGATCAAATCATAGCAAATGTTTTTTGTCTGTGTGTTTGTTGGTGAATATGTAACCGTTGATGACTCATCTCTTTGTAAAGAAAGCCAGGTTTAGTTTGAAAGTTTGAAAAGAAAATGCCTGACCCAAGAAAATGCTTTCATGTCTCAAATAATCCAGCAGCCCACCATTCATTTGGCACTTAAGGAAGCCACTTGATATGTGAACTTGCTTTACCCGAGGTGCAACAGAGAGGCACAGATGTGTATTGCTCTCTTCGCGTGATGGTTATAACTCCTGACAAGGTCACTGTGTGAGTCTTTGAGTGTTTCTTGTGTGCGTATTTGTGCGAGGAAATTCAAGCTTGTGTAAAATGTTTTTCAGACACCTGCCAATGATTGGCCAAAGAGGACACCTTTTTTTCTGTTATTACTGATGGCTGAAAATTTAAAAGGAGCCTGGAGAGTGACTTACATAGTTCATGCAATGCTCTGTGAATCTATTTGAACTCTTTGATAAACATCCTTTAGCAGCTTCTAAAAGGAAGAGCATGATGGATGGCCTGACGGACAGATAATGCATCTTAAAAAAAAAGAAAGAAAGAAAGAAAATGGGGAAAAAAGAAGCAGAAAAGATGAAGCGCAAGCAAGAAGCCTCCTTTCTCTTTCTGTTGTCTTGGCTGTACAGATTGATTGTGAATCGTCCAGGATGTATGAGCATTGCGATCATATCATGGATCAAAGCATGGGGAGGGAATGACAGATGTCGTAAGCGTCCTTTGTTTATTTGAGAGCTGAGTGGCTGTGTGATGGATTGGCTGTGTTTTTTGGATACTAGGATGATTTGTCATCTCCTATGTGTCCCTTTGTGTTTGTTTTAAACATTTAAAGGGGCAAACAAAAGGTTTGTCCCCTGCTGAAAAATTTCCTAAAGTTGGACATTTTGCCACCACGCGGGCATTTATTGGTTAAATAGTACAAGCCATTAAAATTATAAGCCCACGGCCGCTTTTAGGGAGTATTTTTATTTAATATTACCTTCAATGGGACATTTGTCAAAACTTGTAGAACATTATGTGAGTATTCCTGTTAGATTAAATGTGCCTCAAAGAAATGGGGCACCAGTGGTGGTAATTGGGCCATAATTGGGCTGTTGAAGAAGGGGTTAAGTGGGTTTCAGTCAAGGTCATTTCGAGTGGTAGGCTATATGTACCCTAGAATGCCCCCCAAACTCCTGAGCATTGTAGATATGAAATTGTGCTGGCAAGCTGAAATCATGCTGTAATTGCTACAGCTACACTGGAGATTTGTAACACACATGGACGTGCGGTTGTACGGTGTGCTCCCATCTCAGGTGGAGAGTAGATCGGGTCATTGATATGGAGGACCATTTCTATGCTAACAGCTCCTGATTGCGCTGCCTTTCACATCGCAGTGACATCAGCACATTGCTAATTGACAGATAATTGCCAATAATCACGACATGGATCAGTGTGAGTTCAATTAGCAGAGCCTGCTGCTGAGTGCCAGCTCTTTTAAGAAAAAAAAAAGAACTGATCATTGGGCTGTTGTTTAGTAGCCTGGAGTAATAGAATTTTTCAAGAACAATTTTGGAAATGGTTGTTGCATTGTGGATAGGTTTGGGATTTTCACATTGCAATGTGTACAACAGTGTTTGCTGCTGCCTTCGAGTGAGATAAAAGCCAGGGACTTGTAATGGGATCCTGTCTGTTGGGAAAAGATGGAGGAAATCGCTGGGAGCAGGAATGTGCTTGACTTGTTCGTTTGGGTCAGTGAAGGAAGTACTGGTGTCTGTTTGTGTGTGTGTGCATGTGTGTGCATTAGAGGGAGTTGTTATTGTTCAAAACTGTATTTGCTCAGCAATAGAAAAACTGAAATGTGATATGAATATCCGCTCCATTCTTCCATGAAAGTACCTGAAAATACCCCTGAAAAGGTCCCATTTAGGCTCGCTCGCAGACAATACAGTACAATGCTCCTGATGACAGGCTAACTGGGGGAGGAAATAGCCCTGCTAGGGCCAACATAATAGCGGAATATTCTGGAAGCCACAGGAGGGATTTATGGAGGCAAATAGTCTTTTTCTAACATTCAGTGGAACAGTGTGTATGGGTTATGTGTGTGTGTGTGTGTGTGTGACATGCTGACCTTCTTTGCTGTGTTCTGTGATGAAGTGAGATGTGTGAATTGGAGTCTTGCCTAACCTGTCAATCAGATGAAGAGATCATTAGAGGTGTCACACTCAAATCTCTCGTCTCTCTAATCAGCTGTCATACTAACAACCCCAACTTCTCCATGTGCCCGTGGCCGGCTGCCAAATGCAAGTTCATGAGTTGAAGCTGAATACACGGTGGAATTAAAGCCTTGGTTATTTTGCTCATGAATTTTGTTCAAATGGCTCATATATCAAGGTGAACCCCCCTTGGTTGTTCTCTCTTCCCACATTGCCGAGGAGATGACTCTATCTTGGGGTCCGCATGTAGCTCATGTTGGATTCCTGTTGCTCTCTAACAGAGAGGGAGTGCAATTAGCGCTGCATTTGCTGAGGGTGGCATGGAACCAGAGACCTGTCACCTCTGCTTCACAGCTCAGTCTTTGAAGACACGTATGCACATGCGTGTGCATGTGCCTGCATGTGTGCTGGCATGCGTGGGGAAAGGGAGCATAAAATCACGGCACCTGCTTCGCAGCAGGTGGTGAGACTGCCTCCCCAAGACAATGTGTGTGTGGGAGGAAGGGCAAGATGCAGTGATAGGCATATTGCATGTGATCAGAGACAGAACAGCATCTAAATGCAGGCAGTTATTTGTAATCAATGTTACCGCAAGTCCCTTTGGGTATGCTAATGTATTCTAAAATGTTAATATATTTCAGTGCCAAACCCCTAAGTTGTATCATCGGAGTGAATGAGCGATGGTGCACACCATGACAATGAGATGGAAATCTGTTTTTGGAATGTCATACAGTATCTTGGGGGAAATGAATTCCTGCATACAGTTATTGAGAAATTGCATTGCACTGTTACTGACCGGACTCCTCAGGTAGCAACCATTGCAACTTGTTTATTAGAATTATATGATCCAAGTTTGAAAGTCCCTTTGATGTTTCTGGTGAAGGGCTGATGTGACACAAAATGGTCAGAAGCTCATTGACGTGGACAGGGAATTTGATAGGGTGGGCTGTATATGACCCAAGAGACTGGCAATTGGATGTTGTAGCTGTGAAATCTCTCTTGATCATGGAACAGCTGGATATGAACATTTGAGAAATAAACCAGAGGAAAAAGAAATCATGTCTATTCCTTTGTCTGTTTCTCTCACTCGTGATACCTGGTGATTTGTTTGTGTTTTTGCATAATGATCAAAGCTACCAGATGACTTGTTTTCTTTTGACTTACATTAGTAGCTCTTGACTCTTTCGTAGCTAAGATTTACATGTAGTCCCAAATCAAAGGTCAATGGCGAACCAAGTGAGAAATGTGGTGAAATCTCTGGTCCAAAGTGGGTGATCCTAACTGAGTGAACAAGAAAAAAACTCAAACGATCTCAAAAATGTACAAATTTTTCACATGTTGACCACTTAAAAGCTTTATAAAAAATAACCAAATATATATAACCAATTAGTTTTGCACACTGCCTATATTTGTATTATTACTATTATTATAGGGTCCACTTTAAGTAGACATTGTCATTGTTTGTTTTTCGTCTTTCATATTGTTGCTAGTTAGCCAATCAATTCCTCTTGTGCCTCGTCTGCCTGCGTTTCTTTCTCCCATCATCCGCACAGTAGACTGCCAGGTTGTGTAACATGTTGGTTGGCTTTGTACTCACAGATGATGACTTTTGACAGTTGCCTACATTTATGTAATTAGCTTTGTGTTGAGTCAAGTGCATGTGTGCACTATGAGTTTTATTTATTTATTTATTTTTTGCATAAATGTGCCTACATGCGGGTTTGTGTGTGACAATGAGCGCGGATGCTAGTGACAGCTGACTGGGCCCACGCTTCTTAAATTAGCCTTGCTGTCTGGCCCCAAGGGAAGGCATGGATGTTCAGATATGGAGAACGCTTTAAAGCTTCAATTCCTGCTTTCCTTCTCTGTAGAGGATACAGCCATCCGAGTCCCACTTCTGCACCTCAGGATCTGAGTGAACTTATCCCAAAAGCAGTAATGACAAAAGGGAATCTGGGCCTGGGCCTAGTGCCAGGATTAATGTTTATCGTGGAAAAGCTCGTGCCGAAGATGCTTGCTGCAAGGAAGAGCAAGAATTTTTTTTTTATTCTTCTCCTTGCAGCTATCGAGTCTCTTGAAGAGTTTGTGCTGTTATTTAAAATATTTGCTTTCTTTATAGTATAGTTATATTGAGCATGAATGTTTACAGCAGAGTCCTGATCTTGGAGTAAAGTATTGGAGAGGTTATTGTCAGAGCTACACGATTTGCAGTAACACAGGTCGGGGACATGCCATCATTAATGAAGTTCTTTTGGGTTAGTGATTTTTAATGGAGCTGAGGTTATAATCACCACCTGAGTAGTAATCTGGAGGTGATCAATGTGGCAGTATAGTTTATTGTTTGGCTCGTGTGTGTGTGAGTGACTGGATAGATAAAGGAATAAAAGGGTCCCCGTGTGACTCTGGCTTTATTAAAGAGAAGTTAATGAGTTCCCATGTCTCATTTTTTCCTCCCCTCCCAATTTATTCTCGCCTCCATCTCGTCTTCATCCTATCTTTTTAATATCCCCGTTGTTCATACTGTTGCTCAAAGTGTGTTCATGCTTTTTAGGCACGCTGCCTTGTCCTGGTAAGTAAATTACAAAACTGAGCCACAGCAGCACTGGGAATACAAATATCAACATATCTGGTTACATCCCAATCTGCTGCCCTTTTCTCTTTCTCTTGTGGGCTGCCACTCTCATCTTTTTCTCGTGCACGGAGGAATCTCGCCTCTATTGCTGTCTGCTAGTTGGATTTTCATGCTAATTCAAGTAGATCTAATCTGACTGAGGCTGATCTCAGATGTTGTGCGACGTCCCTGATATTGACGTGTGTGAGCATGTTTGTTCATTTGCGTTTCTCGTATTATAGCGTTTTATTCTTTTCATGCGCGCATCCTTTGTTCCTTGAAATCACGTAGCTCTTGCCGCGCTGGTATCAATGATGCTAATAGACTTCTACAGTGCTTTTGTCTCCACTGTTTACCTTGTGGCTTGATACAAAGCGCCCTTGCTGTCTGTCCTAGTCTGTGTTATGTTCGGAGAGGTTAGTCACAGGAGAAAACTCACCGAGTCTGCAGGCAGTAAAAAGTTAGTGATAACAGGTGGCACTTTGTAAAACTCAACTTGGGGGAGGAAGAAGAGCCAGCGGAGAAAAGAGGTGAAAGTGAACGAGGTAGACGAGGGCGTAGAAAAACAGAAAGCCGTGTTTGTGCGCTCTCTCTCGAGGCACAGAGTGCAACCAGTGACCTGACATGCCGGCGGAATAGTGTTCTGCTGCCGTAGCATCAATCTGCTTGTCCCTGCTGCAGAGGCAGGAAGGGAACAGCAGCATGAGCACACAATGCTTTGTCGCTGAACACTTTGTACAGTTTCTCCTCTGTCATGGTTGCTGGAGAAATTACACACAGCGAGCAGACATGGCAACAAGCGTGCACAGGCACACAATCACAGAGAAATTGCACCAGCATGATGCTTCCTTATGGAAAAAACAACAACTGTAACATGAGGATAGCAGGTATGGTTTGAAGGAAAACATGCTCTTAATTGCTCTGTTCTTGATGTGTTTTCTCACAATCTCCAGCTCTATCAGTTTGACAGAACAAATGTAGATCTGTGTCTGTGTCTTTGCAGCACAGTGAGATTTTAAACCCGGTATATTTCATGTCATCTGATTCCATTCCACTTTTATTCTGGAGGCTTCCCCTCTCTCTGTCTCTCTCTCTCCTGCTGACTGTAGCCATCTGGGCTTTTGATCCAGTGCAAATACTCTGACAGGCCTATTTGAGGGGAAGAGAGATGACATTGTGTTGCCGCAAATCCATAGTAGGGACATGCAGGGGGCACTAGCGAAAAGTCTGTCTCGTGGAGTCTGTCTTCAAAAGGCAGAGGGGGATACTATATCCTTCTGGAAGATCTGTGCCGTGTGATGTGACTGACATTCTCTCCTATTCGCTGGAACCCTGTTGGACACTGAGAGCTGACACATCTGTGGCACCAAGCCAAATCAACTCTGATTTACACCACACCACCATCTAGAGGGAGGGCCGGCCCAGTCACCCTGTCTTTCCGAAGATGTATGGCGAGGCGTTAGCGCAGCATCAAAAAACAATCACTCACAGAGACACACACGTGCACGCGCGGACTCATAATAAAACATGATGAGCGCTTGGAAGTATCTCCACACAAGTTATGGCTGCTAATGTTTCACGTACATAAATTTCCCTTGCGCGCTGACAGAGACATCAGCAGCCGCTGCTGACAGATATTTTGTTAAGACAGAGCCATAATTGCAAATAAAACAAACGTGTTGGCCCGGTGCCCATCTGGAGTCATTGTGATTACATGTTAAAACATTTTGTGAGCGAGCAACATGTTCCCATCCTGTTACCCATCACTCTGCTGTGAGGCCCATAGAATGTGGAAGAGATTAAAATAGTGACGTGTTATGGGGAGGGGAAAGGAAGAGCTAAAGCTGGTTGGCAGGATTTAAGACTGATATGACAAAAGAACCGGGGGCAGTGATTTTGCAAAGAGGATGTGAGGCATTGTTATTGTCAATTGCTGTTATAATGGCAGCATGGGCAGCAGACTAGTTGAGTATATGAGCCACTTGATCATCAGATGAAATGCCGGTTTGGTAGCGAGGCTACAAATACACACAGGCGCTCTATCACGTGAGCACACTGCTCCAAGGTGCTACGGTTATGAGCCGAGTTACGCCGTGTCGCAAGTTTTGTGAGGTGCTTTTTTGATATTTAATGGATCGGATTACATTTCTTTATTTCTCTCCGATACCCGATCCAGTAATTTACGTCAGTATCGGACCGATACCGATACGTAATATCAGATCGGTCCATCTCTAGTTTGCATACTTTCTAAAACTGCGTCACTATGTTCATGATGTTTACGGAGAGAAGTAAGTGTGAATCATAGTGCTTAAATAGAATTGATAGTCACTCTAACCCTTGCTAGGAAGAACTAAGAATGTAGCTCAGCATCCCTGTTAGGAAAAGGATGCCGTCATAGGCCTAAAACATGCAAATTGAGTCCCATTATGGTAATTGCAAAGGTTCGGCAAAAGCAGGACCACTTCACTTATTCAAACTTTTTTTCTGCTCCTTTAGGAATCCTTTAAACGTGCACACAGACATATGTGGCCCCATATAAACATTCTGATTAGTGGTGAAGTTGACAGAGAGGAAGCCTATTTGGCCTAGGCCCTCTGGCTGGGCTTGGCTGTCTGATCTATAGGTCCCCAGTTCGCCAAGCTCGTATGTTTTAGAGCGTTTCAAAACAAAGGGCGCACGAGGCATTTTGAAACCTGTTACTTTCACTGTAACAAATCCCTACCTGTGTGGCCGTGTTTGGAAAAACACATAATTTTGTTTGCATATATTCGTGCTTAATTCCATTTTTTCTTTCCTTTTTTCCATTTTCAGCCTCGCTCTCCTTCTTTCCCGCTCTCTCACACGCAGAGGAAAATTAATTAGGGTTGGCACAGCAGCAGCAGCAGCCTCGTTCTAATAAATCTCTCCATTATCTAAAGTGATTGGTGGACGCTGCAGCTCATTTCCTCTCAGAGTTGAGACCTGAGACCTGATGTTTCCCATTTTTTCCAAGTGCATCAGCCACCTCGGTGCATGTGTAGCGAGAGAGGTCATTGCGAGAAAAGGAATTAAGTGCTAATCACAAATTCTTTTGCATAAAAAACACTATGAAGATAATGGTATTGCACAGGAGTCTTTAATTATTTTGTTAATGAATAGCCTCCTTAATCTACACAAATTATTTAGCAGACATTGAATTTAGGCTTGTCCTCCTCCTGACCACCCACTGATATTTAGTGGCCCTTTTGTGCACATCACTTGGTGCCATCACCAACAGCCTCTTGTGTTGTCAGCACTGTATTTGCTTTTGTGAGTGCACCTGCCTGGCAAAAAAACATTGTGTGTCTGTATATATATGTATATATATATGTATATATATATATATATTTATTTATTTATTTATTCAGTAACAGCTACCCTGGATTGGTCAGTCAATGAACTTTTGTGAAACAAACTCAGTGCCATGGCACAGATTGGTGACCCAGATCCTCGTTGGCCTAAACTTGTAGGCCGTTGTGGCAAAGATTAAGTATCCCTGCATGCGAGAGGAATTTTAAGCGGAAACCATTTCTTCTTCCTGTTCCATGATGACATCACAGGTGTCTGGGGAGCCACTGAAACACCTGTGTCCCATCTCCATGGCAACTGGCTCAAGGCCTTTGGGTGATGGAAGACATAGATGAGGCAGACTTGCACATCCAGGCGTACACATGCACATACTTGCACACAGCTAATTTTTTTTTTCTTAAAGAAGGACTTTAAGGCCAAATAAATCACACAACATGAAGTCTAGGGTGAGAGCCTCTGATGAGATATAGAGCCTACAGAAATAGGCCATTGCAGACCCCATTCCTTCTAGCCACCACCAGAGTTAATGGCTTTCAGGTCTCTGGGTGACTCTCTGATTCTTTATGTGATTGCAGGTTTGTCTTTGCTCTACCAGTTCCATTTCTCAACTGCATGGCCACTGTAAAAAGCTGCTTGGTGCTCTGTCCTAATGAACGCTTTCCTGCGCTGTAGACTATTTGAAATGCCACCCCGATTGTACAGTTCAGTTATTTCATTTGTATGGTTTTTCGAAGAAGAACTCAAACTGAAGAACTGAGAAAAAGATGGAACAAGGAAGGAAAAGGCAGGACAGCATAGTAGACAGAAATAAGGAAAGGAGGGCAGTGACTTTTACAGTAATACTGGCAGAAAGTCAAGTGTGGTTGGTGAAGCAGAACAACATTGCTTGAGTGGGGTGGGTTGAAATGTGCCTTTCCAAGTGTGCATTTTGACTGGTACTCAACCCCCGATTCTCTGTTTGAAAGGCTGTAGCTCAGTTTGCTCCAAATGAGAGGCTCAACAACTTTGTGGTATCTCTGTCTGTGGCATCTTTGTGCTATCTATCTAACAGAGCAGCAGAGTAACACACAAAGTCACTAACTAGCCTGTGACTTGCAGTATGACTCAGTGTGCCATGGCAGTCTGGTGGAGGTTGTGATTTTAAATATAGCACAATTCCAAAGTACTTACTGACACCAAACTGAAGCTGAAGTTGTGCACAGCAACTAAAGGTGAATCATTGTCATAATGGAAAGATGTAAGTAGGCTGCACTAAATAGGTCACGTGGCTCTGTCAGGAGAACGTTATACCAAGACGTCCAAGTACACACACGGGCATTTGCAACTTATGTCCGTTAATCACTGGGTTGGCGAGTGAGTACATGACCCCTTTGGGCCCCGAATGTGCTAGACACTAAACCCCAGGTTATTCCCAATGTGTGTGTGCGTGGCTGAGTGTGTGTGTGTGTCAAAGTGTGAACGAGAAACATGGTATAAAACCTTTTCCAGAATGTAGCTAAAAGAACTATGCAAGATCATTTACCATTTACACGTTCATACGGACCCTACTCATTCACATGCGAATACGGGGTTACCAGTAGCAACGCAGGCCCTGCGGCATCCTCGTGTTTACTGTTTGCCAAGCAGCCAAATATCCAGCACCATTAACCTCATCATTGCGACATAATCAGCTGCGGATGAAGCAGCCACTAAATCGAGGCAGCCTTCAAGGCACAATTATAAATGTTAATTAAATGTTGCTCTGTCTTGCATTGGCTTGACACATGATGCAAAAAACCCCCCAAAAAAACACAGACAGAAAACTACCATTCGGTCTTAGTCGTCTGAGGAAGACATTCATCGAGGATTGTAGAACACACACATGCTATAGCTCATGAGTAGGCAACCATCTAAGACAGCACCAGATGATTTCACTGAGCTGTGTAATTAGCAACAGTAACTAAGCGTTGTGTTGTAAATCAAACCAGACTTCCTGGCATTATAGTCTATTTGTGTTGTATTTCTAGTTGTAGTTCACTCTTACTTTGGACATGTGGGTCATCTTCATACCCAAATATTGATTTTTTATTTTCGTGTGTGTACGTGTGTGTGTGTGTGTGTGGGGGGGGGGGCGACATTTTTAGTGGATGTTTTTATGACTGAGACCTTTGTTCCTCGTGTTGCTCTGTGGCCACACACACTGAAGACTGAAAACATGTGCACTTTTCCTGTTTTGTCATGGTATGTGTGTCTGCAGATTTAAATGACAGGGTATACCTGTTATTCACAAGCCCTGTGAAAGCACTGAGGTAATCTTAGAAAAAAAAGGCAGGAGGTGTACTGTGTCAGGCTGGCCCTCCTGTTCTTCTTGTTGAGGGATGGAGCTGTATTATTATTAGCAGATCTTCTAATCCTCTGGACAGAGCTAGCTTTCGTTGGTATTGTCAGCTTTTATTTCGCTTACAGTCACGTAAGGAGCTGTTGTCAACCTGAGTAACACTATCTTTGCTTCACCTGTCTGCTGAGTGCAAAAACACTAATGGTTGGTAAAAATAGCACCAGCACCACTCGAGGGAAAAAAAGAAATGTCTGCACAAACTTGTGGACATCTGTAGCTGAACAAACATGTGAAAGTGACCAGAGAGAGAGAGAGTGGTCCACTGTCTTCTTGTGCAGTCCATATCTCAAGCCATCTGCAATGACAATGAATACAGAGGGATCGGTCCTAAAATAATTGGACAGATTGGACAGTCTAATACCATTTTATTAGATGCTGCCAGTCTTTGCCCATCATCTGTGAAAGACTGCTTGCTTTGCTGTAGAAGTCCCATAAAGGCTCAGCAAGAGTAAAACTGCAGCTTGAGTGTGCGCGTGTGCGATTTTGTAGGTGGTCGGGTTTAGCTGTGCCCACAGATGAAGTAAGCACGATAATGACAGGGGAGAGCGAAAGGAATTAAAAGCTAACTCCATTAAGACTGTGTCAAAGACAAACAGGTCTGTTCTTAACAGGTGTCGCATATCCTTTTTGCAAACTCACAGAAAAAAGAAAAAACAGAGGCAAAGCTGTGGTGGCGTATGTGTGTGTGTGTGAGGGAGAGAGAGAGAGATAAAACGGCGAGATGGAGAAGACAGAAGATTGTATGTATACAATAAGTGTGTTTGATGGTGTGTGTACTATTGACACAGTTACACTATTGAGATTAGCTTCTGTTGTCAAAGGAACAAAAACCCCCCATAAATCTATAAATTACAGTTTATGATGTAGTTTAAGATTTTGTAAAATGATGTAAATACAAAGGTGCACGTGTGTGTGTGTGTTGAGCATCTTCCCAGGTGAGTTTAAACAGGATCACAGGAAGCAGTGAAGGATCATTCACTGTACACTTTTCTATGTTGCAAAGCACTGCATCACCCACACACGTCGGGCACCTACATGGAAATCCCATAGCGGCTCGCGTACATTGCACACATCCTCACAGACGATTTCTGAGTGTAGGTTAGTGAGGGGGATAAATAGCAAGGGTGCAAAGGGTTTGCGTGCCGTGTGAATACTTTTCCAGCCTTAATCTGCCCATTCCTGTTGGCATGAAAGACAGGGATTAATAGACGAAAGGTGAACATGAAGAAAAGGCAGGACTGAAAAAGAACACAAGCAGAGAGAGAGAGATACTATTCCCGAACCTCGGCTGGATTCCGAGGCTCCTGCGGTGAATCCAGATGAGCAGTCTTTTGTGTGAAGTTAAATCCGCTTATTGATCAGCAGCAAAACTTCGGAAAGACGGCGTCTCACAGCAGTGTCTGCGTGATTAGAATAACTGTAGTGATTGCTGAAATAATTATAAAATTGGTCATGAAAATTTGATTGAAGTGATTTAACATTAAAGGATAAACACTTGCTACACAATAAACAGCTACGGTGTAAATATCATGTTGTAAATCAGTTGTCTGACAGTTGGAAAATGAGTCAAAAAACTCAGATATCTCTCGTTAAATGTGAGTCTGGAGCTAGCAGCTTTGTAGATGTGTTTAGCATGTAACACCCTGTTGTATGTAGTTACAAGTTAGCTGTATAACACTCTTTAATTCCTACCCAATACAAATTTGTGCAAATTTTCCATCGGACACACACACACCGGGACTTATAAGTGAAATTGCGTAGTTGTCTCTAATGTAGCATTACACAATCTGCTCAGATCTAGGAATGTATCTTAAAACGTGAAGCTCTGCTGTACACCCACAGGAGGGGATCTCCCTCATTGTGAGATCAAAAAAATGTTTTGCATCATGAGAAGACTGTCAAGATAATTATATCCATAGCCATGGTGTTGCTGTTAGCTTATAGTTAGTCTTTTTTTTTTTTTTTTTAAATTTTGTAGTAAAAGTAGATCTCCAATTTTGCTCTTAAAAAAGATAATAAAACATATCATAAGCTTCCAAACAAACCTAACTAAAAATAGGGCAATAGACCAGTAAGGTTTACAAACATTTTAATTCTATATGATTGCAATAAAAACTAAAGATATTTATAGTATATTGTGCCTTGTACAGTCTTTTTTGTGCTCTTCACTTTTCAAAATACAACATGAAAACACCACCACGGGTGTCATCAGTGTTGGCTGATTTTGGAGTTGGCTCCTCCAGGATATGCATAACTCAAAGCTTTTAAAGAACAGCGTCTTGCATCAGATGTCACTCAAGCAGCCTGTTTAGTTTGTACTTTCTTTTTTAAAGGAGGAAAAAATATAACCCTTTTCCAGGGGAAAATGGCATCAAATTAGCACTTAAAAATACAAACAGTGACTATGCCATATTACCCACACATATAGCCATGTATCAACTTTGGCATAGGCGTACGAAAAACTAGAAAGCTGGCATCACTATGACCTTAATGCTCTTTATTGAACTGTTGTTCTTTCAAACCTTACAGATGTTGACATGATATAGGGTCACAGTTAAATACTACTAATCCATCCATCCTTCGTCTGTGCCTCCATGCCTCTACGCATTTTCTGCCTCTTATCTGGATTTAGGTTGTGGGGGCAGCAGTCACCTCTTCCGGCTCTTCTGGTGGGGGTTAAGATGCCCGAATCACCTTAACTGGGTCATTTCGATGACCCAGAGCCATAGCAAGCTCCTCCCGAAAGGCCAAACTCTTTTCCCGTCTCTGAGGCTGACCCCAGCCTTTCTTTGGAGGAAGCTGATTTCCACTGCTTGTATCTCATTCTTTTAGTCACTACCCAAAACTCGTGACCATGGGTGAGACATAAATGAGCTTGGCTTTCATGCTCATCTCTCTTTGTCCAGAGTCCAGTTGCTGAAGCAGCTTTGGGTACATTTTAACACTATAATGCTTAATTATTAAACTAAAAGAGCTTTAAAATACAGGCCAAATATTTAATGGTTAAACCTTTAAATGTGAAGTCCATCAGAGGGGTTAAAATGTTCCATATTGTACTGAAAGTGTAAAATAAATGCTAAAGGTTCTAACTTACACATTACTGAATGCTGTTTTAGCTTGAACATAAAAATGTTAATGTGCATTGACCTGTGGTTCCAACTACAGTCCTAAATGTTAAGAGTTGGTTTCCTCAGGACAAGAGACTCTAAATAGAAGCTACCGTGAGCAGCCAGCCTCCAGACACCAGCGCATGGGACTATCTCTTGTTAGCTATGTAGCTTTGGCTGACCTTCCACAATAAAATGCTGCAATATAGCATCGCTTTCGTGATCTGTGGGATTTATCTAATTAAAGATTGTCCAGGATTTAAGCTGATCAGCTTAAATGATTCAAATAGCAATGTAAATTTCCTGTAATTTCCCACCACATGATTAGCCACTTCACCAGTCTAGTTTGAAACACCCAAAATGTTCTAAAAGTATAACTTTTCTCTTGCAAAGTGAATAATTGGACAGCACTCAATCCACTTGCTCCATTGCCCACGCAGCTATTCCCATCTCAGCAGGTGTACTGAAAAATTCACCCTGAAGGCTGGGCAGTCATTTGTATTACTACATGAAAGACTGCAAGCTAGTTATCTGAGCGGCCATTGTTAAAAAAACAAAGCAAAAAACCGAGGGGCGGATGATTTTAGCTTGCTTTGTGCCCAAGACCTCATCTTTCTATTGGTACAGCGAGGTAGACACAAAAATAACACAAAAGAAAATGTGTTAACAAAGGAGTGAGAGGACCACCATCTGGTACGTTGTGGAAATGAGAGAGACAACACTGATTTTTTGGAATGCCTTTTAACAGTTTGTTAAATATTAATATGAATAGAAAGTCTGTTCTTGTCAGTTACTATACGTGCTGATTTTAGCATCTCAGCATTATATTTAGAAAAGTCTTCGAAGTATAAATAAAGGACCAACTGTGAGCTGTAGCTGCGCCATCATCGAACACTTTAATGAGAGCACGCTTGTATCGGTGTGTGTGCGTGCGTTTGTATCTGAGAGAGAGATGCCGTGCGTGTTTTGTGTTAGCGTCTGGAAAGTGAGGGAGTATGTTTGTGCGTTCTTGCACGCGTGAGTGTCTAAACGGTTTCCTTTCCACAACAAAACAAAGTTAATTGCTTCAATTACTGATATTAATTGCAAATTATCCAGCACCGGTTGTCTGTGACTCTCAATTTGGATTCCTATAAATTCATACCTTAACACCGCATTGTGTTTTGTTGTGGTTGTTGTAACTGTTTAATAATGTTTATGCGAAATGCCCATAACTCTCTCTTGAGCGCACGCACAGGGACGCACTCAGTCTCTGGCTTCACAAATCTGTTGTTAAAATAACACTGAGAGCATTTGCTTTTGTCTCCTCAGTCCACATTTTGCCTTGAATGTATTTAATTTCACTTAATCCACGGTTGAAATGTTGGATATTTGGATGCTTTGTCTTGCCGTCCCTGTCACTTAACCAAACAGCCTAAAAAGATGGATGCTTTGCAGGTCCACCTTGTGTCTGTGCTGACATTCATACAGAGAAAGAAAAGGGGGAAAAAAAAGAAGAAGCAGGAAACACAAGGATTTAAAATGTCAGGTTTTGGAGATTAACGCAATTTGACATTGCTGCTGAAACTACGAATTAATTTCCGCTGCTGTCTTTTGCTGGTATGTGGGCTGATTATTGAGTCAGTCTTGCATGTGTTTGTTTGCCTGTTGGGTCATCTTTGCTGTGAAGTAGGTGTCATGTCTGACAGGTTATTCTCAAGCATGCAGAAGAGTTAGGATTGCGAGGCCAGGCACACCGAAGAAACAACAAGATATATTTGCTTTTTTATTGTGCTAAACAAGCCTAACGGGCCAGATGGGGAACATGAATTTTGCACTTATTTTGGCTTTAGAACACCACTTATTTCTAAGTAGTGTGTTTTGGGTAAGTGGTGTTTATAATCTAGGGAGACACCAGGTAGTGTTACTGCAGGGTAGCACTTAGAAAATGTATGAATACACAGTATCATCTAGCTAATCACCTGAAATGAGCAGATGCAAGGCAGATGTGCATTGCTGCTGGCACAGGTGCTGCATAGTAAAGGCGTCCAAGGTTTATCTTGGAATACCTGATAGCCTTGGTGCAATCTAGCATCCGTCTGTTTTCCAGTCTGCTCTTTCCTTTAGACGGAGAAAGGAATGTGTGTGTCTGTGAGACTGCGAAGGGCAAAAAGAAAAGCGAAACAGTAGGAAGAAAAAAAAAGAGCATAGTGCAGCCAGAAGAGTTTAATTACTAAGGCATAAGTATTCATGAGCTTGTCTTTTGGGTTTTTTTCCTTCTTTTTCCCACTGGCTCTTTTGTGAACTGAGTATGACTCTCAGCATTGGCTTTGGGCCACTGTGAAACCAAGTGGAGAAGTTTCAGCACAACACCCGCGCTGCATTGCTGGATTTAGACCCATCGCAGGTGGACTCCCCAAAAGCTGTGCTGCCTGGCTCAGAGCGACACCACAGGGGATCTATAAAGGAGACATATGGTAGCTTATGATTAAAAGTGGAAAGTTCCATGCCAGTGAATGAGGGTGTGCTTGTGTGCGTATGTGCGCGCGATTCCCTTTGTACCGCTAGGATCACTAGAACCTTTCCAGCCGTGAAAAAGCCAAAATTTGTGCAAAAACATGGTTTCATCTGTTAATCATAGCAAAGTGTGTTAGTTCACCTTATTGCTCTTGTTTTGGCTTAAATCGCAGCTCAGTGGTTATAGTTGAGATTATAGTTGCACATTTTCATCCAAGTGAAGATATGAATATCTTCAATTGCCTGCTAGCAGTTTCAAGCAAACAAATAAAGAAGTAGCTTCTCACTTTTTCATTTCACGTTAAATAACAAAATAAAAATATTCAATTGATTCATTTTATTACTTCATTACTTTTACGTTGACCTTCCGGTTCTACTTCTTTGTTTTTCAAGCTGTTCACTTAAAACTTGTCTTTTTTCCGCTTCCTTATACTAGAGGATCTTTGAGCCTTGAGAGCTACAGTGAGCTTTTTGAGCCAGTAGCTGTTGAGATCACTTTGTGACACTTATTTCTAGAGGGCTCCCTTGCTGCCTATATTGTGTACAATGTACCACTGACTGTAACAAAGCTAACTCCAAGGGGATATTGAGGCATATGAGCATAATTATGCCTCGCGAGTGGCACTGCTGTGATTGTGAAAGTCCAAAGGCCAACGGACAATATTTTAAAAAAGCTGGGTGACAGAGTTGTATTATATTAGAGTGCCGAGTGATTCAAACATAAATGCGTGCATTTCCTGCTCTTAAAAGATATTTTGCAAAAAAAAGTTTTGCTGATGCGGTTAGAGTTTTTTAAAGGACACATTTGATGGAATGCACTGGACAAGGCCACCACCCAGAGATTCATTTAATCCTGTTATCCATATCATGGTATTCAAATCTGCCACAACTCTGCATGCCCTTTCTTTGGAAGTGCAGCAACAAAATGTGACATCTTCCAATGTCAGAATCTCTGCAGTTGCTCACGATGTACTGCTGCTCATAAATGGAAAATACATCATCTGTGGCTATATATGACTAAGAGCAATATTGTGATGATTTTATCGAATAGACTATAAAAGATGCCATAACTCAAGAGGCGTAATAAATATAATGTGCTTTGATTTTTCTATATTCTCTGTAATGGGGAAGAGTTATTGGGCACTAGTTTTGTCATAATAAGCAGAACTTTTAATATGCTTTTTGGCTGCATGGCTGCATTTTACATGAACATACAATAAACATATAAAACATGTATCTGCCTATACCCACAGAGTAGTAAGTGTGTGTATATATAAAGATATATTAATGTATTAAAATATAGGCTAGAAAATCAAACGAAACCACGTTTGTTCCTATATGAATAACGTGTTAAACAATGTATGTCATGTTTATCTAGTCCAACTAAGGAGTGTAAGGATTACGTGGCCCTGCCGTGAACCAGCAGCGCGCAGCTCTTATCCCTGCCAGGCGTGTGTCTCCGCCTGGGCCTTGAGTTATTGCTGCCGGAGTCTGAGACCCATTCATCAGCGCTTCATTAAAACCCAAATCACTTTTTCACTCCCAGCCTTCCAACTGCCAGGCCGACAAGTCCCACATCCTGCCTGCTCAATTTCTAGGCTGAGCCTGCTGTTACAAGCAGTTCAGCCCCAAACTGCTCTTAGTTGAGAATAAGGTGCTCTAAAGAGTACATTAGCCACTTGGGAACCTCACCGGCTAGAATGTCTTTTCACTGGTTAAGCAGCAGAGCAAAAAGCCTCACCTGTGTGACATGGTAGCGAGTAGAGGGTTGGGGCGGAACGAAAGAGACAAGGGTTGAAAGGAACTCTCAGTGGTCTTTTCCTGTTCTGCTTTTGTTTGGTACTGTCTTGCCATTCTGTGTTATTCAAACCACACAATGAGGTACAAAGCTGCTGGCAGCTGCCCCCTGCTCCATCCCTCTGTTCCCTCGGCTGTATTATAAATCATTTTAACAAGGTTTTGGAAAATTGGAATCAACGCAGGTGAAACTGGAATGTTCACAGACACCTGACCATCCTTCGTTTTCAGGAAATTAGCTGTCCATTGTGCTGTTGCTGCTTAGCTAAAGACTGTGCCAGGAAAGGCCAAAATTTCCATCAAAACTGTGGCGCAGCACTTCAGGAAGTCTATCATGTTGTTTCTTTGTCGCACACTTTCTCATTCTTATTGTGTCTCACTGCATCTTGCAATCATCTAACTGCTTTGTGAAGTCTCCTTTAGTCTATTAAGTTAAAAGATGTATTTGAAAGTCTAAACCATTCATTTAGTCATCGTTGCAGCACAAGAGGTAATCATCTCGCCCTAAGTGAGTGCTGTAAGAGAGACTGTAGACCATCGGAGAGCGTTGTAAGTGTATGCCATTGATTATGGTGAAGGCATTTCGCATTGATTTTTACAGCAAACCAAGTACATCACATCCATTTGATTTTTTAGTTTCATCCACTACTTATTGCTGCTGCTCTACATGAGGGTCACTCTATTAGTTGATCCACAGATCTTAACTAAACTTTTTTACTGCACTTCTGTCCATGCCCATGCTTCTGTCCATTATATACAAATATGGGCAGAGAAGAAAACAATTAAAAATGGCTCAGTCACACTAGAGTCAAAATAGGATGGCAACCTCCTCACGACTAGGAAAAATCAGTGGTTGACTGGTGATTGTATTTATTTATTTATTTTATATTTACCAAATGGTTAAAAGTAGTTGTAGTGATCAGCTGTTTGCCCAGAAGTTGAGCATACAACATCTTTAACCTGTGGACAATCAGTTTTGATTGCATGGTGAGTTTTCCTGGTGGCATGCAACCTGTCTCCAGTCAATTCAAAAAGTCCAACATGCAGTGACTCCAACCACTCTCAGACAAAATTCCAAAGGTTTCCCGTATGGAAAAGACTTGCATCAGATGTGGCCTACTTCATATAGTGAATCATATAAGGCTCATGAAAGTGGCCACTTTCTCATTACTTTCATATATTGTATTAGTAAGGATCCAAAACATACAAGTTTCATTTATATGATTTTTAAAGGTATCTTATATCTGTTTTTACTCTTGTATGCTTTTCATACAATTTTCACACAAGACAGGTACAAACTTTATAAGATTTTTTTATATATTTTCCAAAGGGTTACAAGTAATTGGCGTCTAATTTATAAATGCAAACAGATTGCCAACCTGTTCTCAGTGATTTTGACTCAGTCTGCACCAAGAGTTCAACTTGTCTGCGATCTCTCTATATAATAAGTACCTAGTGTGAATTTCTGTGTAATTTGAACTTGTGTGTTTGTAGCATGCAACAGATTTGCAGCTTGTGCACCAGTCTTCTGTGACTGTGCATCATATAGCTAACCAACTAGCTAAGAGCTAGACAAGTTTTTTGTTTTTAAAAGCTCCTAAGCAGTTGTTTCTGTTTAAGCTGTGCAGCTCGAGCCCCAGTGGCTGTATTTCTCCTGAACAGGCCCATTACATTCACTGTGACGTGACCTTTTCCTTTAAATAAATGCAACACAGACTACAGGGACACATAAGGAAAAATGTTTAGATATTGTGCACTATATGCACTCTGTAAGCTCAAATGCAGTAGTGTAGTAGAAAAAATATAGAAATATTCTAAAATATATACATTAAGTACCTACAACTTAAAATACTTCATTTTACATACCATCTGTGGAAACGACACAGCTAAAATTAGCTTTGCTTTTTTTTTTTTATAAAGCCGTTTGAAACATTTAATGAAGCATTTTCAAAATAATTTAAAAAGAAATCTGTACCAGTACAAGCCTTAGAACAGAGTTACCAGAATGTTGTTTAGCTTTCTAAATTACTTTCTCAAACAAGCAACACATAAACCATTATTGAGGTAATTTCCTGTCTTGCTATCATGTCTGCCATTGTTTGCTTTTGGAGTCTGAAAGGGCAAGAGTCAAGACTCAGGAAAGCTCACAGGACGCCTGCCATAAGGTGGCCCTGCATTCACTGTATCAAAGTAAGTATTCAGTTTTTTAAAGCCATTTCAGGAAGATGTCAGCAAAGCAGTTTTGATTCTAACGTTGCTGTTAGCTACAAGGTTCACAAAGCTAACAGGTTAACAAGCTAACAGCCTAACAAAGCCCTGACACAGGCTTACATAATTAAACTTAAGGAAATGTTTTATTTGAAGATGTTTGAATGATTAGTATTATTATTTTTACACAAGGAGAGAGATTATATTGAAGTACTTTCAAATTTAGAGTTAGTGAAGAAGTGAGAGCTGATGAAAACCCCAGGAGAAAGTGGCATGAAACGGTTAAAGCAAAGAGAAGCTAGTCTGTATATATATACATACATATATATCTGATATATATCTTATATATACATACATATATACGTACATATGAGGTAACAACTACTGTCATAAGCCTTTCTGCAGTATTTAATTAAACTGGATGGTTTGTTAAAAAAAAATCATTTTGTGGATTAGTGGATTAGTTTGTGATCACTATCTCTCTCATTCATTTAGGATAGAACTGATGAACCAGATCTGAGATGTTGCGGTGGTCCCCGTTATAATAATCCATGACTGTGACCCAGTTCATTACCAGCCTGTGAAAGTCTGTCATCACTGAAAGTGACATTGTGGACGGTCTCCCAAGAATTACTGATTAACTTCCTGGGAATGGTTTCACTGAGTTATGCACTACACTCGCATTATCCCAAGTGACTGATCAACACTGCATTTTTTCAGAAGACTTAACTTGGTTGGGAAGATGGTAAACTGTTGCCAAACTGACAAACTCAAGAGTCTGGATCGCAATGTAGGAGCATAGTATTGTGTGTTTTTACAGCAATTACTGGAAACAAATTTCATATAGTCACTGTTTTTAGTGTTAATGTTATAATAAACAATAAATTGTGATCTTTTTTTGCTAACCTGAAAAAGTGACTTGTACTTATTCCTTTTAAGTTATGTCAACTATTTATTTTACTTTTATTGTAGCCAAACGGTAAATGATGAATGTAGTCAAATCAGTGATGTTCCGATAATCTTTTACTTTTAAATTCATCACCTTAAAAAAACTAAACTGACTCATTGCCCATTATTTTTTTATTTTCCTTCCTCTTGCCATGCATTTTATCACCAGCCAAAATACACGCTTGCTGAATCATAGAGAAGACATTTTCAGTGTGTGAGCTGTTCACGGGACAGCTCGCACACTCGCACTCCTCCACCCTTTCCCACATCCTGAGTGGAGAGGTCAGGTTAAGAGCTGTGTGGGGCAGTAGGTCTGTTTTTCCTCATGGCTGGCATCCTGCCCATGTCAACGGTCCCTTTCTTCAAAAGCTGCTAATGCAGGGCCCAGTGCTGACAGTGTTCTGACAATGAGTTAGTATCTGCCAGCCGTGGCCCCTGTCCGACTGCCGGTCCCTCTGAAAAACAGATCTGTGGCAAGAGCAAAGGTTAATCTAGCAGTGAGGCTCCGCTGGTGGCTGCCTCTACAGCCATGTGTGACTGAGAATAGGCTGAGAGGAATTAACACTGCTGCCTCGGGGAGTGTTGACAGAGGTGTGTGTGTCTCTGTTGCCGCGTGTATGTTTGTGTCTGTTGACGATGGCAAGTAAAGAAAGGCGAGATGACGAGGTTTGAGGAGGAGGGTTTGTGTTCACAATCCATTATCTTCAGGGACGATAAAGGTTGCTTCGTGCCATTTCAAAGATGTAAGACAAATACCAGCAGACCGTATAAATATTGCGGTTAGACTATGCATGCATGCTGTTTCCCTTTTATCTACCTTATCAAACGTTCTGTCAGCTTGCCTGAGATTTTTTTTTTTTAACACACCTGCATTGTTTTTTTCTTACATCCTACTTGTCTGCCGTTGTGTCACAGTTAATAGGCATGGTGAAACCAAAGGGCTCCTGCAGCCTGCTGCTTATTAACAACTCCCATGTTAGCATGTGTATCTGTCTACGCTGTCATTTTATATTGAAATGAAATAGAATTCTAGGGTATCATACTCACATCTGATCTGCGTTTTTAAAAAATGGAGAAAAGTTGTAATTATCAACATTTGACTAAGTCTGTAGGGGTCAGCTCAGTTCATGGTGCCTCAAGAGGAGACCATTTAACAGGACTCCCTGCTATGGTGTCAGCTGACTGTTTGTCATCCAAACAGCTCTGTTATCTAAGTCCTTGTTGCCACATCACCGCTCTGTGATGCCTTTTGGTATGATGCTGATTGTTAGGAGCTTACCACGGTTTAGAACTCATCCTTAGAGAATTAGTTGTACCTCATATTTGAGCCTTTTTTTTTTTCAATTTCACAGTTTCAGATGGAATATATTATTTTAGCGTGACAGTTATATACAAAGAGACTGTAAATAAAATTCCCCACCTTCCAGATTAGCATATTCGTGGAAGCAATAAGTCTCACTTTTGCAGCAGGGGAGATATTAAAGGATTTGTGGCTTAAGAAAACACATGAAGAAATGCCCAGTTATGTGGATTTTTTCTTATTGTGTTTGAGTAAATAAAGTGTAAATTATGAGATAAATAAGGATACAAAAGATCAAAGTGTGCTAGCGCTGGTTCATCACAGTCAATTAGCTGTGTGAAGCACTTCTCTTCTGGAGAGTTTCACTTTGAGTAATGTCTCTTCTGTCATCAACCTGTGTGCGTTTGTTGAAATGTGTTTCTGCATGCCATTTCTTTCTGTGTGGGCATGAATGGATGTGGGTATGTGAATGCGGGATGCCTGAGCACACATCTGTCAAAATACTTTCATATAGACCTCCTTGTGAGATGGAGCAGACTGGATTGCGTGTTTTCCCACTCACAGTGGGTGTGCATTTCTTTATCTCCTTTGCCTGTCGTGTTGACTGATGGGTAATATGCTAAATGGGGCCTGTGTTTACCTCACCTGTGCCATCGGCAGGCCTCTGTGTGAGCTGGGCTGTGACAGGGAGCACTAATAATGCTTTAAGTCCTCTGTCAAACTTCAATCACATTGACACAAGCTCTTGGTGTGGCACACTGTCCTACAGAGGTGCTGTCACTGGACAGATGTAAGTGAATTTTCTCTCAGTAGTTACATGGCAAATGGTGACTGCGCACTGGGGGTCAGGTAAATGGAGTGTGCAGTCACGGCACGAGTGCAAGTGCACACTTGCGCGAGTGTTAATTTGTATTCTCGTGTCTATGTATGCAAATACGCAATATGTGTTTGCATATGTGCATGGGTGTGTGTTTGAGTAGACTTTCAGTTTATATTTGTGTATCTGTTGCGGGGTTAGTGGAGCAGTGAGGCCTTGCAGTGAGTCTCTCTACAGGAGTCTATGTGATTTACGAGCCTGGTGTGAGTGCTTCTCCCATCCTCCTGCATAATGTCCCTATTAGAGACAGCAGACACTGTGGTTCTGTTCATCATTTAGCTCCAGCGACCAGCACACCTGGGGAGAGAGAGAGAGAGAGAGAGAGAGAGGGACAGAGAACCAAAAGATAAAGAGAAGAAAAGAAGGAATAAAGGGGAGAAAAAAGGAGATGGTACAGTGCACTTTCTTTCAATCAGTTATCACCCTATGCCTTTATAGAACTGCGTCTGAGTACAGCAGAGCATAAACAGGCAAAAAAGGAAATAAAGAATATGATAGGAAAACAGACGGGAAACAAAGAAGTGTTATGACTCATGCTCTATCACGTTAAGCCACAGACACTACAGCAGTAGCCTACATCTTGCCAGACATAGCAGGTTGCACACCTCACCTCATTCCTCCATCTCCAATGACTGTACTTGATATTTTTTTGTCTGCCCCTGTTCTCCACCTGAGTTTGTTTAGGTCTGTCAGCCTCATTATGTCAAGTGAGCTGCCAGGGGACACGCGGGCTAACAACACCCCTGGGGAGGAGAAAAGAGGAGCACTAGTGTATGGAAACTCTCTGGGAGTCATTCCAGCACCCATCTACATTAATAGCTCCACGACTGCAGATAACAAACACTTTGTGAGATGGCAGTCATATTTGCTCAGCATACACTTAAGCCTTAGCAAAAGCAATGTATGAAATGTGTACTGGCAAACATTTGGAAAATTGCCTTTTAAAGTGGTGCGGTACTGACACCATCACGCAAAGTGTCTTTATCTTATCTTATTCATCCGACTGCTGTATGTGCTGCTGGTTATCACTAAAGGCACATTGTTCTTTTGTTTTCCGTTATTCACAAGTTGCAGGACACATATACGTGTCGCAGACTTGCTACTACATGATCAGGAGTTAAGCCAGTGCAGTCAAAACCAGCAGACAGGTACATCTGTGTCAGGTATTTTGTTGTCATCATGTTCCTACCAGCCACCAGGACCCATTTAGAATTTGTTGTGTGCCTGTAACACCTTATAAAAGCATCATATCGGTGTAATTTCACAAGAATCTGATCTAATTTATATCCACAAAACTTTCATTATGCGTGATATATTATGCCGTCATCACGTTGCCTAGCAACCACCGTAGTGTCAGAGTGAGATCACAGACCAAACAATACTGTAGGTCGGGCATGTACTAGCTCTAGAAAATTTCAACAATACCTTTCAGGCACTAAATGAAGAGAAGCTTTTTTTTCTGTTATTACACAAATCCGGTGTTGATTATATATCACAACAAACTGCACTGATAATTACTGGGAAAGCATTTAAAAGTAAAATGTTTTAAAGTCAGCTTCACTGCTCTAAACAGTTACTGCTTTCTTTTAGACTTTCTAAAAATGTAGCAGAACTATGATGTTCTATGAGTTGTTAATTTAGCAGTAAAATAACTTCATTTTTGAGATAGTAATGTTTGCTGTTGAATAAGAAGCTTAAGTCATTTTGCCTGGAAGAATTTATGATCCACTCATTTGTATGGATGTCAGTGGAAGGTTTTAGTGTTTATTGCTTGAAATGCTTTTCCACCCTATTCAAGATCCACAGGGGAAATAAGTGAATCATCATTATTGTTGGCATAACAGTGGTTGACTTTATATAAAGTGTGTGTGTGTGTGTCTGAAAGAGAGGGAGAGAGTGAGCGAAAGAATATATATATAAAAATATTGAAATACAATCTTAAAAAATCTGTTTCCTTTGGGCCGTGCATTCATTTCTTCAGGGTGACAAGCAACATTTTTGCTTAACGTAATGAAAACATGGGGGGATAGGTTAATTGGATAATCCAAATTACCACTAGGTGTGAATGTGCGAGTGAATGTGAGTGTGAATGGTTGTCTGTCCCTGTGTGTTGGCCCTGCGACAGACTGGCAACCTGTCCAGGGTGTACCCCGCCTTTCGCCCTATGACAGCTGGGATAGGCTCCAGCGCCCCCCGCGACCCTGAAAAGGATAAGCGGAAGCGAATGGATGGATGGATGGTAATGAAAACATACTCTTTCTACTTCTTCTGAAGCAAAGCTTAAAGCTTAAAATCATCAATATATTGCCACTTATGATTAGGGCATTTATTTCCATCTGCCAGGGCCCAATAATTTTAAATGAGTATTCAAAGTAAAATGACACAAGATGGATGGAGTTTATCGCGTTTTCTTGACATTTTTGTTTGTACACAAATCAAATAAAATTCCAAATTCGACTTGTATAGACTTTCTCCTCTACACGCAGCATACCCAAAATGTGTAGAATTTCTATGAATTTATCTGAAATACAGTAGGTCTTCAGTAAGTGCTCTTCACTCCAAACACCTGGAAACCACTTTGTGAATTTCCACTACAAGTTGATAACCACATCTGTGCCCTGGACAGACAACTGCATATATTCTGACCCGGTGGCACTGAAGTGGTGGAACAATTTAACAGCTCGGATCAGCATTTACAGCTGTGCAAGCTGTGCGTGCCGCCTGTGTTTACATTTGCATGTGGCCATTAGTAAATCTGTGTTTTCGAGTGCACAAAGTGCACAGTTAGCAAGTTTCTGCTGCTGCCGCCTCTTACGTGTGAAGTAAAGGGAAGTGCTTAAAATGTGTCTGTAGCGAATACATATTTAACGAAGCATCTCGGCTCTTTAGCTGTGCGGTTGCAGCGCAGCGAGCAGAGTGTTGCACTTTGACTCCTGGAGCACAGCAGTAAACGGCCTCATCTGGGGGGAATGCCAAGTAAAGCTCAGCCTGGAAGCTCTTTTGTTTTTTCCTCTGGCAGGAAGAATTTTAGCTGCGATGGTAACCACAGTCTGTCATGCTACATTCTGAAGATCATCCAATGATCCATCCAATGTTGTCTCTGTTATATTAGCAATCAACAGAAGGCTTGGAAGATCCAAAATGGCGAGATTAAAATATTAAAAAAAAATAAAAATGTTACATTCAGCTAGTGCTGGCATTGCTACTATTGGGACTGCCAGAGGGATGGCTGATGTTTGCACTCCCCACTAGTGTCACTGGACAGCTGTGACATTTGAGGTTGCATTGTGGGCCAAAGCTCAAGCGTCCTGGATTCCAAGTGAGATGAGGTCAGATTCAGTGTGTGCATGTATCTGTGTGTGTTTGTAGTACAAGATCAAAATTACCCACACTCTCCCCGTGGCATAACAGACTGAATGTAATGTGTATGAAATGACATTTTCTCTCCCAGAAGAGCTCAGTGTTTTACTGAGCTGTGGCTTAGCATTCAGAGTGACTCTGCGAAGGAAGAGTGAGAGAGTGACATTAAAAAAAATACTTACTTACAACTGATTAAAAAAAAACGGAAACAAAAGAAAAGAATGGGCACATTGATGGTGGACATAAAAAAGGCAGCATCAAATGGAAGAACATCAAACACATATTTCTCCTGGGAGCTAAGAGAATAAGCCTTTTCCTCTTTTTTTACGGTCTTCCCCACCTCTGGAGGAAAGCAAAGAGGGCACACGCCATTTTCCTCTGCAGTATGAGAGATCTTCAGACAAATATAGGCCTACTCAAAAAAAGGTCTCTCTCACTTTCACTCCCCAAAGGTAAAAATTATCTCGTTTCCTCCCTCTCTCCATCCTTCTCTCTTGTTATAGATTCTCATTGGAGAATCTCAACCCACCTATGTCAGACTCACGCTGTAAGGTCAAGATCCTCTGCTGAAAGTTTTTCTTTTGGCTTTAGGACTATTTTCTTTCGTACACGCTGGCACTGCTGAATCCAAACTCCAGCAAAGCCCTGGAGGAAAAACAAAGCCCATCTCCAAAAATATATAGACGTCCTCAGGCATGCGAGCATATGCTACAAGAAGGTGGATTTAGTGTTCGCTTTTAATGGAAAGGATTGCGTTTGCTTGGAGGCATTGGATAGGCCACTGGCGTTTTTATGGGGATAGGCAGCAAGGGGGTGAACTCCACCTGCGGATGTCCACGGTCACCATCGCTAGTGGTTTAGCTCACTCCTGGGATGTATTCACTGCTTATGTATGTGTGCTGTTGGTGTTGAGACTGTGTGTGTATGTGTAGTAGAGCTGCACTAACGAGATCCCCAAAGAACACCTCACTCGCAGTTAAGGGAGTGAGATCACACCACGCGATTTCTCTCATTCACACCGTCTTAGCCAGCAGCGTCCCCGTGGTGGAGAGCACATGGCTAGGGAATACCAAACTGAGGCATCAATTACCTGCATCTCACTACATCGGTCAAGGGAGAACACAGATAAATTGAATAACCCTTTCCCGGTCGCATGTTGGCATATGTGCTTTCACACACATGTAAGTGCAGGTGATCTCGCACACACATACCCCCCATACACACACTTAGTCACACGGAAAACAATCAGTGATCCATCCCAGTGGCATCCTCTCCCGACAGGGTACAGTAACCACCGCTTACCGCTGAGACTCCTCAGTGTGAAAAAGAAGTGTGTCATATGATTGACTCACTCACACCTCCATATGACTGTTAAATCGCCTTATACGTGCAGTCAGTTCAAGCTTAGTGCTTTTCCCAAGCCCCATGGGCACGGGTGATAATTTGAGTTTTATTGAAATTCAGCTCCAGTGGGTTCAAGGTGGTTGAAGGTCGTTCTTTTACTGCCACAGATGAGATGGAGTGAGAGCACGACATCAAACCCTCAAGGTCCCTTCTCTGTCTGACTCCACGATTTTCTGACTCTTTTCCTCTCTACCCATAGGGGAATTATCGAAGAGTCACAGGTCAATTTTGTGGCACATCCAAACACGGTTAACAACAGGATTTAATAAGATATTGCTAGCTGGTATTTGGCTCCCCCCATTAAACACAGGCTGACAGAGGTGCATGGCCTCATTCGTAAAATTGGGGAGAAACTCTCAGTGGCATAAGTGAATATGTACTAACCTAATCTTTAGGAAGTAAAGGACTTTCTGTATTGTCTTAATTTGTGCTTCCTTTTAGAAAGCCCTGATATTGTCCCTTTGCTCAGACAGATGGCACCCACAGTTTTAGTTATACAATGGAGGTTTAGCAGTGTCCTGGCGGGAGGAGCAGCAGAGCTGTGCTGTTTTGGGTGTTGGGAACACATTTTAGTGCGTGCATACGTGACTTTTTTCAATAGGTTATGCATGAACTTTTTTCAGCCGTTAGCGGGATGCTTGTGCCCACGTTTGGATGAGACGGTCTTGACTGTGTGTGTTTTATTGAATATGAATACTGCAAGAACCACAAAGAGACAGAGCGTCTTTGTTTATGCTGGTTGCAAGACACAAACAGTGTGGTTTCCAAGAAATGATCCAACGCCACTGTTCAGCTAAGGTTAGATCAATTTCTAGATAAGATAACACACAGCACTGCCTCATGACATGCTCTCCGTCACAGTGTCTCTCCGAGTATCTCTCTTTTTATGAATAGCGACCGCCTTCCCCCTTCCTCTTGCTCCTTTTCACTCTTGTCTTACTATCCACTTTATTTTTTTCTTCATCTCTGTATCTCACAGTTTCTCTCTGCCCTTCATATTGGTTCTGCATATTACAGGATGGTTATCTCAGTTCAAGTGTATTACAGTGTGGCAGACGAGGACATTCATTTCTATCTCCTGCGTTGCCCTACTAGCCTCTGTGTTGTTATAAAAGGCAACTAGGTGACTCACATTGTACTATCATTAAACCTTTGTAAACAATTGAAGCTTATTAATTCATGCATTTCTCTCCGTTTAACAGTTTTACACGTTGTGATTCCTCTATCGCAATCCAGATAAATGTATATACATTCATGTGAAAAAGAAACTTTCACAGGGATCTGTAAAAAACTAAGTACAACCTGTGATTGGGTATCTTATAGAAAGATTTTTAGCAGCAATAACTTGGAGTGATCCTTTTCATCATGACTTTTTCATTTTTGGAGGAATTTTGTCCCACTCATATTTACTGCATTGCTTCTGTTCATTTAGGTTTGTGGACATTTTTGTCATTTAAGGTCCCAACACAGCATTTCAATTAAATTGAGGTCTGGACTTTCGTTGCCCATTCCAACGATTTGATTCTTTTCTTTTTCAACTATTCGCTGGTGTGCTTGGGTTCATTGCCCCGTTACATGACCCTATTTGGGACAAACTTTACCTGTTGGACAGATAGCCTCACATTTAACTCAACAATACTTTGGGTTTGGAGTTTGTGGTCAACTTAATGCAAGGAGCACAGGTCGTCTGGCTGCAACACGAGCTCAAATAATCCCCCCTCTCTCACCCCACCACTGGTGTAAAGTGTTTGGACTAGTGTATTTTGCAGTGCATTATGGCCAGACATCTATACTTTGGTGTCATCTGTCTAAAGGACATTGTTCCAGAAGTACTGTGGTTTGTTCAGGTGTGACTTTGCAAACCTTATCTGTGCTGCCATGTTCAGTTTGGAGAGAAGACACTGTTCTTCAAGCCTTGTAAGAAGAAAAAAAAAGAGAAAGAAAAAAAGGCCATACTTGTCAGTCTTTGTACCGTCTAACATGCTTACTGAGGTCTGCAGAGGTCACTAGGTTACTTAGGTCTTGGGTTCTTTGTAAATTTTCCAAGTATTACACTGTGTCTCCTTCAGGTTAATTTGTTAGGACGTCCTGGGAAGGCATTGTGTTCACACACCTCAATGTTCATGTTGCTTTTGTAGAAGTTAACCCGGTGAATTCGATTGCTAGAATAGCTTAGATTAGCTGGCAGCTACTTGCTCTGTTAATTGCCATATAAACAGTAAAAGTCTACTTATTTTTTTCTTTCATTTTCACATGACTGTATTCCAGCACATGCAGGACCTCACTAATTGGTAATTCTTACTGTCTTAATTAGAGTGAGGGGGACTGCACTGGGAGTTTCAGTGAATGACATAATTCTGCTCACTCAGCACTTCCTGGTCGACTTGAAAAACACAGATGATTTTACTCACTCTGAATAGCCCATTAGCTATAACTTATAGTGGTAAATGTCAGCCTCACGCAATCCCAGTGTGACCCGGGCATGGTACTTCTCTGTGGCTCATTGTGTCTCTAGGCAGGAGAAGTGATGACAGTAAGCTAGAGCTAACTTCTGACTTTCATGTGAAGGTTAGAAATGTCAAAACTATAGAGTAGACTCATTCTCCTTATGGGAAACTATTAAATTGCAATTTTCTCAATGCTAGCCCTCCAACATAGAGTTTTGCAGAATTTAATTTTCCTATTTTCCATTTTGGTACTAGGAAGGAATCTCCTTGTGCAGTTCTTGTGCTGAAAAGTCATTTTCTTTGTGTCCTTGTGACTCACGTAAGCCTTATCAAACTTTTAGTCTAGTGGGACTGATGGAGTAAATTTTATCTAGCTGTGTCAATAAAGTGATCAAATTTCCACTGAAATGCTTTTATTGGATGCAATGGAGAGTGGGTAGGAGCAGGAGTTGCAAATTGAATAAATGACAGTGAGTGGGTGTGGCTGAGTGATTGGGAAGCCAGCCAAAGCCTTGTTCCACAGCCAGTGAACCATCGGAGAGTAGTCTCCCTCTCTCTAAATGCTGTTTTGTGAGGTGAGGAGCTTGATAAGAGTTGTAATTACCTCATTTTACTGCAGCAAATTGCCAGGTTTCTTAAAAGCAGACAGGCTGGCTGAGGCAATATCAGCAGTAATGAGTATTGTGATGATTGTGGGAGGGCAGTGCTGCTTCCATCTGGATTATTGCTTGGTCACTGCTGCTGGTCTGCTGCTATAGGAAATCGGATCCTGGGCAGTTTTGTGAGGACAAAATGATTTAGGTTTAATCTTGTTATAAGTTATTAGTATTTAAGATTTTTTCCCTTAATTATTACATTTAGGCATTAGATAATGCTGTGGATTTCATGTGTTTTTCATTTTTATGAGCTAGAACCCATAATCATGACAAGTAAAACAGAAATAGTTTGACATAATTCATTTTACATGTGAAAAATACAGAATATGTAAAAGCGTAACTAATGTAAAATCATATTATTGAAATTTTTAAGATGCACTTGTACAGATACAAATACAAGCAGAGCTTGTTAAGAAGCTATTTTTTATTTTTAGAATAAGCTCAGGTCATAAGGTTATGCCAGAGAACCCTGAATAAAGCCTAGAGATCATCAGCTCAGTCTTGTCTCCCAGACTGATGCTTATGATGTGTATATTGGTCTTTTTTGGGTGCGTCTCTTCTCCTTCCTATATTGAAAAGGCTTACGCAGGGGCAGGGTTCGAACCCCTCTCCCGTAGCCTGTCATTAACAGGAGGCAGGGCAAAATACAGACAGCTCTGTGGCAGTGTAAAGGTAAACAGAGATGGCTAAAGTGAAGGAGATGAAAGACGGTGTTAAATGGAGAGTGAAGAAAGTTGCAGGGATGAGGAGGATAAATGATGCACTGAGATTAAGGGGCGAGAGGAACGAGGGAGAGATGGGTGGATGAAAAGGGAAGAAAAGAGAGAAGAAGGTGGAGGTAAAGAGAAAGCGGAAGGGTGGGTGGGTGGGTAGGTGGTGGGGTTATGATGAATTAAAGATGACACTCTCCGGCAGCCTGGTTTCTAAAGATCACTCTGTCTGCTAATGTAATGTTAATGAATGCAAATGATGTGCCTAACCTCTCTCCCCTGACCAAGCGAGGGAAGAGAAAAGAGTGAAAGAAAGGAAAAGAGGGAGAAGAATAGATGAAAAGGTGCAAAGTGGGGGCTTGTGTATAAATGTGCTGTTCCTACATTATGCAGGTAGCTGAGTGACTGACTGACCACTAAGATATGATCAGATGCATGAGACTTTGGTGTTGGTATAGCCTTTGTTTGACCATGTACCTGTCTGTATTTGCCAAGCCTGCCTCAGGGGGGGCCGTTGTGTTTTCCTGCTTCAATACCATAACAACTCTATTACAAACCGGTAACAGCGGGGAAAGAATGTGGCTGCTCACCAAGTGCCGCAAGGTTGAATCTTAAATTGTATGCGACACAGCAGCCCAGATGTGCGAGGCCAAGGTAATGTCACCTTCCTGTGATGATAGGATAATTTCATCAGGTTCTTCAGATGCTGTGTGTTTATTAAATTTCTGCTCTTACAAGACATTCTTCTCAACAGCTGCTGCTGAGCACACTTTGCCTTGTGCTGCCCTGTTCATCTTTATCTTCTGGACTCTCTCTCTTTTGTCTTTTATACGTGTCTGCTCTGCTTCCACGGAGCGAAAATTATATTTTCACACAGCCGTCGTGAGTGACTGTTAGCCAGGCGCGCTATTACTAAATCTGTGTGTGTGAGTGTGGGCAATCTGTAATTTGTGAGGCTGTTCGTTTAATGGAGTCTGTGGCTCAGAAGATGCAGGACTTGTGTATCCCATCACTCCGCGCTAATGTCTCGGAGGAGGCTGGCAGATTTTTTTTTTTCCTTCAGTTTTCAAATTTAGTCACATTGTCATTTCTGTCTTCAGGGGGATATTGAAGTAACACATTTCTTTTGATGCATTTCACTTGCCTGTTCTGTATCTTCTATTTAAAGTAAAAATCCTTCAGTATGAGTGACAGAGCTTTAGTGTGGCACGGAGTAGAGAAGTCTCACATCTGTGTTTGTATGGATTGTCTTCTTTGTTGAACATGGTGACTCAATCAGATATTGCCTTTTTATATTCTTCTTCCCCCCGAAGCAGTACTGTGCCATAAATGCAGTTTCCAAATCTGCTAAATGGCCTTAACCATGCTGGACGTGAAGCGGTCTTTTCTTTCGAAATCAGGGATGCAGCGGGTGAGTGGTGTCTGTCTGCGTGAGACATTTCCACATGATTTGTTCGGAAAATACTTCACTCTGTCAAAATGTTTTTTTTATATTCATAAGTCCCCTGAGTGGACGGCTGATTAGTTTGGGAGATGCAGCATCTTTCGTTCGTGTTTGTTTGTCACTTTGTTTTCAGCCCTGTATTAAGATGCCAGGCTCAGCAGGCTACCATGGGGTTTCATCATTGTTAAGTGCTCATTCCAATCCCGCTGATTTCTCCACTTGGTTTTTCATCTCCGTCTTTCTGTCTATTTGTCTTCTTTTTTTCCCTCTTTTTCATTCTTTATCCGACCATCTTGATTCCATCCCCCCAAGAAAAGATAAACCCCACTTACATAATGTCATCCAAGGGAATCAGATCTTCTTTCGCTTTGCTGCTACAGTCATAAAGAGAAGACCCTTAAAGCTTTGCATCCTGCATCTGGACGTGATTGTCTCATTGAATTACAAAGTATACCAGCATCCTTGAACAGGAGGACATTGAGGAGTGGGGGGAGGCTAAAGAATAGATGAATGTAAAAGATGGAAAGAGAATGGAAATCCGTGGAGAATGGCCTGCTGTATTGATTGAGGAGCCAGGAAGCTTCAGAGAGGCACTTCGGCACATGTTGTATCGACTAGTGGCCACACAGTCACAGATTGCCTGCAAAGGAGGGAATTACACAGACATGTTGGCATTCTGACTTTTAAAGCGTAGAATTAAAGTCATGCTTGAGAGCTAAAAGAGGGCGGAGAGATTGGCCAATTCATTTTTGCTGTTGTTCCTTCACTGAACTCCCGTTCTATTGATGTTCTTTAGTGTGTACAGCTTCCACCTAATCATGCGTGTCTATGCGATGTATCATGCGACTGCTTGCTGACGTGTAATTGTGCGAAGAGAGCTGCCTTATCGATCTATAATGCAGGGCCCCATCAATGTTTAATGTAGTCTCTCTCACTCTTTCATTTCTCTCCCTCCCTTTCTCTAGCCCCAAATGGTAGGCTGCTTCCAGAACCTACCATTTGGTATTGATCTATCACTTGCTGCTAATAAGAAGGAGCTGTGCTCTCGGGGATTGGGAGCTGCAAGGCCTCATCTGAGTCTTGGTTTTGGCTTGGCTTGCGACTTTTGGGTTTTGACTGGTACCCTTGCAGTGTTAACCAACCTACATCCATTGTATGATAAAGGGTAACTAATATTCTGTGATGCAGTTGCAATACAGCCTCGAGCCTTATGGATCCTTGAATTTATTTAAGGCTGGTGACGCCGACACCTACAAGCCATTGTTTTCCAATAGATTTATGAGCCGTGGTTGCTTAGTTAACATTAATCTCTCCGTGTTAACAATTCTCACAAAGACTCAACTACTGGTGAAACTGCCTGGTCTTAATTTAGTGGCGCTTGCAGGTGGAGCTGACATAGCAGAATATGAATACAGAAGAAAACACACTGGGCTACCTTCCAAACACTAGGGACATGGCAAGGTCCTTTCCTTGCCTTGCAAATAACTTGCTATAAACTTGGAGTGCGTGGATGACTAATTGCTTTTACAATGCTAAGGAGTAACCCAACATTAAGCTTCTAGACAGACAATAAACATCCTGGGTCCTTGAAATGCAATTTTCAGTAACGTATTGTTTTTAACTGCACTCCATACTGTATTGTGTTTGTGTTGGGGGGCAGAGTACACCCTGGACAGATCGCCACTCCATTACAGGGGCAACAGAGAAACAGGCAATCAACTAAAACTAAAACTCATTATAATTACCAATTAACCTGACAGATTAATTGTTTATTATTTACCTAATATTACCTAATATTAAATAAATTTTAAAAATACCTATACCAAAATTTAATTAGTGTGTAACCTTAGGCTATTTAGATAACTTGTAATTTCAGCAATAAAAAACAATGTTTCCTCTTTTTCGAAGAGATGTTTCGTGTAATTAAGTTGATTTTATAATGAAACTATTCAAATCCACTTATCATTTAATGGATGAACGGTTCACAGAAGTGCTCATTTAAAAGCCCCACACATGCACATACACAAGGGACATTTTCAAAATCTCCAGTGCCAGTGGACAGGTGTGCGAGCAATGCCATGATGGCTGTTCGAGCCCCTCCCCGTTGCTAATCACCACTTAGCATACTCCATTTACTCATCTGCTACTTTGATATTCTGCTAATGGTAGACATTAGACCACATGACTCTGCTCATCCACCCCTCCCTTGGGCCTTTGACCTTCTTTTTTTTTTTTCGTTTCCGCATCCTCAATATCTTAGACCGAATCCCCTCCAACCCCAACCCTCCCCCTTCCATTTTAAAAGGAAATAGAAAAAAAAATGGTCGACCAAGAGCCTGTGTGATTTGACTAAAGCTTCTGTGATTTCCCCAGAGAAAGGTTTGGCAGTCCCCACAATGCTGGCTGGCGCTGAGGGCTGTTTCATGCTCCTATCTCCCCAGCTGACAGCAAGTCGTACAAGCAGGCAGGCAGGCAGGCTGGAGCTGGCTGGCTGTGGAAACTAGACAAGGCAAGGCTGATCTTAGGGAAATTGAAATACTCTGATGGAAGCCGGGTGTGAACAAGGCTGTCACTGTAGGTGTACACAGAAAATTGCTCTCTAAGTTGGCTGGTGCATGAGCAGAACGGGTGTCCATCTGCGTGTGTCCTAACATGCATTGTGAGTGCTTGTGTGTGCAGGGGCTAATTGGTTTCATGTCTGAGGACAGTTTCTCCCAGTAAGTAGAGATTGAGAATGAAAAGGCTCTTTTCTTCTTACAGGTGGCGTGTCACTCATCCTTACCACAATGTACTTGTTTTTAAATTTTTTTTAACCAACGCTCTTGAACCACGGATGACGGGCTTTGAGTGTTCCGTCATTTGGAATGATTTCAAAATGCACAGCGACTTCAGTGAGACTCCAAATTAGCAGCAGCTGCGAGCGCGTGCTTGTTCTGGGGGAGTAGGTAAAGGGAGGGTGATGAGGGCTGGAACCTCTCCTGGAAATCTTGAAAGAGGGCATCGTTGTGTCTATGCATTTAATCAGAGTGAGATTTCTCCCTTATCAACAACACATGTGGGTTGTGCTAGCCAACCATTTGCTGTGAAAGTGGAAGAGCTCCAAGCCAAACACACAACGACCACAGTTCCTATGAAAATTGCACACACACACACACACACACTTTCTGCTTGTCTACTACAGAATGCAGATCATCACACAAGCACACCATTCACCCTTCTGTCTCCCAGATTTTAATCTGTCTGGACACAACACAAAACAACAAACACAATGGAGTGTATGTCGTGGCAGGGGACATCGGAAAATGTGAAATATCCTTTGGTTCACTCTCTGTAAGATTAATGTTTTAGGACCGCGGATAAACTGTCTGTTACAGGGGAAATTATGAATCTATCATTACTCTGCTAAGGCCAGCATGTCAGTTAGTCCATCGCTCTATAAATCTGTATTGCAGGGAGAGGGGCAGGTGAGCGCTTTGTGAAAACTGCCATATTTCTCTCTTCTTTCCTTGAGCAACATATCATGTACCAGCAAGGCAGATATTAATCAAAAAAAGAGCTGATAAACTTCTGGTGTGAGCTGCCAGACTTATTTGTCTAAGCTATGTCCCTGAGGATTAGGAAGGGGGCAATCTGTGTTCTCATATTGCACTGATATGTGGCCAGATATGACATGTTGTATAATAAAAGTTCAAACAAAGATAAATCCAATCCTTGAACCCTGTACTTTTTTCTTCCTTTTTCAGGCTGTATTGTGTTACTCTTTCATTTTGTGTAGCCTAAAGTTATCCAACATAGGTCATCGTGTTTTTTGGCAGGCGTTTAGAAAATTAGCTAATTAATCTGAAATTAAAAAACATTTTATGGCTTGCAGATATATGCGTTTTCATAACTTTAGGTTAAGGAAAGCTGACGCAAATACATCAGAGCCTCACCTTGGAGGGCTCCTTCTTCATATGTGAAGCCAACTCTTTTTGCCAGGCCATCTGCAAACCTCATACAGTGTATCGACATACCCACTTATCTTTCAACAAAATATCTGCCTTTCATGCGAATACTTGCACACATATAAGCAGGACAAAAGCAGGATGTAGTCTAGTACTGTATATAGCAAGATAACACAATGCAAAGAGTTTTTTTCAGCTTTTTTCTCTCAGAGGTTCCTTCCAGCAAAGTGCCAAGGATTTGTTTCTTGTTTTAACAGAAGAGTAACAGAGATGGATGAAACACTGTAGGGATTCTTACTTTCTGTTCATCAATGAGTGTCAAGCGATCACTGGGGCTTGAATATAATTTAGCTGTGTGGGATGGTACTCAAAATAGCTTCTGTGTGGCTAACCGCTGGTTCTCTCTGTGTCTTTTTCTTTCTTTGCTGCAGAGACCTTGATGGACACTCGTGTGGCCACAGCTGAGCTGGGGTGGACAGCATATCCTAATTCTGGGGTGAGCCCGTTGTTGCCAACACATGAATGTTTACATAATTAAATAAATCAGAAGTTTCACTACAGTATTTTTCTGTTTTTCAGGTAAATAGCTTTGTTGGGTATGTGTAACATGACACAGAGCACGTACAGGTTTACAGGCAGACAGACAAATAGGCAGGAAAGCAGGGAGGATGGGAGTTATAGTTATAGACTTAAGCAGTGCCCAATGTAGCTCCCATTATGGGTATTATTTTCGCTGTGTCCCGGTTCATAATGACTTAATAACATAATGGGTCCACGTAAGTCCCAGAACACAGTACCTAAGTCCCTGTAAATGGAGGCTGGGGGGGATACCATAGACATAATGATACTGTAATGATACATTTATACAGGGAAGTGGAGGTATTAGGATGAAAGAGGGAGGAGGAGCTAAGAGGACAAAAAAATGCTCAGGGCTTTTCAGATTTAAAGGGAACTATCTGCAGCTTTTAGGTATTCTCACAGAAATGGAATGAGCCTAACTGGAACAAAGTGGAACAATATTCCTCTTTTCTCTTTTTTGATTGAAACTCAGTATTATTGCCCTGTTATGCTAATGGAGCGTTTTAAGACCTTGTTTTCTGTATTGTAATTCGATAATTCAATGAAAGGCTCCATAGCACAACAGTGATATGAATCTTACAGGAGCTATCCAGGATAGAAAAGGACTGTTTCCCGCATTTTCTGGGCCTTTAGGTCTTTATGAGGCATTTTACACACGTGTAAAAGGAGCTTTTATTGCTACCGAGCAGAGCTTTGACTCTGTTTAAGCATTAGAGTGTGGCAGGGGTTTTTTGTATTCCTCGAGGAATACAAGCTAAAATAACCTGTAATAACCTCGTGTGTGTGAGCTTGCATGTATGGCTGTGATATTGTCATCTGCACAATATCTGGAGTGAGCCCTTCTCATTGTGGTCTCCACAGTTTCAATGTTTTTCTCTTGTGGCATGAGCCATGTCGCAAATTCCTTCATGATTAATCAAGAAAACCCCAGTGGCAGATGGAGCAAGTGTACATTTTCTTGCATAACAGCCATTGTTAACTGTTATTATCCCCTTCTGTGTTCCTGTCTCTTTTTTTTATTTATTCATTTACTTTTTATTTTGTTGACCAGCAGCCTACATTAGTACTTTTTTCTTTTAATTTTGCCTCGCTGTTGATATTCTCTTCACAAACGGCTAAAACACAAATGTTGGTTAGACAATCTTGATACATTTTTCTTCAAAAATGTTTAGCTGATATCTAAAATTAGCTGATTGCAGATGTTAGCATGACCAAGATTTCCACTAGCTTAACCGACTGACTTCCTATTTACTACCTACACATATTATGGGCTTAAATAAATGCAACTCTAGTCGTTCCAAGACTTTATAGACCAACTTGATCAAATGGTGAACAGCAGTGTTCACCATTAGCAACATTTGCACGATGTGCAAACTGTAGTAATGCCATCAAAATGATCACGAAGCCAAGTGTTTTTCTTGTAATATGAGCATGCCCTACCAAAAACTGATAGCTTTCGCCACGGCACATAGAGCTGTGTCTCATGTGCAGCCTCAAATCAGCTGCTCACAGATACTGAGAGACCTACATACATATGGCTGGTGACCATCGCAAAGACACAACACATTTTCCACACATAAAACAGATGTATGTTTAAAAGCTGTTCTTAATAAGATCTGACATGAATACCAAAGGTGCAGCACAACAACACTAACAGTTCAAAAATAATAATTGTTTTGACAGATTCATGTTAAATGTTACATGTGTATTTGAATTGTATTTCTGCCTTTCTTAATGTTCCCTTCTACTGAACAGGCAGGCAGTGACCCAGCAACCAACACTTACCAGCTGTGAACAAAAAATATTTATGGCTTTAAAGGATAATTAGTCCGGTTGTTTTGGACCAAAACTACAGAAAACAATACATTAGATTTGAGATTCACTGATGCACCAAAACAATAATCAGCCAAACAGCCATAAAATGCTTCATTTTATTTTCCAAATAAAATAAATTATTAAGGCAAGGCAAGGCAAGTTTATTTGTATAGCACAATTCAACAGCAAGGTGATTCAAAGTGCTTTACAGAGACATTAGAAACAAAAACAAATAAAAAGCATGATTTAAAATTGATTAAAACAAGCAAACAAACAAACTAACTAATTAACAAACAAACAAACAAACAAAACAGTATATAAAATCAAAACAGATAAAATCAGAATAGTAGATAAAATCAGAACAGTAGATAAAATCAGTAGTTAAAATGTAAGTTTTGAAATGTAAGCTTAAAAGTGTGGATTTGGTGTTTTATTCAAATGCAGCTGAGAATAAGTGAGTCTTCAACCTGGATTTAAATAAACTGAGTGTTTCGGCTGATCTGAGTCTTTCTGGGAGTTTGTTCCAGATATAAGGAGCATAAAAGCTGAATGCAGCTTCTCCGTGTCTAGTTCTGACTCTGGGAACTGATAAAAGAGCGGATCCAGATGACCTGAGGGATCTGGAAGGTTTATATTGGGTCAGGAGTTCACTGATGTATTTTGGTCCTAAACCATTCAGAGCTTTATAGACCAGCATCAGAACTTTAAAGTCTATCCTCTGACGGACAGGCAGCCAGTGTAAAGACCTCAGAGCTGGACTGATGTGGTCCACTTTTTTGGTCTTAGTGAGGACTCGAGCAGCAGAGTTCTGAATGAGCTGTAGTTGTCTGACTGATTTTTTAGGTAGACCTGTAAAGATGCTTAAGCTTTAACATTTTCTCTAAATAAAAATAGAGGGGTGCAAATAATAAAGTTGCTATACACCCACCTTTACCTGACAGATTTTATCTTCCCAAACAAAGCAGGAGCATTTATACAACAAAACAAGTGTCAGGTGCTTATATATCATTTTCCTTTAAATTATAAATTTACCAGATAACAGGACATCAACCTTTTTCTCTTTTTCACTCATCTCCATAATTTTCCTTTTAACTGCTTTGATTCCTTTACTGCTCATACCGAGGCTCACACTGCCTCAGTTTGAGGTTGCTGACATCTGGCTAGCTCTGGTTAGCTTTAGCCACTTTGCCCTTCTTCAAGTTGGGCATGTTCAGCTGGGTGAAAGTGATTTAAGTGCATCATTAGGTTTGTTTCAAACATTTTTGTGGTGGTTCCCCTGCGGTTTACCATGATGAATGATCACAGCCACATGCTAACATGTCATTAACATGTAGATGTGGGTGTGAAAGTGACTACTTGATTGCACCGCTGTGTGCTTTTTGAGCATGCACGAAATTGAGTATCTTGTACACATGTCACATGTGAGACTCATCCGCTGCTTTATGCCTGAGATTTGGAATTACACACTTTGTCAAAAGAAAGCAAACAAACAAACAAAAAGTATTTCTAACTGTTTGTAGACAGGAGCTATTGGTCTCATACTAAACTTTTAACTCTGAATGTGCTAATGTGCAATAAAATATTTCTTTTTCAGCTTGACATTGTCACATCTTTATATATGAAAAGAGAAAGAAAATCCAGTGAGACTTGTTGCGTTTAGACTTCTACAGTGCTGTTTCTGTTTCAGTTTAGCAAGCCCCCAGGCACACTGAGACATATCTGACTTGTCTGAGTTGAGCGTAGTTCAATCCTGCTGCTGTTGTAAAGGTTCAGGGAGGGAAAGGCCTGCTGTAGGACGGATACACAAACTGTTTACTGGTAGAACTTATTACACTATGCAGCTACCGTGACCTTGAGCGTGAGAGATGCAGCATGACTGTGAGAAAATATTCATTATCACGCACACTCACACAATTAATGTAAATCCAGTTTTTAATAGATTTCTGTGCGAGCTGAGATGTAATAACTTAGTCAATATCAGATAAATTCCCAAGTGTACAACCCTCACCTCTGAGAGCTGCAGGCGAACCTCTTTATGTGTCATGCAGTTAATTTATCAACAGCCTGAACCTTCAAAAACAATGTTTTATTGCAGCTTTTCATAGCTGAATCAATCATAGCTGCAGCTCATTGCAAATGCCAATCTTAAAACCAAGACTGTAGCCTGAGGGGTGTGAAAAGTATTGTCATGTAGATACAGTATACTAAGTTTAGCTCTGTGTGTGCAGCCAGTAGCTGGGCACTCAATTTGCTACTCTTTATAACCTTAACAACTGCTTCTCTGACACCACACAACAAGAGTTAAAGTGCACACACTGCATGGTTCCTGAGCTATTTGATACAACTCATTAATTTTCTTTAGTAACTTTCCCCTCAGGAGTTTTTAAGCAGTGTATTTGTGTGTCTGTGTGCATTTGTGCGCTTGGCTGACTCAAAGGGTTAATTCGGAAGGACTCCAGGAACAGTGCCATTAGTTCCAGTGGTGTAAATGCAAGAACATCAGAGTTAGGCATGCAGACATATAATGGAATAGCAGCAGTGTGGTATGGTAGCAGTTTTCTGGAGAAAGAAAGTTAGTTTGGAAGGTATAAAAATGTGGAGAGTAAACAATATAATATTCTTTCATCATGTGCCTTCCCGCTACAGTATATATATTTTTTTATTGTTTCAAATGTCTATTCTAAAGGTTTTTTTTTGCTCACTCTGTCTCACCTTCATCCTTATGCGTCACTCTCATGCTTTTCTCCTCTCCCTTTTCCTTCTGCTCTCTGCCATGCTCTTATGCACACTCCCTACAATAAATAAAATATGGAGTCCCTGAAAGGCAAGTATCCCCCAACCTTGCGGCCATGCGACAAAGAGCAGACATGAACAGCAATGACACACATCTAGACACACACACATATACACACAGTGACTTAACCAAAGCACAAATCCTGTTCCAGTTTTCAACAGTCTCTTGGTTTTACTGGGGCGGCTGTGGCTTGAGTGGTAGAGTGGGATGTACTATTGGAAGGTTTGTGGTTTGATTACCCCAGCTCCTCCAGTACACAGTTTTGTAGTGTCCTTGGGCAATAATCTGTAACACAAATTGCCGGCCCAATAGATACTTTAGGTTGTGAGGGGTGAAGATAGTAAATTGAATAAGAGTGCTGTGAATGGGTGAATATAGCTTGTAGTAAAAAGTAGAATAGAAAATAATTTTTAAGTAAATTAAAAAAAAGTGTGTTAAGCCAATTAAATTTATGGTGAAAAGTGTAATTGCATGAAAAAAGGTTGGGCACATTTAGACTTCAGTGAATGCAAAAACGCAACCATGTGGTAAAAGTATATTAAAATGCGAGTATTTCTTCAACTCTCATTGCATTGCTACTTTTTGTCCATTAAACTAAATAAACTTAAATAAAATTAAATTAAGGAAAAAAAGTTCCCTCTTGTAAAGTCTCAGAATGTCACTTAATCATTAAGCCGTAAATGACAAACTAAGAATGCTAAATCAAGTACTGTTATTAGGTATTTTCAACTGATTACAGCTTTAGAGGTTAAATTCTCTGGCTCAGACCTTGAGTTTGAAGAGCCAGCAGTCATGGGTTCCTCTAAGTAGATGGCTGACAATCTGAAAATGGAGCTAAGTGATGTTTACAAAGTAAGTAAAAGCTATGAAAAGCATTCTGCGCCTCCAAATTCTGATGTCTAAAATGTCAAGAAGGGTCATAAAAAATGTTGTGGAGTGGTTCAAGGTACACTTGAAGTTCTGCCGAGATGTACTTCAAGGAACACAAGCTTAATGTGAACTACTGACTCAGTAACTGTTGCAAATGCAGCTGTTAGAAAGTCATTGACTTATGATTTAACTTAAAATAAATGTAAAACTGTACTGACATTTCAGCAAAGGCCGGTCTGTGCCAGTATTGTTTATAATACTCTGGCTGCACTGAACTGCAGTAGGATGCCAAAAATATGTACTTGTATTAAAAATGGTCAATCCACAGCTCAGATAAAGCTGATGAAAAGTGACCAAAACACCCCCAATGGATTATCTGGTTCATTAAGAAGAAATGCTGAAATAGTGCTACTTGCTAATGCTAATATTTGTCCCTACTAATTTTGGACATTTTGGAAAAGTAACAGCAGGGAAACTGTGTTGTTGGTTAAAAAACATATTGTAAGCAAGAAAAAAATGAATGTTGTTATAAGAAAATGTTTTAGTCTGGTAACTTAAAAAAGTCATGTGATACTAAACTTTATGCCATTTATTTTTTATTTTTTTAAATAATTTTGGTAAAACAGGAACCAGAGATGCACGACTGTTTTCATTTTGGATCGGGTGGATGAAACTAGAGGAGAGTGTATGGAGGCAGCGAGAGGGTAAAAGAAGAGAGACGGCTAAAAAAGAAATGTGATAGTGATGTTCGAGGGGCTCCGGGATCAGGAAGGGGTTTGGGGGAGGATTAGAAGAAGCTGGAGTGAGAGAGGGTGAGGGATCAACTGTGTGAATGGAGCAAAAAAGCCAAACCTTTGGCCCCTCAACATTCAGCTGTGTGCTTGTGTGTGTCTGTGTTCAAGAATGCTCGGGTTAACTAATGTGAGTCAAGAAGGTCACAATTTGACTCCAAGCTTTAAGAGGAAGATCCTAGGAAGGGTGGGTGGGTGTTGGGATGGTCGGACCCGCGATCAGCGGGTGGCAGTGGCTGTACGGACGAAGGCTGTGGGTACTGTAAACTGTTGTGAGGCAGGCCAGGTTGGTTGGAAAGAGCTTAGGAAAGAGAAGGCTATGTGTGTCTGTGTTATTGCGTGGGTGGGTGGAGGTGGGGTTGGTGTGCAAGGGAACATGATAGACTGGAAAGCTGCAGCCAAAAACAGACAAACTGAAGTAAATGCTCTGAATGAAATTAATCATGCCATTACTGACATGAATCAGTAATAGCATGGTTAATATTGTTGCAAATATATGCCATTTATTAATTAATTAGTTAGTGTTCTGCTTATTATTAGCCCATTATTTGAAATAGAAAGATGCCTGTTTCATTTACCTTTAAATATCTGCATCTGTGGAACAAACTCAGATAACCGTAAATATTCAAGTTTGTTTACTAGTTAGTCTTTAACCCAGATAATCTTACATATAATATGTATAAAATCCTCTGTGGAATACTTCAGCTAGTTACTGTCGATACCTTTGACTAGCTGGTAATCATTTGCTGTGTGGATTTAACACGGTACATTTATTTGCTGTTATGCCAACAGAAAATGCACTCGTTTATTTATTTTTCACCTTCAGTGACTTAAAGAATCACTGAAGGTAACAATGTCCCAGTTGTGTCCATCCGTTTTTATAGTTCCCCCGTGTTTCCGTGTTATGAAATTGTAGAAAATGTAGTGAAAAACATTTAAATGTCTTTTCTCAAGCTGTAGTGCATTGAGGATTCGGGACCACCAAGGCAGTGTAAAATGGGGCGTGAGACAGACGGCGTAAGATAACGAGGAGAGTTTGGAAGCGCCCCTTTCTATTGTTGTGGCAGGTGCATAAGATGGTTTGGAGAAGCAGTGGAACTCATCATAATATGTTTGTTTGGATTTACTCTCTCTTGTTCTTCCACATGTGAGATTGTGTGTGTTCAGGCATAAATTTGAGTGGCTGAGAGTGTTGTATATCTGCACCTGCATATGTGAGCATGCACAGGTGCTGGAAGAGGAGTGCCATTTTTGGGTGTGCCCTATATGCTCCCCCCTGTTGTGTTCAGTGCTTCGACAACGCTCCTGTGGACCTTAACTGCACAGGTGTCAGCATACACTCAGCATTTCCTAAAGAGCACAGATAGATCCGTAACGGCCATTTCACCATCTGCTGACCAGACTCAATATACCTCAATTATTCATACCCTGAAAGACAGACAAACACTGGGTCAATGGAGATAAGGGAACACAGGAGGGAAAAGTAAAGTGAGGGAAATGAAAAAGAGAAAAGGGCAGAGAGAACGGATAGGGGGATGATTGAATATAGATGGTCAGAGAAATGGGGAGAATTCATGGAACGTAACACCAAAGCAGCACTGAAGGAGAAAGGATAAAAGTCATATCTATACCTATACTGAAAGTACTTACACTTGTATCCAGGGTCAGCCTTTAAGCAGAATTTAAATGATTTAAAATGATAAGTCATTGGCTAATTTAGTTGTTTTAAGGTTTCATAAAGGATAAAAACAGAAAAAAGGGGTCACATGTAGTTTAAGGTCTGATGCTAAGTCAGTGTGTGACATGTTAACTCAAAAAAATTTAAATACCTTGGTGGTTGACAGGAAGGACGTTTTGGAGATATTTTCCAATCCTGCTTCTATTATTGATTTATTCATACCTTAAAAATCGGGTTCAAAGGGCAAAGGGAAAAGTTAAATAAGGAAAGTGGGGGGAAAATGGCAGAGAGGAACGGACAAAGGGGCTGCTTGAATGTAGATAATACGTGTCAGAAATGATGGAGGGAAAGGAGATCAAGGACGCGTGTGCAGGAATGAGAGAAAGAGGGATGGAGGTGAACTCTGAACTTAGTGGGCTCGAGCTGAACTGGAATGAGAAGAAGAAAAAAATGACTGTGAGTCATGCTGGCTTCACTTTAGAGGCCAGGTGAGAAGAGTGCCTTCATTACATACACGGAGACCCAGCATATATAGATACACATGCTGGATGTCAATTTAACAGCACATGCTCATCATTGCACATTCACCCACATAAATCTTTGGGAATATGGTTGAAAAAAATTGGATGCACGTGCACTTTTGTGCAAATGCGCACACATACATATAGTAGACATTGTCATACCAGTGGGAGACCTGTTTCATTTTACCTCCATGATTACGGAGTGTGATTTAGTTGTGAAGCCAGACATCTGAATTTGCTCTGAGCTCAGACGCGGGCATATCTGCCCAGCGTGAAGACTGGAATGGTAAGACAACGAATCACTCAGATCACAGTGCATTCATGGGTCTCTGTCGGAGGGTTTTGCGTGGATGTAAGTCTTTGCTTGGGCATTTGTGCGTTTGTGTTTTCTTAAAAGTCTTATCCAGCGTTACCTCTCAATATTTTCTGTACGCAAATGAGACTTAGTCAAGACAACAGCGTCTACGTTTGGTCACAGAAAGAGAAAAACGATACACTGTTTGGGAACTGTATGCCACAGTTCCATAATATTTCTTCCTCCCATTATTATTTTTTCACCTTTCCACCATTATTTTTAAATATTCCCTTTTGGAATGAAATAACACGTGGCTGCCTCAATTATTGATTTCCATCCTTTGGATTCCCTCTGCATAAATGTAGGAATTGACTTGGATGTTTTTTGGAAACCAAGGACATTTTTTCTTTTGTATAAAAGAACAAAGGAATAGAAGTGGGACAGAAAAGAAAGGAGAAATGACTCTTAAATCTTAAATTTGGTATGAATTTGGAGGAGTATGCAGGAGCGCCTTGAGTTTGGCTTGTATGTGTGGGAGTGATTATGTGTTTGCTCCAGTACCTGCAGCACCTGCTATTTCAGCCGTCCTACAGTTGGCAGAAATAGCAGTAAACCCTTCCATTCTTCTATTCCATCTTCTCACCCTGACTGCTTCTGACTTTTTTCCCCCGCTGCCTTTCTTCACTCCAGCTTGTCTGTCTCAAAGCGCCGATTCCGTCTTTCCACGATCTGCATCTAACCACGAACCGCACAACGCAACTACCCCACCCTACCCGGCCCCACCCCCTCCCTATCTTTTTGTATCTTTCTGTATGGATGATAAGGCTGGTAGGTGTCGTGCTATGTAGGATTTATATACACACAAACACACATGCACAATGTACATCTCAAATCATTAGCAGCCTTTAATTCTGTTGTTTTAAGTCTGTTTAAGAGACAATATTCTCTCATTTCATTCAAGGAATATTATGTTATGTGAGAGATTTGGCGGCCTTCAAGTAAAATATAATTTTTTCTTAACCTGAACATTTTGATATTTGCTATGATAGGTAGAAATGTCACATCCTATGGAAAGGCATCCATACATACTTCAGTGAACAAAAGAAAATTTAAAAAGGACAGCTCACCTGCCAGAAGTGAAATACATGTTCTGTTAAATCGTGGTTGATCCTGTCTATAGATGATAATTTTTTTATAAGTAAGTAACACACATACGTGCTATATTTGCTAATTTTTTATGACATGAAATTGCCTCACTTTGCAAAAAGCTCATGGTGCTGTGTGATGCTGCAGGTGTGCGATAAAATTCAGGAGAAAAACTCAGAATAACACATTTATGAACACTTTATTCTTTAATAGCTGTAAAATTGCAGATCAAAGTGAAAACTTAACATACATGAAAGGCGCTTGGTGATTTTTGGAGAGGACGGCGTGCTCCTCAGGCGAGTAAAGGAATGCAAATGTATGTTTTGCACTTGCTGTGATATTTATGGAGCAGTGCCGCTGCTGAAATGTTGAAAAAGCCCGATGTTCAGACTTTGTCCTGTGTGCTGTAAAGGAGGGGCTTTGAGGCTTCCATGAGTTACGATCGTGAGACATACTGAAAGCAGTGATTTAGGCCACAAAAAGGATGTTTTTGTCCTTCTTTTCCTGTCATATTTTTGCTCTTCACATTCTGTTGCAAATGTATTTTTCTGTCACCCCAGTTCCATTACTTTTCGACTTTTCGTTTCTTTCCCTATGCATGCAAATATACATAGTAATAATTCCTTATTTAGTGGTTTTTCTTATGATTCTCTAGAATAAATTCATAAGATTGCAGAGGTTGTCAGATTTCAGCTAAACACTGCTTGAACCTTTTACACAGGGTGACTCAAGGTAATGTTGCTACTGGTAACCTAAAGTCGTGCTGAGGCAGTGTCAGCTTCATGGTTTGTCTCAAGGCACCTGAGTGGGTGTTACCAGGTGCATTGTGCTAGAAAAGTATTCAAAAAACAGTTTTATGCTTCAGCACAATAACCCTAACCTTCTTTTTGTGCTTTTACACGTCTAGTTGAATTAATGAAGGTTTCCGGACCACTTGCTGATTTATCTCTGGGCTTATTAAATCTTTCCTATGTGAATAATTGCGTGAATATCTTAATCAAACAAATGTTTTGAGATTAAGCAATTTAATATTTACTACACACAAAGCTGCACTAATTACTGTTTTGGGGGTTTTGTTGTTTTTATCCATCAGTCAAAGTTGGAGCATTTAAAATTAAAAATATATAAAAAAAATGTTGATGTTGATTCCAAAATATAAAAATTTCCAGTGCAATACATATTATTAAAAGCATAAGGACAACAGAGTAAAAATAATTAACTTTTTTTAATGGGACAAATAAAAACACATCCTAATTTATTTATTTATTTATCTAAAACATTTAATTGATGTCTGTTTTTCCACATCAAGCAGCTTGCTCTGCCTACCAGTCTTTAGGAATTATACTTATTTTAATGATTAAATATTCCATCCATCCATCCATTCGCTTCCGCTTATCCTTTTCAGGGTCGCGGGGGGTGCTGGAGCCTATCCCAGCTGTCATAGGGCCTATCCCAGCTGTCATAGACCTGTCCAGGGTACACCCTGGACAGGTCGCCAGTCTGTCGCAGGGCCAACACACAGGGACAGACAACCATTCGCACTCACATTCATTCGCACATTCACACCTAGTGACAATTTGGATTATCCAATTAACCTATCCCCACAAGCTGCATGTCTTTGGACGGTGGGAGGAAGCCGGAGTACCCGGAGGGAACCCACGCAAACACGGGGAGAACATGCAAACTCCACACAGAAAGACCTGATGATGGAATTGAACTCAGGACCTTCTTGCTGTGCGGCAACAGTGCTAACCACCGTGCCACCGTGCTGCCTGATTAAATATTTAAAAACAAAAAAGAGCCTTCTATATGAAGGGTGGTTGTTGCCAAGTAAATGCAGAAAGTCAGTTAATTTCAGGCTTGGCCATTGGATCCCAGACCATTTTAAGGACCAAAGTGCCCTTGAGAAAGACACTTGAACCCCAATTTGCATCCCTGAAAACAATGCAACCCTGTCTGGGAGAGTTCAGTTTACTGTTATAGCTAAAAACATCTGTATCTAAGCAGACAGACTGCTTAAAGCAACTGGCTTGTAATTGAAAATGCAAGCGTTAATAATTCCATTTTAAAAGTTGGATGGAGAAATATGAGAGCGAACAGTCTGTGTGAATTGTTCACTGAATGGTCCAGAGTGCAGTCACGTTCTGTGCCTCTCTATAAGGAAATGAGACAAAAGACATACTAAAAGCATTTGGAGCGGAGAATGAAACCGAATGGTAACTAATATGTCAACAGAGCATAAATATCACACAGTCCAATTCACTAGCGCGGACCCAACCTCCAAATATGAATAAAAAGTATTTGTTGATAATGTAGCAAGAGACCTCGTTGAGGTCTGGCGGTGGTTCGTCGTCATGACAGATCCCATTGATACCTTTGGAGGAAGCTAATAAAACAGGGGAATGAATGGTGGGTCAAAGAGGAATTTACAGACTTACGACTGAAAAGGAGTGTTTGGGTTGCGGTCTCACTATCTCCAGTCGTTGAATTGTTTTGGTTTACACTCAGCAACTGCAACATGAACTTACTTGCTTAAAACCTCAAGTCCAGTAAATGTATTGATCAGGGTATGGGCGTGGCAAGGGAGCAGATTTTCAACGAGACTCATTTTGCTTCAGCCAGCCAGACAGACCAAGTTCTGCTTGGGCTCAGTCAAACTGTGTGACTGTAATTATAGAGTGGCTGAGATCTGGCAGGACTGGGAGTGTTTCAGACATCACCATTTCCTCCCCATCCATCACATTCAGCCAAGCGGAACTAGGCCTCAGATGCCCCGCAAAATAATCATTCCTATGCAACTGCCCTGACAGCAGCATCCATTCAATAACACAGCTGATCAGAAATGATAATAGCAATCATGCCACTGCATATTTTAGAGGCTGCAGCCTGGCCGTGTGTGTGTGAGGTGGCGGATGAGGTAAAGCGTTCGAAATAAGTGATTTTACAGGAGATTATGAGCATGTGTCTCAAAGTTTGTGTAGGAAGGAGTGAATAAAGGTGCCAAGACAGACCACTGTTAGTTTACATGAAATGTCCATTCTATTGACTTCAAGGAAAAGACCCAAAGGTTGAAATGCAAATATCCTCATTAACGCAGAGGGATTTGAAACCGCCTTTGGGAAGAAAAAAATACTATCTGGATTGTGATTACTGTCGGCAGTGAGCTTTGCAAAATGAGAAGAGTGTCTTTCAGAAGGGGCATAAAGAGTTCAATCCCTATCTCAGCTTCTCATGTCCACCTATAATCCACTGTCCTTCTGAGACCTTGGCCTTTACAAACCTGTCAATGTGAATTTCACCCGCACGCGTACCATTTCTTTTTCCTTTCTCTCTCTTTTTTATCAAAAGCCAGGATGTATTCAGGGGTAATTATTAAAGAAAAATCTTTATAGGTACACTTTCCCTCCTTTAGTTCAATGTTGTGTTGTCATGAATAACAAATAGGCTCATTACTGAAATGCCCATCCCGAGCTTGTAGTAATAAAATCAGCCTCATGCTTGCCTCCGCCCACACGTTTCAGCCCTGCAATGATAGATGAACGGACAACTCGTTGTTAGAAAGTGCTCAAAAACATTTCAGCCTATAGGCGCTTGAGGGTGTAGACTTCAACAAAGCATCCTATCCAAGCATAATTTAGCCCTACGATTATTTGGGTAACACTTAAAAAAAAAGAACCTCATCAACTAAATTACTTCAAATGCTAAATTCAACACCAAAGGCATTAACTGAAAAGGGCTAAAAAAAAAACCAAACAAAAAAAAACTGTTGTAAACTGCATCAACAAAGTGGAGTCGGGTTAAAAGTTTAGGGGAACACAGTGGTGTTGAAGTGGCTCCATTTGATTGTAGCTTTCTACATCTCTTGCCTTGGGTCCTGCTGTAAAAGCCCATCGGCAGACTGTGTAATGGCTGTTTTGATGGACATTCAAGAAATAGTTGCCAGACACTCATCTACTATTTGCAGTGGCATTTTGTAGACCTTTCAAGGCTGTGGAGATATAAATGTGGAAATGCTCTGAGCTGCTCATCACCCATCTGTGTGCAGTATGTTTGAGCATGGAGCTGTATTAACTCGTGCTGATAGATTTGAAAAGCAGTTTGTGAGTGTGACTCCACTGAGAATCAGACAGCAGGCTGGAGGTTAAAGATCAGCTGAATATTGGCTTCTCTGCTCACATCTTCTGCTTGTGTGAATTGACTGATGCTGAATGATGATCTAAAAGTAGTCAAGTTCTCCCTTTGTGCGTGTGTGTCAGAGTTGCAACCCGACCTACTCGTACCAAATGTCCAATTTTAAAACTGAAGGTAGAGGTACGGTGGAGTCATGATAAAACCTCTGTGGGTTGTACATATTTTTTATGTGCAGCAAAGCTCCTGAAGCAAATAGGGGAATGAATGCTCAGTAAATCCTAAATCCACACATGAATTATAGACAGTGTCGGGAAAAATAAGGTGGGGTACTGAAAAGTTGGGCTTTATCACTTGTAGAACACAACTGGAAATGTCCCTTTTTTTGTTTAAGGCAAGAGTGCTGGAGGCATAACACAGGATGGCCAGTCATTACGAATGGGTGCAATTGGACATCGTACACAGAATTTCTATTACAAACCTGACGATCCCCCTGTCTGTGTTCTTACAACCACCTCTGTTGGTTTATGTAAAGGTCAGGGTTGCATTGTGTGTCTGGAAACAACTTTACATAGACTTGCAGAGAGTGAGGGAGAAGGTGAACACTGCAGAGGGGCTAAACACATGGCTCTCAATTAGAGATCAGATATTCTAATCTAGCTGGTCAACGTGTTTTCTCCGATATTTGCAACATTGGAATGATTACAAAATGAAGTTTACACCTGTTTTAATGCGTCACCCAATCACAATTTGCTCACTGTCTGTCACATAAAAATTGCATTTCAATAACTGCTAATTATTTTTCAATATTGGCAGCATCACAAATGCTGAATTGTGCGGAAATAAAGTTCTGAGACTTCTGAGACTCTATTCAACATTACAAAATTCCTGTCATGACCGGTGGTCTAGGAACTACATTAAGATTTAGTTTCCATTCTATAAAAAAATAAGTTTCTCATTTCCTTAAGGTAGCTTCTTATACTGCCCCAACCATGCCTCCTCCAAATGACTCATTACTCCAGCCCATTTGGCCCATTATTTTCCACAGATGTTACATCCTTGTTCTGATTGGTTATTCCTCCCATCTCTGCTTGTCCCCAGCCCAATATTGGATGCTGTAGTCCTCCAGAGCAAGACTGTGGCCATCTGAGCTGCTCTGTGTTATTTTAGTCTTTGAGGATAATGGCAAGAGATCAATGTGATGGATGGCTTTTATGAGGGCAGAGTATTGATGGCTTGATGGCAGTGAGCTGAGGCTGTGGGAAGGGGAACATCAGTCTGAATACATTACCCCCACCCTCTCAACCCTCCCCCTTTTTCCTGATTCCTCCCCATTCCTGTTTTTTCTTTTATTTATCACTCTGTATTTTTTCCCCCTTTTCTCAACCCTCTCTTCTCCAGCTCAGCAAGCTGTAACTGGTCATTAACACAAACATTAAGAGCTCTATGAATCCATAGCTCCTCCATCTCCTTGCTACTGCCCATAAAACAGAGCAGCAATAATGACACACACAATAGCCACACTTGACAATCAGGGGCAGGGGACAAGTGTCTCCTATATTAATGGTAAAAGCAAAGCTATTAGAGGGGTGCCGGTGGTTACTTTAATTGGCTTACAAATAAGTGTTGAGTTAAAAGGTTCTCGGTATTTGACAGTTTTTCATCAGCAAAAAAAGTTTAAGTTCAGTTAGTTTGGTAATGACAAAATATGAATTAGGTGATGCAAAACTGTGTAAAATAAAACTAACTGAGAGTGAGCTCATTTTATAGAGGCACATAAACACGCTAGTAAGTGAAAATTGGCATGTGCATGCAAATACTCAGGATATAAAAACATCAGTGGACATTAACAGAATTAAACTCCATAAAGCATGCGATGGCTATTCAGCCATCGCATGCAGTCACAACTTCATACATTCCTCCTTATTACTGTGCAGGCTCCCTTTGTGACACCAGGGGTGGGGGGTATCTTGGGGTGTCTGGTATACATTGGATGCTTCCTGTGGATTTTGGGATGCAGGTGGTATTACTTTTTTGCTCCCCGTAATAATAAATAAAGATACAGGCAATATAATTTTCTTTTTACATTGTATACATAGATGTACACTTAGCCATTCATTAGTGGCTACTGCTGGGTTGGTCCCCAGTCTTCACAGACTCTTCATGGCATAGATTCAAGAAGGTGCTGAAAACATTCCTCAGAGCTTTTGGTCCATATTGACTTTGTAGCATCACACAGTTGCTGCAGATTTGTCAGCTGGACATCCATGATGCCACTTTCCTGTTGCACTACATCACAAAGTTGTTCTATTGGATTGAGATCTGGTGATTCAAAGGCCATTTGAGTACAGCGAACTCATCATGTTGAAAAAAAAGCAGACAGAGATGATTTGATGATTTTTTGCAACGTGATGCCTTTTCTCCCCAGAAGCAGGCACCAACATGGGTACACTGTGGTCATAAAGGCATGGGCAGGGCGAGCAAGTGAACTCACTTTAGCTGCCAACACCAACACCAGCATGAACTATTGATACAAGGCAAAATGAATCAATGCTTTTATGTTGTTTACACCAAATTCTCAACCTACCGACGCAATGTTGCAGCACAAATCAAGACTCATCAGGCCAGGCAACAGTTTTCCACTGACCAGTGTGAACTGGACAAAGGTAACTTCTGTTCTTAGGTGTAAGGAGTGGCACCTAGTGTGGTCTTCTTCTGCTGTAGATGTTCATTTTATTTATTTATTTTTATGTGCACGCTTAATTCTGATATGCATTTCTGTGATTAGAACAGGTGTTTAGATGTATGGGTTGTTTCTATTTGAAAAAGTCAAATCTGTATTTATTGGTGGTCTGAGAAAGAGCCTCTGGCAAGAATACACAGATGCTACGAGGCAGATACATTTGGCTTAAATGATTTAAAAAGCACAGAAAGCATAGAAATACTGTAACAGTGGGGGCCGAGACACCATATTAACATGACTTTGTTCCTGAGTGCATGCGTCACATCTCTGAAAATAGTGGGAAAATTATCCTCCTAAGATCCGAACTCTGACATGACATGCATTTTTAATTTCTTTTTGATATTTGGGCATATTGGGGCCCGATTAATGTAAAAACAAAGAATTACCAGTTGTTGTTTTTTTTTTTACCTTATTTTTGTTTATAAGAAAAATGAGAGCCACATATGAGGATATTCGTTTAAAATTTTGATAGAACAGTAGCAGTATAATGTTTTCCTAAGTGGATATCAGGCCCATGTAGAGCAAAATTGAGTATTTTAGTCTAAATAACCCAAAATGTGATGTCCACACATGTGGACGCCAGGTCCTAGGAGGTTAAAGACATGCCAAATATTAGTTATATACCTGTCTTAATGCTCAAAATAATCAAATGTTTTGGACTATAGAAGTAGAAGAGTGCCTCAAGCTTTGTGCAGCAAAACAACAGCTAGCAAATCAATATGTGGTTGCTAAACCATCAAATTATCAGCAGCACCTTTTCCAAGCACACATAAACACACAGGTATAACAAAGCACTGAAAAGAGCAAAGAGGGAACTGGGTCACAAAGTTTGATTTCGACTAACTAATGCACCTATTATTAGTTTTGGTTGTCTTTAGACAGCCGTGACAGCACATATCTACTGAGGAGGAGAAAGATATAGTTCATTATTATATGAGCCAATGAATTTCTGGACAGACTCTAGATGGGCATTATCGGAGACGCCTCAGGCTCCTCTCTGGCGTGAAAGATGGTGGTCATTTGGCTAGACAAGAGGCGGTGAGGACCCCCTCCTAGACTGGAGCAGACGGGTGCAGAGGAGCCTGGGGCTGGCTGTATTAATGAACAGGCAGCGCTGAAAGGGACAGGTTTCTGTAATGCTGATGAATGGTCATTACAGAGCAGAGACGGGAGAAGAGAGCACAAGGGGAAGAGAGGAGAGGGGAGAAGAGTAGAGTGAAGTGGGCACACAGGGAGCAGCAGTGAAAAAAGGCTTTAATTTGCACCTCAGATTTCTGTAAACTCGTTTATCATGTCAGCAGTGCCACTGTTCCTCACGTGCCTTCCCACTCCATCCTCTACATGCCCTTACTAGACCCAACCATTTTTTGTTTGTTGCCAGATGTTTCCACATATTCTTTGTGCCAAATGGTTTTATTACCTGCGCTGGTTTTCAAACAGCAACATTCGACGGCTCACATTTATCAGCTCTATCTCGCCTTACATCATTTTATGGACTTTTTTCCATCATTTGACTGGATGTTGCGGCTGTGTGTGAAGAGCCAATATCTTCTCCTCTCTATTAAGCTTGATTGAGCAGCTGGAGTTTTAAAGGTCATAAGAAGGAGGAAGCACGGGGAGATATATGCACATAAGAAACATGAACTGACTTGAGGCCCACTCAGTCCACTATAGACCTCATTAACTTCTCGCCTTCAGCTGTTTGGATCATTGGTGTTGGGAACTTTGAAGAAATAAATCTTTGTGCCAAGCAGTTGCTTCAAATGGAAGCAAAAAATAGTGTATTATTATAAAGATTGAAATTGATCTAAGGAAAATAAAAAAATGAAAAAGTGTTTCAGATCATTTTCTCAAAATATTCCACAAAATATTTATTTGAATTCACTGGTGCTTTTATGTAACTCTTTTTTTTGGGTCTGTGGGCTCTGCTGCTGTATGCCTCTTAAAAATACTGTAACTAATTAAAATATTGCACACTGAATATCAGTGGATTGCCACTAACAGTTTTTGCAAGGCCAGCTTTTGCACAGCTGGACGGTTACTCAGATGATTTCAAAGCAAGCTTCTTCTATTTTTTTTTTCTGTGATTTCTCTGCCTGATTCTCAGTGAATCCAGCCAAATGTTAATGGCACGTTTTTAGCATGATTTGGTGCACTGAGTTAATTCCCCAAGGGGCTTCTGATGCTCATCCAAGACCCTTTCTGGGTCACACCTGCAAAAAATGGCCTGCAGTGAAATTCAGTTCAGTATGCACTCAAATGGCTTTCCATCCATCCTTGGCTCTCGTGAAGTCCCTGCCTGTCTAATTGTAATTCAGCAGTGCTTAATCTTGAATTTGTTACACACTATATTTTGTAATGTATCGTCTCAATGCCCAGCGAAACTTGGCATCGACAGAAAACGATATTGCATCCAAAATCATGCCTTGGTTTGCGCTTATGCAGTGGGAGAGCACATCCTACAGCTGTGAGCCTACTTAATAAACAAGACAATAAATTGTTGCTTTGCACTTGAGGAATTAGTTGTTTTTTTTTTAAAGTAATACATTTGTGTGTCATCAGTGGATGAACAAGCCCCAATAAGCTGATGCATTTTTCTCAGTCCAGGAAGAGGACTCAAGTTAGTGCCTTAGGGAAATTACTGATATGTGTATGAATTCTCTGTGGCTCTGCCAATATTAGCATTCTCTATCAAAAAAGAGTGAGCACTGCAGCCTTATAGCAGATGATTACTTATCAGCCATGTGGACTTCTTTCTCTCTTCTCTGTCTTTCTGTAGTGGGAGGAGGTGAGTGGCTATGACGAAAACCTCAACACCATCAGGACGTACCAGGTGTGCAATGTCTTCGAACCAAGTCAAAACAACTGGCTCCTCACAACCTTCATTGATCGCCGCGGAGCACAGCGCATCTATGTGGAGATACGATTCACCGTGCGCGACTGCAGCTCCATCCCAAATGTCCCCGGTTCCTGCAAGGAGACGTTTAATCTCTACTATTATGAAAACGATGCTGTCATTGCCACTAAAGGCACAGTCTTCTGGATGGAGGCCCCCTACCTCAAAGTGGACACCATTGCTGCTGATGAAAGCTTCTCACAGGTGGACTTTGGCGGACGCCTGATGAAAGTTAACACAGAGGTGCGAAGCTTTGGTCCGCTGTCTAAAAATGGCTTCTACCTGGCCTTTCAGGACTATGGGGCCTGTATGTCTCTTCTGTCAGTCAGGGTATTTTATAAGAAGTGTCCAAGTGTGGTCCAGAACTTTGCAGTCTTTCCAGAGACCATGACAGGGGCTGAAAGCACTTCCCTGGTCATTGCTAGAGGGACCTGCATCGCAAACTCAGAGGAAGTAGATGTCCCTATAAAGCTCTACTGTAACGGAGATGGAGAGTGGATGGTTCCTATCGGTAGCTGCACTTGCAAAGCTGGGTTTGAACCTGACAATGGCAATGTCTGCCGAGGTAAGTGGATTGATTTTTTTCTGTAAAAAAACACCATGGTTGCAGTACTTACTGGGCCCTATGTACATTTTCTTTCTTTTTCATTATTCAATCTTTTAAAGAGATGGACTCCTCAGAATAGAACAGATCAATTCACCTTAGTCTGTTGGCATTAATTTATTCTGTTTTGGTGTCACATACAACAGGGCATCGTGTTACCTTTGGTCACAGGTCTTCCACTCTAGTGTAATGGCTGAATTGATTGTGTTTCATGTTTTGCAGCTTATGATACACCATACTTTTTCTTTAATCACATCTAACTCCAGGGAACTAAAAAGATACATTAGCATTGAGTTGTAATCTGCTGTGAATGTCAGCCTTTTGTCCATCCTACCTTTCAGATGACAAAAGGTTTGATTCTGCCTCAGTGTGATGTGCTGATGAATACATTCTGAGGAATAGATAATAGCTCATATCTAAAAGGAAGGTTGAATGGGCTTTTAGTTCAAGCTGTCACTTTCTGTTTTTGCGTGCCCTCTAATGCACCTTGTTTTTCTGACAGGCACATATACAAACAGAAAATTTGCTCAAGGTGTCTGACGATAATGCGAGTGGCTTGAGGCTCTTGGTGTGGCAAAGTATTGGTTGGCCTGCCTCTCGGGGTTAGTTGGAAAGTGTGTGGAGCTTAGATAAGATTGATTTACCCACATCTGGTCTGATCAATAAACAGATATAAGTGCCACATATCTACAAAGCACACTGTGTGTGACTGTGTCTACTGTATCCTTCTCACATTGCACCATGTCCTGCGCAAAACCCACCTACACACTAACGCACATCATAACAAACACACAAAGTCCTTGCCAAAGATTGGATGACTTTCGAATGAAAAAAACAGGGCAGAAGTTAAAAGGCTGTGCTTAGGTTGATGTAAAGTCTTAATTTAGTTTCAAATTTTTACACCATTTGTCAATATTATAATTCTCTTTACAAATAAATTGTAATCTGTGTATTCAATGCTTTAAATGCATAAGATAGACTCTTGTTTATCTTGTAAATAATTAAAGTGATCGGCTGATCAGCGACTTTGATTTATCCAATATTCACTTCTCTTAAGTAAGTGCAATTATCAATAATCAGGGGCTCAGTTTGCTAACAGATCATGCAAATTTAGAATAAAATCCAGTTAGGCCAAAAAACATGGTCAACAGTCTAATGTTGCATTAAAAGCTGATTCCTCTGATGTCCATCATGTACTTGCATGTACTGGACAAAATCACTTAAATCAAATGCTAAGACTGCCCATTGAGATTGGTACACGCAATATATTTAATGTTAAATTATTTCACTGAAAAAAATGTCCTAAGTATGTTTTTTTGTCTTTCTTTTTCTTTTCTTAAACGTATGTGTTTGTGATGTATTGGTCTGCAATATAAAAACAAAAACACAACAAAATAATTATAATAAGCAAAATAAAAACAAACTACACATTGTCAGCACCTTGAAGCCACGTGGCCTCGATAGAGTACTCGCTTACAATACTACAGTCAGACCGAGCCATTTGTGCTGAATATTCAGAAGTCCACTGAACATGCTCCTGGTTGTATATTGACCTAACAACCCTTCTTTGTTACTGGACTGCAGGCTCCTGAACGTCTTGGTCTCAGGGTCTTATCGATAGGCGAGTAGCTCTCGTCACTGTGATCATTCTTGACATGAAGATTGGATCATTTCAAGCCTGTTAACAGACTTCATCTTGATGCTAGTTTTGCTTCATGTTTACATTGATTATTTGTTTATTCGTGTTAAATTCTGACTCACTAATCATGCTGTTGGCATGTGTGGCATGTGCATGAGCATGCCATGCACTTGTGTTCCTATGAAGTGTAGGAATTTTAATTCAAATGAACCAAATAACCTTGCCTGTCCTCTAGCGCTGACAGTCTCATAGTCTTTAATGGATGTAAACTTACACTGATCCTTGTCAGTCTTTTCTCCGTGTAGCGTAACTTTGCCTCTTTCCCCATTATTTACCTCAGGCTTCTACACACTTACTGCAGAATAACTGGAATGTTAGTAAGAGGGTTATTGTGGCTTGTGTTAGTGGAAGTTACCACAAACACGCATGTTCATGTACAGACAATGGTCTCACTGTAGAAATTGCTCTACAAAGACCACTAATTCCTACAATCCTCCAGACTTCCTTCTCTAGTACATTTCCAGCTAAGATAATCATCTCATCTCTCTCTGATGGAAATGCACTACTTAGCAGTGCAGGGACTTCGAAATTCTGGTCAATACTGATGTTTGAAATTTCATCCAGTGTTGAAGCCTGTTTTTGTTCTATTTGTGTTGTTTTTGTTTTCCCGCTTTGGTTCATATTGCACTGCCTAAACTCAATGTCTAAATGTATGCCTAGTATTGTTATGGAAGCTAATGAAATCAGCCTATACTAAGAGGAAATTTCTGGGGTCTGTAGCTTAACAAGAGTTGACAGTAGTATGAACCTGTAAGGCCTCGATCCCACAGGTCTCCAGACCAGTAGGTAACCCCTACAAAGAAAACCTTTTTGCCATTTTTTGGACACTCGTAGGTTTGCTGTTTTTGCCCGTATTTTGTGTGGAAGATACAATTTCTCTGTGGGAGGAGGTTTCATTACCGTTTCATTACTGTGTGGCGAGTGTTTGCAGATATATCAGCATATTCCACACAAAATACAGGCGCATGCAGTAATCTGCTAGTAAAGAGGTTTTAGGTGAAGCAAACTACTCAGAAATCTTTGTGGAATATACATTTTTCCGTCTGAACTAGTGGTTACCAGATGATTGCCAATCGATCTCTAGGACTGTGAGACTGTGGCCTAAAATGTTGTGTTGGTTGACCATAGTCGTCAGCACAAACACTGACTTGACAAAAAAAAAGGCCAGAGTAGAAATAGATGATCTAACCCTTTCTAGCTCAAATAACTAGCTCTCTCTCTGGAGTCAGTTCCCCTCTCATCTCCACTGAGAGTCCCCTCCAATCCCAACCTTTTTATTTTTTGTGCAGTTTCTTTTCATGGACTAGCAATCCATTATTTAAACAGGGAAATCTAACCTTAAAGTGCTTGTGGAAGCTCAGTTCTATGGGCAGCCAATCAATTGGGGGGTTGGTGCAATAACACAGCCTCAGCATTGGGTCAGAAGTAATTGCCCATTAGCGATGAAGGAACAGGAACAAAAAGAATATAAGAGCATGTAGTTTCATGCTGGAATAATTCCCCTCATTGATACCAACAAAACAAAACGGTATTGCTTAGAAAAAGGAACACAGTAGTACTGTGTACAGTCTGGTAAAGTGTGGAAAATTTTCAATTAGTGCCTTTATTATGTAGCTCTTGAGACACAAATTAATGTAATTTGCCTGATTTACCAAAACCTAAGAAGGTAAAAATTTGTTTCTGCTTATAGTGACATGAAAACGAAAGTGCATTTATTCTAGCTATTCATCTGTATATTACATATTATACCCACCATACCAAAACTTCTGTTAGGTGGATCATCATTTTGAATAGTTGTCCTTTTACATGGAAAGCCAGTTTTTTGAATTGATAAATGATGGTTTTATTTCTACTTTTTTTGGAAGTTCTTTGTCGTGACAGCAGAAATAACGCTTGGGTTTTTTTTGCAGGTTTAATATGTGCGTTTCAGTGTTGTTTCAGGGCATGTGCGAGCTTCCCAGCACCTGATTGCTCTTTCATTAATCTATATGTTTTAATTGTTGTCAGGTAGCGTGTTGTGTATGTGTTCGGTTGAGCAGAGAGACCATGTAGAGTTGTTGTGCTCTGTAACGATGATGCCAGCATGCCATCCTCATTACCAGCTCCCCAGCCACTACGCAAGCCATTTGGGTATCCCCCACTTTTCCTCTCCCTCTTTCTCTGTTCCTCGCTCTCTTCCCCTTAGCTTTGTAAGCAATCCGCTAAATATTTTATCACCTCCCTGTTAAATCGAGCGAGACACTCCAAATAAGACCCCGCTACCTCTACCAATACAAAGCTTGTCTCGGCTCAAGAGTCCTAAACAGGCTCGTAGGATGGTTTCACTGACCCTTCTTAGAACTGGTGTCAAGGCCCACCTGAGGAGTAATTGATGGAATCACCTCGATTGTGCTGGCTTTGCGTCATGTGTTTTGTTTTGAGTCTGTCTAAGCATTGATCATTTTAATGTTCCGTATTTTTTTATTTGAAGTAATTAAAACACCACAGAAACCTAATTATTCTGTTGTTTAAGCTCTTAAAAGTGGACGATGTGGCATAGTTGCAAATTATCCTCTATGAAAACCAATTCAAAACTTTCGAGTGCTTATTCTTAATTTTGGTGTTAAAACTTTATTTCCTGTGGGGAGCCAAATTTTCGTTGGGCTGACAAATGTCCTCTTCAGGTCTATAAGGCTAGCTATATTTTGTTTAATTTTGTAATTGGTTATTCTCAAAGTTTCGTCTGTTTTTACTCTTTAGGGGCCATATGCAACACACATAGCTGTTCAGACTCTCCCCACCTGTGTGGATGTGGAGATTTGTGTGGGCCCAGGGAATCGCAAAAAGTCTGGAATTGAAGCATTGCTATTGCAGCTACTGATTGCTTTCAATTGGATGTGGACGGGTTATGAATGAAATGGGGAAAATGAGAATTTGACTGGTTAATTTCATTATCTGTGGTACTATATGAATTCCCAGAATTTTGCTCCATACTATCCATCCATCCCTCCATCCATCCTATATTCCAGTGCAGTGACCATAAGTATGTATTTATTTACTTGAGTATTTATGTCATTCCTCACCCGAGCAGTCCTATAGGCTGGCACGCCAATATGAATTCTCTCATATTTTCTCTCACTGTTAGGCTCCAGCAGGCTTTTGACATGCTGCCACATTAATATTACAAATATTCAAATAACTTTATTTAACATTCAGCAGGCTGACAGTGGCAGCAGGAGATTCACAGCCCATTGAGCAAGAGCGCTTCCCTGGGCTAAGTGCCGATTCATCATGGCTGCCTTACTCCTGTCTAATGGCTGCCATCATGGGGCATGAGCACACACACTAAGAAAAACATATTACTTCTACCACGTGTGCATTTTTAAAAATGTTAAATGTAGTGATGTGGGCGCATTTATCACATTATTAACCTTAGCCTAAAAGCTTATAAATCCCCATATATCCCAATAGGGTTCATTGTCACGGACATCAATTAGCAGGCTTATTTCTCTCTAGAGAATAAAGAGCTCTTGCTCAGAGTCTAGCAGTAGAAGCACATTCATAAACTGAATCCATCCGACCAGTATTTTAATCTTAAAGTTCGGTTTCGCAGGCTATGCACTACGTTTTTCTGCTCCAGTAAGTTTTTTATTACTTCTTTGTATGGCTTATTTGAGTGTAAAAGATCTGACAGACAAACCCGCAAAGACCTGGTAACCTATTAGAGCCCATTCCATCCCATTTGGCCGTGTCTGCTCCTGTTCCACAGAGTTTACTTCATTTGCAGAGAACCATCCATGTGTACTGAACAAAACACACACACACACACACACAGCATTTACTAAGTCACCTTGAAGCCCAATTAAGTAAGCATCTGACTCTTCCTGTTCCTATTAGTCTTATTGCAGAGAGGGCCGGGGTGATGTGAGGAAAATGGAGGGGGAGGAAGAGACAGAGAAAAGCTTTAAGAAAGAGAAGAGAGTGAAAGACATCTTGTTTCCATGGCTCTCAATAAGCTGAATGGCAGAGAGCACTGGTGAAAGAGCATGACCCAGACAAAGGCCTTTTGAATCTAGGGGCCAAACAGAGTGTTTATAATGACCCGAAGCACAGATGCGCAGCTCTCACTGCAACAACAGACCCGGTCTCTAATGATGCGAGGGGAATCCAAAGATTTTGTTCACACATAATTGAAATAGCCACCACAACCAAAACTGTTCTTGTGGAGGGACACAAACTCCTCCTCCTCCTCCTTATTATTAGTTTTTGCTCCCCTTTCAGCTGTTTTCCTCTCTGTATCTGTCTCTAGTCTGGCTTTCTAACCTTCAGTCACTTTTGGGTTATGGATTTGGCCACTGGGCCTATACTGGGGTTCCTGCTGCCATCTCTCACTTGGTCGTTTTCCCAGATGTGGAACGGGGAACTTATTAGGCGGGCCTGCCTTTGACCCAGGACCCCTTCTAATCTACTTCGCCAAATTCTTATTCAGTTCTCATCGTCTACTTCACAGTCAGCCCTCATACGTACATGTCTCCTCTCCTGCGCTCCACTCCGTGATTGACACCGGGAGCCGAGGCCAACCAGTGGCACAAGGACACAGGAAGACAAAGAACCCCCAGCATTTATCAGATGGCTGGGGCCCTGCCTAATTTGCCTATGTCACCCCCATGACAAAACACAAAAAGCTTTTGCTTTGAAGGGCTTTACTTCACCCTCTCACCCAAACCATGAACCCCATCAATCAAATCTACCAGAATTTCCTTTTTTTTAAATGAATGCACATTTAGGAATTCAATGAAAAACAAAAAGATCACATTTCTATAAGTTTGTATTTCAGTGTGTGTGTTGTCTTCACAAGATACCCAAATGTTAAATGCCAAGAGACACTTCAGCTTGCACGGCATGTGGGAAACTGTATTCCCCCTCATTTTTGTTTTCTTCTTCCACACCTCATCCCTCTGGAATATGCTCCAGCACACAGTAATGAGGCGACACGTTGAGCCTCTTCGCAGAGTACTACCTGCTTTGGAAAGCAGAAACACCAACCCCTCCCCCTTCCATCGTACCTTATTCTCCTTCTAACCTAATCAGTGTCCATCAATATTCACTGTCCTGCTAATAAAACTGTTTGTTTGTCTGTGGGGTGTGATGGCAGAAGGACACATTTCAATTCCAGGAAATTGTCTCATCACTTGCTGGAGGCTATCAGGTGCTCATTGATAGATGTGGATTAGTCAAATTTATGTTGTGGAACTTGTGGACTGACAATCTAATTAGAATTGAATTGCAATTATTGCGGGGCCGATATAGCTCTGTTCGTCCCACCTTCAATGACAACTCGACCACGAAACAACGAGTAATGTCAGGCTGGAAAACATTTTCCGTTTTTCAAGTATGTGAAGTGTACTTAAAAAATTAGAATGTTCTCTAGGGCTGCACAGGGGTGCAGTAGTTAGCTCTGTCGCCTCACAGCAAGAAGGTCTTGGAGTGAAATACACTGGCTGGTGCTTGTCTTTGTGGCATTTGCATATTGTCCCTGTGCCTGGGTGAGTTCTCTCCAGGTGCTCCGGCTTCCTACAGCGGACCAAAGACGTGTGTGCTAGGTTAATTATACATGTTCGGTTCTAAATTGGCTGTAGGTGTGAATGGTTGTTTGCCTCCCTGTGTTGGCTGTGGATGGGCTGGCAAGATGTCTGGGATACCCCACGTAGGCAGCTGGGGGAGACTTTGTGTCATGGCTCGCAAGCTATTCAGTCTCTTTTGTGTGATGCCTGTACACACATTGAGAACCCACACATGTACACGGTTACTAACACTACCACCTCAAGCTGACCTCTGCGTGTCTAATTTCCTAACCTAATCATATTCGCCTTACTTCCTGCACACTTGAAGCAAACAACATTGCATATATACACTGTAAATGCTCCTATGTTTAATCTTTAATCTTTAATTAAACATATGCAAAGAATTATGTCTGTGTAATTTATGTTATGACACCCTGCATTATCCTAAAGTAATTCAGCTCCCCAGGTCGTAACTGAGCAGGCTGTATCAAACACAACCTCACAATGTGCAATTATACATCAATTAGACAACTCCTATAATCTGTATTGCTCTATATCATTGTGTGGATGTAATTACATGTTTTCCTTGACAGTTAAGTCAGCCTGTATTTTACAGGTTTAAGGCTTGTGGTTCTGCTACAAGAAAGGTATATTTTCAGACTGACAAATACAAAGAACACACAAAGCTCAGGCTATTTAATAACTTCTAAGACAGCCTTTTTTTTTTTTATAACAACAACCAATTACACAACTATTATACTTTAGCTGTGAGTGAGTCTGTGTCAACAGGTCTGGTGCTACATACAGGTTGGAGCAAGTGATACAGTATATCAGAATTGATCTCTCCTCATACAGTTTGCACATTGTTGCGCAGTTTGTGTTGTTTTAGTGGTGTACCTCTCACTTTCAGTTGTAACTTTTGACTAATATACAGTATCAGGAAATATGTTTTAATAAAGTAGCTGTATTATTAGGAAGATCAATCAATGTACTCAGGGATAGCTTTACCACTTACCCTCTATCCCCATTTTATGATGTCTATGTGCAGTACTTACAAAATAGAAAGAGCCTGAAAGAACAGAGATGTTATCTCAGTGCTGGGCCAGCATTACTATAGTGCTAGTCCAGGCTGCACAGCGGTATTCTCAAAGAGAATGATATCTGATTAGTCCAGCTATAGCTGACAAACAAATGGATTTGCTGTGTCTAGAATGTTCTCTAGGGGTGCTACATGGGCTGAGATACAAAGACACTGCTTTTGTGATGGGGCCAGTGCGAGGCATAATAAGACCCTTTGGGGAATGAACCAAACACGGAGTGAAAGGGACACAAAAGCACACATGCTCGTACACTCAGTCAATTTCACAATGACTCTCCCTCTATCTCTCTTCCCTCTTTTTCCCTCTACACCTCTTTCTCTCTTGCGTTCCTATAAACTGACCTTTATATTATGGGCTACCGTAGTTGGACTGTCATTATGTGTTTTGGCTTTGTAGGCCTGTTGAGTTTCTTAACTCTCACATAAATTATTGTGTTGGCCAGGTTTCGTGTCGGCCTCCCACTAACAGGACACACAACAAGTATTATCTGTGGATGTACATTCATTTATTTGTGCACGCACATACTATATAAGTATGGCTGTGAGGGCTTTACACCCACTGATTCTTATTCACTCCCTTCCTTGTTTTCTCTCTGTATCTCATCTTTTCTGCCTCTTTAATTCCCCATTTACCACTGTCCTGCTTCTCACTGCTAAGAGAGCAGTCATAGAAGGAGGGTGACAATAGAGGTATTAACCAAATGCATTCTGAGCTGATCTGACTTGTGCAGTCAGTGTGAGGCTTTTACACCCCTAATGCCATGTGAATAGGGCTGCTGCTCCCCAAGAAATGCCTTTATGAGGACTCAGACCGAGGGGCCTTTTTCCTAGCTTTCGTGACCTGGGTCCACAGAGGCTGTGCAGTCCCTTTTTTTTCTCAACACGCAGTTCTTCATTTTCATAGGCACTTAATCTGGATTGGAAGCCTCTCCATTGTGGAAATGGTTTGAGAAGGGAACATCAGCCAGACAAAAGTACTTGTCTTTGGCGAAGGGTGAAGGCTCTCCTTGGCCCTTTTCCTCCCTTTCCATTCTCTCATATAGAAAGTCAAAGCCCCCTGTGGAATATAGATGTGGCAAAGAGGTATGTGAATGCAGACTTCGGAGGGAAAAAAAAGACCTACCCTGCAAAAAGAAAAAGAACAAAAGATTTATCCACTTCTCGCACTATATTTATCATTTGATCCAAGCCAGAAGAGATGCTGTGATGCTGGCTGATAGTAAAGTTTGAGTTTGATTCCTCTAGGTTACAGTGCATAAGACTTTGGAGCTGGAATGTGTAACAAACTCAGACTGAAGCTTTGAAGTGTAATACTGTTGCCCTGGGCTTCTTAGCTCCAGGGTGGAATGAGATTACACCCTTGATCTGTGTTAGCGCCCTCTGATCTGAAGGATTGCAACACAAAGGTGTGTGCATGTGTGTGCGTGTTTAGATTTGCAGACATATGTGCATTTTCTATGTGCTTGACTATGTCTCATTATATGTGTGTTATAGAAAATGTATTAATTTGTACGTAAATGAAATTATTTACCTACGTGTGTGTATATGTACGTGTTTGAATCACCAGTAGATGGTGTGGATACATGGTTAAACCTATCCTCCCCCAACAAATGACTTGTTAACTAATTGCTAATGTTGCTGACCTGATCTTACTGCTTTGTAGGTGAATCTCTCAGGATGCTAAGCCTATTCTTTCTCCCCCCTTTCTCTATGACTCTGTCTCTCTCCCTCTGTTTCTCTCTCCTTGCTCACTGCCCCGGAACACCTTAATCCAGTGTGAAAGCAATTGGCTCTCTCAGATCTAATCAATAGAGGGCCAGGGCAGCGAGCCAGGGGGAACATCTCTGGCCCCTGCTCAGCTACAATCAATTTAGAACCATCGATTCAGTGATTGAAATACAAAGAGGAGACGCGTTGGACCGTACAGGTGCTTTAGTGTTTGGGTGTGCCAACATGTTATATATCTCCTTGGTGAGCATTTCTCTATATGTGTGTGTGTGTGTGTATGTATGTGAATATGTGTGCGTATGGATTGTATGATTTGTTTTTGAGCCATCTGTAGTAAAGTGGGAATGGCATTTAATCTAGCACCTCTGAGACAGGGCTGAGGGAAAAAAAAATCATTCCTAATCCAATATGTCCTGTTCAGGAAAGGTGTGCTTTACGTGTGTCTTTGTGTGCGTTCATGTGCGTGTGTGCATTGCATGCATTTCCTGTTCTTCTACGTTTCATTTTTTTATTGATTGATTTATTTATTTCTATGTGATCTTAACAAAACAAGTGGTACTTCCCAAAAGAAAGAAAAAAGGGAAGAAAAACTATATTACATAAAAATAAACTAGAGAAATATGAGCTCAACTATATTTTTTAAAATACAAACCCATCTTTTGTGTGTACTCAAGGTTTTTTGCCAAGTAACTTAATGGCCCAGTGCCTATTTTTGATGTTCATATCTGAGTATAGCCATTCAGTATTTGGACGTTCCTTGGAATATTTGTATGCAACAGGTACTGTATACATGCTTTGTCTCAGCAACAATGCGTGCCTTAACTGTTATCATGCGATAACACTCCTAACGTTTTCAGATACGTGTATGACACTCATTGCGTGTGTATGTGTCTACCCATGTGTATATCAGTGCATATTCTATTTATTTGGTCCTGTTTATTCAGCATTGAACTGTCATGTTTGTACCCCTATGTGTGTCTATATATTTGTGCAGTTTGTTGTTATTATTTTACAGAGCTATAGGGCAAATTGTATGTTATGATACTGTATATTGACTTGAGTTTAATGTAAGTTCCAGTTGTTATGAAACTGAGCACGCAAGATCAGTTACAGTTTAGCAATGGTAGCATTACTAAATTACGCTTTCAATGCTTGCTTTACAATTGCTGATTTTACAGAAATTGTGCCACAATATTATGTCTGCTTGTGTCATTATTTTTTTAAAGACAGTACTGCTGTGTTTTTTACAGTATGTTAACCTAATTAGGCAGTAGCATGAATACAAGAAGATGTGACTGTGGCAGAACAGAAATTGATAAGCTTTGGAAATGTACCTAATCCAAGCTTACCTACTGTAAATGACCAAGTTTAAAATCTCTTTTGTTTAAGCAGACACAAAAGTGCACTGGATCTTGTTCGACTTTTGCTTCATGTTAACTTTTTTCTTTCATTTATATGGATAATCTAGTTTCCCAATTGGTTATGTTGTGTTACTCCTTGATTTTCACTTGGACAGTGTGTTGGTTTGTCTCTCACCACAATGTCAAGAAGGCAAATGAAGATTGGCAATTTCCAATTTGAAGTGCACACGGTCTGTGTGTGTGTTTTTTCCTGACTTAATGACGTCTGTTGCCGATATTGTTCATTACCTCAGAACAGCCCAGCAAATCTCCTTTCTTGATAAAGCTGATAGATTTCTTGAAAGTTAAATTTGCTTTCATCGTGATGCATTTAGCCCCTAACAACTTTACTGACAAATAAAGGTGGATGAGAGGAGAATTATAGCCAAGCTAATGTCCATTATGAACAACACCCGACACTGGCCCTGAGCAGCTCCTGCAGTAGTTGACTGTTACAGCAACTGTGCAAGATGGACTGCAATCATCACCCAGTAGCAGTCAGACTCTTATAATCCACACATAGGATAAATACCTGGTAAAAAAAATAAAAAATACACGTGTATATTTTCTAATTTCCACTATACGTTTATTTCTGCATATTTCTTTTAGCATTTTTTTCTACCTTTTGAAAAAAATGTATTGTTTTCTAATATTTCTATAATTCACATCATCTTTCTGCCCTTATGCTGCTTCAAAAAGTGAAAAATTGAACATCCCTCCATCCTCTTCCGCTTATCCATTTCAGAGTTTATGGGGGCTGGAGCCTATCCCAGCTACCATATGGATTTATATACAGAATACGCAGATTGATATTTAAAACCTCAATACCAAATATTACAGCCAATATTTGATAAAAACACATAAATGAAATGTAAATATAAATGAAAAATGTATTTGTGTTTCAGTATCTGTTCTGAAGGCTATTTGAAGTCCAATATCTTAGCGCTCCATGAGCACCAGCCTATGATGCAATTTCTATGCTTTATCTCCATCGAGCGAACAATGCACAGTTGTATCCGTGCAGGTACCATATGGATGTACTCACTTTAAGCACAAAAGCACATTCTACCCAGCTAACACATGTGTGCCCCGTTTATAGCTCTGGGCTTATTGACCAAGTCTGTCTGATAAAGGTCAGAACTGTCTGCATTTTGACGGGTGGTGTGAGGGTGTCAGTTACCTATAACACACAACATTTCTGTGTGTTAGTGTGTGTTTGTTTCTGCAGAAGGCGATACTGATAAGGTTGTGAAGAGGTCAGGCAGATGTAAATATGGCATGAATATAGATGAGCTCTGGGTCCGGTTACCTTTTGAGACTTTCACAGCTGCAGGTGCACTCTGTGCCAGGAAATGGGGTCAGCTTCTTGTCATGCAAAATGATATTTGCTAAACATAACCATTTGGGTTTTTCTTTTTAACATTCTGTGAAAAAAGAAAAATTTTATGCATGTCATTCGTCTGTTGAGTCACAGTCACGCATGGACCTGATTGTTGCTGGACTGTGTCGTGCAGAACATGCAGCTTAGTTAATTTAAAAAGTATTTGTCATGCAACCTTTTTTTTATTATTTCCTGGTGCCTCTTTGTCAGTTTTAGCAATAATAGCTTAGCTGTCACTTAGCATTCAATGAGAAGTGGCTGCTTCACACAGCGCACATATTGTGGGACTCTGCCGCCACCAGCTTGAGTGACAAGATGTACTCCTGAGTGCTTTCTCACTTTATTTAGCTCACACCTCCCCTTTCCGCTTTCTCTCCCTTTCTCACACCCTTATATGCTGCGCTTGGGTCGGTTTTGCTTACCTACGCTTCACACATAATTTGTGATTTTTTTTCTTATGGTGCAAAACATTTTGTCATTTCTTCCTATTACGCATAAAAGCAGCGAGGGCAGTGCACAGCGGATGGAGGGATAGCTGGAGGAACATCTTAGTAGTGAATGTAGAATTAATATAGCTATTTTTATAATAGTTGATGTCATCACAATCCAAGGCTGCAGAGCTCCTGTGTAGTTCACACCACCTCTCCCTTCTCATTTTCACCACTCTCACCTGTCCATCTCTTGTCTTGTTAGTTATGTCTGGAGCCTAAGGGCTGGCTCTAAATTTTCTATTAGATTTTAAAAAGCCAGACTCCTTTTCTTTCTCGTTATCCAACTGACTGGTAGCCTGCTACCGTCTGATAGCATATTTGCCGTGTATGAAAATGTCAGCGTCACCATGAGCTGGTGCAGATGCTCGGTGCTGGTCAGACACATGTCATTGCTCTTTTATGCGGCGATGCTGTTGTGAACAGGAGAGCCTCTTCCTGAGATCATCAAAGGGACGAGCATAGCTGTGTTCAGCTGAGTGTGTCTGCCATGGCTGCTTGTCTTTGCCAGAAAATTTTGGTGTAAACATTGTGTTATGTACGCTCAATTAGGAATCAAATTAGGGAATGGTAAACAGTGAAGGGACCTTTGTTTTTCAGTTGTTTTATCAGTCTACTCCACTTGTATGTTCATAATTGCTAATCCCTCTTGCTAGGCCTCTACACTCATTAGCGTGCCCCCTCAACCCCACCCTAAGATTACACGCTGGGTATTTGAGAATAGATGAGTGTTTAAAGCTGACTTTTAGCCTTGCTAATGTGTGTTTAAGATCAACAGTCTCCACTAGATAGTGACACTAGATCAGTGGTTCTTAACCTTGTTGGAGGTACCGAACATTCACTGAACCCCTCTTTAGTGAAAAATAAAATATGATTTTTTTCAAATTCAAGACATAGATATGTTTTTTACTGGTGCACAAAATGAGCCACGCATGTCATGGCGGAGGCTCTGCCGAACCCCTGAGAGCGACTCACCGAACCCCTAGGGTTCGATCGAACCCAGGTTAAGAACCACTGCACTAGATAGATAGCAGAACTCTGATAGTGGTAATGTAAGAAAGAATGTTTTCTGCTTGCTTGTATAATTTTAAGGCAAATATAAAAATGTGCAAAATAAATAAAACCCAGTGAAACCCAATTCTCGTCTTGCAGTATCAGTGCAACAGTTTTTGGGTGATGCATGGCTTAATCAATAATTATCCACACCTTACAAGATTTGTTTGCACTTTATCCCTAGAAATTTAATTCAACTCTTAATAAACTCTTTATAAACTCTGGTGTCACACTCCATTTTATTTTGGAGTAACAAGCCGAGCCGTGACACTCACCATAGTGACAAATCATACATTTGTCTTTTGCAAATGTGAATCATAAATCCGGAGTGGGTTTTTATTTGTTGTATTTGTTTAACAAAACAAGTCAGTGTTGTTTTGTAAAATTTGTATTTGTTAAAAAAGACTACTTTCTATCAGCAAACTAAACATTTAGCTTTGAGAAACTTACTGAGGCTTCATCCACAATCATCGATTACACACATTTTTCAACAGAAAACTGAGCCATTTTTCTTTCATTGAATAAAGTTAATGAGACAAAGGTTCCCTGTGTTACCGAATGAGGCCAATTGATTAAAAATCCAACTGTTGCTGAACATATGTCACCGTATCTTTCTGGGGGGTTTTTTTGTACTTGAATTTGTATTTTGGAAATACGTATTTGTTCGTGTAAATTAAATCCAATTTTTAATGATCAGACTGTCTCTGCATCTTATTATTCCACAGCGTTTGTTTGTAGTGTTTAGTCTGTAATATAAGGTTTAAAGGCTGTAAATGGAATATGTCGAGCAAAGAAACAGCAATTTAGGAAAAGGAGCAAGAGTAGGCATCTTTGGCTAACTATTATAGATTAATTGATCTAGATCCGCTTAAAAGAGACAAGTGCTGAGAGGAAGCTAAAGGTTTCACTACTTTGAGTTTTGTTTTTCATGGAAACACAAGGTAATTAATCACAAGGTAATCATAACGGCTTCTGATGATTATTCTGATAAACTGATTAATGAGTTAAAGCACTTGATCCACATTTACCCATTCATGCCAGTTTTTCAAAATATATGTATTTATTTATTTTAAGACATACACTGGCATATCTATCATATACACTCGGACCTTGATGATACATCTGGAGAAGTTTTGGGCATTCAGTATTTTTTTAAATGGATACTAAAATTAAAAAAATAAAATAAATAAACACCCAGTTTTTGAGTTAATGGCTCCCTTCTCTGATTTCCAGCTACTGAAACAAGTAACATATCAACTAAATCATATTTGAATTTCAATTAAAACTAAACTGAAATGGAAAAAATTCCACTGAGAAAACTAAAGCTGAAAATATGAACCAATATATGAATAAATAAATCCATCCATTCACTTCTCCTTTTCAGGGTCGCGGGGGGCGCTGGAGCCTATCCCAGCTGTCATAGGGCGAGAGGCGGGGTACACCCTGGACAGGTCGCCAGTCTGTCGCAGGGCCAACACACAGGGACTGACAACCATTCACGCTCACATTCACACCTAGTGGCAATTTGGATTATCCAATTAACCTATCCCCACAAGCTGCATGTCTTTGGACGGTGGGAGGAAGCCGGAGTACCCGGAGGGAACCCATGCAAACACGGGGAGAACATGCAAACTCCACACAGAAAGACCCCGGCCTGATGTTGGAATTGAACTCAGGACCTTCTTGCTGTGCGGCAACAGTGCTAACCACCGTGCCACCGTGCTGCCTAAATAATGAATAATTAAATCAACAAAGCAAATTAATAAACCAACAATGAAAAAAAAAAAAACGGAATGAAAATTAGTCACTCACAAACATCACAATAAAATAAATGTAAGTTACTAATGGTGGTGGATTCAGTTTGTTACGCGAGTAATTTTAGATGAATCGTATCCTGCAGCCAGTCAAATGCTGAGCATACAGAATGCCTCTAGCTAATGTGACAACCCTTATCCGTTTTCACCCCTCATCAAGAAACTCTCGATCCTTGCACCTCCTTGTGTGTTGTCTTTTTGTTTTTGTTCTTTCTCTATTAGTTCACAGCGGGCAATGAGCCTGGCCAGTCCCCTGTTAGGTTCTGATTACAGTGTAGATTGTAGTGGAAGCACATGTTACTGCCTGCTGAGCGGTGATATGAGGGCCTTCTCTACTACCTTGCCAACCAGAAATAGACTGGCACAATGGAGTTTCCTGGAATTCCAGCACCTCTGAGGCTTCTCTGTATCTTTCTTCTGCTCCTCTCTGACCAGTTGTCCGCCTGAAATATAAGCCTGGAGCCCTGGCACAGAGTTGCATCTTCCTGGAAATAAAACTGACCTAAGCCAATGTGTCATGACGTGATACAGAGAAGCCAATTGCCAGTGTGCCACTCGAGTCTATATGGAGCTAAAGCATCGTTTGGCTCCCTCGATCTGTATCGGGCTCGTATTATGCACACGCATACGCAAGCACGGATGCACGTGCACATGAGGACACACAATTCATGCATGTGCTTTCAGAAAGCCAGATTTCCCAGTCAGCTGGTCTGTCATTGGCCGGCTGTTCAAAGGAAAAGTGTGGGCCAAAAAAATACTGGCTGTAAGGTTACTATGGTAACAGCCTGCCCAAGGGCGTGGGCTGTCTGCTAAATTGTTTGCTGGTTTGTTAAGACTCGCACATGCACAGATACGTGCACACACAAATTAATTTGGAGCAGAATGTGTTATCCTTTATTCATTGTCTGGGAGACACATGTTCTGTTCATTAGCATTAGCAGTGAAACTGTTGAATTTTATATCTGTATTTGAAGCAAACTGAATATTTTGGAGAAATCACACACAGGCCTATTTCTCTCCCTCCTTTTTTTTTTTTAAACTGGACACTGTCTCATCCTCTACTTATTTCACTGCTGCACTGCCATCTATTGAAACCAGTCAGACATGGCTTTTCTTCTCCGGACATGTTCACATTCAGGAGTGTGACAGAACTCAATTACTATAATTTTCTAAATATTAGGACCTCAGTGTCTACAACTAAAGTAGGATGCAAATTTCCTTTACTTTTCATGTTTTTTTTTTTCATTCCTTACAGAGATTTTGCCTCACACAGCAATATATAGCTCAGTGTTGAACCACAGCCCTAATTGGAAGACATCTTGCTTTCTCAAGGGGGTTTAGCTATTGTTCACTGAAGTTTCTGCAACATCAGGCATTGCTGTATTAGCTAGCTGAAAGAATAGGTATGTCCAGATGAGCAGTGGCTGGGACTACGGCAGCAGAAAGTTCAGGATAGCTGTATGTGGGAAACATTCATGGGCGTGTGAGTTTGTGTGTATGTGGGTGGTTGTCGGTTTAGCTGCCTGCTTTACCTTGGATGACAGGCTCTGACAGGGCCAGAATGGACAGATGATTAATGTTCAGAGGGAGTGTTCTTTGGGCGGAACATTTCAGCACCGCTGGTCTTAACAAAAGCAGACGAGGTATGCTTTAAGCACTGCACCCTTTTTTGACCGTCCCTTTTATTCCTGAAAAACCTCTCTTTCCCTCTTATCCCTCCTACATTCTCTCTCTTTCTTTGAGATTAAAAGGCGATGACAGGGCATAGTGGAAACTCATACTGACCAGACTTGCCAAATGATGTCACCACTGTGAACTCCGAATGCCTTTCAAACAAGGGAAGGAATGGGATCACTTGTGAGAGGATGCATAATATCTGGCCAGTGTTGACCTGTGATGAGGGGGAAAAAAAAGCTCAATTATTTTTAAATCAGTTTCTATAAATTAATAAATCATAGCCCTGAGAGGACTTTAACCCTGACTTTTAATATCCTGCGGGCATTTTATGATGATTTTGACAAGGCTTTGTTTCAGCCCATGCGTCGGTCTCAAATAATTGTATTGTGTTTTTCAATGACCTTGTGAAGAAATGGAACACCTGGGTTGGAAAAGCAGCTCATTACGTGGATTGTGGCTGGAAAATGAACAATGACAGAAGAGCAAGGCTGAATACCAATACACTCCACCGCTGATTGCCTTTTTGTTTTAAGGTGTTGGCTGTCCTGACACGTTTTGTGTCCCCTCTGTCAAACGAACCTGTTCATTTCACCACTCAATTGATGTATTTTTTTTAGATATCACATAAACATAAATACACAGGCACGCACTTGGCGCAACCACATCCTCTGCTTGTTTTAGTAGGAGAGTGTTGTTTTTCTCAGAGCCTCAGCAATAAAATCATAAAATAGGGGTCAACTGGAGTCTTGACCCAGACATACGTCTGTCTGCATGAGTGTCTCTGAGTGAGTAGGCGTATGAATGAATCCAAAGCCTCTAAAGGCTGATATGTCCCATGTGATGGATGAGGGTTGGGGTTAAGGGTGTACTGGGGGGCTAAGAGCGGTTCTTCAGGGTCGCTGGCAGGTCACACACCCTCTTTACATCAAAACCTCACACAGACAGAGTCGGAATTCCTTTTTTTTTTTTAAAAAGCTATATTGATTACATCAGGCCAAAAGCTATTTGATGAAACCAAACGTCTTTGATGTCGCTTACTTTATATTGGATTGCTGGATTTTCATTACATGAAATGGAAATTCCTTGAGAAATGATCAGACTTATTACATAACCTTCTCCATATCAACTACTCCATGTTTGATTGCATTTCCCACAATTATCTGTCAAGCAATTTACAGCGGTTTTAAACCTCGTGCATGCCTGGGAGCCATTCCCATATAAAAGTCAGGGAAAGGATTTAGTACAGTATACTGTAACTTTGATTGGGTTTTTGCATAGGAGACCTGTTTCCAATCTTGTCTTGGTCATAATCCTTTGGCTTCCTTCAATTCCTGACTCGCGCATTTCTATTTTATCTAGCCGACACCTAGTGATGCTTCCCTGACAAGCTAATGTAATATTTATCGCTCTACCTCCATTAATCCCACGTTTCCAATTGCCTCCGATTCTTATGGGTTATAGACATTTTGCAACTTCACATACTAAACACATGCAGCTAATGCGAGACATTCCCAGTGTGCTTCCACGTTTGATGTATTGCCTGCAGTTTGCACTGTATTATGCGCTCACCGAGCATATTGCTTAGCCTAACCCCTGAGCAGCTCTGCACATCAACCATTCTTAAAGCTTGCTTTCAGAGACTTCCTCATATTGCTAATCTTCTCCTGTTTGTCCTGCCTAATCGATACACCAATGTTGTGTAGAAACATTTTCTCCAAATTAACAGTTTGGTGTATAATGGTGGTCTGCATGCTTCTTAACGCCGGAGAGATTTAGGTTGTCGTCATTATCAGTAATCTTGAACCAGGTGGGAAAATGACATTGAGGAGATCATCATCTCAACTCTGCTGCTCAGGCTCTGCTATGACATGAAGTCATTCCAGTTAGACTGTCATGAGTAGTGAGCAGTGATCCACAGCTGCCATACCTCCGTCAACTAACTGTAGAGTGAGATAGAGAGAGAGGGAGGGAAAGAAAGACAGCCAGCCTTCGAATAGATTCAGAGCTGTCAATCAAGACGAGAAAGGAACAACGGGAGGAAAGGTACAAGGTGGGGGGGAAAGCAATTCCAGGGAGACAGACAAAGAGAAGACAGGAAAGAGAAGTGAGCAGGAGAATTGAACAATGCAAAGAGAGTCCTGAAGGGACCACTTCAGAGGAATGAATGTTTTGTTTCTGCATACAGCCATTTCAAATGTGGGTTATTCCCCCACTGGGGAGACTAATTGCTTGTTGATATAATATTACAGCCTTCATCTCCCTGAAAACCAACACATCTGATGAGTTATGGCTCTGCGTGCTACATGTTTTCTTTTTCTTCTCGTGCTTCTTCTTCTTCCTCTCCTTCTTCACCTTGTTCCATCCCCCTTCTGCGGCACAGGAACTCCTGACCTCCTGCAATCTAAATATTCACAAATCAGGAAGAAAGATTTTGGGCTCAGTTCCAATATCAATAAAGCATAACGATACATTCTAGGGGCTGCCTGCCCTTCGAATGAGACATTTGCGGTTTTGTGAGTTATTGATACAATAGTTCAAATCACTTTATCATTCTGACTTTCTCTTTTTGCCCATATCTATTCCTCCTTCTGGTTTTGTGAGGCAGACTAGTAGGGAGCTAATTGATGAGTTTAATGGTAACATTCATGCACATACGATTTGTCAATTACAGGGAGAAGACAAAGGAAAAACAGCAAGTACGCCCAAGGCACAGGTTTTCAGGCACCAGAGCAAAAAAAAAAAAAAAAAAAAAAGCCAAAAAACATTATAGTGCAAAGAAATGAGGCAGTTTACCTGAAGAGATCCTATGGATTTAAATGTTACATTTGCATAATTGTTTTTTTTAATGCTTTTGTGTTTTGCTTGTGCTTTCTTTTTTTGTCTGTTTTAAGGATTAAGTTATTGCTGAGAGCAAACAGTGTGTAAACCTTTCCTCAATTAAGGAAGAAAACCAGAGCGGTGGTTCTAATCTAGACAGATATTAATCTTATGCTGTGTCTAAAGTGTTTGCTTGTGTCTTTGCGGGGCTGCTTTGTTTCTGCCAGGTTGTCACTTATCTCACCTCCTGTAATGCTGATTGTAGCGTCTTCAGTTTTCCCAAGGAGAGGTATTAAATTATCTCAGGTTCTGTCAAACATATTTTAGTCCAGTGGCGGAAAATGCGGGTGCGCCATCTCATTTAATCGGGTCAGCTGTAGTCATAGTACGTGATATCACTGATGCCAGTATGGGAGCGTTTTCGTAGGATTATGGAGTGTGTGCATTTACATGAGTTGTGTACAGGAATCTAAGAGTGTGTGTGTATTCTTTTGCTCATAGGTTTGCTTAGAGCCTCATTTGTAGCACCGCTATCTCTGCTGAATCAGCACGGGCTCTCCTGCTTTTCTCCTCACTTTTTCCCATTTATGAGCATCTAGCCCAGCTACTGTCTGTCTGTAAACACACAACCCGAGGGCAGAATCCAGTGCACATATTCTGCTCACACCCCATTAAACACACGCCGAACAACCTATTGTGATCCCTTTTCAGAAGAGCCGAGCAATGCATTTGAAGCTTTTCGCTTGCTTTTGTGAGACGCCATCTGCATGCGTGCGGTGCGCTGCTCCCCCGATGTTTGAATTTTATGTGGCAAAGATGATGAGACATAAGATCCCTTCCCTTCTCCTGCTAAAAATGAATTTTTGATCTGTGTTTTATCGCCTTGTAATCTCTGATATTGTTGGTGGTTATTGCTTTATAAAATGGGTCTGCAGCTGGTATGTGCTCCCACATATGGCCAGGGAGAGTTTTATAGAGTCTCTATGTTCTTGTATTAGAAGAAGCTTGATCTCATCACACATGGAGTCAGTGTTACAAGTCAAGAGAGTTTGCAAACTATCAATCCCACACTAAAAAAAGAGCCCCCCTACACACCCGTAGGAACGTTATTGCCTATATGCAGTAACATTTTCACAACCCTTGCACATCTGCTGTATCAAGACAGGTCTTAAACATCCACGACATAGCAATAGCAATATGTTCTTCTTCTCTTTGGACTTGGTGCAGTTTGATCATGTATGTTTGATAAATATTGGAGCTCTGACTGTGTGTGGAAATTGCTGTGTGACTAGACATAAGGTCAGTCATTTAGCCCACAGTGTGTCCGTCAGCCCAGCCAAAGGACATGTAAGAACCGCGGCTCGCTGGGAATCATCTTCACTTGTGTGCGTGTGTGTGTGTGTATATAAATCATCTCTCTTTTTAACCTGATTTGTTTCTCATTTTTTCTTTATCGCTATCCCTTCCCAACAGCTTATAAGAGGGGCTGGCCAAATCCTAGTCTATAAATGTCAGAAAATAAGATCTATAAAATCTCCAGCATTTTTAATTTTTTAAGCATAATATTTTTAATTGTGTCTCAAAGACCTGTTTAATTAGGAGTGGAGGTTTCCCTTTCATGCAGTGCTATATTTTCTACTGTTTGACCTGGCAGTAAGGGAGAATGGGCCCAACACCTTGCCATTGTGGCGATCGTGGCTCAAGAGTTGGGAGTTCGCCTTGTAATCGGAAGGTTGCCGGTTCGAGCCCCAGCTTGGTCAGTCTCGGTCGTTGTGTCCTTGGGCAAGGCACTTCACCCGTTGCCTACTGGTGGTGGTCAGAGGGCCCGGTGGTGCCAGTGTCCGGCAGCCTCGCCTCTGTCAGTGCGCCCCAGTGTGAATGTGTGTGTGTGTGAATGGCTGGATGACTGGTTGTGTAAAGCGCTTTGGGGTCCGTAGGGACTAGTAAAGCGCTATACAAATACAGGCCATTTACCATTGTTAGTTTAAATAGCTCTCCGTTTGGCAAAGTGTTCATATTAGAATTGAAGGCTCTTAGTCAGATTAAACTAAACTATTTTGTTGATGGACTGATTTAAGCAGTCTCTATTAATATTCGAAATGCTTAGCCAAACCACTGCCCCGTCATTTTGATAAACTCTGTCATTGTTTTTCTTGATAAGCATCTTAGTGCTGGGTAGGTAGGTGTTTTACTTTGTGAGCAAAATGAATAAAATGACTGTTTTTATCTGTCTATCGCTCAGGCAAATAGACACAGCCTTGCCCCATTAAATGTATAACTTATTCCCCTTTTGGCATGCAGCAGTGCCAGAGCATCCTCCCTCATCAGTAAGCCTGCTAAGACATAGGACATTGATCATAGTTATTTTACTCAGTAAGCCCCTCCACATCACACAGAAACTCTTTGTATTCTTTTGGGATATTGGGGTGAGTGGATTAGGTTATTGCCTGCACTTAAGCACAATGCTATCAGCTACAATAATCTTCATAGTCCACCGTGGCCTTTAGAATTTGGGACTTTAACACGTCACACCAGCATCCACAAACTAGTGCTGGCAGGACTGTTTTAGAAATCCTCGTTCTTCTTATCAGTAAGGCCAGTATGACTGTCTGAGATTGTGGTCATGCTGCAGAATAACTTTTAAATGATCAGAGCCTGACCGCTTTGGTATCAAGCGATGAATAAAACATTTAAAGTGCCCGAAAGTTTTACACACTACTGTGCACAAGGAAAACGTAAATGAGTAGAAATTCAGTACTGCGCTTAAATATGTCTGCATACAGTAAGGGGTCGAATTTACTAAGCAAAGCAAATGAAAACACAATGCAAAAATGTGCCAGTGGGTGTGGAGGCTTCTGCTAACAATGCCCTAATTTAGAAACAAAGACGCAGCCGGCTCATTTTAATATTGAACAAAAGCGTCTACCAACAGAAGAACAAACCAGCAGGTCAAAAGCAAACAGACCAAAAGAGGGAGCGAGTAATGCACTAACCAAAGTAATATGAGCCAAGCACAGGTTTCAGGCATGGTCCTCTGTCTGGATATAGTATAATATTTCAGATCTATAGGTGGCATCGAATGTGGATCCAAATGTTTTTGATGTAAGGGCAAACTCTGTTTCCTGTAGATATTCCTGGGGACTTCGTGCTGTCTTGTAGGCTGAGCTGGCCATTCACTGGATAAATCTGACAGCTCAGGTGGAGTGTGGGATTTATCTGGAGGAGGGATTACAAACTGTTCAGCTATACTACCTGAAATCGCTGTGTCACACCTGTAGAATTTGTAGAAAAACACAAATCATTATTTACCGCAAGCTCTTCACCAAGCCTTTGTGTGCCTAAGATCTTAAGATTCAGACGTTAAAACACTTTTGGGTTTTGTGCTGTTTTTCAGAAACCTGAAACCCATCGGTCACTGTTAAAAGAAAAAAAATAAATACCTTGGGTGGCTGTAATCCAAGACACATCTATTTAGGTATTGGGGTTTTTCCTCTCTCTACCACACTGAGTTCAGAGAGTTCAGTTAAGTTAAGTTGTGTTTAATCAATATGCCTGTATTATAGATATGAGGGCTCGCTAAACATTCAGGGCGAGGACTCAGTAGAGAACTACAGGATACAGCCAAAGCTGCAGCACCGTGTTCACATCCTTGAGCTGTCCATCCATGCCAATTACCTCTATTTCTGATAACATCTTCCACTGCTGTCTCACATAAATTAACCCTCCTAGCACCAGCGATGACAGCCACATTAGGAGCAAAATAAGACATGCGTTAAATATAGTGGAGTTTGGGAGGGGGTAAGAGTAACTACAGATACATTGCAGAAAGGCAATTGACAAAAATCACTTAAAAATAGCTTAACCTTGTGCTTGCCTTAATTGGATTCATGCTTTTTTTGTTACATTTTACAGTTCTAACAGTGTTTTTTTTTCTTGCCACAGCATGTCCACCGGGTACCTTCAAGTCGACCCAAGGTCCAAGTCTTTGTCTACAGTGCCCTCCTAACAGCCGCTCCACATCTGAGGCTGCCACCATCTGCGTGTGCCGCAACGGCTACTACCGCGGGGATGGTGATCAGCCAGATAAACCTTGCACCAGTAAGTATCCAATAAATTAGACTGGCTGCGCACTAAGGCACTAATACGTATTAAAAGCCACATATAAACAAAATGTCAGAAATGGCACTTTCTGGCATTTTCTGAGACAAACTGAAAAGGATTCAGTGGTCTATCACAGCTATCACAGGGTGAGACGCGGGGTTATCTATTTTAATTTAAATGCATATGAATGTGCATTTATCCAGCGCCCATCTTGTCTTCTTATTGTCTTCTTCTTAGGATTGATGGAGCTCCTTGTGTTTCCTCTCAGCTATCTCTCTCTCTCCACATCCTTTCTCACTTCTCTAGTTTTTACTGTTGTTCTCTCTAAGTGTCTAGTATCATCCCCTGAAGTCCTAATTACTCAGGCAAATGCTGTGAAACTTCGACACTGTCCTGCCGTTATCCGCTGGAGATCCAATAAGGCCTCTCACAGCATCATAGTTATCTTAATATGATGTAAAAGCAATATGCTAAGCCTTCCTGTTATCCCTGCTGACACACAGTTATGCAGAGGGAAAGCATTGTTAGACCCCAAAAAGTTTGTTTACCTCACTTCCTTCACTGTCACTAGGGAGTGTCTTAATGGTTTGTTCTCTTCACAACATCAGGCCTGGAAGCATTATTGGTGTGGTTATGTGTTCATTTAGCCTACATTTATTCACGTAGACCTGATTAATTGGCCCAAATGGACTCAAAAGCACACAGAACTTTTCTAATCAGGTAGCAGCTGTATAGCCTTTGCTTCTAAACTCTGAGTTTGTTGTTCTTATTTAGCCATATATTCTTTTGTGGAAAAAAATAAATGAGTAAACAAATAAATAAATGAATAAAAGGGGCTAAAAGGTGCAGAGAAAGCCCAGCGTAGCATGGCTGTCTGTCTCTGAACGATTTGGCTATGTGAAAGGTGTGCACAGCAGCGCTTAATCCACCGAGGAAGACGTTACACGTAGGTAGAGTGCCGTTTGGTGAAAAAGTGGACCTGAACAGGTATGAGGGCAACAGCATTGTTCACCACAAAGATGATGGCATCGCTAGGTTTCATTTCGGCTCTTGGTCACAACTTCTATCTTTTCTGCGGCAACAATAGCACAAACAGGACTAGCGCACAGACTGGTTGTACCACATGTTCTTGACGTGAAAGTAAATGGCTGCAACATGTAGACATGTAACATGGCTGCAAAGCAGTGCTTAGCTCTGCATAGGACAAACGCAGAGCTGTGCTGGTACCGTTTAGGCTTTAGATGTTCTCAGTTTTCCGTGCTCTCCAATAGTTTACAGCACTGCCTGACGAATTAGCAAGTGTTCCATCAGCTACAGCCTCAGCCTTTATTTTGTGGCCTTGCATTTTCCCCCAAGCAATCTCAGCTCAACAGCAGCTCCATCTTAGACATCTTAAATAGATCCGTATGCTCTGTGTTCCATTTCAAAATGTAACTGGCTCCTTTTTTTTTCTGTTTTCAATCTCGTCTTATCTGCACTGTCAGTTCTGTTATTTTTCCCTTTGCTCCACTCTTCTCTTTCATTTTGTCCTCGGTCCTCTCTATAACTCTGTAACAGGAGTCCAGTTACATTGCTGTTTGTATTCAGACAAAAAAATGAAACTGCTTACTAATACACGCACACTTAAGTAAAACATACCAAAATCTGTTGGAAATGGTCCCTTTTAGCAATATTATATTGATAATATTAAGCAAATGTTAGCAGCTTTTCAATTTGTATTAAAATAATTTGTCTGCAAATCTGTCTGCACAAAGCTTTTTCTGAAGGCTGAAGCATACAGTAGCAGCTAGGCGTGATGCTCTAGTTGTCATAGATCTCAGCCAGGGGGGCTAGTGAGATGATCCTAGTAGCAATCTCTTTAATACTACAGGTCTTGATAAGAGCACTGCTAGAGTAGCTTAAATCAGACCAGCCTGTAGCTTGATGCTGTAGCTTAAGCACTTCTTGCCGTCATCAGGCACGTAGGGGCTCTATGCTCCTGATCAGTCTGATTAGCTCGCTGATGGATTGTCTGTTGCATGGCTCTGTGAGCTGAAGGCCGCATGCTAACCACCCCACCCCCCACAACCTTTTTTTTTTTCCGTTGGGGGTATGAATATGCCTAGGCAGAGATGCACGTTTAAATACCAGCTCCTCGAATTTCCTTTATCTAAGAAATTTTTTTCTGACTTCAGTCTATGCCCGAGGAGAGGAATCAGCTACATCCCTGTTAATACATTTTTGTTTGAAGACATGCGAGTTTTACCTTTGTGCCAGTGTCCATTCTGCTCTGGGTGGAACAAGATTTTTGAAACGCTCAACCAGCTTTAGTTTGAAAACCCAGGGATTGTGTTTTAGTCTGGAGAAGGAAATATAGAGACTTTTTTTAAAAACGCACATATCCTTGTTGATTGGGTTTTATCTGCCACAAAAATTAAGCTAGAACATTTAAGCTTACTCTCATTCCTTTTTGATTCCAACCTTTTTGTCTCGGTAGTCATTCCATTGGTGATGCTTTGGTACCTCTCTGTGTATTTTCAAGTATTGGTTCCATCTCAGCCTAAGCAAAGAAATCTCTGCTCATATGTTTTCTCATCATCTTTCTCCTTAACATTTTTGTGACCAACCCTCTGTTTCCTGTTGCTCCTCAGTGCATACATGGCCAGAGTCTGCGTTTGGTCGATGCGATGTGCATTTATAGGTTTGTTAATGAAAATGTTCCAACGCAGTTATCTGAATTTTCATTTTAAAGCAGTTTTAAGAGTTTTTAAAATGAAAACATATTCAAATATTTTGAAGAGAAATGTTGATAAAGCTTCATAGATTGTGTGTGAAACCTTTTCATTCTGATTTGGACTTTTTTTAGTGAGTGTTTTATGTTCACTCTGATCCCCAAGCTCAAGGCCCCCAGTTTGACATTCCCCAACTGCCCCACAGATGTGCGTGTGTTTAAAAAAATAAATAATGAAAATAAATAAATAATGTTTTCATGTTAGGATGGTTCAGTGGAGAGAGGTCGGTGTGATTCAGCATGCTGGGACAATGGGTGTCTCAGTATGTGGAGTCAAAAGAATGACAAGCTGAGTGGTAACTGACGGGAGTCGAGCAGTGAAACCAGTTCTAATTGGTCCGGGGGGGCAGGGGAAAAGGTGATGGTGCATGAGGTCCGGGTGGACTTGTGTCAAAGAAAGAAAAAACAAATCCCATCAACACACCAGGAGGTACTCCGTGTGACAAAGCAAGATTTGAATATGCATTGTTTAATGTATAGTCTATGCTGAAATTATAAAAGCAACCCTGCCAAATTCTAAATATGTTATTATGTTTATACATTTTTTAAAAAAGCTGTATATGCAGCTGCTAACTGGGTCACGAGGAACATCTTTGGATGGTAATTGAATCAGCATAGATATGGGAACTGACAAGGAAAGCAGTATGGTTCTGATGAATTTCAGTATGCGTAATCTGTACCATATTGGTTCTGAGTGTTATGGCTCTCACTCAATACTCATATCTGTGGCCTGTCCCCTGAAAACTTCCTGGAGTCCTATCTAATGTCGTCTGTGCTTTGTAATCCAAACAAAACCCATAAAAATTTCTAACTGAAATGGTTTATCTGTTAGCTGTTTTCCTCTGATTTTATAGTCAATTCAAAGGGAAAAGAGAGCAAGCTGTCAAAGTGCATAAATCTCTGCTCTTTTCTCACAAGCCTTTTTTTTCTTAATCCACTTCTGGAGTCAGTTAAGGGTGCTTCCCACAGCTCAGCCATCAGCTGGCCAGTTTCCTCTCTCAGTGACTGGTAATAAATGGAGCTAAGTCAAGATAATTGTCTAGCCTGCTCTAATTCCTGTACTGACTTTGAAGACATAATGCTCTAGACTATCAGGCACACGCATCCACTTATATTCAAAACTTTCCTAAGTCTCGTTGACACATCTAAAGTATCGCACACACAGTCACACAGAGTCAAGAAAGGTTCAAAGCTACCGTCGAGTGTTATGGATGTGTAGATTGTACTTTTATCAGTTTCATATTCCAGTTCTTCCTCACTCATCACTGTGAATACACCCAAATCTCACAAGCAGCACTGCTAACACGAACACACTCAGACTCTGACTGCTTTAGTCTCTTACAAAGTCACTATTAATCCTTATAACATGTTGTTTTTTTCATCTCTCACCAGCCCACACAGCCCCTCTTTCTTTCTCCCGGCTCCTCTGGCTGTGATCACTATCTCCACACAGGGACCTTCTGTTGGCCCCCCAAGGCCTTTTTCACATCATAAAAACAAACAGTTTGAAAGAAGAGAAGCACTAGCCTCAGACCATTCAAAAGGTGGATGAGTACACAATATCTGGACGTTTTTATTTTGGGCACTGGGGCTCTCTTTATATCAGTAGCCAAGGAAGGAAACTGGGCCGTAGTGTTTTACAGTCCAGGTGGTATTTTAAAGCCCCCTTAGTAACAGGGCGCTATGCATATCAGCCTGTGAGTGTGAGGAACACATGAGGGGGGTAACACAGTAGGACTTTTGACATAATACTCATAACAATATTGATCAGACTTTCATTTTGTCTACTAACTCAGGGGTGTTTTTTTTGCTGCCGTGCATTTCTGCCTCGCTGCATCTCTTCTTTCTAGGAAGCCATGTTCAGCTTGCGTGCCCCTGTCGATTTATTTAGCCGTATCATAAAGTGTCATTTTGATTTCCACATCTGCTTAAAGGGTATGACATAAATACTGTGGCTGGCTGCACCAGTCTTTTTCGCACAGACACTTTTGCGCATATTGCACTTGCCCATATTATAGAAAAGCACATGTGCAATGATGTATCATTGCTGTTCCTGTGCTAATGACCTGCTTTTTGTGTTGCTGTGTGCACTGTCTTTACTTTGCAGAGTGGTGCAAAAAAGAAAAAAAATGTGGGTGTTCTTTTTGGAGGGGGATTGGAGAAATGATCTATTTCTGTAGTAGCAGTATGTATGTAAACACAACCAAATTATGTTGTGTGTGATGTAACTGAGCTACAAGTAAAACTGCCACCAAATTACTTCCTGTGGCAAATTAAAACAGCCAAGGTACAGGTCATCATACAGGTGGAAGTCCTGTGTGATTGCTTACAGCATCCCTGCATATGCAGAGTATTGTTGCAACTGGGACGTTAGATATATAATTCACACCATAGTCTGTCTGTGGGTTTGGGCATGCATTTTCCACATGAACAGATCTGCTTATGTTTTTTTCCCCAGCAAGTGCATTTATGTGACAGATGACATAAAATGTATGCTGCGTGAGTAACATGCAGTGCAGTCCATAGTCCCTAACTGCGAAACTGCCTCCAGTCCCCTCAAGCAACCCTATGACATATTTTACACATTTTCATATGAATTTGCTGGTTTCTATGTGCCTTATGCCCATGTTGTCTGGAGCGTTAGCGGCCCTCTCATCCAGACCACAATAGTCACACTGTGTGGTTACACCCTTTGTCTCTCTCACCTCTCTGCTGTTGAGACCCTGAGACGAGGTTGCAGAAGTAACACAGCCACTCTTGTGTGTTCTGTCATTTTTTACTTAGCTTACCGAGTATGTGTGTGTGGCTTTGCAGCAAGAATTAATTGTGTCTTTGTAGACTGAGGTAACTATTTTCCTCATTTCCATGAACATGTGCTGTATAAAATTCTTATTGTTGTATGTGCTCGTGGTCAAAAGCTAAAATAAAGTAAAAAGAGGAAGAAGGCGAGTCGAGTAATTCCTCAAAAGGTTTTCTAGAATTGAGTTGATTTTTCGGTTCACTGTAGTCATGGGTCTAGAAATGGGTCAGTTTAATTTCTCTTATAATGATAAAGGTCAGGCTTTATGCAAGATAAATTGCTACCAGATCAGCTATGCAGGGCTTCCTCACTTAACCTAAGGAGCACTGAGTAAGGGTTTTGGAAAGCTTTGTCTGGTATCTGGGAGGGCTGCTTCTGAGCAGTCGAAGGGTCTCTCAGCTAAGAGTAATTCTCCACTGGCATTTAAACAGATTTTAACTCTTAAAGAATTGTGCTGCAATTGCAGAAGGCCAAACAGGGCACTTTTCTGCACCCTGATATTAAGCCACCACTCAAGCAAAACAATAGTTTCATTATTTCTTGATTTCTTTCTGAATATCGTTTTTGAAGTTCCGCTCCAGCTGCGGGCTATGAGGGAGTGAATGGGAGCGTGAATCTCCAGAGCCACTTGGATAAGAATACTCCATGCAACACTGCATTTTGCTAAATAACCAATGTTTGATAGACACAAACGTTTCGCTGTATGATCTCTCTGGGTGTGAATGGAATAAATTAGCATTCCAAATTGTGCTCGAGATGAAGAAAAATAAGAAAAAGACAAGTTGCTCTCAAAACCAGCATTTGTATTTATTAGACTGTTGTAAAATGACAAAAGTAAAAGGAGAGAAATGTATGAAACTATTTTGTTTTCCTCTTTATAAGCAATGTGTTAATTTTCTTTCAGCCTGATGACATCTTTTACACAGATACCCTCAAGTTTTTCTTTCATAATTTTTATATCTACAGGCGTGCCATCCAGCCCGAGAAATGTGATCTCCATCGTCAATGAAACCTCGGTGATCCTGGAGTGGCATGCCCCCAGGGAGACGGGTGGTCGTGATGATGTCGTCTACAACATAGTGTGCAAGAAGTGCCAGGCCAACCGGCGTTCCTGTTCCCACTGTGATGACAACGTCGAGTTTGTTCCTAGACAGCTGGGCCTGACCGAGACCAGGGTGTTCATCAGCAACTTATTGGCTCATACCGTCTACAGCTTCGAGATACAGGCCGTCAATGGTGTCAGCAATAAGAGTCCATACCCTGCGCAGCATGTTTCCATAGATATCACCACCAACCAGGCTGGTAAGTACCTTTACTTCCATGATCATTCAAAAAGCTGTCCATATCAATGTTGTTTTTCATTGTTTTTCATTTTAGCTGTTTACCTTTGGTAAGTGTTCTGTTAGTCCAGAAAGAGCTTTAGTGAAGGTTACAAATGACGTGCTTCTCCTGATCTCAGTGCAGCATTCGATACTGTTGACTATAATATTTTATTACAGCAATTAGAGCATGCTGTTGGTATTAAAGGTACTGCGCTGCAGTGGTTTGAATCATATCTATTTAGTATAGACTCCAATTTGTTCATGTAAATGGAGAGTGGAGAGTCTTCACACACTAAGGTTAATTATGGAGTTCCACAGGGTTCCGTGCTAAGACCAATTCTGTTTACATTATTCATGCTTCCTTTAGGCAGCTAGAGTACTGACAGAGGACTAGAAAGAGAGAGCATGTTTCTCTGGCTTACTTGTGCTTCAAGATTAGGCTTAAAACTTTCCTTTTTGCTAAAGCATATAGTTAAGGCTGGATCAGGTGACACTGAATCCTCCCTTAATTACGCTGCAATAGGTCTAGGCTGCTGGGGTATTTCCATGATGCATTGAGTATTTCATCTTTAGTCAGCTTTTTCACCCACTATGTGTTTATACACTTCTCTTCATTTGAGAATAGCTGTTATTAATCTCTAGCTCTCTTCCACAGCATGTTTTTTGTCCTGTCTTGCTCCTCTTACCTCAACCGATTGGGGCAGATGGCCGCCCCTCCCTGAACCTGGTTCTGCTGGAGGTTTCTTCCTGTTAAAAGGGAGTTTTTCCTTCCCACTGTCGCCAAAGTGCTTGCTCATAGGGGTAACATAATTGTTCTCTGTTTTCTCTGGTTTTTTTGTATTATTGTAGGGTCTACCTTACAATATAAAGCACCTTGATGCAATTGTTGTTGTGATTTGGCGCTTTGTAAATTAAATGAAATTGAAAAATTGAATTGAACATTCTGGTTACTCTGCATTCTGTTTCAGTTTCATTTGTGGAATGGCAAATACCCTATTATTGTAAATACTGTGAATCATTTCATCCTAATAGAGTATCGTCTTTCACCTAATAGAGTATTCATCGTGTGCATTATGAAGCCACACTTCATGGCTTAGGAATCTTCAGGGCTACTGTGATTTCATATTTCTCCACTGTGAATAATCAGGCCTTGAAGAGGGAGGAAAATTGTTCAAGTGAGGTATGCATACATGCTCTTTCTAGCCCTTCCTTTCCTTAACTGAGGAAACTGCCTGTTAAATGTTATATTGTGGGGCAAAAAGAGCACAGCTTGCTTTATAGGTATGTAGCAGCTAATTGAGATTCAAATCTCGTCCCTGTTCAACACTAAAGTGTCAGATTGGAGGACACTTTCTTAAGCTTGTGTTTCTATACATCCATGTGTATTCACATGGATGCACATGTGTCCATGCCATGGTTAGCTTCAGGGTGGTATTATTTCCTCTTATTCTCCCTGTCTGTGTCTCTGTACTTGCTTGTGTGATTTGTGTGGTGGGAGCCAAGCCCATCCAATGGAAATGACAGGTTGAGGATATTGACTTTGATGGTCCTTTTTGCTACAAGCGATTTTTTCATGCTTTTGTAGAGCTTTGACTTGTACACAAAAAAACACCTATCAAGGGACAAATACTGACCATGTGAAACATTTAAATGAGGCTTTCTTCGTTTTTCTGTTTGTGGATGGGTCGAACTGTAAAAAGCAAAGCTTGGGGGAATTAAACAAACATAAAGTGGAGTTGCTTAGTGGAAAAAAAGATTGTTGAGTCTCGAAAGGAAGAAAGTGACAAGTTTTTAGTAGCCTGGGTCCACGGATCCCTTCGTCAGTCGTGCACTTTGATAGCTCATGTCATGTTTCCTATCCTCTAAAGATGTGCAAATACATACTCTCATCCGCTGATAAAATATATAATGTCGAACGAAGTCTAGTCGAGCCCTGTTTTACTTTAATTGTAGAATGAACTTTACATTTATCTCAAAGACCAGTGACATAGTAATTGCTTCATCCAGATCTCCTTTGTGTGGGACTACATTTTGAAATTAAATTTGCCCCGCTTGGTTGAGGGCATACCACATTTGATTACAACGACTCTCTGAGGAACATAATGACCAACTGAACTTGTCTTTGTCTGAGAAAGAATCAGGAGATGAGTGGGAGGGAAGACAAGGCAGGATGGAGAAATGGAGTGCTTTTTTTCCCCTACCAGACTGAAAGACTGACAGTGAAGAAGAGGAAAATGAGGGAGTAAATAGGTCTGATTATCAAGGTGGCCTAATGGTGCTGACTGTCCCCATTTGACAGACTAATAGTACACTTGACAGATAGATGTAGAAGAAGCAATGCCCAGGCCTATTGTTGAAGTCTGCTGCAGTAATGAGGTGTCTGCTAGTAATCTGCCAAGCCTATGTCCAGCTCTATATGGCCCCTTTGTAGACAGGTAATTGCACTGTTCCTGACTTCAATGGGGGGTTTTTGAGGTCAATAACGATGTAGAAGTATCCAGAAGGGATAAATGTTAATGCGCTCAAAAAAAGAAGAAAAAGCACCCAACAACAACAAAGACATCCTTAAGATATAAGGTTCTAGATTCCCAAAGACTCTTCAGTGCAGCAGTGAAGCACATTTATACTTTCAGAAACATTGAATACTTACATCATCTTATACGTTCAATGAACAAATTCAGTGTAAAGTAAAGCACGATGGTCTGTGTAATTTAAATGTTGCCATCAAAGTGTGTCCACAAGTCCCCTGCAGACTTCCATGCATCCATGAAAAAGTCTATTTCCAGCATCTCTACAATCAATTTAAAATATATGAAGTATAAAGTCAATCAAATGTGCAACAGTTTCTGTTGGCAAATTTCCCAGCTTATGCGAAGGGAAAAGTAACTCCCTCTGATGGCGATCTCTAAATGAAATAGAAAATAACACCTAAACCTTATTTGTGTGCACAGCTGTTTATTTGTGGAGGGAGTGTGACTGAGTAATGTAACAAGCATTTGTATCCTCTACATCTTAGCCTCGAGGAACATATAAAATCAGTTGTTGACCAGTTTATTTCAAGTTGGTATTTTTCTGTTTTATTGTGGTTGTTGTGGTTATGTGACTCCGCAAACTATGCGCTGACTTTCTGGAAAGTAAGCAGCTAAATCTTCTATGAGTTAGGTAGCGAGTCACTTTGGCTTGAAGGTTGGTCATATTTATTTGAACCAGAGTGCACAGATGAGGATGTGGAAATTTGCCTCAGCAGATTCTAGAGTCTTGATCGATGAGAGTATTCCCAGTTGTATGAATTTGTGGCTTTGCTAAACATTATCCATAAAGTAAAAGCTATTAGAACAAATAAAAAGCAAGATGTTTATACTGATCAATGGACAAATCACCCTGCACTGGGTAGGCCAGAAGAGATCTGGCATAGAGATCCATAATGCAGTTAGCAGTTTTCATCAATAAGGTATTTTTGACTGATCTCTTATTTTCCAAAGGGGTCACCACAACAGATTTTACACCAGAAGCCCAGCGTGATGCAACCCTTCCGGTTATGTGGGACTGGGACCTGATAGGGACTAGACTAGAAGTGGACTAGATGTCACAAGTTCCCAGAATATAACCAGTGATCTTTCACATGTAAGGCTTGCATGTTTTGCTACAGGTGGCTAATTTCCATGTTTGTCATGGAAATGTACATATTGCTTACTTATTTATACAATCCATAGTTGTCGTGAGGTCTTGCGGATTGAATTTAAGACTAAAGGATCAACTTTTTGAAGACCATCTTAAACTATATATCCATATACAGCACTGCACCTTAACATGACTCCAAAGTGTACGGCCAGTGATATAGTTTCAGGTCACGGAAAAGCAATGAAAAGACAGTTTTATCAGTTTCACACTCAATTTCAGTTCAGGCATTGATAGCAAAAATTTACATTTCCCTGATTCTAAACTACAAATAACACCATAAAATATATAATTTAGAAGATAAGTAGAGCCTACCTGTGAAATATAGGCTGTTTGTCAAGGGCAGTGTTACATTATTGCCTTTCTGGTCTGATAACAACCTGTGAGGGGATGTGTGTTCAAGTGATCATGATAAAAGTTTGCACTTGTGTTGGTGAAGTCTTTGCATTTTCTTTTCGACTTGGGTTTACCATAAATAGTCGTGTGATTACGGTAAACCAAGGGTATCCAGAAAACAGTATGCAGCAGTATTTAGATGGCTGTAGCATGAACTGCCTATGAAAAGACAAGGTTGAGGGGAGCAAGGGGAGACTGTGGAGGAGTAGAAGAAAAGGAGAGGATAGTGGGGGAGGGGGGTAAGGGGATTTAGTGTGAATCACCAAAGAGGCCATTTAACTGCCCTCGATCCCAGCGTGTGTCTGGGAGGAAGGGCTGATCAATAGTGTGATTTAGGAGTTCATTCACAGCCTTTGCTCTCCAGGAAACAAACACGCACACACACACACATATAATGATAAAGACACACAGGTTATATACTGCCCCCGTTAAGACCATCATTCAAGCCTGGCCTGAATTTAGTCATATTTATCTATCTTGCCCACTGGATAATAGCTTTTACTGTATGTTGTTTAATTTAAAGATTAAGAAACTCTCTTTTGGATTTAGTTAAATACAATATGGCCACAGAGTTAAATATATATGGGCAGTAAAACCATAAATGTGTGGTGAATACTACACTGTGCTAGCCGTGTTCCCTCATTTATTCCATCCTAGGCAGTTAACTTGTACAAAGTGCTGCTAGCAAAGTGTTTTTGTTGGGTTTTTTATTCCAACTTTTTCAAATGTGGTAACTCTGTTCCCTGAATTGTTATGTGGGGCTTTAGTGAACACTTCATGAAATAAATATCCAAAAGCCTCTTGACTGGTGCTGTTTTATGGAGCTAATACCCAACATTTCTCTGATCTTACTAGCACAGCCTTCTTGACCTAGATTATGTGCCAACAATCCCTCAGACCACAGAACGCCAAGTATATCTACAAACAATCCTCCTCCACTTAGTTGCTGTTTGGAGAGCCATTTCCACAGAAATGCAAACACTACTATCCTGAGCCTTCTATGGGCAAGTCTGACTGGGCGAGTTGCATTTAAGATACTAAGATGTAGTGCAGTAGACTGAAATCCAAACAACCAGATGAATTAAAGAGAGCTGCCATCTGTGGGGTTCTAAAACCCAATGAGATGTTAGGCAAACATGTCCATGGAGACACTGCTCATTATGTCTTTTCAGTTTACAGCCTTTCCATTTGTTTTGGGGTGTTGCCTTGTTTCTTGTTGCTTTACACTCACTGTATAAGATTTAGGGTGTCTGAGAGCTTCATCATCTTAAACGGGTCTTGAGGCTCTCTCCAGTGTGCCATTTGTATTTCACTTAATGTCTGTTCCCATAACTGTTGGATCCTGTCCCTGGATCCAGAAAATGAGGTATTAGCTGCAGGCGGGAAAAAAAATAAAAGTGTCGGTTCTGATGCCACTGAGCCACCTTGTCAGTTCTGATGTCTCTATGTGATGTTTTAAGTAAGCATACGTTTGTGTTTCTGTGTGCGCTTGTTCTTGTGTGAAGTGGTATTTTCTTCTTTTTTTTCTTGTGTGTGTGGGCTTCATTTTTTTCTATGTTTGGAATCGTCCACGTATAATGTGATTTTAAAAATAATTCAAACCATGGTTCCTTGACAGAAATCCTTGGCGCTGAACTGATCCCTCTTTAAGATGTTCAAGAGAGGCCCATTACCATGTAGTCATGGCTGGCTTGGCCCTCTGAGCCCCTGATAATAAGGTGGAAGGCAGTCGAACCTATGCCTTTGACAGAGGCACGGCAACATAGGCTGCTTCCCTCATCTGAGACACTGAGTTGCTATTAAGAGGCTTCACAGTTCAGTAGCGTGGCAGCATCTTGAAAAACAAAACACGAGTGCACAAGGAACAACTTGTACATGTGGCAACGAATATGTTTATATGTATTTGTTTGCTTCCCCCCCCCCCCCCCCCCCCCCCTTTGCACAGAAGTGAAGGGGGCTGCGGTACAAGATCTGCTGACGAATTCTAGTATAACTTTCTGTTCTGTCATATACTAACTGAGGCAGAGCAGGAATTTCTAGCCGGGAATTCAAATGTGAATACGAGGAACTTGTATAGCCATCTCAGTCTGTTTCTAATGAGAAAAAGGCCACATTAGGAAGAAAGGAGACTGGAAACTTTTATTCTCATTTTGAGTTTGACCTTATAAAACAATTTGACTGCCTTGTACAAGATACAGAAAATAGCCTTTAACTAATAATTCAAAGGGAGCTTCACACTTTTTACACATTAACTTTACTTTGTTAGTCTGAGGCAGCACTTCTGACCTTGTGGAAACAGTTATGTAATCTCTACTATAGCTTTCGAGGGACTTTCCAAAGATGGATGATATACACCTTTTTTGTGGAAATGTACGATTTCAGATATTTTTCCAAGAAGACTAAAAGTCGCGGTATCTCTGCAGTAGTTTTGACCATTCCTGTTTAACATTAGAGTTATACCAACTTCATGCTGGAGGAATCACTGCGAAACCACAGCCTCAGCTTTGTGGCACACATGCAAAGTGGTGCTTCACCTCATCTATATTCTACAGTTGATTAGTTACAGAAAAAAAAATAAGCTTTTCATTCTTTCATCACTTTGTCTCGTGCTTCTGTCCCGGCCCATCTCTGTCCCTCCTTCTTTTCTCTCTCTCTTTCTGTCTAAGTCAGAAGCTTGGAGGCTTTGACTTTGATTAATGGTGAGCCGAGCTCTGCATTAAAAGCCAGGGGCTGCGAGTGAGGCCAGATAAAAGTGGAGCACAGGAGCAAGGGATGGGAAGGATGGAGGGGGGAGGGAGGAGTGCAGGACACAGTCACCAATCACTGTCACCATCATCGTCCCATGGTGACAGTGGGGGATGCAGTTGGTGGGGACAGCGGTGCTTCATTGGGCTGAACCTCACCCTCATATAGGCACGACACATTGTCTGTGACAGGCTCTTCACACGTAGCCTGGTAGGACCCACATACATGTGCACATGATTTTTTTTCCTGTTCTGCTTTTCTTCTCCGAGCACAGTCAGTATGTCCAGTGGGACACAGCTGTTTTAAAAAAAATTTTTCTCTCTCCTCTTCAGAGAGGGTAGTGGAAATGTATATTATAAGGGTACATGTTAATATCACAATATTCCAGTTGAGCTGATGTTTGAGTTCACTGAGAGTCTGTGTTGTGCTTTTGGGAAACAACAACTGCATTATGCGTGCTTATGCCAAACTAAATCGGTTAAAGGAGTAATAACAAGAACATCTCAGCTCTTGTACTGTATGAGTTCATCTGGCACTAGTTAATGAACATAAAAGGCTCTGATTGGATGTTGTTCCTCCAAATTGGCCATCAGTGACGCACAACACCTGAATCGCTGGGAAAAAAAGAAAAAAGAATTTCATTGTTTTTCTGTATGAATTTGGTTGGGACAAGGACTCAGGGCTCCCCTCTTCTTCTTTTTTTTCTTCTTTTTTTTGCTGCAGTAATTTCTGCGTGGAGTGCCCCTCCCTGGGGTCTGTCAGGAACAGTGTGTGCCTGTGGCCGGTAATTGATAATGCGGCCCAGGCAGCCCTAGCCCTGGTCAGTGGAGCGTGAACTAGCCTGAGAAGCAGAGAGGCTGAAGTGCACTGAGGTGAAGCTTAGCCCTTACACTCTCTGTCTAGGGTATAGGAGCAGGAAAGGCGGGGGCAGGAGGTGAGAGCCAAGAGAGGCAGACGGAACAAAATCCATTCACACTGACAGGATAAACAGAGCCTATTCATTTGTTCGACATTTACATTTTACGAAATTATCTGACATTCAAATCAAGAAATACTAACCCCAGTCGAAGCTGGAGAAGCTGTCGAATAACCTTGGTTTTCTTAGAAAACATGATTTACGTGCAAACACATGTAAAAAGGTCAGAGGGTTTTTTTTTCCCTACTATAACTTGAATGCTTATGTAAGAGTGAAGTACACAGAGAAGCAAAAGAAATGGAATAATCACCAAGGACTGTGATAAAAAAGATGACTTATTTGAGAGAGGGTGCCATTTGCTGCCTTTTGAACAGAGGAGTTATTCAGCAAGATGTGAGTGGAGACCAGGTGGAGTGATGACTAGGCCTCAGCGAGCAGGCCAAGAGCCAAGTGGCCGATAGGCGCACAATGTAGAGCATGGGCTTGTGTGGGGCTGTATTTATGCCTGAAAACATGGGGGTGGGGATTTCTTTCCAGGACTATATGAAACACCAAGGCTTTGAACTTACATGAGCAGTAGGCAGAATATATTTTATAATCAAAGTCGCTTGTGTCTTCACAAATTGGCTTGATGAGTAACTCTGGTTTAATTCATCCTTTAACTTTTAATTAGAGTCCATTATAGCAGCTTGAATTACTTTATGATGATGGAGTTAAATCTGGGGCTTATTTATGTATGTCATTACAGAAACTGATTTGTGCATTAAAGCTAAGCAGTCTAATTTTTTATTGAATAATTTGTGCTGCTTTTGTTTAAAAAGAAAAGTTTCCTCCTGGATCACAGATTGATGCATTTTACAGAAATAAGAAAACACATCCTGGTGCATCATTTATTAAGAGTCTGACGCTCAGCAGCTCCAAAGTTGTGAAAGAACAACTACATGTTTGGTCAAAATAAAGTTTTAAGTTGTGTCTTAACTTTCTGATCTTTTGTGTTATTTCTGTGCAAATGAATGCAACTTTACAGCTTAAACAGATTTACTGTATCTACAATGTGATATATGGATGTGCAAAGTAAAATGCAGCATATGCTCACTGTTTCACTTTGCAGCACAGGCTTCAGTTACTGCAGCCTTGTGATTTGTGCCGTAGTCCTTGCGGCACTCTCTGCAGCACAAAGGCAGCTAAATAAAGAGGGCTCTGCTTCTTATTGCTGCTTTGATGCCAAATCCAGCTGAAACAAAATGTGATTATTACATATATGTTATTATATCATAATTCTCCGCATGTTACAAATTGAAATATTAAACTTTGTGGCCTCAGTGTCCAAGCACAGCTCTGATTGATCGTGTCACAGGTAATAGCCTATCAGCAGCTCCATTGCCACATGACTGATCTGTCCCATTACAGCACAAGTAATCAAATCTTTACCGTTTTCTTTTAATCCTCCCCTAATTTCTGATTCAGACTTCTGTGTGGAGCCTTTATAGAGCCTATGACATAACTTACATGGTCGCAGACATGGTTGGCTACATTTATGCGTGTGTATGGTTACACATTAATCACCGTGCTGGAAGCGTATAGAAAAAACACGAAATGTTGGGACATTTTTTCCCCCTCTGGGTATCCGGTCTTAATAGGAGGATTCAATGGCGCTACACTGGCCAATTACAATAGTTACAGGTCACATCGACCTGACGTGTATTTACATTTCTCGAGAGGTGCGTGTCAGGTTATGTGGAAGGTTAGTGTTAAAAAGGGTTTCTGCTTGCGACGTAGGTTTCCCGCAGAAGTCTAAATCAGACATATCTGGCATGAAAAGACATTGTGGTAGCCTTTGGCTTGATTCTTTGAGCTATTCTTTCCATCTGTTACCAGGCAGAAGCACAATGAGACTCTTCTGTCCTGTCTTTCTTGAAACCTGAAGTAGTATTTCATTTTGCTCTGGGCTCGTTTGTTTTTTTTTTCCACACAGAATTCCAGACCTTTGGAAAGTAAGCTCCAGCCAGAGGAAGGCAAAATGGGTCCCATGTGGACCAAAAGAAAGAAAACCCCCAAAGCTTACAGTCAATGTGACACTGTTTGTGATATTTAAAGTCTTAATGGGATTACATACATTAATACTACAAACAGGAGTAAGAAAAATCAAAAGTAGCTTAGATACTGCGGTCAGCAACAACACGACACAGATTCGCTAAATAACAGCAGTGACAAAAATAGTAAAAGAAGTAATACTAAGCAGTAAGACAGCCTGAGGGACACCGCATCAGCATGTGACACCTTTTTTATTTTAAACGGTAAAAATAGGATTCAATTTAATTTCAGTTCAATTCATTTTACTTCACACTTGTAGTCCATATAGATTAAAAACATGCTTGCAGCTGATCAGATCCCGCTCTGGTTCACACAGAGGTCTTATCTTGAATTAAAAAAAAAAGTCTTCTTAGACTTTCATCTAACTTAAATTCAAATATATGACACAGAGTTGTAAGATATAACACAGCACGCAAACATAAGCGCAGGCACATCGGCATGCACACACAGCGCAAGTTTTTATCAAGTTTTATTTATAATACAATCTCCGAGCAACATGTGAAGCATGAAGAGGAGCACAGATGATAGCGGTATGACAGTTGCAGAGGGCAAAAAAATATGAGATGAGCAGGAAATTGCTTACTGTCGGGGTTAATTGACAGCCCGTGTGTGTGCGTTCAGGTGTACTTGGACTGAAGGATGGAATATACGGTGGAGCTGGGTCAAAACAATCACGGTACTACAGTGATTTGATTTTAAAGGGTTTCATTACATGAAAAAGATGCAGTTCATATGCAAACAGGGGCATTGCTTGTATTGACTCCGTCTTGAATATACTGGCTGGGTGCAAAGCTTGCTTTTTTCCCTTTCTGCTCTATAATTTGGTTCACTGGGACATCACTGATACTGATATCACTAATAATAGAGTATACTGTTGCAAGTGAAAACAACAACAAAAACCCCCAAATCTTTTGGAATTACCAAGATGTCTGCATTTATTAATCATAATATGAAATGCACGAGTTTCGTATTTATTTACACAGTTGAGCAGAAGATACAAATACTGTTATGCATGATAGGAAAGAAGCCAGTAAGGGTTTTACAGACCTCACCTTTTCAAATGCAACAAGCAAGTGTACAAGAAATCAAACAAACACAATCTATTTGTATATAACTCAACTAAATGAAAAACTCATAAATTGTGTGACAAAGTGGCTAGGAGAGAAGTCATTTGCCATTTGTCACTTGTGTATGTTGTTATTCTGTGTTCTGTTATCTTATAGTTTATCATAATGCTTTAATGTAAACACAGCACATGTAGCCTTGGCTCTACATACTATCCCGGGTCTGTTTGTGGTAGCATTGGTTATATTCATTTCATCTGTGCAAATGTACTTAAAGCTAAATGTCACTTCGTCATTAATTGATTTGAATCTTTCATTTGTTTATGTAGTTTGCTTATACTTACCATTGTGTGTTCCTCTGGACAGGTCCTATGTGTAAAACGGGTATGTGGGAATGGCCGCCCCAGTACTTCCTGATTTTATAGGATATGTCACTGATCATGTCAATTGGGTGTAACCAAATGAAGGGGTGTTTCTTTTGTGTAAAATTGTTTATTTCATTTAAAATAACCTCATGAGTCAGTAAGTGGAGAGATTGACTTTTCAAACTGTTTAGTTGGGTGAATGAGTTTGTTGGGTGGAAGGGTTATTTTATTTCTGTTTCTTTGGACTAGACTGTGTTATTTAGTCTACCCTGTTTTCCCAATGGTGGAGGTTAATGAGATCCAGGTGTGAGCAGAATTTTATATAAAGCAGGTGAGATTTTGACTGAGAGGTTCTTATGTTTTGTGAAATAATTGTTGAAAGGCGACGCCAGAAAATAAAGAATACTTAAAAGAAACTTGAATAGTCTGCAGATGCTGTCTTCCTATCACCTTCCATGCTGCTTATGTCACGCTACTTCACAAATGGTGGCAGCAGTGGCTCCAGGCCAATAGGTGATAACAATGCAGAAATCTACCAAGTCAAGGAAACCTCAAGGGCCAACAGATTTTCCCCCAGAGGAGGCCCAAGATGATGGCCACCTGCCAGAAGCTACGGGTGAGCACAGCACGGAAGTACAAAGTCTCTCAGAGCTCTCAACTTTATTAAAAGGCCTGATGCAACAGCATGCTGACCGTGAGACAAAATGGGACCAGGACAGACAACGCCAGGATGAACGGTGGCGTAGAATGCAACACCAGTTCAGCCAACTGCAACAGGAGGTCCAGTCGGAGCGCCGGGAGCATCAGATGCTGTTGGAAGGTGCAGTAGCTGATTCCGGCACGCCTCTGAGCCCCTCAGTGCGGCAAAAGGTGCAGCAACCTGTTCAACAGAGAGGAAACCCCCCTGAGTCTTCCACAGCACCACAGTCATCCAATCTGGGCAGAGTAAGCGGCTGGAAAGGCCCGAAGATGCAGCCCTATGGTGAGGATGAAGATATTGAACATTATTTAACCACTTTTGAGAGGATTGCAACAGGATGTCAGTGGCCACAAGAAGAATGGGCACTGCATCTGGCTCCACTTCTTAGTGGTAAAGCACGTGCGGCATATGTTGCTATGGACACTGAAGAGACAATGGACTATGATAAAGTAAAAACCGCCGTTCTTGAAATATTTGAAATAAGCGCTGAGACTTACCGAATCAGATTCCGCAACATGACGGTGAAGGACGATGAGACACCCAAAGAGCTGCGAACATGCCTTAAAGACCTATATGAAAAGTGGATGCTTCCAAAGGAGAAGACAAAGAACCAAATAGGAGATGTCATAGTGATGGAGCAGTTTCTCAGAGTTCTTAACCCAGAGCTGAGGACCTGGGTGAAAGAGCGCAACCCCACCACTTCAAAAGAAGCTGCAGAGATGGCAGAGGCTTTTCTTGCAGCCCGACGATCACAAAAAGGGTACATGGTAGGAAAACTCAGTTCAGCCCCTGTATTTGTGGGTAAGTCAGGGGGTGGGAATGGGTACAGAGCTAAAAGCCCTAAACAAAATTTCCCAATCACTAGCAGTAGCCGTGCTAGAGAAGTAAGGCAGAGAGGCCCGTTGGTGTGTCATGCCTGTGGTCAAGCAGGTCACTTTAAGGCAGATTGCCCAGGTCAGCAAGTCAGTAAGACTTACATGTGTCTTTCACCACAGTGTTTTGACTTGCTAGAGGAAGAAACTGAGTCTCTCATACCCTCCAGTGATCAGGAGCACACTATCTGTGTTTTCATTGAGGGAAAACCGTGTGTTGCCCTCTTGGATTCAGGCAGTAGCCGCACACTTGTTAGACAAGATTGTCTCCCTAGCGACACCACATTTTGTGGTAAAGTGAAAGTCTGGTGTGTTCATGGTGATAATGTTGATTATCCTATTGCCAACGTTTGCCTTCAAGTTAATGAAAAGGAGTATGTACTTACAGTTGGAGTAATTGATAAACTTCCCTACCAGATTGTGTTGGGCCGGGACATGCCAATTCTTGGGGAGTTATTGGCAAAGACAGAGAAGGACAGAGAAGAGAAGAATCTGCATGTTCCATGTGAAGGTCTGCTAGTAGTCACTAGGTCTGGTAATAAAGCTTCTCATTCTGAGCTAGGTTTGAGTGAGTTGCCCTATGCAGACAGTGAAATGCCAGATATTGACAGACTCTGTAGGCCGCATATAAAGAAAAGTAAAATGCAGAGAAGACAGGAAAAAGTGAGGGGGACAGAAATTGCTGAGTCGCTTCCTGAACCAGAGATTGATGAGCTCTTGGTTGTCCCGAGCAATATTGTCCAACTCCAAAGGGAGGACCCCTCTCTAGCACCCCTGTTTGCTAAGAGCACCCAAGAATCAGCACAGATTACAGACAGAGTACGGGAAGTATTCATTGTTAAGAACGAACGACTATATCGTCGTAGCAAAGTTGGTGACCAGTTGGTTGTTCCCAAAAGCTTAAGGCCTGTAGTCTTGCAGTTGGCTCATTCAGTTCCTTGGGCAGGCCATTTAGGACATCTTAAAACCTTTTCCAGAATGGTAACTCGTTTTTTTTGGCCACAGCAATTTTCAGACACTGTCCAATTTTGCAAATCATGTCCACAGTGTCAGTTGACAGCCCCGAGTAGGAAAGGTGACAGAGCCCCACTCATTCCTATGCCTGTGATAGACATCCCCTTTTCTCGTGTTGCCATGGATATTGTTGGCCCATTGGAGAGAAGTAGTTCAGGGCATAGGTACATTCTAGTGATCTGTGATTATGCAACAAGGTATCCAGAAGCTTTCCCATTGAGAAGGGTCAAAGCCCGCCAAATAGCTAATTGTCTGATACAGATGTTTTCAAGGGTGGGTATTCCCAAAGAAATCTTGACAGACCAAGGCTCAAACTTCACTTCCAACCTGTTGAAGGAAGTCTACAAACTTCTGGGAATTACCGGAATCAAAACGAGCCCTTATCATCCACAAACTGATGGACTTGTTGAGAGGTTTAATAAAACCCTGAAATCAATGCTGAGGAGGTTCGTAAGAGAATCAGGAAAAGACTGGGACCAATGGCTTCCATTTTTGCTTTTCGCCTATAGAGAGGTACCACAAGCATCAACTGGATTTTCTCCATTTCAGCTCTTGTATGGCCATAATGTCAGAGGGCCACTGGATGTACTTAGGGAAGCTTGGGAGGAAGCTAGCCCTGAAAAACAGTGCTCTTCCCTCTCTTATGTGTTGAAAATGAGGGACAAGCTTGAACAGTTTCAGGAACTGGCTCATTTTCACCTAGTAAGTGCCCAGCAACGTCAAAAACAGAACTATGATAAGACTGCTCGCAGGAGGGCCTTTAAAGAAGGACAAAAAGTGTTGCTGCTTTTGCCAACCACTGAAAGCAGTCTCTTAGCCAAATGGCAGGGGCCATTTGTGATAAACAGGAGGGTTGGCCCTGTCACTTATGAGCTCAATATGCCAGATCGTCGTAAAAAACACCAGGTGTTTCATGTCAACATGTTGAGGGAGTGGATTGAGAAGCCAGAACAATCACTTCAGTTGTGGGCTCGTGTTGTACTGCAGGAAGAAGAGCCTCAAGAGCAATTCTTTCCCACCAGTGCTGAAGAAGAGCTATTTCCGGATTTGAGCCATCTATCACCAGAACTGCAGGAGGAGCTCGCGGCCATAATGCCACAAGAGCTTTTCAGCACAAAGCCAGGCTACACCCATCTTATTCAGCATGACATACGCCTGCGTTGTCCGAATCAACCACCCATCAGGGATACCACTTCCAGAGTTCCAGCAAAGCTAATGCCAGCATTGAAACAGGAGGTGGAAGAAATGCTTGCAACGGGGATTATAGAGCCATCTAGAGGTGAGTGGTGTAGCCCTGTGGTACTCGTCCCCAAGAAAAATGATGCAAGACAGAGATTTTGTGTTGACTTCTCAAAACTTAATGCTGTCTCTGTTTTTGATGCATATCCTATGCCAAGAGTGGATGAATTGATTGAGCGCTTGGGTAATGCTAAGTACCTCACAACACTCGACCTTTGTAAAGGTTATTGGCAAGTCCCCCTAACAGAGTCCTCAAGGGATTTAACTACATTCAGGGTTCCCAGCGGACTTTATCGTTTCAGAACTATGCCTTTCGGACTACATGGAGCTCCAGCCACGTTCCAGAGGCTGGTGGACTTGGTTCTGAAAGGAGCTGATGGCTATGCAGCAGCGTATATTGACGACATTGTGGTATTCAGCGAGACATGGGAGGACCATGTGAAACATTTGGCTGATGTCCTGCAACGCATCAGAACAGCTGGACTAGTCATCAACCCTGGAAAGTGTCACATTGCACAGACCGAGGTGGAGTACCTGGGATACGTCATTGGGGGTGGGGTCATCCGCCCTCAGGTGAGTAAGGTCGAGAACCTTGCCTCTTGTCCTCCTCCAACTACAAAGAAAAAGTTGAGATCCTTCCTGGGTTTAGCTGGCTGGTATCGTCGTTTCATCCCCAATTTCTCTACCAGATCAGCTATTCTTAGTGATTTGACTCGCAAATCATGCCCCAACAAAATTAAATGGACTCCAGAGTGTGAGGCTGCATTCATGGATTTGAAAAACTGTTTGTGTAATGAGCCTGTGTTGCAGTGTCCGGACTTTACGTGCCCATTTATTGTACAGACTGATGCTTCAGGAGTTGGGCTGGGAGCTGTGTTGCTGCAAGGTGATGGAGAGGACCAAAGACCTGTGCAGTACATAAGCCGTAAGCTCTTCCCCAGAGAAATGAAGTATTCCACAATTGAAAAAGAAGCTTTGGCAATAAAATGGGCTCTGGACACTCTGAAATACTATCTACTGGGAGGTGAATTTGTGCTTGAAACCGATCATCGAGCTTTGCAGTGGATGAGCAGAATGAGAGACACCAACGCAAGAATCACGAGGTGGTATCTTTCACTGCAGCCATATTGTTTTAAGATTCAGTATAGAGCAGGTAAAAAGAATGTTGTGGCAGACTTCCTTTCCCGTTCCTATGAGGAGTAACAGACTTAAGGGGGGGGGAATGTGACAAAGTGGCTAGGAGAGAAGTCATTTGCCATTTGTCACTTGTGTATGTTGTTATTCTGTGTTCTGTTATCTTATAGTTTATCATAATGCTTTAATGTAAACACAGCACATGTAGCCTTGGCTCTACATACTATCCCGGGTCTGTTTGTGGTAGCATTGGTTATATTCATTTCATCTGTGCAAATGTACTTAAAGCTAAATGTCACTTCGTCATTAATTGATTTGAATCTTTCATTTGTTTATGTAGTTTGCTTATACTTACCATTGTGTGTTCCTCTGGACAGGTCCTATGTGTAAAACGGGTATGTGGGAATGGCCGCCCCAGTACTTCCTGATTTTATAGGATATGTCACTGATCATGTCAATTGGGTGTAACCAAATGAAGGGGTGTTTCTTTTGTGTAAAATTGTTTATTTCATTTAAAATAACCTCATGAGTCAGTAAGTGGAGAGATTGACTTTTCAAACTGTTTAGTTGGGTGAATGAGTTTGTTGGGTGGAAGGGTTATTTTATTTCTGTTTCTTTGGACTAGACTGTGTTATTTAGTCTACCCTGTTTTCCCAATGGTGGAGGTTAATGAGATCCAGGTGTGAGCAGAATTTTATATAAAGCAGGTGAGATTTTGACTGAGAGGTTCTTATGTTTTGTGAAATAATTGTTGAAAGGCGACGCCAGAAAATAAAGAATACTTAAAAGAAACTTGAATAGTCTGCAGATGCTGTCTTCCTATCACCTTCCATGCTGCTTATGTCACGCTACTTCACAAATTGTCCCAAGACTTTTTCTTTAATAACACAAACACTGATTAAATGAATAATATAAAATGCAAAGTGATTTCTACTGGATCTATTTTCAGTATTTATTATGTTGGACGTAACAGCTGCTTATGCAGAAAATGCACAATTTCCCTCGAAGCTGATGGTTTTGTAATGACCAGATTTTGATCAGTCAATGTTTTTTTACTCAAAACTCACTGAATGAAAACATCTGGCTTTAAATTCATTGCTGTGGGGTCACATACTTTACGACTTACTCATTTATAATAATGGTTCAATCTCCTGAATGAATAAGTGACCAAGTATGATAATTTTGTCTCATCAGTTTAATGATTTTAAGCCTTAAGTGCTTTTTTCTTTAAAGGCAAAAGTAATAACGTGTATTTACAGTGTTATCACTGTAATATGCCCCTGAATTAATGTAAAAATATTTTTACAGAACATAAGATTGATCAGTATAAAAATGTGCAATATTTTCATTTTTTTTTGATGACCCAAAGGTAGCAAAGACACTCAGTGTCTGTTTTATTTAGTTTTACTACCTATACTCTCACTGAATTTTCAGGAAAAAAAATTGTTTATGAAATTTAATAATGACAGAAATGAAAACAAGTTGATATTTAAGTTTTTAAGTCTAAGTTAACACAACTGTGTGAATGAGTAGTCGTGAAAGAAAAGGGAGAACTGATCCAGTGCATCCTGTAGAGGCTACACTCATGCTCCTGAATTCTCTGCCCATCAGTGGACAAAATCTAACACAATGGTAGCGGGACACTTGCCAGGCTCATGGTGATGGTCCATTCTGGTAGCCAGAGTCCTGCTCGCTCGGCCCAAGTCCACGCCCACAAATCTCGGCCAAAATTGGCAGATCTGTTTTGGCTAAAGCCAGTTTATATTTGGTCCTGCGGTGCCAGAATATGGCAGAGAGCAGGCCTAATCGCTCTAACTCAGCTGCTTACCTGCTTACTAATGAGAGAGGCAGTTGCACTGTTTAAGCCGCTCGGACTCTGAGAAGCATACTGATGGTGAAATAGTTCCGTTTGTATTTGTGCAGCAGCGTGATTTTTTTTTTTTTTGCACATGTACAGAATTCAAAAGTGCACTATTTTTTAAAACATAGACCATCATGTTTGAAAGTATTTGGATTGAATTATTGAACTAAATGCACCAAAGCAAATCCCTTAGAGAAAGCGCTCTGCATTTGAAGCCACATTTTCTAGCTTCACCTCCAGGTTTCATGAAATTGAGCCTTGAGGACAGACAAACATGCACAGAACTGAGCAATTCAGCTGTTTAGTCAGACTTACAACCCAGAGTTGCTACCCTTGCTCACCAATCTGTTTAATTATCTTGAATTTGAGTGTTTTTGAATAACCACCTACAACCAACAAACACTTGTGGGCGAGAAAAATGTGTAATTAAAGCCAGTTATTATAGAAATGCACTAATTTTGTGTTACTCGTTCTGTCTCCTCCAGCTCCTTCAATAGTTCCCATCATGCACCAAATCAGCTCCACCATGAATAGCTTCACACTCTCATGGCCTCAACCAGAACAGCCAAATGGCATCATCCTCGACTACGAGCTGCGCTACTATGAAAAGGTAAGTGTGTGTGTGTGTTTCTGTAATGGCTGAAGTTCTTTTACTCGTGTCGCCTACTCTGCATATTCAACTGCATATAAATCCGCCCAAAAACGAAAGCTCTCCTTGATATCTCTGAGCTGAGTCCCCCTGGGTTGATAATATGTTCTTTCGCTGTGTTCACTCTGCCTCTCCCACTGTTCTTTGGTTTCGGCTGCTGATGAAGCGAATAGTTTGACCTCTGCTCCAGGCCCACTCTGCGTAGTGCAGCAACCTGTCCCACTGTGAAAATGCATTGCATCTGGAGGGAGTCACATCGACCCGTCTGCTCACACACAATACGTCTGCTTTATTAAGTCGCCAGTCCTACCCCATGGAGCCTATGCTGCACAAGTATTGACCTGTAGGCTTTTCCCAAGGCCTTGAACATAATGATACTGAGAGATTGGAGACTTTAGCTTTTTTGTTTGGGTCCTTGTTTGTCCTCCTCAAGCTGATCGATGGATATAGCAAAGTTGGTTGTGCAGTTTGTTTTTTTTTCTCTCCAGTCCTTGTCATCCTAAGCTAAGATTTGGTGCACCTTCACTCATGTTCTGCTTTTCAAATAAAAGATAAAAAATCAATATAGTTTTATCAATTTTTTTTTTTTAATTCTTTTTGTGTTGAGTTATTTACTTCGCACAAACTCATTTTGGCTAAGGCTTTGCGATCAATATTCACAATCCCACCTTAGAATAGTTTTGTCACATTTAGCATTTTCTATCAGAGAGAACAACAATCGTGTTTTTAAATAGTGTTTGCAGTTGGAAACTCAGTTATCCAATATTAGCTGCGGCGCTTGCTGTTTTCCCCTCTGGCATTGCACAGGTCATGAAATTGAATCTGATTGCGATGGCCCTGAGAAACCTTATCTGCCAGACAGCTTAGTGTCGTGTAAATAACACTTATACAGCCCCCCTCCATTAGCTCATGAATATCAATGAAACCTAATCCTATTGATGTTTATGCAGTGCATCCTCACACAAATAGACGAGCACTGCGTAATCACAAATTAGTGAATTAACAAGGACAAGGTTGCTAATTGTACTGGGATAGCTCAGGTGACAGAGAGGTTGTACTCGACCCTGTCTGACTCAGTCTTAATGCACCTACATATACCCCTATGTTTTTGTGTCTATCTGGAAAAATACTTCCCCGTGTGACTCTGAGTAAGACACAGAAGGAGAGTCAGAGTGATTGCTTTGTGACACACTGGGCTGTGAAGATGAGATTTCCACTACGGTGGTCCTCTTCTGACAAGCTGTATTTTGGATCTGACGCGGCTTTTTATAGGTTCTGAACAGACACTTCTTCAGCCAGCCGTGGCTGTCCAAAGTGTCAGTGTAGATGTGTTTTTATGCCTGATTAAGCACCAACCAACCAACCAAAAGTGCAGGTGGTTGAAGTTTTCGCCAAAAGAATCAAATGAAGCTAAATGGATTGAAGTGTAATTTCCCAGCCTGTTAAATTTCCCTATGCACATAAGTGCGTAATGCCATGTAGATTCTCTCTGTCACAAACCTTGGCGTGGCTTTCTCGTGTGTTTATCTTCCTTGCTTTCTTGCCCATTCTGCTGTAAAGTGATGACGTGGCCTTTTGAATATGAGAGTAGTCACACTGTTATGGTTATGGAGTTGATTTTCTCAGTGTGCCTGCCACAGTCAGCTAGTCCTTAGCACAGCAAAGCGTGAGCTGTCCTTCTGCAAACTCCATCTCCCTGGGAGCCACATATACTCACTGACAATGGCAAGTTCTCTAACAGCATGGCATTGTCACATTTTGTGTTGAGTAATACTTCAGGTTGTTCATAAAGGAATGATCTACTTCTCTTACAACCTTGTCATAGTACTTGTTCGATACAAGTTTAGTTCTTGTACGCAGGTTTGATTGTTTGTTGTTTTGTTTTTTCTGTGACAGTGCAATACAGAATCTCATATGCAACAGTGATTGGACTGGTTCTTGATCATTTTTAAAGGGAGATATACATGCAAGGAAAAGTACATGCTCTGTGATGTTGTCTGCTGAGCCACCAGGACACCCTCTGGGGCCATAAAAAACATTGGTTCATAAGGTTGTCTGCTAGAGCTACAGGACTCAGGCTTAAAGCATGTCTGCTTTAAGTCACTCGCTGGAACTGCTAAAAAATGTAGTCATGCAGTCAGTGAAGCAGAATGTTTGCACAGATCTTTGGGTATTTCCTTCTTTATTTTTATTTTAAAATAACTGCTTTTGGGAAAGAAATGTCTCAATTGCACCCATGTCCCATATACAATACTGTGAAAAAGTTTCGAGCCACATTATTCTAAAATTAAAATGTTTTTGAGCTTTAGAAATAAGTGGCAGCTTTTTCACTCGTTTCCAGTACCGGTACTTGTACCTGACAATTTTCTGAGGAATGTTTTTGTTTGTTTGTTTAAGCTACTCGACACTGACCTGTGAATCATTCAAGCATAAAAAGGGCAACTAACTCAAGGGATGAACCCGTGTTGTGTTTACACATAACAGACAACTTAGCAAAGAACCAATTTTTAAATTGCTAGCAGCGCTTCGTCAAAAACATATAATTTGTTCCCGTTTCTTTAGTTGAATCTGCAAAAAGTGACAGTCTGACAGTGATTAAATATTTTTCGCATCAACAGGGTGATTCCCAGAGGTATTAACTGAAAAGTTGGCATATCTTGGCATGGTGCGCAGTTTATCTTTAAATATTCTGAGGAAAATGAACAAGTGCAGGACAAAAGAAGATGTAGCAGGCCTGAAAAACAAGCTGCAGCAGCTGAACAGTATCTGAAAATCACATTCTTAAAAAGTAGGAGGAAAAATTCAGGTGAAAGATGCATCTGGTCCTTCAGTTTATCCTTCTACTGTTTGCCGAGGTCTCATTAGAAATAGTCGGAGTGAGATGGTGGCTGTCAAGAAGCCATTCTTAGTGAAACGGGGAAACAAGGCTGAGTTGTGCCAGATTACACAAGAACTGGACTGAAAAACAGTAGTAACAGGTTTCATGGAGTGATGAATCCAGAGAAACTGAGTAGAAAGCTTTGCTAAGAGAGTTCAGGCTGTGTTGAAGCAGAAAGGTGCTCAAAAACTCTTCTTTATGCCTTATGAACTGTTTTTCCGTGTATGTTTGCACATTTCATTTAATGATAAGCAACATCACTAAATGAACAACTTCATATTTATAATTTCTGAAAATGTACTGCTATATAAAATGTTAACAGTAATGATAATCATAAAGCTGCAGAATAAGTCCAAATTTTCCATATATATTAGAACTGCAGTTTAAGCTGTAGCTGCATATATAAAGCTGTTGGAAATGACTGCATTTTGACAATTTCACTTGAAACCTCAAGAAAATGCTGGAGGCTGTTCTCTCAACAGGCTTCGCTCACTTCTTCAACCTACCTTCTCATTCCAGAGTAAGCGGTCTCAAGACTCTGTAAATTGGGAAGCAAGATTAAATGAGTCGAAGATTTGTAGAGAAAAAGTAGAATCGCATGCTCTCGTTCTCTCCATTTTTCTCAGACCCCTTTTCCTCTGGTTGCCTGAAAATTTGGGGAGGGTGGAAATAACGCAGCGTAGCGGAGGTCAGGCCCTCCATTAGGGCTGGAGCGGAGCAGCCACCGGCTCTGGTTACTGATTGCTCTGCTGGTGTCAGAGAGAGGGTGTGTGTGTGTGTGTGTGTGTGTGTGTGCGTGTGCCGGGATCTGTGTGTGAGCGAGTGTCAGTGTTTGTGTGTGGCGGCAGCAGTCCAGGTGTATCCATTCTGGATGACAGCAGTACTGTCATGCTACGGTGTGACAAATTCGAGAGCAAATGCAAGTTTTATGGCATGTCACTATGATCTGCAACATACTGACCATTAACACTTACAATTTTTTGGGGGGCAGTCTTACTGCAAATCTCACCTTACATATATTTAAAAGGTCCTCAGAAGAAGTAATTGGGAATGCATGTTATTCCTTTGTCTCAACTACAACACTTTTATGGACACACACACTAAAAAAAACTTTTCTTTTTCTTTTTTTCTTCTTTTTTTTCTCTCATTGGAACTTATGCAGCACTCCCTCAGTCCCACAGCAAGAGCGCACTCTCTTCTTTTCTCCCTCTTTGTTTGTCTCCCTACTCACTTACCGAAGCCTTCTTGTAGGTCTCCAGGTGAATGGAATGCATACAAAGAGAAAAAGAAAAGGTGCCTACAAAGAACAAGAAAAACTCAAAGAGCAAAAACAAATAGGTTTCCCTTGAAACTTACATTAGATAAATTGAATTTTCTTGCTTGTCTTTTACCATCCTCATTAGTGTTAAACATACAGCTCTGCAGATTTGCAATGAAAAACAAATGCAAGACCCTTTTTGTGTGGGGATAGAATTTGCTCTTACACTGGTTTAACTTCTTTACTTCACAAAATTATCAAGAGACATTGGGGGTCTTTAATGTCGTATTTTTATCACGACTATTTTACAATTTAAAAATAATTACCATTTTCCTTTTAGATTAGAATTCATGAGGCAGTGGTAATTATTTGCATTTGGAAATAAAAACTATCTACTCTCTGAGATTTAAATTGTTGCCCCCTACTAAAGTGGTTTTTCCCAACCTTAGGCAATACATTTTAATTGGGAACATTAATAGAAGAGGGTTTTTTCTTTCAAATATCAAAATGTTGTCTTATATACTCCCCATCTTTCTCTTTATGCGCGCGTGTGAGTGCACCCATGTGTGTGAGCTTTTCAATAAGACACATGGTACTACCAAGTTTGTCTCTGTGCCAAGGAGCCATGCTGTCCATTTTTGGTGTTTTTTTTGTTTTTGTTTTTGTTTTTAAAAACAAACAAACAAACTATGTGTACATTGAGAGGTGTCTATGTACACATAGTTTGTTTGTTTTTGCAGACCAAGTGAAGTGAAGTCAAATCAGGCTTTTTTTTTAATAGTCTTATATGACTATCACCTATAACAGACCCACAAGAGGAATAGTTTCGATTCAGAAAGTCACACAAAAATACAAATTTCCAGAAGTGAAAGGATGACAAGTGGCAGAGGAAAACTGGCACTAGAAGAGCAACTGGGTGTGTATTGGAATTTGAAAAAAAAGAAAGAAGTAACAGTCTCTTAATACCAATACAATTATAATTGCTCTGGTAGTAATACAATAATTCTAATAAACATAATAGATTCTCCATAAGAACTTCAATTAAAACATCCAAATAAATGCAGTGTCACTACTTTATGTTAGTCATGTAGGGGGCAGGTTATAATTAATAGACATGTGCTCGTGTATTAACAACAGTCTGGACAAGAAACATCAATAAAAATGAATCAAGTAAATCTGTGAACCATATTCATGAGAGAGAGTTGCCTCGCTAAGTGTGTTTCGGTGATTTTATTACATGTCATAGAGCCCAAACTTCCCATATTGCTTACTCTCTGTCACCCCTGGCAACGCTTTTGATTGGCTGCTCCGCCATCTGCCTTCCCACCTGCAACTTTGTCTTTATTTAGCAAGTATGGGTGTGGTCCTCCTAATCCTCATTTGACTGGCAGCAGGGGAGGACCTCTCATGCCTGGAAGTCCCTCCTGGCATGGGCTTTCATTGGTTATCTCCTAACCTGCTGGAGTGCCAAATGCCAGCTCATTTTAAGTAGCAGATGTGTGTGTGTGTGTGTGTGTGTGTGTGTGTGTGTGTGTGTGTGTGTGTGTGTGTGTGTGTCACATAATCCCCATTTGACAGGCAGCATGAAAGGGCCATTGCTAGCTGGGGCTCCCCCAAGGGATGCTCGCCCATTGGCGATTTGCCATCTGTCTGCTCACCTGTCCCCTATTCAAGCTCAGCAGATGGGGGTGTGATTCAGAGAAATTCACGATGACTGATAAGCAGGAATAGGCAAATCTTGACCCCAAGTGGTCCGCGTGCACTGAACCATATCTTGGACCAGATGAATAGGTGACAAGGGTTTCAGTCTCTCGTGGGGCTTCTTGTGTTTCGCACCTCTTTCAAATGCACAAGCTGCTCCTCTGAAGTCAAGTTCCACAAGTATTTGTATGCAGCACACTGGTGAAATGACAGTTTGTGTGATCTCATGTACAAAAGGTCTGCGAAATGATTAAACTCTCTAAACCAGTTACATCCAGCATTCCGTTTATAAATATCTCTTTTCTCTCAGAGATAGAGCGAAAGCCTGTTGGTGTGATGCTCTCCCATCCCTGGCCCAAACATTTGTCTTCATCAAGCTCAGAGTGTCCAATAAGAGTTAATGTGATTGCTCACATTATTATGTGGGGGGGCAGATTTCATAGCTGTGTTTACCTCGTCTGCTCAATGACAGAGCAACTGGAATGATTCAATTACACCAATAAGATTGGATAATGATTTTGATGTGGGTTCCTTCTGCCTCGAGTTTCTTATCGCTTCCTAACATCTCCCCCCTCCCTCTCTACCTTTATTTTTTTTTCTACTCCACAGTGTTGTCAATTTTTTTTCTCAAGTTTTCTCTGCATACTCGCACATGTTTTGGAAGTTTTTATTTAGCATTAAATGTGAGTTTAGTCATTACACTTAAGAAAAAGTTGCCTATATTTACACTGCACCACTAACTCAAGGGAAATTGGCCCCTTTGCATCGAGCTGCCCTTTTCCTTCTCTACCTCTGTCAGCATCTAGCTATCAGCAGCTTGCAGTGGTGGGGGTTGTGTAGGTGCAGTCTTATTTTCTGGCTGTCATATTCACTCTGGGTTATGGGAAGGTGACAGGCCATAGTCATTACTGATCCACAATAGCAGATACCTAAAGCAAGTCCCAGACTACACTGCAGCAGACTGCAGACTGCCTCTGTAAGAGTGAAAATATAGTAATGTGCAAAAATCTTCAGCCACCCGTCATTTCTTTATATTTTGCTCCCACTGACCAAAGTGCTACAAAATAAAAGTACGCAGAATAAATAAATAAATAAACATTTAAACAGAATTAATAAACAGAATTGATACTACAACGTAAAATAAAAGCATCAGTAGAATACAAGATAGGATTAAACATGAGTGAAACAAAAGGATAAAAAAAATAATAATATACAAACTGCGTTAAACGCCAAGCCGAAGACGTGGATCTTAAGAACGAATTTTAAAGATTAGCAGTGAAGAGGCCTGTCTAATAAGAAACAGCAATGAATTCCACAATTTGGGAGCTGCTATGGCAAAAGCCCTGTCCCCTCTGAGCCTCCGCTCCTCGGCACATCCATGAACAGCTGGTCAGCTGAGCGACGGGGAAGGGCAATGCAAGTGCAGCAGCTCAGAGAGGTAGGGCGGGGCAAGGCCATTTAGTCACCTAAAAAACAAATAAAAGAATTTTAAAATGAACTCCGAAATGGACAGGCGGCCCGTGCAGGGAGGATAAAACAGGGGTAATATGCTCTCTTTTCCGTGGTCCAGTTAAAAGTCAGGCTGCAGCATTTTGCACCAGCTGAATACGACACCAACATATAAAGATTTACACTAATCCAACCGAGTTGTGATGAAAGCATGGATTCATCTTTCAAAGCGACCTTTCTGCAGAATGTTTTTTATTTTTGCCAGTTGTCTCTGCTGACAAAAGCTGGATTTCACCACTGGATTTCTATCCTAAAGGGATATTTCAACTCAAAAATCAATACAAAAAATAGAGGGGAAACACCTTATATTGAATGTTGCATGGGACGTGCAAGAATTTTTAAGCCATTCCTTTTCATAAACAACTTACTGCCGGAGGAATTGGACTGAAAAAATAAATAAATAAAAATAAATCAACAAAAGCAAACCCACTTCAAAGAACAAAACTGAGGATCAAATGTTCAAACTTCTTTCAGTAATTAAATTACCTCATAAAGCCCATCACAAGCGACAAACAACACAGTGGCGTTTTTAACGTTCTGACGTAGCAATTTCTCTTTGTAAACCGCAAGAAACGATTGCCTTTAATTACAATATTGTGCATGCGTGTAACTGTATAAATGCTTTTATATTTTACACAGTGTGTTTTAGACCGCGTACGCGCTCTGTCGTGGTTTGAAATTTTATTTGAAGTTCAAACTGGTTGAAGCCTTTTTAAAAACTGGAGTACAAACATATTACCACTGTCTGTTTAATACAGCATTCACACCGAAGCCTTAAGGAGAGCTTTTGCCTCGTCGCTCCTGTCTGTTGTTTATCTACTCTTCTCTACTATCGACTTCTATTCTTTCTCTGTCACTGATGTTTATCAGAAGCACAGTGCATTTCCTGTAATATGCGACTTAAAATTTCTTTTAAATTCGGGACCATTTCTCCTTACTATTATCAGAATACGTGGTTCCATCACAAACTTGGTTGTTGTTTCACTGACTTGTGCTACCAGCAAATTTTACAGTTTGTTAGCTTAACTCAAACTTACCAACACTGGACTTTTCTGAATTCTGAATGGTGTGATTTAATCCTTTCATCTTCTGACATCTTCTCATTATCTCTAACCTGCCGCCTGTGATCGTTGCTCTTTTCAGGACCATGCAGAGATTAACTCCACTATCCTGCGGAGCCAAACTAACACAGCGCGTGTGGAGGCCCTCAGGCCGGGTACAGTCTATGTGGTACAGGTGCGCGCGCGGACTGTGGCTGGCTTTGGCAAATACAGCAGCAAGATGTGCTTCCAAACCCTCACAGATGGTAAGGATTGCAGAGCCAGGAGAAACAGCTCTCCTTCCCTCTCGCTCTATCCTTCTCTGTCTCGTTTGTTTCGTTTCATGCACAATAGCTCTTTTTTTCTTTTTCAGACGTTCTTGTGTCTTTGTATTTGTTGTTGCATTATTATTATTAGTAAGTGAGATAGAGGAGAGGCATAATGTTTGATTGCGCTTCCTATTTCTACAGCTAAATTAATTTCCCTCACAGTCAGGTTTGAGAGTGTGTGGGTGCTTCGGATACGTTGAACACCGAGTGTCTTTTGTTTGTGCAACTAACTGTGCTTGATCCAAAATGCTTAGCTAATTGGTTTTTCACCCAGCCCTTCTGTTGCTGGAGAGTTGTCCCAGAATGCGTAGCTGTGATTAGTAGTTGATGAGAGAAATTTTCTGCCATGCATGGCGGGGGGTTGTTGGAGAGAGAAAGGGCTGAAGATGGGCGGTAACACCTGGTGAACTGGCAAGGCTGGGGTTCATTTGTGTATGTGCAGGAAGGCGTGCTTGCAAAGAGTTGATAGCTCAGTCAACATGTATTCTGCTGGGGTTTCATAAGCGCAAGGCAACAAAAATAGCAACAAAAAGAAAGATATGAACTTACAGTAGCCTCTCCTACGTTTTTAATGTTCTGCATACGATTTCCACTCTTTGTACCGTACTTGATGGCTAGCCTACAATGCTTATTTGGCCATAATTCAAAATACATTAAAGACAGGAGTGACATTTCCAGACTCACTGTTAAACAGCAAAGATTACAATGAATGAGATGGTGATGATCTTGAGGGAGGGGAAGATGGGAAGGTTGATGATGGTAATTAAGCCAATCATTGTGGCTATTTACCTGTGTGCAGAGCAGATGTGGCACAGTCACTGCCCCATTTACTCTCCCCAATGGTTCCGCATCAGCTTTCCTTGCGTATGAAACCATAACTACTAGTGAATGTGAGCACATACATGCGCACACTTGATGCTCGCTCACACCAGCACAGCTTACGGTTCATCTGTTGGCTGGCTGCCACAGCACGGCATTCGTCGAAGCAAGCAGCAACACGCCAGAGGACTGCCGGCAACAACACCCACATCTCTGCCGCCTCCGCCTCTACAAGGCCCCCCTCATCAAACCTTCTTCATTGCCCCATGAAGACAATAGAGGCACTCCACGTCATTTTTCGCAAAAAATCTAATCTCCTGTCTCTTCCCGTCAGCACGTTTTCATTTACCTCCACGAGGCGTCATTTTGCCACCAGTGGACGCGCAAACACACAATCAAACAAATCAAAAGCGACGGCGCAAAGTAAGGTGTGACGGAAAACGAGGTGATTGGAGTATTGGTTATGTGATTGATGCCACAATTCTCTAATTGGCCGAGGCCTCGAGAGTTAACTGATTGTAATGGGAGCGTATTTGCTGTTAGAAGAGGTGTCTCTGTGATTTTTGGCTGTCAAGAAAAGTCAACATTCTCGTATTGGCACGTGGGTGGCAGGTGGGGGAAACTCTCACATCTAATATACACTGAAAGAGAACAGGAAGACTACGCTAAAAGTTTGAGTAGCTGGAACAGCATTCTTACTCTTTCCTTGATTCCTTCCTTTGATAAATGTGTGAGTTGAAAGAGTGAGCAATTCCTGTCACATCCAGTTTCCACATATACTGCAGCTTTCACACTGCTTCGAAGATGCATTCGTTCTCACTTTATCACTTTAATCCAATGGGCCCATTCTACACGGGGGATTGGATTTAGAAGCTGCTGATTTGCCTGCAGCATGCTAAATCGTGCATTGCTTTAACTACAGTGTCTGCTGATGCCAAAGTCACGGAAAGACATGCTCACAAATAGATAGCTAAAAGATTCTGCGGTGTGGTATTTTTAAGCAGGCATTTATTCTGTCCCCTGAACTACTACAGTCAAACCCCGGCTAACGGAAAAACATGTTTGGGCTATATATGTGTGATTGGCAGTGGATGACTTCCTTTCAACACCATAGAAACAACATTCCTAGGTGCATTTTCTTGTCCGCGCCTTTCAGACAGCTATAGCAACAGAGAAGGCGAGCTGCCCTCCTCGCTCTTTCTCACAACCAGCTTTATGATTTTTCTCTCTTCTGATTTATCAAACACCACCTGTCTGTCAGTCTTTCAAATGCTCACAGGATTCCAGTCAGCACATCTCAGCAGAGAGATCTCTGTGTTTCCTTTATCCACCAGTAAACTCAGTCTAACCATTCTGCTCTGCCTTTTCTTCTCCTGCCAAAACACATGCATAAGTACACAGCACCGCATAAACACAGACATGCTTCTCATGCCTTGCCTAAGCCTTTCTCACTGCTTGTCTGTCGTGTCTTTGTGCAACCCAGATGACTTCAAGTCTGAGCTGAGGGAACAGCTTCCTCTGATTGCGGGGTCAGCAGCAGCAGGAGTGGTCTTTATTGTTTCCCTTATTGCTATCTCCATTGTTTGCAGCAGGTAACCAGATTTTCCTTTATCTTGTTTCTTGTAATACACTAAGAAGATGTTGAAAAATGTGTCACGTCATTCAAACTGTAGATTCTTTTCAAGTTCCCAGTTTGTTTTGAAGGAAGTTGGAACTGCAAAAAATATACACATTCGGTATGCCACGTTGGTTCTCATTGTCGCTAATAATATGTACTAAAAAATCCAATAGGTGACAACATTGCAGGTAAAATTCCACCAGACTCTCAGCATATATGGTTTGTGTCATTTGCTCTATTGATTATGTAAAAATAAAATTCAGTGGTGCGTAAGATTCCTAAAATTACTGACATTTATTGTAATCTTCTGTAAAAAGATTTATGAAACATAACTGGTGCCGATTATGCTTTGGAACTTATCGTGTAACGTGCCCTACATGTAGTCACATACCATTTATTAGTGCAACAAGACTATCACTTGATTCAATGACAGGCATACTGAATAGTAAAGGCACGCACAAATTTGATGGAACAGGAAAGCAAAATTGTCATTTGAAATGGAATACTCAATTCCTTAGAGAAGTTAACATCTCCCACTTTGCCCCGTTAAGCCAATTTCATTTTGCAGCGGTTTGTCACATTGTCACATTCACATCTTGCTCCACTTTAGATATATGAAAGTCAAATTTTCTGCAGGGCTGTGTGCAAGTTTGAGCAAGTAAAGTGTTCATCAAATGGGCCAGGCTCTTTTGATGCTGAGGCAGAGAAGACAGATGAAAAGGAGTGAGATCCTATCAAGGTCTAATTAAAAATCAGCTCATTTTCATAAACTTCATTTGCCATTTCTAACCCTTTGCAGCTGATTCAATTTCAGCCACGTCATTTTCAGCCGGTACACAAAAACACCAAAAGTAATAAGATCATGTTTACCTCTTTCATCTTGGCACCCCTCCCCCTCGCTCTCTGTCTCACGCTCTCTGTCTTTCCTTTCCCAACACTCATTGCACCGTTATAGGAAAAGAGCATATTCCAAGGAGGCGGTGTACAGTGACAAGCTGCAACATTACACAACAGGAAGAGGTGAGTCTGCTCTATTACTTACAGCTGCTCTAAATTACTGGTTAGTTACTTTCTATCTATCTATCTATCTATCTATCTATCTATCTATCTATCTATCTATCTATCTATCTATCTATCTATCTATCTCACATCCATTTTCCTTTTCCTCTACTGTTGGACTATAATTAATAATGTAAGGCATTTAAAATGAATAATAATGCATTAAAGATATGGAAAATTTATGTAGCAAGTGTCTGTGGTTCTACTTTTCACCGTGACATTGACTGACATCTCTTAGGGCTGCACGATAGCCATGACTGAGTTGTGTTTTAAGCACTCCCTGGGCATTGACTGATCAGGGGAAGTAGCCTGCAGGGACACACGTATAACCTCTGACAAACACTCAGTCACACATGCACAAAAGAAATGTGTGTAAATTGGTGCGTCAAAGAAAGCCTTATGTACTGCCAACCTAGCAGTCTGAGAAAGGGTTTACTCAAGGGGATTGAATTTTGTTGAGGCTGACACAGCAAATGGCTTCAACACAGTTACTTTGTGTCAAAGCTACCAGAATGGTAGCTTGGGGCTTATTAAAACTGCTCTGGACAGAGGAGTCAGTTTTGCCACAGTCAGGGATGCACTGTAATTAACATAAGTCATGAAAATAAAAGATAACAGTTGTTTGTGGCCTTAATTATCAAATGAAGAATCTAAGGTGGATACAAAATCAAATGCTAATAAGGAAACCTTCACAATGCCAACGCACACGAGGTTTTTCCCCACCCTGTGATGCATTGTTGTTTTTTGCTTTTCTGTCAAGATTTGACTGGCAGTTTTGTAATTGCAGTATTCAGTGCTGCAATAAAATAGACCAACTCAAACAATTGCTTTGGGTGATCCTCCAAAAAAATGTGCCTGCCAGCTTTCACCCAGCTGTCAGCTCCTCCAGATGTTGCCACGCGCGTCTCATAATATCGCCTCATTTGCAGCCCACCTCAAGACAGACGTTGCTAATACTGTAAATTCAGTGGTGCAGCCTGATGGTCATGCTTATGCAAGAAATCAGACCTTTAACATTACACCAACTCCTGCTTGTGATGTTCATGTGAACACAAGTCAAATGCTGCTGCTGTGGCTTAAAGCGATCACCCCCATCAGATTCAGTGGTTTTTGTCATGTACAGTATCATCACTGTGTACACTGTTTAAGTTTAATTAAGTGGATTTATTCAAGGATTAAAACTATTTTGCAGTTTTCTCTTTAAAAACAATCAAAAGATCATTCCTGATTAAGTTGCTAAAATATTTATTAACCCGTGTTTTTGGGCAGTTTGAAAGGTTGGATTGCATCTGTGAACTGCCATCATCAGGCCTCTCCACAAAGTTCTATTTTGTCTAAGTATGACGTTTGGCTGGGCTACTCATGGTTTGCATTTTTTATTCTAACTTGACTCATACTTATTCTTCCTTTCTTCCATTCAGACCAGTGTTCCTATTACAGTTCCTAAGAAACCACCACACAGCACTGTGTTGTTATCTCCATAGCCATAGAGATGTTATTAGACAGGAAATCATGCCATAGTGCTTGGAGTTCTACCCACTGAGTTCAATTTCTGTCTCATCAGATGAGATAAACTTATTCCTGATGCTGCTGGATGCATTTAACTGATGTTCAATAATCTCAAAGCAGCTGTCATATGGCTTAGGCTCAGACTGGCTTCTTTTCAGCCCCAAGACCTAAAGACATGATCTCAGTGCTTCTACTGAGATGATGATCCTACAGCAGGTTTCCCAGGTTTCTTATCTGCAGCAGACCTCCAAGCCTCTGCTTGATTGATCAGTGGGTTCTTTCTGAATAAGGCCCTTCTCCCTCTGTCTCAGTTTGGTCAGACATTTCTAAGAATAGTCTTGCTGGTTCCAGAATTATTCAATTTCATGATTATTAAGGCCACTGTGTTGGAGCACTCAGATTTAAAAATGGGTTTATATTTGCCTCCACGTATGTCTAGCCACAGTTTTATTACAGGGGCCTACTGTGTTCCTGTGACTCCATGGTTCAGCTTCTGTCCTGACATTAAGTGTGATCCTAGGACTTCATGTACTCCTTTTGCACATATTCCTAAAAACATGTCTTCACAGCATTATTGGGAGTTACCAAGCTTAGAATAAACATTAGAATTCTATACTTTTATCTCCTAATTAAATCTATAACAGTATATAAAAAGTGAAGGAAACATAGAAGTTCATTACTGCACTGCTCTGCACTCAGGTCCATGCACTAAGCATTTGCAGATTCTCTCAGGGAAACATTTCCTTTTAGCCTTTAACTCACACCGACAACCCATCTAAACGAGTTAACAGACATTTCTAAGTACTAAATGTCTGTGTTGTGCCCTCATGTTTCCACATGACTACCAATAAATTTTAAATTACAAATGTTCAGACCGTACTTGTTGCCCCGTAGCTGCAGATGTTATTTGCGCTTCAACATCTGGTGCTCACACCCGATGAGAATGGAAACTCACTGAAAAGAACTAGTTAATTATGGGTGGATATAAAATATGCTTATACTCCTTTTTTTCTTGCATATTTCCTTTATATGTGCAAGTTCACTCTTCATCCTAAATATGTTAAAATATTATAATTAACAGGTTGAACCTTTCATCACTTTTCAAACTTTTCAAGGAAAACCAAAAGAGTTGCAAAAGGCCTGAAAAAATCCCCACAAACATTTCACTTTCTTTTTTTACTGACTCCATACAAAATGTAGATCCCTTATGTGCATACTAATAAGCCACGATAAATAATAAGTGTGTGTTTGACAAATACTTTTCTGACATCAAACAATGGATAATTAGTTAATATTCAGGACGGAAATGCAGCTCATTATATTTAGAGCCACAGAGTAGATTAGTGTGCATCTTAGACCTACATAAAACACTCTAGGGATATATTGCTCTGCACATAAATCACATAAAGTATTTAAATGCTATATAGTGAAATCACAAATATTGTCAGGCAAAGGGAATTAGAAGAAATTATGTTTCCTTGGTGACAGGCTAATGTATGAAACATTCCCTTTTAACTTAAAAAGATGAGCATTTATGGAACTACTATTTCATTCGCAGACATTTTTGTTTGTCTTTGGGCAATATATAAAGTGTTTGTAGTAAAACCAGTAATCTGATTGTAGCCATTGCCAGTAATAGATTAATGTAAGCATTACGGCTCTGCAGTTGATTTGTGGATACATTAGGACCATTACGTAAACGACCGGGGCAGACTAATAGCAGGCTAAATTTCGGACATTGGTGAAAATAACATGGTTAAGTGCATTGCAGTACACTGTAACTTATTATGCCTGCCAGCTAATAGAAATGAATAGAATCAACTTTATTGTCCACCAGAGTGGAAATTTGTCTGAGTACACTTAACCGTTTGGACAATTATGTCATAAACTATGTTCTAATTTATTATATTAATCTAAGCTTTATATCTGTTGTGGTACGCACGTGTCCGTGAGCCACTGTGGCTGCCTTGGATTCTTTCCCGACAGAGTTGTTGTTTTATATGTTGGTCCAAAATAGAAATGACTTCTGGATACATTTGCTTCGTACTCTCAGATGGAGAGCCTATGAAATATTAAAGTAAGAATCTATTTTTTATCCAGTGGCCATAAAAAGACGAGTCCAGTTAACCAGGGCTGTGCCACAGGGAGGACGATAAACTGTTTGCATTTTAAATTATACATAAAAATGGGCTATGGACTGTGAATTAGATAGTAATGGCTGTACATTTATTTTGGAGGTATGTGCACAAGAGCTTGAGATTTTGAGTGTGAGCGTGCTGCCATAAGCTTGCTGTTGCGTGCTCCCCACTGAGATTTTGAGTCCTACCCAGTGGTGCCGCTAAGTGAGCAGCTTGGCGACATTTGTAAATCGAATGACTTTATGGAATGCAAAGCTGTAAACCCTCTGATGGATTAACTTGAATCCAGTCTGTATGGAATCTCTAATGAGCAATTACACTCACACAGACAGGGTTCAAAGCAATTATTGTGGTAACTAGAATCAGCTTCTAGTCAAGAGCAAGGTGAGGCACCTTGATCCCAGGACTAGACCCTATTCTCTTTTTGTCTCCTGAGACTTCTCCCTCCTTCTCTGTGGCTTATGCAAAGGGCTAGGCACAAATTGACTTGATGGAGATGGGTTTATTCCAATCATGGCTGCAAAGATTTTGCCTAAACAGCTCTGAGAAAGAAGGCTGCCCTTGGGCGTAGCTGCAAAAATGATGATTTGAAGTCTACTTGCTCGCTGTCCATCTTGTGGCAGCATATTGAATTTGTTTACAAGTGTTTTACTTAGCCTGTTGGCACAGAAAAGCTGTACTTCTTTTTTTGCAAACATCGCCAGTCTGTGAACTGGTCTCACCTACTGTAGAGTGGCATAAAGAGCTAGTTGATAGCATAGCGGCTTTATCTCTTTATGAGCTCCTATAGGGAAAGATTGCAGGAAAATTGGTTCTACCACTATCAAAGAGCAGATACTGCTAGGGTAAGGGATAAAGGGGTGAAAAAAAAGTCTACATTTACTCTTTCTATATTCCCTCATCTGTTCCTTTATCCCTTAATCTCCCTCCCTCTCTTTGTCTCTCTGTCTCGTTCTCTCTCTCGCTAGCTCTTTTTCTCTCGTAAGCACTGAATCACCACCATTTTGTTGTCTGCCTCTACATGTTTTGGATCCAGTTCCTTTAATTCTCCACCTACACTCTTTGATGTGTTCAGTACACGTTCATTTTAATTTACACATTGCAGTGCTTTGGCCCGTCTCTAAGCATGGATAATAGAGCAAATGAAGGTATCATCATTTGCAGCGATCAAAGGTTTATAGTGATTATAAGTAATGCTGTGACTCTGTGATTTAAGCTAACACTTGGGGGTTATTTGAATTCACCAACCTTTAGCTCAAGACCCCAAAAGAATAGTTTCATCTTCTGGAAAGCTCACTGAGCACTTTGGTTGTTCTAGAACTCTCATTGCGAGCCGACATGTCTAACTGCCCCTCCCCACTGGGCTGCCCGACCCACTTCTCAGGCTCTCCGGGGATGAAGATCTACATTGACCCCTTCACCTACGAGGACCCAAACGAAGCTGTACGAGAATTTGCCAAGGAGATAGATGTTTCTACTGTCAAAATAGAGGAGGTCATTGGTGCAGGTATGGCAAATCTTCGTGCGTGCATGCATGCTTTTGTATTCTGTGTGTGTGTGTCAGATAAATGTGGATTGTTGAGTTGTTGTATGTCATATAAAAACCTGAATCTGTTCAAGGTCATGAAGAACAACCTTTCTGGGAGCCACTTCAGATGGGAACATGTCAAGGGCCTATGTCAAGTGTACTAGCAGTATATAGGCCACCTACCCAGGGACCTAATGTCATTAGAAATAACTCAACCCTCTCTGCCTTTTCTTTGTGCTTCTGTGTTTTTGGATCTTGTTGATTTTGCCTTTGATCATGTTCAGCCCTTGCATCATTTCTTCCCCATTTACTTTACATGTAAAAGTGCACACATTTTGTTTCCTGTCCTTGCTTTCTTGTTTTGTTTTGTTTTTCTTAGCTTGAGAATGACCTCTTATGTATTATTAAACTGTATATTAAAATTACAACTACACAATTAGGTCCTGATTGCTTTCAAGTGAATTCTGATTCAACTTAAGTTCAGTATGTCCATGTGTTTGGTACATGTCCCTTTCTTTGGGATCGAACACATCTTTTCTACAGCCAAGAGCACACACTGACATCATACATGCTGGTTCATATGGAGGCTAAAATACCCCTGGTAATGTCGCTGGGCCTGGAATAGCTTTGGAGCACAGGCGGCCTCAGCAAGCTAGGTGTGAGGAAGTGACAGAGATACAATAGGGATAAGGATGCAGTGGGATCAGCTAATTAAAGGTTTTTGTTTTTGTTGATTTCACTGTGTGTTGTCTCTCCAGGACACCAAGGTGGTGATAATTAATCACATGGGTTCCAGAAATTTGCCAGATAGTGCTTGCCTGGTATTGTTTGATAGGGGGAATATAAAGGCACTTGCCAGCCTATGCTGTGTGTCAGAAGAGCCTTACTGTATTATATGATAGCAAGACATAACAGGCTCTATAAAAGCACTTTAGGTAACTTTAAAAACAGACGTGAAATTTATGATCTGATTAACTCTGCTTTTGTGTAAAGGGTTTTTCTGCTAACAGAAGGAAATGAGGAAACTCTTCTTTCTCTTTCAAACTAGGTGAATTTGGGGAAGTCTACAAGGGCCGTTTGAAGCTACCTGGCAAGAGGGAAATCTATGTAGCCATTAAGACCTTGAAGGCGGGCTATGTGGAGAAGCAGAGGCGGGACTTCCTGTCTGAGGCATCAATCATGGGCCAGTTTGACCACCCGAACATTATCCGTCTTGAGGGTGTAGTCACAAAGAGCCGTCCAGTTATGATCGTTACTGAGTTTATGGAGAACGGCGCCCTTGACTCATTCCTCAGGGTGAGTGATTTTTTTTTTAATGCTTGTACTGTGTCACACAAAGTTGCAAACAGCTATATGACGAGATCTGAAGCCATATGTGTGAGTTAAATGGAAGCTTGGCAATCTGAGACTGAGAAGCTAATTGGAAGTAAATTGTAAAGCAATCCCACTAAAGGAGTTCATGCTAAGAATCCCTCCTAATACAAATTGGAATGAGCCTTCTTAATCTGTCCAGTGCCAACGGAGAATATGTTTCATGACAATGAATTTGATTTCAGTCATTCTTAATTTGAAAATTTCCACACTGGCTAGCTTTATCAGCCTTTAATTTAATGCCTGGAGCTATTAATGGACTCTTCACTCTTTCTTTTATAGTCAGGATTGAGCGGACATACAGCTTAATCAATATTCAGCTCTCTTTTTTCCTGCTTCAGTCTCATGGATTGGTGTTCTATTCCACTTTGATCTAGGGTGGGTTTAAATGGGTTCTTTGAAGTTGGCTTTGCTAACCGCCACATCCGACTTGTGTTTCCATCGATCTCTCTTACCCTCTTATTTGTTACTGGGTTTCTGGGGTTCAAAGCTTGCTCTTCAGAGCATTCACACGGGGGTAGGGGCACCATTCTTGGAGTTTAAAGAGATGGATGCCTGCATGCCTGAATGGAACAATGCTCTAACACCTACACTGAGTAAGACTGGCTGCAGGAATCCGATTTGCTTATTTAATACAAGTGTACTCTTCCTCTGGACATTAAAAGGATTTGAAAGGCAAGACAGGAACTCAGTGTGTTGATTTTGTAATTGCAAAGTGTAACCAACAAACAAGAAAAAAAAAGGACACACAAGAAAAAATAAACTCAAAGATAACTCAAAATAAGGGTCTTGTATGTAGCTATAACAACATGACTCTTCTTGTTATCTGCCATGTGCATGTACCCCATGGCTGTGATAATAATGATCTGCTGCAAGGCTTACCTCATGCTACAGAAGAAGATGAGAATCCAACTGAGCAGCCTTGACTCAAACCGAATTTGATTACGGCACACGTTGAATGAGGACGTGGAGTGATGAATTTAAGTCAACATGTGTTAATGATTCAGTAAGAAGAAACAGCGTAATTATTTTTTTGCCTATTAAAAATGGTTATATTAGCCTTTGCTGCAATCTGCGACCTCCAGCTTTGCTCATTTACGGCATGGCAACGGCATGACATAAGCTCTGCATTTTCATTTGTTTTCCTCTCTGTCCTTTAGCAAAATGATGGTCAGTTCACAGTGATCCAGTTGGTGGGAATGATGCGTGGGATTTCTGCAGGAATGAAATATCTCTCAGAAATGAACTACGTCCATCGTGACCTGGCCGCACGGAACATTCTCGTCAACAGCAACTTGGTGTGTAAAGTGTCCGACTTTGGTCTGTCACGCTACCTGCAGGATGACACGTCTGATCCCAGCTACACCAGCTCTCTGGTGAGTAATAATTGTGTTTTACTTTGTCTGAGTGTCATGGGGAAACTGTTATTCGCGTAGCGCTTATCTAAATATAATTTCAAGTTTCCCAACGTCTTTTGCTGACATATAAACCAATTGAAAAACACCACCTATCAGTCTAATAAGTTTTGCTACTGACAATGTCTCACTCTTTTTGAAGGTCTTGCAAACCTTTCACCTTTTCAGCGCCTTTCATTTTATATGAGCTGTCACTCTTTGCTTCCTCATCCTCCTTCCACTCTTCCCTATACCCTGCAAGTCACGGACCGGAGGTCTGTCACATCTTCATTAGTGTGGAGACAAGTCTCCTCTGGGAAGGCTCTCTCGTTGGCATGCCCAGAGTGCAGAGAAACCAAAGGGCATTGCAGCCTCTCAAACTGACATCTCCCACCCTTCTCTCTCTCTCGCCCTCTTTCCACTCTCTCACTCCTCATTCATTATTACTGGAGCATCATGGGAGGCTTTGGCTCCTCATTAACTCCTCCACGCTACAGATCTGTAATTATTAGCAGCCATCGTTAGTTCATCTTCTGCCTCTCCTCTTTCTAATTCATAACACACTTTTACACCCTTGCAAACACACGGCATAGGTCATTAGGACTCCTGACATGCCTTAGGTTGTGTGCTGGGATTTAGTTGAGTGTGTGTGAGTGTGTGTGTGTGTGTGTGTGTGTGTGTGTGTGTGTGTAGGAGCATATAAGACACCGTGTGGACATCCACAAGCATGCACGTGTGTATCTCTGTTTGCTACGGCTGATGTGCATGTTTCAAGGATCAATCAGTTATTAACACTCTCACACACACAAAAAACACCCAGCACGCCCCTGCGGGCGGTTTATCCTTCAAGCTCGGGTCCTCTACCAGAGGCCTGGGAGCTTGAGGGTCCTGCGCAATATCTTAGCTGTTCCCAGGACTGCGCTCTTCTGGACAGAGATCTCCGATGTTATTCCCGGGATCTGCTGGAGCCACTCGCCTAGCTTGGGAGTCACCGCACCTAGTGCTCTGATTACCACGGGGACCACCATTACCTTCACCCTCCACATCCTCTCGAGCTCTTCTCTGAGCCCTTGGTATTTCTCCAGCTTCTCGTGTTCCTTCTTCCTGATATTGCTGTCATTCGGAACCGCTACATCGATCACTACGGCCGTCTTCTTCTGTTTGTCTACCACCACTATGTCCGGTTGGTTAGCCACCACCATTTTGTCCCTCTGTATCTGGAAGTCCCACAGGATCTTAGCTCGGTCATTCTCCACCACCCTTGGGGGCATTTCCCATTTTGACCTCGGGACTTCCAGGTTATACTCAGCACAGATGTTCCTGTACACTATGCCGGCCACTTAGTTATGGCGTTCCATGTATGCCTTGCCTGCTAGCATCTTGCACCCTGCTGTTATGTGCTGGATTGTCTCTGGGGCATCTTTACACAGCCTGCACCTGGGGTCTTGCCTGGTGTGATAGACCCCAGCCTCTATGGATCTTGTACTCAGAGCTTGTTCTTGTGCTGCCATGATTAGTGCCTCTGTGCTATCTTTCAGTCCAGCTTTGTCCAGCCACTGGTAGGATTTCTGGATATCAGCCACCTCCTCTATCTGCCGGTGGTACATACCGTGCAGGGGCCTGTCCTTCCATGATGGTTCTTCGTCTCCCTCCTCTTTCTTGGGTTTCTGCTGCCTGAGGTATTCACTGAGCACGCTGTCAGTTGGGGCCATCTTCGTGATGTATTCTTGGATGTTCGTTGTCTCATCCTGGACTGTGGTGCTGACACTCACCAGTCCCCGACCCCCTTCCTTCCGCTTAGCGTACAGCCTCAGGGTGCTGGACTTGGGGTGAAACCCTCCATGCATGGTAAGGAGCTTTCTTGTCTTTATGTCAGTGGCTTCTATCTCCTCCTTTGGCCACACACAATATATATATATATATATATATATATATATATATATATATATACACACATATATCACACACCGCTGTATAAGATACAGCAGTGTCTTAGCTGTTCCTAGGACTGCACTCTTCTGGACAGAGATCTCCGATGTTGTTCCTGGGATCTGCTGGAGCCGCTCACCTGGTTTGGGAGTCATTAACGCCACAACACGGCAAATCTCCGTTAACGAGCTATCGCCCCGTGTGTGGGGCTTGACAGCCAATACGTTAACGAGCTAACTGCGCTAACCACTAGTTCCCACCCATATAATTGAGCGTTGCGTGGCACATCCGACATACTGTTTTACTTTTGTCCATGACGCGCTTACCTTCAGGGTCATACGTCACATGAAAACCAAAATAGTTCCAAACGCCAGATCTGAATGAGGGTGGGGGAGGTTCAATTTGCCATGTTGCAAGGAGAGCTTAACTTCTGTCTCGCTAGCTTGCCCTGCGCTCAGTGAATCTGTGTTCGACTACTCCGCCGAGGCTGCACTGTCGAGCGCAGATCCACTGAGCGCTCAACACAGACAGCAGAAGGAAAGTTGATAAAATAAATAAAAATTTTTGTATTGTTCGATACATATGCGTACCGAACCGAAAGCACTGTATCGAACAGTTCAATATCGATACGAGTATCGTTGCACCCCTAATATATATATATATATATATATATATATATATATATATATATATATATATATATATATAGAGAGAGAGAGAGAGAGAGAGAGAGAGAGAGAGAGAGAGAGAGAGAGAGAGAGAGAGAGAGAGAGAGATGTGTGTGTGTATCTGCACTACCCATACCTTTTTTTACTGTACTTTTTATTTTACTTTGGATTTCAGTGAGCCGTGTCCTGTGTTTTACCTGTCTGCTTCTTATTTTGAGTTGACGGCCTCAAGTGGCTCTGCACAGCCCATTTTAACTGTGTTACCTGTGAACAGGGATTTTAACTTGCTTCATAACACCGCCTTGGGGTTTCTTGCTGAAAGTGATTCATTGTATACAATCTGAATATAGAGCTTTGTGATACGGTGGGGGGGTGGGGGCCATATATTATGAATAAATATGAATGCAATCTGAATATATTACACTATCAAAAGGGGCATATTTTTAGGATCAGGTTCATAGGTATTTCAACACATGCAGAACTTGAGATCTAAAGCAACCAGTCAAATAGCCTGTGAGTCAGTGTAGGTATGAAAAGGAGAGTTCTCAAAATAATCTGCATTCATCTAAATATAGGTGAAGAAACAAAACAGTACTAGACAACACACAGTCCCCTGTTCATTTTCCTGTCTTCCTTAGTGCCTGCATTATGCCGAAGCTTCTTTTCACCTGAATTATTATTTATAAACAGGAAAAGCATAAAAAGCAAGCCCAAGGTAAGCCATTGATTGGTTGGAACATGGTTGCTGATTTGTGAGAGTGGCAATAAGAGTGATGTGGCAGATATAAGTCAGAGGAGATATGACCACACATTGGTGTGACTGAGAGCTAATTGCTCCCCAGGAGTAACCTGCTTTGTATGCTTGACCCTATAGCTAAACCTTGCTGAATGGGTATTATTTAGCAACAAAGAGGAGCAGCACTTCTGTTGTGTGTGCTGCTGAGCTTTACTAATAAACCAGTGTGTAAAAGATGGGGAATGGATTATAGATTGTGGTCCGTATTTTGATGTTGTTTATTGCAAACTTTCCAAACTCTCCTTGAGGGCATTATCTGGGAAGTACATAGAGCAAGGTGAGTTTTGAAGTCTGAACCTGGGGAGATGTTGTGATGTTAACACACTCTGTTTTTTTTGATGGTGTGTTTTTAACTGATAGAGATTTTGAAACAAGCATATCGAAGCTTTGGCTGTGCTTTACTTTTATACTGAGTCCTCATTTATTATCATAGGGATTCAGAGGAAATCTTGGGTTTTAGCTGATTTTTGTTTTTAAATCAAGAGTCAAGAGAGCAGTTTTATTCACATGTCTGGGAGGCGTATTCTGTTAATGTGCCAGTTAAATGATTAAATAAAAGCGAAAGTGCTTTCCCATCAGATTGCAGGCACTTCATAAGCCTAGCTGATGTTGCCACACTTTCATGTCCTCCTGGTTCAGTTTAACCTGTGATTTAGGGGGCATCTATGCATACATGCTACAAGAAGGGGGGGGGGGGGGGGGGGGGGGGTTCTATGTTGTAATTAAGGAAAGCATGGCTCATGCCCTTCACTCCATGACCTCTTTAGTGATGACCTGATGCTAAACAATCAGCGAGCAAGGCTGGCATCGCAGACAAGGCTGAAGGAAATTCGTAAATTAAATTGCACTGACAGGCAGTGATTTACATCGGCACCAACCTCCTCCTCTAGCAAATTAATCACCTCTTTCCCTCTGCTGCTTTTCTAATTTTTGCCTGCAATTCTAAGCACACCAATTACAGTGCCTGTGGTGTGATGTTGGATGTATGGTTGGGAGGACATGCTGGTAATTGTGTTAACCCTGGATGTGGGTTCAGTCTGGAACAGTGTTGTGGAGTTTCAGACAGAAGGAGGCTGTCCTCCCTCTCTGTTGGCTGCTCACCAAAGTCATAATTAATTAGGCTCACAGGACAATACCTTAGCCACTCTGGTCTTACTAAGGTGATGCAGGCTAACTGATTTAAGGACTCTAAAAGATTGTGTGCTTCCTTGCAGCTATGACTTTATTGTGTTTGTTTCAGTGCAGATTTTATATACTCGACTGCACGAGTTTAAAAAAAATAACCAACTGGCTCATCTCAAGTCGTGATGCAATATGAGTAACCCTGCTAACCTAGCAAACAAGCAAGGCATTTAGTCACTATTCCAATCCATAAAAAAGGTTTATCATTCCATGCATCACTTGTGTATTTACAATTTTTTATCTGTGTGCAGCTTGTGCACAAGGATATATTTTCTTAATTGGGTCTTCAAGTGCAGCATGTGACGCCTAACAGCTTAGGCAAGTGGTGTTCTCTTTCATAGCATTCGTTTCGTGTCTCACTATGGGAACGCCTCCTTCGTGACCTCATCAGAAGCTCAAATACCATTACGCCAGTCCTTACAGGGCTGGCTAGGTGACGCCCATGTCAGGAGGGGCCAGTGCCTCCCTATATAATAGGCTTACATAGCGTCAGATGTCATTCAAAAACCTCTTCTCGCTTCTCACAGAAGCCTGTAGACAACTGTGCTATTGGGTGCTAAAGCTAAACTGTCCACAAATTCGAGTGAACAACTCGGTCGCCGGGCGCTTTGTTCCCAGCTTTTCAGTTGTCCACTAGCATACAAGCAGTAGCAATACTGTTCTGTAGCTAGTGCTGGTGCCAAGTAGCAATACTTTCACCCAGAGAAGTAGCAATATTTTCCGAAAGCGAAGTAGCAACACTTTGCTAATAAAGGTACCTCTAGCTTCACCATCAGGTAGCAATACCCTTCGACGCTAGCGGTTTTACACATTAGGTAGCAATACCTGTAGAAAAGTAACAACACTTTTCACCCCACGTTAGCGAGGAATAGCAATATTCTCCGCCATACAAACAGAGGTTGTAAAATCTCGTTTTGACGGAAATAAATTGCCGAAGGCGGAAAAGATGGGGGAAGCATGTGTTGCCTGTTTTCCCGGAGCTACTCGATGAGATAGCGGTGACGTGGAAAGCAAAACCTTACAGCGAGAAACACCCCATCATGGGGAGCTCCCTGCTGGATTGTGAGCGGATGGAGTCTATCGGCCTCCGCCAGATGCCACAAGTGGAGCCGTTGGTAGCGAGCCATCTTCACTCGAAGACGTCTCTGTCCTCATCGGCCCCATCTCTCCCCTCCAAAGCAGACCGCTTCCAGTCTAGCCTTACAGATAAGTGCTACAAGGCAGCGGCTCTGTCAGTAAGAGCCCACAACGCCTCCTCTATGCTAATGACTTCTTACAAAGCTGAGCTAGAAGAGGACATGACAACTAAACCAGAAGTCTGCGTTATAACTGACCACGTCCTCCACCTCCACAAGGTAGCCATACAGGCTACTGGGAGAGCCATGGGCCTCATGGTTCTTCAGGAGCAAGCACACTGGCTCGGGCTCACCAACCTGACAACCAAGGAGAAAAAGGAACTCCTCGACACCCCTGTCGTCCCTCAAGGTCTCTTCGGTGCAGCTGTTACATCCATGCTGAAGAGATGTGAGGAGAAAAAGAGAGATGATGAGGCTCTGAAACGCTGCCTGCCGAGGAGGGCCCAGCACGCCACCCCAGCAGCACCGCGCCAGTCATTCACGCAGGCAGCGTCTCGCCCGGTCCCCGCTTTCAGGATTCCCAAAGTGCCTAAGACGCAGGCAGCCCCCCAGGCTGCCGGGGCCCCTAAGAATCCATGGACTCGGAAACAGTCTCCCCAGGTCAGACCTCAAGTGGCCCCTCCTCCTCCCCCCACTGTCGCGATCGTGAGGAGGAAGAACCGGCCGGCCTGACAGCCTCTCCTCTAGGCATGAGCGAACCCAGTTTCCCCCCTTCATGGGCTGCCCTGCCGCCTCCCAGCTCTGTTCCAGAGCAAGTTCAACGGGACATGTTCCACACAGAGTGCTTAACTCGGGCCGGCGTTCCTGTCACCGGACCCGCCAGAGGGAAAGAGAGCCAAAGTTCGCAGTGTTGTTTCACAAGCACTTCTCTCATGCATTCTGTATTAAAAAAGCCCCGACACGCGCATCCAGGCAGTTTGCCGAGGGCGCTGTCAAGTGTTGCAAAACACATAAAAAAAATCAAACATGCTGAAAAACAGAGCAACGTCTGCCATAACGCAGCCCGTGGAGACTTGCGTTTCCACGGCTGTGATGATGCAGATGAGCCCGTCACCTCGCTCGCCTGTGACAGAGGTGACGGGACACCGAAATGGCGTATGTTTCGCGCTGCAACCACAAGGGGGCGCTAAAAAGCCATCTTCGGTGGAGTGGCCAGTGAGCCCTATGTCTCTCCACATGAAGAGCTGGGCCACCTGCACTCTGTCAGCATGGGTGCTGAGGACATTGGAAAAGGGCTACAGGCTGCAATTCAATGTCGCTCCACCACATTTCAAAGAAATCGTTTACTCTCGTGCTCTGGGCGAGTCTGCCAGTTTTCTCCTGGAGGAAATTTCCACCTTGAGAGACAAAGGAGCTATAAGAGTTGTCCCTCCTGAGGAAATGCACAGTGGATTTTATTCAAGGTATTTCCTTGTGCCAAAGAAAGGGGGGAGGGGGATGAGAGCCATTCTGGATCTCCGTGCCCTGAACCGGCATTTAAGGACATACAAGTTCAGGATGTTGACTCGCTGCTACGTTTGTACGAGTGGGCGACTGGTTCACATCAATCAACCTGAGGGATGCTTATTTCCACATCCCCATATATCCCCCACACCGAAAGTATCTGAGATTTTCTTTTCAGGGGATAGCATACAAGTTTGTAGTCCTGCCTTTTGGTCTCTCACTGAGCCCAAGGGTGTTTGTGAAATGCACCGAGGCAGCAGTGGCCCCGCTCAGGGAAAAAGGCATTCAGGTGGCCACATACATCGACGACTGGCTGGTGGCAGCCCCAAACAATCAGGGAGCGACTTGTCCCACAAATGCTCTCATACACCATCTGGAGAGTTTGGGTTTCCAGATAAACGTGGAAAAGAGCACATTGACGCCAACTCAATGCATTACTTTCATAGGGCTCAGCCTAGACTCCCTCCGGGTGAGGGCTTTTCTGTCCCCGGAGAGTACAGCGGCCATACGGTCATCCCTAGCACTGTTTTGCAGAGGCAACACAGTGACCCTCAAACAGTGCCAGAGGCTGCTCGGTCTGATGGCCTCTTCTCTAGTGGTGATAACACTGGGTCGCCTGCACATGAGAGGCTTTCAGCGCTGGGTGGGCTCGCGGGGACTGGACCCTCACCGAGACAGCCACCGTCGCGTGAGAGTCTCTGCAGACTGTTCACTCGCTCTCCGTGAGTGGAAGAGGCCAGGTTTCTTGTCTCAGGGCATTGCCATGGGGGCAGTTTCAGCCAGGAAGGTGATTTCCACAGATGCCTCTCTTTCAGGCTGGGGGGCCACCCACGAGGGCAGAACAGTGAATGGGGAATGGGGCCCTCACATGCGTTCCACCCACATAAACTGTCTGGAACTGCTGGCAGTTCATTTGTCGCTAAAACACTTTCTCCCTTGGCTGAGAGGTCCTCATGTTTTAGTGGGGTCGGACAATTCCACTGTTGTGGCCTACATCAACAGACAGGGGGGTCTGGGGTCCCCCAAGTTACACACACTGGCACACAGACTGATAGTCTCGAGCAGTGTCCACCTGCTGTCACTGAGAGCAACTCACATGCCGGGGATCTTGAACTTTGGAGCAGATCTTCTCTCCAACCCGCTGTATGGGGACTGGAAGCTTCACCCAGAGGTGGTGAAGCAGATCTGGCTGCGATTTGGTCAGGCGACCGTGGACGTTTATGCATCCAGGGAGAATGCTCAGTGTCCCCTGTTTTACTCGCTGCACGATCAGAGAGCTCCACTCGGGGTGGATGCTCTAGCTCACGAGTGGCCGAGAACCCTCCTCTATGCTTTTCCCCCAGTGGCCCTCATTTCTCCAACTCTGGCCAGAGTGAGGGAGAGAAGTCACTATATGATCCTGATAGCCCCGCACTGGCCAGGGAAGCACTGGCTGGCGGAGATTTTTCAGCAGCTGTGCGGCCCACCTTGGCCGTTACCAGTACGCAGAGACCTCCTGTGTCAGGCACGGGGGGAAATATTCCACCCCCACCCAGAGAGGCTAGCTCTATGGGCTTGGCCCGTGAGTGGTTTAACCTGAACACAGTGGGGCTCCCTCATAGTGTTATCGATACTATTCAGTGTTCTAGAGCGTCGTCTACTAGGACGCTATATGAGCACAAGTGGCGTGTGTTTGAAAGCTTGTGCGTAGAATCACAGGCCACCCCTTTTCAGTGTTCTGTAGCTGCGATTATTTGGCAGCTATTTCAGCCTGCCATATTGGTTTTGAGGGGAAGACTGTTGGCCAGCACCCCTTAATATGCCGTTTCATGAAGGGTGCACGGCGTAAATTGCCTACATCTAGGCCGTTGGCTCCATCGTGGGACCTGGCTGCTCTCTCCTGTTGCCCATTTGAACCCCTGGAACAGGTTGAGTTAAAATTTCTGTCCTTGAAGACGGCTCTATTAATTGCTTTAGCTTCTGCTAAACGTGTAGGAGAGATCCATGCTCTCTCAGTGCATCAGTCATGCATTCAGTTCTCTTCGGATAATACGAGGGTCAGTATGCGGCTCAACCCTGCCTTTGTCCCGAAGGTTGTCGGCACACGTTCCCCTATAGAACTGCCGGCCTCTTGCCCACCACCTTTCTCCTCAGAGGATCAACAGCGGGTGCATACCTTGTGTCCAGTCCGTGTTCTGCGCATTTACATGGACCGAACCCAGAGTGTCAGACAAAGTGACCAGCTGTTCGTGTCCTGGGCTAAACCACATATGGGAAAGCCTGTGTCTAAACAGCGCCTCTCCCATTGGATAGTAGGAGCAATTACCCTGGCCTATACTAGCAGGGGCCTTCAGCCCCCTGCTGGCTTGCATGCGCATTCCCTAATTTCCTTTGGGATTAATAAAGTATTCTGATTCTGATTCATTCCACTAGAGGTCTGGCAACCCCATGGGCTAAAGTGCTGTCAAGTGCTGTTGATGATAGTTGTCTTCTTAACAGGCATGCCTGTCAATCCGGAAGTCAGTATTTCTCCCATAGTGAGACACGAAACGAATGCTATGAAAGAGAACTTAAGGTTATGTATATAACCCCGGTTCTCTGAGTAGCATGAGTGAGTATCTCACCAGACTGCCCTCCTTGCTATGGAAGCGAGGAAGAGGTGGGCTTGTTTTGAATGACATCTGACGCTATGTCAGCCTATTATATAGGGAGGCACTGGCCCCCTATATATGGTATTTGAGCTTCTGATGAGGTCACGCAGGAGGCGTTCCCATAGAGAGACACTCACTCATGCTACTCAGAGAACCGGGGTTATATACATAACCTTAAGTTACCCTTTCTATTTAAAGTTCATGCCCATAGGGTAGCAGTGAGGGTAGGTATGGGTCAGGAATTCTTTCGCTTGTGCCTCAGCTGACAATGTGGGAAGGCTGTCATTGGCTTGCATGTCACACGATGCGCACTGTATGTTGTGCCTAAGCTGGCAAGTGTGTGTTTAGAGGTGTGTGTTTGTGCCATGTTCTTAGATATACATGTGTTCCTAAGGGTCTCTCTCTCTCTCTCTCTCTCTCTCTCTCTCTCTGTGCATGTGTGTGCACATGGGTGCGTTTTCTTGTGTCATTGAAGCTGAGAGAGGTTGAAAGGCGAGGTCACACAGAGCCAGTAACAAAGCTCATCCGTCAAATCCCTGTGACCTGAGTGACATTCTCTCAGCTCCACTCGAGCGCTCACACTATGTGGACAGCGCTGTTGTTTCTGTCATTTGTCTGTATTCTATTTGCATCCTTTACCACTCTTGCTGGCCTCGGGCCCATGCACTCTTTTTTTTTTTTTTTGGCTTGTCTATTCCACTTCTAGTGAAATATTTATGCGCTAGGAGTGAGGGGACAGGGTAAACAAACAGTAAAATGGGAACATATCCATATTGGCCGGGCCAAAAGTAAACAAATGCACTTTCGTTTAGATTTTTGTGTCATGCATCAAATGCTAAGCACCATTTTCCACCTTTCTTTCTGGTTTATTTTTTGTACTTTGTCAAGTTCACTTCTATCCTTTAAGCACACACTGTACAGGTCTGTGAAAAAGTTTTGATTATTCCCTCATTTTTGTGTATTTTGTTAGGAAATTGGGAAATAGATGCAGCAATTTATTGAAACGTGCAAATATACATGGAAATACAATAATAAGTAATTGGCATACCTGAGCCTTTTCTCCTTAAAAATTGCTTTTTAACAGCCACCCTTCCACTGAGACCATTTCTGATGAGGCTTCATCAAACAGTAGATGGCTCACTTGAAGGTCCAGGTACATCTCTCAGGTCCTGTGTCAGTTTGACATTTTTCATGGATCCATCAAAATAAATGGGGAGAAATTGTGGTTTAGTGGCAGGCTGCTGCTGTAAAAAAGTGTCTAAAGATACAATTTAAAGTTAGTAAGTTGTCTGTTATGTGTAGACGCAACACTGGTTTATTCCTCAAGTGACTTTTTTAATGCTTGACTGACTTGAATGAAGTCTGGCTCCTTGGAAAAAAAATCAACAAATGAGACGTGACTCAGGACTTTTGCACAGTCCTGTACTGTGAAACGCCGGTTTCACTCATTTATTCCCTACCTCTACATTACCAGTGCAGTGACCAAGCAGATCCCTGACTCACTTCCCATTTAAGTCACCTGTCAAGCTGGAGACACTGCTAACAGGAACTGAGCCAATGATGTGTCACAGAATCCTAAACATCCCACTAAATTCTGCTGGTTTGTTCGTGTCTTTTTTTGTATTTCATTAATTAAGCTATTTCATGGCTACTTTTATTCAGATGATAGAGCTGCATTCGCGCAGTCTTGGGACTAATTTAGCAGCAAAAGTATGTTAATGTTGAGCAGACCATTTTTTTTTTGTAATTAGAAACATGATCCATACCAGGTCTACACATCAAAGAGTGAGTGTGCATACAAAACACTCTGCTGTGATTTAGATCTTCTGTCATGTTTTCCAGAGTTAGTAAAAGATGGACACCATCTGACGTTCGCCATCTGTGGCTGGTTGACTGTGTTTGCATCTGAGTAAAAATTTCTATTTTGAATCCTGAATCCTTTCAAATCAGTGAAAGCAACACCATCTCTGCTGGTGTGCTATAAAAGTAGTGATGTTGACTATAATTATTTGATATTGTCCTCATTAAATGCACTTTATTTTATAAAATCCCAGTAGCATTAAAATATGCTGTCATGCTCAGGATTTGGTACAATTTGATAAAAGTGCAAGTGCATCTGAGGGTATAATTGTCTATTTTTTGCATCCTGCAAAAAGATTTCTGGGACAAAGGTTAATTTCTAATATGAGCATAGAGTAGTACAGGCAAAATGAGATACTTGCTCGGGTTAATTTGATTGTGTCAGTAGATGCTAGATATGCCGAGGCCTGTAAGTTTAGCGTAATGCAAAATGCTACTGATGCAGGGTGAACATTACCAATTAAAGGAGTAAAAAGTCAAAAGGACATACAGTAGAAAATAAAACTACAGAAAGTACAGTTATTAATTCTTTTTTCTCTGAAAGGATTTCCTCTATATTCTATTACAGTGGTTTGACTTGATCCCTTTCTGAATTTTTGAGCTTGCTCATTTATAAAGAAATGAACAGTTTCTCATTTTTATGGTAGTTTAGGATGCCCCCCCCCCCCCCCCCCCAAAAAAAAACAAAAACAAAACAAAAAAAACAAAAAAGTGTTGTGTTGAAGTGATAAATTGACTTGCATGTCATTGAATGAAATGGCAAGCAGTGAAGTGGAATTCTGTCCCCCATAACCCACCCAGAATCCCGGAACGTCGATCCCGGAGCCAGAACATTGAATAGGGTCATGAATAGGTATTCCCACGTGACAGTGACTCACAACATACCGCCAAGACAACAAAGGAGTGGCACAGAAGTACGTTGAGGTCATAAACTAGCATAGCCAGCTTGCAGACCTCAGTCCTATAGAAAACCTGTGGAGGGAGGTTAAGCTTTGAGTTGCCAAATAATTTAGTGAGTGTCTGTAAAGGGGAGTGGGCCAAAATCCCTCCTGAGATGTGTGCAAACCTGGTGACCAACTACAAGAAACGCTACAAGGGTTTCACCACCGAGTCATGTCTTGCTTGGGAATGAAACATTTATTTCGCTCAATGACATACAATTCAAGTTAAAACTTCTATGTAATTTGTTTTTTTTTCTGGATTTTTGGTTGATGTTCTGTCTCTCTCCATTAAAATGAAACTCCTATAAAAATTAGATAGTGTTCATTTCATTATAAGTGAGCAAACTAACAAACTCAGCGGGGGAATTATTTCCTCTGCTATAGATGCAGTAAAGAAAGACAACTTGAATGCATTACACAGAAACAGATCCTATGGTTGTGTTACTAAGGCGCACACAAAGTTTTATAGCACTGTAGGCGTATAGCTGGGAAAAACAAAAACTTGCATCCTTTGGTAGCGAAGCTTTGACAGCCTAAACAGCCTAAACAGCTGTTTTAGGTCCACGTATATGCGTGCTAAGTTTATATTTAAAGGCGTTTATATCCACCTTCAGGATAATTGAAGCATAAACACTCTTGATTACAAATGTTTTCCAACTGTTATGACTAGTTATAAAATTAAAATATTATGTTTGTTTTACATAAATGTATTTGATAGCTTAAAACAATAAATAGGATACCTAAAGTTATAAATCCACTGGCTTAGAGTTTGGATAGATGTTATATTGGTTTATTTAGAGTTATACATTATTAAAATCGTACACTATCTGTTCTTTATTGCTTTACTGGACACATTTTAAAATGTATTTACTAAATTAAATCTGACAGCAGAAGGAGATTGTTGTTGAATGCCAGCCTATTTGGGATCTTTAGAGAGTGCATTCTGAAATATGCTTCCCTCAAGATTTGCATTACCTCATTGTACATAAAGACCTATGTCCTTCCCTCCATCAGACATTCCCATGGGGATCTGAGAAACCAACATCTGAGTCACCAACCCACTTTTCCTTTCTTTCTTTTTTTTAATTTCTTGTTCTATTTTCTCTCCGTCTCTTTGTGTCACTCTTTCTTTCTGCCCCTTTCCTCTCCATTCCTTCGCTCTTCTTTCTTCATCTGTTTGGGCAGACATCCAGGGCAGATCGTTGCTCTCAGGATTTCATTAAAACGATGTTGATGGAGCACTCTCTCCAGCCTAAGTAAATGTGCTCAAGTCCATTTCAGTGTGCATTGTTTGGAAATGGATTAGCGAAGTTGGAGGAGTAAAGGCAAGGAAAAAAGGGAATGGGGGAGAAAAGAAAACACGGAGAGGGAGCTCTACATATTTGTCTTCCACATGAAGGAGAAAGTTTATTTACAATCTCTAAATAGCTTCTGTGAAGTGAAAAAAGACGAGTGAAAAAGGCAAAACACTGGGCTTTTTTTTCTCTAAATTCCGGTAAGCTTATCTGTGATTTTGCTGCATATTAGTGGTGACTGTTGATTGTGCTGTGACAGGTATATGTGTTCTAGATTTTACTCATTTCTGCATCACCATGTCAGTGACAGTCTACATGAAGCTATCTGGCATGTTGGTGGTTCGTATCCTGAGCTGCTGCAAAGACATGACAGGTGTTTCATATCCTACTATCTACACACACACACACACACACACTGATATTGCTGAGCCAGGGGACCATAACAGACACCAATAAGTACACACATTACCTGACCACCAAATGTTTATCCTTTATCTTTAAGACCTAGCTGTCATGAGAACATGCTTGTCTCGCTATGATACCTCTCAGCTGACAGCCACGGCGCATCTCCTTTACAGATGCACTTCAAACACATCACACACACACACACACAGCTTGTCAAAGCTGGTCACAACCTGTCACAGGCAGCCACAACCAGGTGGAAACCAGTCACATTACTTTAATCTTACTCTGGTGACATACTGTATGGCAAAGTCTGTTCGAGGTATGCTGAAGGGAATCATGTGTGCAAGAATGGCTTGCTGCGTGAGCTACAATCGTTAAAATAACCAAAAGGAGGGGAGAGAAAAAAACAAGAAAGAAAGCAAAAATTCTGATGTGATCAAGTTTAGTAAACAGAAGAAAAAACCTAATACAAGGGCGGGTGTGAAAATCAAAAAAACAACAAAAACCAAAAGCAGCTTACTTATTTATTACAAGCTAGACTCAAACCTCCCAGGAATTCAGGCACTGAATGTCACCCAGTTTGTTTTGTTTTTATTGTTGTTGTTGTGTTTTTTTTATTATTACCGAGGGAGTATCACTTGGTATCGTCAAGGCCTAGACGTTGTGCAGGTGCAAATCTTGCTGTGCATTTTGGCTCATCTACACACAGATTCTCAGTTAACTGTCCAAGATAATTGGAGTGTGTGAAATCTGTTTAAGGGGCAATATTTCACTTCAAGGCAAACAGAAAACAGCTTGTTCCTTTTTCAGTAGCCCACACAGTATTGCAAACACCCAACCTCCCACCCACCCCAATGCTTCAAGGCTATGCAAAAGCATTTGTACTTTTGTGTTGACATTAGGTCTGTTTTAATTCCCAACATCACTTCTGCTACCCCTCTAACTCGTCTCCCTCGGTATTAATGCTTTTTCTACTGAAAATAAATAAATAAATAAATACACCAGTGCTTTTTATTATGTTTTTGCTTTCCTCCCTGTATGCATGGACTCCACAGCAATTCATGTTATTAAAGCTGGATTTTGGCAGTTATCATTGGCCCACAGCAGTAATTACTAAGGGTTTGCATAGCTGCCTCTGACTCACCCGCCTTGGAAATGTTATTACTAGTGTCTGTCTCATTGGAGGCGCACAGGAAGCTTCTTGTGAAGCCTGTGTCTTTGCTCAGGCCATTCCAACGACACTGAGCTCATATCCCAACAGGGTCCTGGGGCATGAGACCAGATGTACAAAGTGAGGAAGGGAGTAAGCAAGTAATGATAAAGCGAGGACGTAATAGAAAGCTATTTTTTTTTGTGCTTGGAGCAGCTGTTTTATTTTTGTGTTATTCTGCATTTATTGCTCATCTCATATATGTTCGTCCAGACAAAATAATTGATGTGAAGCATTGGCCCCGACAGTGTGACAGATGAAAAAGGAGAAAATGAGTCATTTTATATTTTTGCAGGGGGCAATGCTTTGCCTGTATCAGTGTAGTTCGATTGCCCTAAGAGAAAAGAAAGAGCAAGAGAAAGTGCCCTTGGGTCTCAGTTTAGATGAAACGATTCAGATATGAACTAGTCTTGAGATATGAGAAAAGCGCTGAAGTCAGTGGGGTTATATAGCCTTTATTCATCTATTGATCTCTTCCTCTCTTCCTTTCTTGCTTGTTCTCTCATTTTGTGCGTGTCACACACTCCCGCAACCACACACTGCAGCATTGTCTACTTTCTTCAGTGCTTTTTCTTCACCGGCTGATGCTCTCAGTCAGAGCGTTGTCTCTGCATCTAGCACCACTCAAGGTCAGATATTAAACCTCTTTTCAGGGTCAGCAACGTCTCCAAGGTCAAAGAGGTGCTCGCTAATGAGGTCAGCCTCTCCACCTCTTGCAGCGCCATGTGACAGTGTTCTGTAATCCAAAATTAAACACAGACATTTATGCATGAATAAGCCTGTTTAGCATTAGTATTGTTCAACATTTCCTGTGAGCCAGCATTATGAAAACCCCCCAAATCACCATTTTTTTCGGTGTCTTATTCATTTCCCCTTTTTTTTTCTGCCTCCACCCGCCTCTCCCTGTGCTTCTTCTGTTCTCCTGTCGTTCCTAGAAAGTCAGCAGGGAACAGGGTGGTCTGTGTAGGTTTCTCCTGGGTTTGTTTCCAACAGCAGCTTATCTGCAAATGCTCAGGTTCAGCTAATTGGCATTATTAAACTGGTGGCAAGCTCAACTCAGCTATAAGGGAAGGTCCAGTGGGAGGTGTATGTGCGTGCGTGTACGTGCGTGTACGTGCGTGTACGTGCGTGTGTGTGTGTGTGTGTGTGTGTGTGTGTGTATGAGGAGACAGCCAGGGATTTGTGTGTGTGTTTGTGTGTGTGTGTGTGTGGGGGGGGGCACAATCCTCTCTGTGCCTGTGCATATGTTATCCCACTGCGTCTGTATGTGTGAATGTGTGCACGTGTGTGTGATGGGAAACAAGCAGCTGTCAATTTCAATCAACAGGGTGCATGGTTTGCCTGAGGGCTCAGGTAGACCAATTACAGGCAGAGATGTTCGGTGTATGCATAGAAAACCGGTCCTATCTTCTTTTATTAAACCTGGAGTATGAGAAAGGATATACTAAATGCAAAGTTGGATGCTGCTGATACTGAGGCAGAATCCTCCCTGTTTTTTTGGCTGCACTTGCTGGATGAGAGAATAAAGAGTTAAAGGGATGGACTAGAACAGCTGAGAGTACTGATGTGGGTTTCAGGAAAGTGGCTGACTTCAACATACTAAAGCTGAAAAGAATATTGTTTTGTAAGAGAGCGATCTCAGCCATAGACAGTATAAAGGATGGATGTAGCTACTGTGACATCACTGTTTTTTATGCCTCAAGATGAGCACTTTCTGCGTCACTGTCTTGACATGTTTAAACTGGATCTGATGGCGAGTGGCAGATCAGATTGTGAAACCACACGTTCGCTGGCTACTGACCTGTCAATCACAAGTCTGTAGCCAATGAGCATATACTGGATAATCCTCTTTTCTCAGCTTCGAATTGACCAAAATTTACTAAATAGACTTAAATGTTTTATATAGTATGATCTGAAATATGCCTACATAGTGCTTTTCTACTCTGACTGAGCGCTCAAAATGCTTTTCATTGTAAGCCTCATTCATCCAAGAGCTTTTTTTCTATATCCAAGCACCTTATCTAATATTTGCGCACAGACATGGTTGCATCCATCAGGGGATACTCGGGGTTCAGAATCAAAGGAACCTTTGATGTGCAGACTGCCGGGGATCGAACCACTGATCTTCTGATTCAGACAACTTCCTGAACCACACCCACCACAGACAAGTCAAATCACATCAGAAAGCCATTTTCTCATAGACTTTTAGAGGAACAGAAGTCTATTTGCAACAACGCGTATTACCCCTGTTGGCCTTTTAAAAGAATGGAGGTTTAAAGCTACGCCCATTCTTTTGTAATATGTGTAATCTAAACTTAGAAATTCAACTCTTTTTTTATTATTCCTTTAGGGTGGGAAGATCCCAGTAAGGTGGACAGCACCAGAGGCCATCGCTTACCGAAAATTTACCTCGGCCAGTGACGTGTGGAGTTACGGCATCGTCATGTGGGAGGTGATGTCATTTGGAGAGAGGCCTTACTGGGACATGTCCAACCAGGATGTAAGTGGTTAAAACTACACAAATACTTTCTTAAATATTATGATTTCATTTTGAAAAAGCATGTCTGGGCAGGATACTACACTGTAAATGGAGTTCAAGTCAGTTGGGACGAGCAGGTGTAGTACAACATAAAGTCAGTTAAGTACTAATTAAACATAAAATCAGCACTAAAGATTTTAAGCGGTCATTTCATGAGATGTTCCCAAAAACTCAACATCTAAGTTAAGTTTTATCATGTCTCCGAGTTCCGATAGAACAAAGAATAAACCTGAATCGGAATAAACAGCCTCATTAAATTGAACAGCCATTTCCGTACAGATGCGGTTATAGATACACAATCAAGGGTAACTCATAAGGGAGAAAGCTGTAATAAATCACACATTTTTATCAGCCTGCATCACAAAGCATCATTACTGAAGATGCCCTTGACTCTGACTTTGAAAGCAGACTTATTATGGGCACAGCCTCACACTATCCCCTTTCCTTCCTGGCCAGCTTTTGAGAGCAATGAATGATTGCTGAGAGCTCTGCTTTGTTCCCCATGTCCGCTTGGATAACGTCCACGCTCACAGGCACCAACACAAACACACGCAACCATTGGATATAGTCCCATGCTATGAGGTCTCTCTTCCTTAGCTCCCTTAGTGCGACAACTAGCCAACCATCAGGCCTCTATGGACCTCACTCCACAAGGACCGTCCAAACCAGCAGATGTTGCCTCAGTGGGCCAGCAGCAAACACTGCCTGGTGGGACTAGCACCACTCAGCATGTCCGGCTGCTCAGTCCACACTCTCTTACACACTTAAAACACACTCTCACAAAAATTTTCGCATGCACGCACACACACACACACGCACACTTTCTTTCTCTATCCTGCATCCTCTCACTTATCCACACAAACACCATAACCTCTGTTTCTCCTCTTCTCTTGAAATCCCTTTTGCTTAATATTGCATCAAAGCCCCTCTCTATACCCCCTCCTAACTCATATCCCCTCACTTGTGCGTTCTCTTCTCTAATGCACCATTTGTCAAGAATCTGCTGAGGTGCACTCAACTCCAGGGTGGAGCTGGCGATATACAGAGCAGCACCTAACTTTTAATGACTATCTTTTACACACGATCTTTCATCAGACTTTCATCTTGCAAGTAAGCAAAAAAAAGAAAAGAAAAAAAGATTAAATCTACAGACAGTGTGGATAATGTGGATATTTGTGAGCACCGGTTCCATCAATTTGCAGCAATCTTGGTAATCATTAGTCTTTGCAGCGTCTGGTTTTGTAGCTACTGAATCAACATTGCATATTTCCTTTAAATATATCTAAAGTGATCTCATTGTCTATGTGTTATTTAACATAAAACCTTTTATAACTAACAAAGAAAACAAAACAAGGTGAAGATACTCCACTTCTGTCAAGTTCTGATCAAACTTATTTAATAGAAGTCTTTTACTCTAACTGCCCTTAAATTCTTTGTCATAACATCTTTTTAATGAGTCCTGATAGCTTGTGAAGCTTTTAAAAGTCATGTGTCAAGTGGCTGTACTTCACAGTGTTAATTATATGCAATCTGCCCATCCCCCCCAGGGGCTCCTTTCTAGTGACACTGCCCCTGCTCTCTGTCCCCCCTCTTTCCTCAATCTGTCCTATAGGAGTGATATGTGATTGGATAGAGTCAAGAGGAAGGGCACATCATCCTGAATGCAAACTGTCACTTTATTGACCACAGGGAGTGTCCATATGGGGAGGGTTGCAGTTGGGTTCTTGTTGCATTGTGATGAGGCAGGATTGAGTTTCAGCCATAAAATAAGTCAAATTATTAAAAAAATATAACCAGCTTGTAGAAAACACTCTTACTGACAGTAAGTGTTTGAGAGACATGCTGCAAGTGCGGTATATGGTGTGGAATTAGCAGCTATCCTCATTTGTAAGAGACAACATTTTGCCTTCTCTCTCATAGGTAATTAATGCTATTGAGCAGGACTACCGTTTGCCACCACCCATGGACTGTCCCAGCGCCTTGCACCAGCTGATGCTGGACTGTTGGCAAAAAGACCGCAACGTGCGACCCCGCTTCACAGATATCGTCAGTACTCTGGATAAGATGATCCGTAACCCCGCCAGCCTCAAAGCTGTAGCCAATATTCCTGCAGTGTGAGTAAAAAAAATAAATCTGTACACGTAAGAAACAAATTGATCCAAAAACTGACATTAAGTATGCACTGACACTTCTCCTTATGCATGTAGTCTTTAACACACTGTTTGTTTCAAATGAGCCCAGCATGCATATGTGCACCGTTTTATCTTCTCATGAATTAAGCATGAATTTATTGCTATTGATTGCGTCAAGCTGCACTTTTCCTCCCTCCTATCCAACCTAAACACTGGTTTCAGGAACTCTCACTTTTTTACCCCGTGAAGATGGAGCAAAACACGTTTTCAAAAAGATAAAAAATGGAATGAAACACCTCATTTACATATATATTCAGAACACATTCAGAGCACTTTTTTTTTTCCTTACTTTTTTGTGAAATACTGGACTTGTTTTGTACAATCTCTGGCACCCGTCCTCACAGTTTCTCTCAGCGTCAGCCAGATTGGATGTGGTCTGTCTGTCCGTGAACTGTGAGTTTCAGGTTCCTGCACTATTTTTTTTTCCAGGCTTCCACATATTTTAAAGCCAAGCAATTGCAACCAGTTACCGATTACCTGCGAAAAATCCTTGTTGTCTGGCATTCAAAGAAGGAGTGGCAGATGTGCCTCATGATACTGAATCCCTTTACACTTTATATTTGAGATGCATTCCAATATTCACTAATAAATTCTCTCTCCCTAGTTTCCTTGCACCCTATGGCACACACCCATGAAAACACCAGTATCAGCTTTACTCTCCTTCTCTTTAAGTCTGTGCTTAATATTGCATCAAAGCCCAACTATATCTCATCTTCCTCCCCGCCTTGCTCTTGGTGTTCTTCTCTGCACCAGGCCCTCTCAGCCACTGCTGGACAGATCCATACCCGACGTCAACACCTTCAGCTCAGTCGAGGACTGGCTCGCTGCCATCAAGATGAGCCAGTACAGAGACAACTTCCTCAACTCAGGCTTTACCTCCCTGCAGCTGGTGGCACAAATGACCTCAGAGTGAGTTCAACTGCTTGTGTGCAAATGACAGGTTTTCAGACCCATATAGCTTTTGATGGGCACACTTTTATAAAATGACTCAGTGTCAAGTGCATGTATTTTTAGCATAAATTCACCCAGTGACTCAAGTGATTGCATCAAAGTTAAAGCCTCGGTGGGAATTAAAAACACAACACATTGTAAGACGAAATAACGCACTCACCGTGGTAAGAATTTGTACATCTTTGCAAGCTATGTATTACAACTCTTATTTGTACTAATAATTAAACATTTTGTGTTGACAGTGTTCTAAAAAAAAAAGACATGAATGTGTATCCTCTATATACACATTTTAAAGATGCATATTTTCACTTCTGCTGCCACTGCTGTGTCTGTGAAGTGCTTCAAAGCGCTGGTCATGACAGCATTTCTCAAAGCACTTGTGGTACCAACAGACACAAATATTGCACTTCATCCATTTTAATTAACAATGTTGCTTGGTCTACAAAATTATGTTGAAAATGTAAATTCATTCCAACATTTTTTATTAAAAATATATGCTCGGGGCTTGGTAGCATTTCTGCAATGTCTTTGCAATTCAAAGCAACACGCACTACTGCGTCTTCTCACAGAGATGGAATTAATTTAGTAAATTTGTGGGTTTTGTTCATTGCCACTAGCTTTCCATTCTGAAATTGTGCGTTCATTTGTAGCGACGTTAAGTCCGTGTGAGCTCGTTGAGTTGCGATGGGGGATTTCTTGCAGGTGTTTGCACTTCATATTTAGATCACCTATTCTAACTCCAAATTATTGGAGATCCTGTGTTTTTCTACAAAGAAAGGAAAGAAACAAAAATACCCTGCTTTTCACTTTCTGTCTCCATGTTTCTTTCTCTGTAGAGACTTGCTGAGAATAGGAGTGACCCTGGCAGGCCACCAGAAGAAAATCCTTACTAATATCCAGTCCATGAGGGTGCAGATGAGCCAGTCATCTACGCCGATGGCATGACTACCGGAGGCGCTGTGCCATGGAACAGGCAGCATTCGAAGGACCAACAAAAATAGCAGCCCTCGAATGACCCCCGATCCATCGGAACGCGCCAGAGTCGAAACTATTGTCTTAATCTAACCCACTATCATGACAACAGGAGACCAGGGTCTACACTACCACATGGTTAACAGCTGTCACACTTCATGCAATCCACGACAGGAGTTCAGGGTCCAGACTTGATACTGTTTATCCATTCATCACAAAAGGGAAATCAATGTCCGTTGTTGTGGTTACGAACTACCATTCATGCCATTTTGAACCAAAATAACCAACAATCAGACATCAACACAAAGAACTTCTCAGAGTTTCAAACTGTGGTAAAGTGAGTGATACTGTACTTCTGCTTCATGTGGACTAGAAGGTGTTAAAACTTTAAACTGAAACGTGAGGCATTTAGAAACATGTGACGTGTGATTTTACCCATCCTGTCTTCAGTCTGTGCAATGAAGATGCCTTGACCTGGCGAGAAATAAGTTCCAGAAGAAGAATTAAAAAAAGAAGAAAAACAAAACAAAACACCTACCAGTGGAAATAATTAGAGGGAGAAGCATACAGGGATGTACAGCAGAGCACCATTTTCAACTTTCACATCATGTTGTACTTGTTTAAAAAATGTTTTAAAAAGTGTATTGTAAATGGACCGGTAACAAAAAAAAACAAAAACAAAAAAAAGATCAGAGCTTAGTTATATTTTTATCCTTTACCATGTGTTTGTTTGTCTGTTTTATCATTATAGCAAGATGCAGTCCACTTGTATTTTATCTTTAACACTACCTGTGGAGTCTTGGGTGGAGGGCCTTGCTAAAGGACTTCTTAACCCAAGCCACCCACTTTCAGAGAATATAAATATGTTTATCTCTTGCTAAATATGATTATATCTTTCATAATAAACCTTCATATTGAAGGTGATATAAATGCATATGTATGTACAGAACTCTATGCTTGCATTTTGGCAAAGACATGTTGACTGAATTCTGACTGAGACACATGCAATGTTTAGATTCCAGTTTCCTTTGGATAACTGAACAATGGGCACTGGATTGTATGTCTCGTTGCTCCAGGGATTTAAGGACAATTCGGGCTGACTGGAGAAAATGTAAAAAGAATGGCTGAAGAATTGGTATTGTAGAATTGTATGAAAATTGCTGTAGGAGTTAAAATAACTGACAAACTATCCATTAACTGGGGGTAATGTTAAATGTGGGTGTACACATGCTGTCTCTTGCTGGTGAGCACTTAGTTGTACAGATATGTTTTATGTTTCATCTTCTTTCTTGACCTGTTGTTTGTCTCGGGAGCGGTCAGCACCATCCACAGGGGGAATGATCCTCCGTTTCCTGCCCCGGGACTGGCCCAAATTCACGGTGAGTGCCAGCTGATCGCGCAGGAAGAACACAACTTGGAGTCGAGTTGCTCTATATGTGGTACATTTTATTTCGGGCAAATCTAGTTAATGTTTCTCGTGGGTGCTGCAAATGTCTAGGCCGTGGTGAGATTTTCTGCGAGTTTGAAACGCATAGAAGAGCGGGCACTGGAAATCACTGCGAATCAGCATCATTTCTCTACACGGTGAAAAATGAACATCTGGGCTGAAGTTTGCCAACAGACACCCGATGCCATTTCGAGGAACACACAGACTTAAACAGCCCACATGGGCACACTGCTCACAGCGTAGCACAGCCTCCAATCGACTGCTGTAGCTAAGCTGCTGAGTTCATCTGTGCACTCATGCTATATGCAGTTGCCAAATGGCTAGGCAAGTTAAAGGAAATTGCCACGGTACTTGTGGGAATATTTCTCTAACTCTTAGCTGCATGAATTGTCACTTAGAAATGTACTAATCTTGTAAGGTCTCTACATTATTCCCAAAAGTCATTATTTTGGGATATATTTAAGGGATAGTTCCGAGTTGTGCACAAGGATGATTCTCTTTCTTAGCATGGCGATGATGATGCTTGTGATTTTGCTGTTAGTCTTATTTTTCCTTTTGCTGGTCGTTTGCTTCAGGGCCAGGCTTTTGGAAACGAATCGCAATATTGTTGTTTAAATAAAACCTTTAAAAATAGTGATCATTAAAAATGAGAGTCAACAATCTTTCAGTGCAGGCTTGGTAGAACAGCCTTGCAGCTCGCAATTATGGACTATTTTGGTATCAATTCTTTGCAGTAGCTGTGACTCTGCTGAAATCCCTTTTGGCTCTATTTGAACAGACATGAGTGACGATGGTCCTAACCACCTTGCATCCAAAATTAGAAATTGATGGCAGGCCCATTAGCAGATTATTAAGTGTACTTAGCCCTCTCAAGTCATCTTCCTCCTCCTCTGTCTGTCCTGCCCTCTCTCCCCGACTACTCCCGCTGGCTGGCAGATCTCCAGCTCGTTTATCCTGGGTGTAACCAAGCTGTCCTGGGCTGTGTCTGGAGCTGAGTTGGGCCAGAGCTGGCCTGAGAAATGGTTGGCTCCATGCTCTAGTGGGCCCAGGCAGGGGTGAAAACACCTGCTAAGGCCCCCTGTCTGACGGGCATCTGATCAGCCACGGGGAGGGAGATTGATGGGAGCATAAAAACAAATACACTCACAAACACATGCACGCACACACACACAAACACTGAGGAACCCTCAGCTAGTTTATTCTCACGTCTGGTTTCCAGGCTGATGCTTAATGAGAAGAAAGTGGGCTGAAACCCGACAGAGTGTGTGCATATGTGATAGAAAGAGGAGGATGATTCAGTTAATAGGAGGGCGTGGTTGCATGGCAGACATGGCATGAACAAAGGATGGTTTGGATGAAAGTAAGAAAGTTAGTTCATTGAAGTGAATCAAACTCTTTTATCTCACAGTGTGGTTTATGTGGCAACATCTCTTTCATTATATAAATGTTAATTTGCTTTAGTTTGGTAATGGAAAATACTGTAATCAAGCAATTGGTTTGGCTCACGGGCAAAATCAATTGCTTTTTCTATTCAATTCTCCGAGTCATTGATTTACCAAGTATTCCTAAATATAATCACAAGCTCCTCAAGATTGGCATAAATCCCTTTCACTGAAGCCAGTGAATCAATTTGAATGCATTAGTCCTCTATTCAGCTCAGTCTCATGTATTTGCTTTTCAACCCAAGAGCCTGTGAATGAGATGATAGAACGTATTCATTATACAAAAGTGTAATTCTTTTTTTTTTTTCCTCCATTTGCTCTGTTTGTCTTTCTAAATATCTGACTGTAATGACACTCCAGTGTGATGAATGGAGAGGCGGTTCGCCATCTTCCTCTGAAAGCTGTTTCATATGGGAGCCATTCATCACACACTGATAGAAAACACAAGAACTTGCTTGTTAAACGTTCCATGTGCTGCAACTGCCTGAAAAGTGACCAACGATGCTTTTAGCAGCAAAAATCATGCCTGTCGTTTATGGATCAGAACGGCATGAGGCTAAAAATGATTTGGCGTGACTCCTTGCAAAACGAAACTCGTTAAACTTCTCCTTTCTCCTTTTTCTCCTCTGTTTCAGACTGGGAACTCAAAGATTTACACACTTATAAAAGCGGCATACACCCGGCACTTCACAATTATATTCTCATGGATGCACACAGTGAACACCAAGAAGAATCGCAGCGGGCCAGTGAGAACAGGTGAAGCCAAAAGCTTTGAGTATACCAGTCACAACCTCTCTCTGTGATGATGGTGGATGGGGGGAGCTGACTGTGAGTGTGCACATGTCACAGTTTATTTGTTTGTGTGTTCAAGAGAGAATGGATGTATGCATATCAGGCACATTTGTGTGTACAGACATTGTGTGCACAGGTACATTGGTTTCCTTTTTCTTTTCTTTTTTTTTAGTTTGTGTATAGCAGCCACTTGTAAATTGTGACAAGTATGTGTCAAGAGTTTGTAAGCTGTAACTTTCTGAGAACTATTGTACTAAAATGCACTCAATAAACGCCTTGGAAAACAAGTCAATCACATCAGAGTCTGTGACTCACTGGACGATAATTCTGTTTTCATTAATAGTGAGTCGGGAAAGGAAAGAGGAAGGTTATTATCCAGTATCCCTATCCCTGTCAGCACTGTGCTTGAGTGTGGTGCGACGTCTAATGCTTGGCTTCATAATGGCTAAGGAAATAAACAGCTTTTGTCACCACAGTCTGGCTGGCAGCACATGTTAAAAGCCATCAGCCACTAATAAACGAGCAGTCACATGCAAACACAAAAAATGTCTCTCCAAAAATGATAAAAAAGTGACAATATTATGACAAACTAGTGGAAATTATCCTCCCATTTGAAATCTTATATAGTATTTGTGTCTCAGCCACATGAATAAAAACCCCACCAGCAGTTTCACTACTCTCATAATTCCTAGTTGCCACAGAGACACTTCTAGGGCAATTCACACGCCGGAAAGCATGCTACACAGTAATGATATGGTTAATGAGGTGAGTCAAAAGATATAGGGATGTATCCAACTCACAGCATTGCTCCATAACTGTTTATTGACTCTAATTGATTGATAACATCCAGATTCATATTAGCAGAGAGACTGCTGTGCAGGGGCTGAGCCAAAAAAAGAGAGGAAGCCAACAAGATGAAACAGTCAGTTTTCTCACTTCTCAAATTTGTTATATTAAATAAAGTGTTTCAGTCGTCACTTTTTATTTATTTTTATTGAAGTGTATGAAAGGATGAAACAATAGGTGGTTGAAGTTGTTTTGTAAGGAATTGGATAATTAAAAATGATTAAAAAAAAAAAAATTTTAAAAAAGTTGGAAAAAAGCTGTGTAAAACTGGAAAAAATTTATTAAATGTTTAAACAGAGAAAATGCACCATTTAAACAAAAGGCTGGAAAAGTAAGTGGTAGTAAAAAAAAAAAAAAAAAGCTAGAGGGAAGTTTTGCTTAGCTAGTAGCAAGTCAGTAATATGGGTGGGGATAAAAAGAGCATCTTGGAGAGGCAGTTTCTCAGAGGCAAAGATGAGCAGTTCATCAGTCTGCATGTTCTTCAATGTAAAATTGTGAATACACAGTGCATAATATCATCAAATATTTCTGGGAATCTCGAGTAATCACTGTGCACAAGCGACAAATGAAAAAATCTGTATCGGGTGCCCATGATCTTCAGGCCCTCAGGCCGATAAACAGGCCTGATTCTGGGATAGAAATCACTGCACTTTTCCCAGGAACACTACCAGAAATCACAGTCTGTAAACACACTTCACAGTGCCATCCAAAAATGCAGGTTAAAGCTATATCCAGAAACACTGCCGCCTTATCTGAGCCAAAGCTCATTTAAACTGAGCTAAAAGGAAGGAAGAGGAGAGAGACTTACAGTTATCAGTGCTCAGTTCAAAAGCCCACAACTCTGATAGCATGAGGATGCTGAACTGCAGTCCAGACCTTTTGCCAACTAAAAATATTTGATGGACAATAAAATGAAAAGATGTAATAAAGTAGAGCCAGGACTGTTGAGCTGCTAAGATTCCTAGAACAGGAAAGAATGGGAAAACATTCCACTTCCAGCTGGTCTCCTCTGTCCCCAGACATTTAATGCCTGTAGTTAAAAGAATGGGATATTACACAGTGGTAAAGATGGTCCTGTACATTTTCTTACTCAGTTTAAACATTTGTTGTTGGGGCACCAGTTTAGCTCAGTGGGTGTGTGGGCCATACGCCGCATGGCCAGAAAGCAGCAGCCTTGGATGTTCCTTTGCTGCTGGTCTTCCTCTGTCTCTCTCTGCACTTTCCTGTCTGTCTCCACCTTTACTATCTGCAAAAAGCAAAATGCCAAAAAAAAAAAATCTTTAAATTGATGTTTCTATGTTTTCATTTGTGAATACAGGGTTTGTGAGATTTGCAAATGATTGCATTCTGGATTTTCTATTTTTTAAATTGGATTTATCAAATATTACTTGATGCTGACAGTGAATGACATATACAACATCTAATGAGCTGTAAAAGAAAAAGAATATGTCAGTGTAATAATTCTCTCTGTCATAACTTCTGTCTTCAAGAAATTATGCATGAATTTTCAGTCTCTGAAACTCCAGCGTGTGGAAGAAATGCAATACTTTCAGAAAATACACTGTCTTTTGGTATTTTGTGATTGTAGGAGATTAAAAGAAAATGCCCTCGCATATTGGTTGATGTTTGCTTGGAGATGTGTGTATAGAACAAACAATGCTAATAGTAGTAAGAGTATATGTGGAAAAGCTATGATTAAAATAAGGTAAATAAACTTTCATGAGCTTCAAAATCAAGTTTCTGAGCCACACACGAGTCTCTCTACTACAAACACCTAGAAAATATAGACTTCATGTGGATATAAGAGGCAAAACTCGAGGATGCTATTCATGCAAAGAAGAGATAAGACGTGAGCCTTAGTCTCCTGGGAAAATGAAGATCAAAATCCATGATGCCTTTAATGCACTGACACATTTATGCAAATTTCAGGCAGCGTCATTGCTGATGTGTTTATCTGCAATTTTTTTTCTTCTCCAGGGAATCAGGTATAAAGAAATAAACTGAAAATGGATCAAAAACCTCACTTTGTCTTCATTTCATCCAATTTGGATGTCAAATGGCCTTTAAATAATCCAGAAATTACAATTTTGTGTAATGATAAAAATGAAAAAGAAAAACCTCCTTCAATATGTATCAAGACATTATATCAGGACATTAAAAATCATCCGGTCTTTAGCAGATGTTAAGATTATTTCTGTCCAACAACACGTGATACACTAGCATCTAATTATTTATTTGCCAAAAACTGTTCCATAATGCAGAAAAACAAAGTACTGCTTCCAATTATGAAGCTAAAGAGCAGCCAGATGCTGCTAATAAAGAGCACTTGATTAACTAAGCATCATTAAGTGGGAGGACCTCCATAGAATCAGAAGTCTTGGCAGTTTCCAGGTCTGGGGGATTTAAGTGTGTTTTAAGGCACTGGCAATGAGGAAAACATCAGCAGTGATCGTAAATAAGGAACTTTTGCTGTCCATCAATTTGGGAAGGATTATAAGAACATTTCCAAAGATTATTCACAAATGGGAAACATTCAAGACAGTTGCCAGTCTTCCCAAGAGTGGAGCCAAGTCAGCAAATTCACCCCAAAGTCAGACGGTGCAAAGCTCAAAGGAAGTGCAAAAACTCAGAGAGCTACATGTTAAACTCCGCAGGGCTAAGGCAGCAGGTTACATGACAATGTTCATAATAGTATAATTGGACAACAACTGAAGTATTTCTTCTTTAGAAGGGTCACCAGGAGAAAACATCTTCTCTCTAAAAAAAGAACATGTCAGCACAACTTAGGTTTGCAAAATTGCATCTTACCAACCCACAAAACCTCAGAAATAATGCTTTATCCAAAGTGGACATGGTTGGCCATAATGCACAGCACCACATTTGGTGAAAACCAAACACAGCATAGTAGCACAATGACCTCATACCAACTGTGAAGCACAGTAGTGGAGGGGTGATGATTTGCAGCCACAGGATCTGGGCACTTACAGTCATTAAGTCAGACATAAACTCTGTATAACCTATATAGAGTATACAAAGCTCGGCTGAAACTGGGTAACACAGCAGTACAATGATCGCAAGCACAGCAACAAATCTACAACAAAATGCTGAAAAGAAGAGTCAAGGTGCTGCAATGATCCAGTTCAGATGTCAATCTGATTGAAATGCTGTGGCAGGACCTTAAGAAACCTGTGCATAAACAAAAATCCACAAACCTCAATGAACTGAAAGAATGTTTTGAAGAAGAGTGGCTTAAAGTTCCTCCTCAATTCATCAACAAAAAAGTTATTGCTGTTGAAGGTGGTTTCTACAAGCTACTGAATTTAGGAGCGTACTATGTTTTATCCAATATAGCATTAATTGTATTATTAAGCTAAGCCATGTCCATAATTTGTTTTAATGAATGTCATTATGATGTGCATTGCCTTAAAATTCATTCTTTTCTTTTCCCTGTATTTTTAAACGGCCCAAAAACGACTGACTTTTTTTTTTTTTTGCTCATTCATATTTCTGCCAATGTTTTACCATAAAACTCTGTTAGGAAATGAAATGCTTTTGGCTTTAAATTTGAAATTGATGAGCAGTGAATGTGTAGCATCCCAAAGAGGGTGTGAAGTTTCCCATGTGTAGCACAGTTTGGGGTTGTTGCTCTATAATGAGTTATTCTATGTTTGTCATTTTGCTACACGCACAGTTTGTGTTGCGTTTTATGTAACTTCACATTAGATTAGCATAGTGTTGACACAGGTGGAGAGAGACCTGGTTTGATAACCATACCTATGTTTGTGTAGATGAGTATATAAAGAGTGCTGTGAGTGAAATAAAGACAACCAACTTAATTTGTTTTTTGTTTTGTTTTTTTTAAACAAGAGACATTTATCTGTCTGTTTAGTAATTTACTATTATGTTAAATAGTCAAAGCCTCAATACAAACAAATGGAAGCATATCAGACAGAAGCTTTGTCACACTGGTGTTATCACTTAATCCAAAACCCAAAACAAAAAGCTGCCTCTAATGGAAGCCTGCTTCCAATATAGGTCAGATTCTTCCTGCAGTTAAACTAAACGAAGGCCTCAGTTACTATATCAGACAATACAGACCTTTAGCTTGTTTTTCATTCTTCAGAATAGAATGAGATTTTAGTGTTGCAAGGAGAAATCCAAACCCATTTTTAGCTGGTAACACTTTTTAATTTAGATAAATCTGTCTAGTATAACGTAGTTACCACATTAGAATGACAGAAAAACAAAACAAAAACAAAACAGACATACACTCACAAACACAAACCTGACTTTAAAATTGATGCTCAAGTACCAGCAGGTGAAACAGCAGCATGTCCGAGCTGGCTGGAAGTATGAAGTTGTTTTTTACATCTTATCACACCAACCATCACTATGTAGCGCAGATGGACTTGCTCCATGCAGTGTGAAGTAAGAAAAAACATAACAATTTTCTAGGATTGCTAAGTCGCTCTTTGTGTTTACCTATCAACTGCTCCCCTAAAGGAAAAGTCAATTTTCTTTTTGAGTATAGTATGTCTCTCTCTCTCTCTCTCTCTGTCTTCCAGTTTGGATGACCAAAACCAGACCAGATATCACAGTCTGGCTAAGAACTGCATCCCTGGCTTCAACGATGTTGTTCCACTCTTTATGTGCAGGAAAGGATTATCATTAACACAAAACAGGCATTCACTTTCGTTTTTCACCTAAGAATTAGACATTTAATCAAAATGAACATATTGTCTTGTTAACAACTTGCCAAAATCCCGTTTCCTCTGACCATATTGCAGTGAAGTTAGCATGCTTCCCAGCTCAGTGAGCAGTATGTTTTCATATCTTTTGGAGAAGACGGATTTGACTAACCGAGGTTTGTTGAAACTGAAATTTGGTTGCTGTCTGTTGAATAAAATGTACGACAAATACAACCACACATTTCTAAGGAGATATAATTACAGCAGTTCATAAGAGTTCAAGGTCATGTAAATGGTTTAATTGCATGCTATTGTTCCCCTAGTAGTTAAACAGATGTAATGACCACTGATATGGTGACATTCTTAATAGTATCCTTCTCTATATGCCTTTAGCTAAAACGAGCCTGTTTGTCACTTTAATCAGAGCAATTAGAAAGACAGAGGAAGATATTGCTGTCCTGACAAGAAGCTCTACGTTATATTAGGTGTGAAAGCTGCCTTGTGAGTGTATGTGTGTAAGACAAATGGGATGAGATAGACATACTGAGGCTGACAAAAAGCCAAATAGATGAAGACAGAGATTCGTACAGACAGTCTTCTCTTTAAAGTACACTTCATCCATAACAGGGTGTTTATCACTGATGAGGGAGTCACATCACTTTTTTTCACATTAAAGTCACAGGAAGTTTGAAAAGTGGCTTCTCAGCAGCAAATCTTTGCCTTAATCAATATTCCTTGAGCAATCACCTGCAAGAAAGGATGGTGCGCAGCAGGGAACTCCTGCAGATAGAAAGGGAGAGAGTTGGAGAAAAAGCAATCCATCCAGCGGTGCAGATCCAAGTGTGAAGAGTAGAATCTCGATGTGAATACTGAGTGAAGGACAATGCAGGAACATAGTGAACTGTGGGACAAAGACAGAGTCCTTGCAGTGGGGTAATGCTAGAACTGAAAGTAAGCATTTCACAAATCCTTCAAGTTGTATTTTTTATTTACAGATACTTACCTGCGTGTGTCTATGCATTTTTAAAATAACATTTATTTAGAAAAACTCAACAAAAGTAACATGACTTGAGTTAAAACATTTTTTTTTTTAAATCTCAAGTGGCTGCTTGCTCGCCTAGTGGGATTGTTCATAGCCTAAACTCTAATCTCAGCACATGCTGCCTGCAGGACCTCAGTAAGCTCTTTCCATATTTGCAGTAATCTTAGTGGCCTCGGAAAAGTCCAGAGCACAAAATGCTTTGTGGAGGCTCGTGTTGTTTCCTGATGCGTATTGGTTTACCAAAAACGTACAAATTATGGATGGCTGAGAAGTAACAAAAAAAACAAAGATCCACAAGAGGACTCTTTTATATAATAGTTCCTCCTTTGGTGTAAAAAAATAAACATATTATTTTAATTATTTTCATACTATGAAATCCCTCAGTAAACACGTTTATTGATGTATGTGCAGAGTAGGCAGAAATGAATGATAAACAAGAAGCACTTTGAGAATACAAGTCTCCACCAAGGCAGCTCATTCTCTGGGCAGTGATAGTATCGAATTTTGTATATGTTAATTTTATTATCTTTTTTCTTTTTAAACACACTCTAAGACGTTTGTAATGAAGTAAAACAAGTGCAAGATGTTTCCCCTAAGAAAGGAAATACCCCTTAGAAATACCCCAAAACCTATGTATTTTAAAATAGTATAACCGGTTACTGCAATGTACAAAACAATTATAAAATAATGTGATATTTAGAATCCCCATGTATCATTCCCTTTATGTCCTGAAGTTACCAGTACAAACAATGGCAGTAAAAAACATAGTTAGCATCATCATATTTTTGACCTTCAGATCAATCTATTAACCTTAGAGAAGAGGTCAGAGGTGAAGCGCTGTACATCATATGATGTATGACATTTAAATTAATTGAATCTTGTAAATAAGCACCAAACCTATAAGAATCACAGTTTTTAAGTTATGAGGCTTTTTGTCATTTTTTTGTTCAATAAATCATTAAGTTGGCCTTGAAGACCTTGGTGGATGTAAGCCAAATTTTATTGAATGACCCCCACACAACACCCCTACAAAGTTTTGTCAGAATTCATTTCAAACTTTTCGAGCTGTCGTGTTTATATGCAGAATGATATGATATGGTAATTACCTGAATCACAATAAAATTAGAAAGAAAGGCTGCAGCTACATGTCAAAAGCATGGATAATACTGACAATGAAAGTCTCCGGATATCTGGTGAAGGGATCCGAACAATAGTGTTTTGGTGTCAGCTAAGCCAACTACTCACTTACAGTATGGATCAGCAGTTCAGTTTTCATTGATTTGTTCTTCATCTGTATTTAAAAACAAGAGGAAAAAAGAAGAAAAAAGGGTAAAAAAAAAGAGCATAAATCCTGGAAGATGTTAAAAAGCACTGCTAAAAGTAGTAGAGTCTGATCCACACATCTCTACAACAAAAAGCTATTCCTAAAAGAACGACATGCATTTAAAGGAACGACAGACAAGAGGTGAGGCAGAGTCTCCTGGGGCACGAAGAGCAGAACTCGAGAGGCTCTCAAATCATTTATAGCACTTCCTCTTCATGTGAATTTCATAGCCAATGTGTCTACCACCCAGTTTCTCAGGGAAAAAAAGCAGGCGATTCATAGGTATGAAAAAACTGTAAATGAGTAGAATGCTCTGCCTGCCTGCGTAGAGTGGCAAAGCACATCAAGGCCTCTGATGCAGGCAGCCATTTGTGGCTGAATGGGTATTGACTTTCAGCTTCTTTTTCTTCCTTCAAAAGAAAAGAGTTTGGCCATTACACAACAACATAGTTAATCCTTCTCAATTCATTCCATTGTAACAAAGGCCAATTTGCATTTCTCTTGTTCAGTAATTAAGTTATTGACAGAACCTAGCGAATTTGGTAAATGTGAAAATACCCCTTTGCTTAATCAAGATGTCAGATGCAAGACTCCGAGTATATCTCTCTTAATAGTAGAAGACTCCTTTTGTGTATAGGCAGAGAAATGCAGCACCTGGGTCAAATGAGATTTTATGTCTCAGAGGAGTTCATCAAATTTAATTATGATACATATAATTACCAAAAGCAATCTTCTGTGTGGTAGAAATAATCATTTCAGAGAGACGTTGGCACCTGCAGGGGTAAGGCATAATTTAGAGACAAGCTAGACTGACAGGAGGAAGTGAGTGAGGGGAAAAAAGAGACAGAAACAGGTGATTGCTGTATACTCCGCCGAGAGCAGCAGGCTTGCAATGGTTTCTTTCTACTGTAAAGGTTTTGGAAAATGAATGAATAATTAAACCAAACATACACAGGTTTAGTGTCACTCTACTGCTTTGTATCTTACAGTACTGAACGTTCGACGCTTACTTGATTTTGTTTGATTATAAAAATGTGGACATCTTTCATCAGACTTTTACTTGCGGAAACATAAACAAAAGCCTGGCAGAATCCAGATGTTTGCAAATGAGCTGGATTTATCATAATAATAGACAGAGAGATAATCAGAAATCGTACAGCAGGTATAGATTGAGCAACAGGAGCTGAAGGAAGAAGGATGCTACGATGGGATCACAGCGGTTTTTTGAACGGGCGGGTAGGGGTAACGGTTATGAGGTGGGACAGTGCACCTCTTCCACACGTACACATATGCAGAGCCTCGCCAGCTCCACACCCATCACAGAAGACCCCCGCGGAGTCTAATCCCACACAGAGCCCTTCTTGGCTCCTCCCGCCTTCGACTGCTGCAAAAAAAAAGAAAAGAAAAAAAATCAATGAAATATTTTCCCACCAAAATGAGGAGGAGCAATGGATGAGATCCGCAAGTCAAGGTCTTCCTAATTAGAGAGTTAACACAAAGGGTTTCCTTTGCTGCATGGCTTGCAGAAGAAAGGCATTGATGATGGGAGAAACAAATTGATGGTGAGTGATGAAGGTCATACTATTCCCACTTAATGCTCCCCATCTCTCTAATATCAACTTCATAACTCATAACCTTGGCTGCACGTCTGATCCTCTGACATCCCTCCATGTTTCCAGCGATAGCTGTGCACACAGCATGCCATGGCAAAAGCTACAAGGTTTTCCTCTCTTTGTCTCTTTGATGTGTAAAGAGACATGTCACTGTGATTTTATCACATCTAACCCTCAAAATGGAAGTGGAAACGCTACTATACTGTTTCATTATTAAAAGACCTTCTGATGTCATTCCTCTGGGTAAGTGCAGCAGGTAAACTTTGTTGTTCTTGTGTAGAAATGTTTAAACGGTCTTAGCTAGACCGATGCAAGACAACAGATCAAGGCAGCTCTCTCTAATAAGCATATAGTTTATTTCCTTGAATATAGATAATTAATACAAATATTTTATATTAGTTTACAATAAAAAAAATATTTTCTGTTGGTCAAAAGGTCCAGTAATTGCTCAGCACAGTAGTAATGCATGTGCAGAAGTATGTAGATCAGTGAAACATTGGATAATACCTGTGATTACTGCTCTTAAACAGCACCTGCCATCTTAACAGATGCTCATAGCGCTGAGAGCTACGTTTCATAGATCCACTTCAGCTGGTATAATAGTATTCATGTTTAGTGAAGAGGGCTACATTGCACAGGCGTACTTTGAGATACATTCAATTTTGTGATTCGCACGTGCTGAGTGGAACATATATTTTTGTTCTTTCATTTTGTTTAAAAAAAACATAAAGTTATAAAAGATTTGTTAGTTAAAAAAACACAAAGGTGCTTCAATCGAGTAGCAGGTGTGGCTACAATATAACAATATTAATACAGTTTGAATTTAACAGCAGCTTAGTTATGGCTATGCCATCATCTACCATTTAGGGATGTCACCAAATAGATACTTGTAATTCCAAAATTCCAAAAATGCAGCTGTAGTGTCATGAAGTGGAAGTAGAGGACTGAAATACAGATTTTGAGAGAGCCTGAAAAACAAAAGGTGAGCCTTTATTTTTGGTTGATTTTAAAGTCCAACAAAAGCAAAGCTACAACCAGAAACTACAATAATCAGGAAATACCCTGTTGAGGTAAACAGAGACTGAACCATGGACTGAAAGGAAAACAGCACTATTTATACACATCAGGGCAATTAGGGTAATTGGACACAGGAGGGAGGAGAGGCAGGTGAAACCAATAATAACTCAAGGAAAGTCTAAACAAATTGCAAAACACAGGAGACAAATGACTACCAAAATAAAACAGGAAGTACTTAAAAAACACACACATACAGACAGCATCTTCACACTAGGGCAAAAACACTGTGGAAGCATACAAGGAACTCTAATAGCATGAAAATAACTAACAGAAAAATACTGGAATTTTTTTTTTTGTCTTTAGGACTGTAGGTATAGTAGGCGGACGCTACAGTTCTTCAGGAGTTGACGGGGTCGGCATACGCCTACAAGTGTTCTCATCTATCTTTGCATGATGAAGAAAAAGAAGGACGCTCACAAGCACAGGAAAAAGTGCATTGGGAAAACAGCAACCAAAGACAGTGTGAAGGATGCATATTGCTTCCAGGTCAGAAAAAAAAAAAGCCAGTGTCCTAAACTTGCCTCCTCTTTGAAGGCCACCAGATGCTGATACCTGTGGCTGCAAAGACTTCTGGTCAACATTTTTCTGTCTTGACCTCTTTTCCTGATGAATTTATGGGCTCGGTTGCTTATTTTGGGTCACACTGAATAAAAAATTAAGCCTATTTTGTAAATCTTGAGTTGGCAGCATCAGAAAGGCTCATCTCAAGTCTTCAAAACAGGACCTCAGAAATCAGTGGTTAATGTAATTCTAGCTGCATCTATCTTTTATTCTGTCTATACTGATTATTAGGTGGCATTGCTAATGTGAAATCTACAACGCTCCTTACCAAAAAATGCTGGAAATGTTATAAATGCTGTCTTGCATTGGTATATGCGGTATACCAATGCATTGGATATGCACTGGATTGTTACCAAGTACAAAATGTTTTGTATTACCATTATTATACCTTAAACGATGATTACTATTATACCTTATTACCATTTCCCACCAACATTTTAAACTATGAAATGAAAAACACATTCTGGATAAAGAAAGCTGGTAACACCTCAAAATAGCAACCTGTGTTCCCAGAACAAAGCACATAACTGATACAAAAGCAATGATTATGTTATCAGGGAAAAGTCACTAAAGGTCTAAACATCCCAGTCACGTTGTATTTAGCAAATGCCACTTGACTCTGGCTATTCTTTAATTAGTACATAGAGTTGGCATGGGAGATGCCGGTGTTGCAAAGTGCAATGTTGATGCATAAACATATAAAAGTGTCCATTTTTTAGTGTTTCCTTGCGTCTCTGTTAGTGCTCATCTTTGTGTATGTACGCGTGCCCAGATGGCAGCTCCTCTGATGGGAGCATGTGTGTGGGTGAGCTGTAACTCAAGAGGCTAGATGGAGGACAGACTAAGTGGCTCTCAGGGGAGAGCCGATCGATTATTAAAGACAGTGGAGAGGGACACAACAGCCTAAGCTTACGGTAACAGCCAAAACAGACACACAGTCTTGGTTGGCGTAATTGCTATGGACAGGCATCGGTCTGAATGTCCTCGTCTCACTTCGTATCTCTCTGACATTTCTCAGAGGAGTTTCGTCTTCCTCTATTCACATATACTGAAGAAAGTGGATAGATTCCAGTGACTGAAAAGTATGTATTCATTCTAAAAGAAGTCTACTCTGTTGTGTACCAGTTATGAGAATGAAAAAAATCAGGTGGTGGAACTGTTTCTGTTTTGACCTGATAGTATAATAAATGCATATTAACAATGAACCAAATGTAATTTTTTTTAATTTATTTATTTTATATATTTATGTATTTTAATGTATTCTCTGCTTTTTGACTTCTTGCAGTTGAGCGCTATAAATTAGTTTTTGGTATATATAAAAAATCCTGACAGTACAAGGGTACAGAGTAAGTAAGAGAAATGGGTGCCCTCAAAACTTCAATGCAATTCAGAAACCGCACCTACCAAGTGTAACATCCCTGACAACCACGCCATCCTCTTGATACACGAGTATTCCCACTTTCCTCACATGTGAAGCTTTTTCTAAAGTGATGAAAGCAGAAGAGGAATTCCAAATGATAACAAAGTCCCTCTGGACATCTTCATCCCATTCCCAATCCTGACTGGCTCTCTACTGTCCTCTCCATTTACCGTCTCCAACACCACCACCATTCTCACAAGTATGGGAAATACAGCTGCTGTCAGCTGCTGAGGCCCTCCAGGCTGATCTCTCACTTTCTGGAATGTGCAGTGCCATAATGAGCTCTGCCCCCCTTCCCCATCTACCATGTTCTTGTTTCTGAGTGTTCTGCACTCTTCCTTTCTGCACAGTGAGAAAACGACTAAAGAAAGAAGGTAGTAAGTTTTTTTCTTCTAATTAGTGAAGTACACTGAATTGATTATATCTGTTAAATTAAGTTTTGATATTTATACCACAGGAGTCTAGCACATTTTGCACTCATCAAAAGAATCGATGAAATGACGCCAGATAAAATCATATCAGCAGCTTTTTAGATGGTTTCCATGCACGGCATTTGTGGCTTCTCCAAATGAAGGTAACTCTCACTAAATGCTGGATTCCTCAGGGAGCTCTGCGTATCAAAAGTTGCATGCAGCTGTGCTTGGCCTCTGTGCTTATGTTGACTCGTAACCTCTGAACCCGAATCATTACTTACACCTGTCAGTCAGTGGAGGGCTTGGCCTCTGGTGACAGCTGAAGGGTGACTGAGACATGCCTGGCACCTTAAATCTAACACACTATACTCCCCTGTGGTTGCAATAATCATAATTCAAGAGCTGACCTCTGACATGTTACTTATTACACCAGGGAGATGTGTGCCTATAAAAAAAAACATACAATGTAGGATATTATATCCAGCGAGAAACACTGCTGACATGTTTTAATAACGTCTATTGTGATGTATTTCCTGGTCTGTGTGTGGACACTGCACAGTGCAGCATATCCATTCTCAAAGTGAAGGCTTCTTACTTCGGATTAGGTTAGATTGGTGTAACCTACAGGCGAGGAACACAACAGATCTAATATCATATGAAACAGGAACTGAAAGCCATGCGGCCCGAGTGTGGTCCCACACTCATAAATTATAACAGGCTCTGTTGTTCAGCAGAATAGAGCCTTCTCTAATATACAGTCAAAATGGGAAATTTGAATCTCAGTCATTGGTTAAGCTTCATTGATAACTTGCCAAATATGACGCAACGGGTCACTGGAAGCCACGGGCAATGTTTATTTTTTCTTTCTGTTTGTTTATCTGTGTATGGAACTGTATGTATTTTCTGTGCATTACATTCTGTCATCCTATTAGCATATTTGTTCATTCCACTCGCAACCCATCGCTTGGTCCAATCTGTTGTCTATGGAAAATGATATTTGCTAAAATGAGCCCCTGAAGCGGCCACATAATGTTGATAATAATGATAGAAATCTAGTTTTCCCTTTGATGCATGAACGCCTTTTAGATTTAATAGCCATATGCTGGAGCTGTTGTTGTGGCTGCTGTTATTGTTGTTGATTGTTTCTACTCTTGCAGAGTGTTGGACATATCATATGGACTACCCAAGACTACCATGATTGGATGATGTAGAGGGTAAGAGCACCCATACGGCACTGCATGTGTGCATGCACGTCAAAGAGTGCTGCTATTGTGGCTTCATTTTGAACACGTTAAAATAATACAAGAACAACAAAAAAAGAAAAGAAAACACAATAACCAAAATTAAATATAGGGAAAACAAAATAATCATTAAAAAATATGTTAGGAAGAAGCACATGGTTGTTTAATTCCTTATTTAACCTCACCCTCTTTACATCTAGTAACTAATTATCAATCCTGAGAAATGTAAGTATAATTTTTGGTTATAACATTTAAAAAAAATTATAATATACCAATCCTCTGGATAAAGTCTAATTGTGTGTGTTGCAGAAACCTCTATCAGGTGATTGGCAATCTGTAGCCTTGCTGGGTTAGGTCCTTCGAGAAAGCTACCTATGGCAATCTTCCACCAAAGACCACAGCTTAGATAGGAGATTTCTCTCCGAGTCTCACCAGTTACAGTTATAAGGTTGGGAAAAGATGCGCATACATACGGGTGATGTGTGTGACTGTTTTATAGGTGTGTGCGTGTGACTTGTATTAGAAGCAAAAAAATATAAATAAAAAATCACCAGGGGTCCAAAAGTGGACACATTGCAAAAATCTTCTGATGTTGTCCGGTATGCTTGTAAGCTGAGCATCCTGGTTTTGCCTGAGGCATCTTCAAAACTATGTTGTTATAGACAGCAGAGACTGTATTCAGTCTCTGCTGTGCTCAGATTGGTCTGCCTGTTTCTGAATGCTCTTCCTTCTAAAAGCCAGTACCTTGAAGCTGTGCACTGTTGTGCTGAACCTTAGCATTCATCAGTTTCCACTTGTGATAACAGACCTGTTAAACCATAGGACAGCTAGAGCAGATGCTTTATCCTGTCTTTTATGAGCGTTTCCAGGTTTGTTTGTATTTAGACGAGACTCATAGCCCTTGTTTTGCTGCACACATTCTACTTATTTCATTTATCAGATTTTTTTTCTTTTCTTTTTTATGCTTTCAGTATGGTTAGGAGTGGTTTTGTTAGAGTCTCACAGTTACAGCGGGGTTATCTCTTCTTTTTCCATACATGCAAGCTAACAGCATTGCATCAGGATATTTAATAATTTAAGAGCATTCGCCCACTAATGTATTTATTTATTTATTTATTTAACACAAGATAAAAAAGACATGAGATGACTGAGGAAATGTGAAAGTTAACACATTTTCTCCCACTTATACTAACTCAAGTGACAAAGTGTTAGGCTGTGATGTGTATGGTTAACTATCCTTTAACATTTCTAATCAAATTGTTTCACTTACCACCTTTACCAGGGTGTAGCACTTCTGTGAGCTAAAGGAATTGTATAATAAATGACTGGCTCGTAATAAATAAAGAAATACTTTGAATTGAATAACATTTAATTAAATTAAAAAGCCATTACAGACGTCAGCAATTCCTCATTCAGCTTTAGGAAGCTGTGTTAATGGTTTCTGTGCCAAAGTATGGTAAAATAATACAGGTGTCGGAGAAACAGAAACTAGTTAATGAAACTGTTAGATGCAGATGCATCAAATTACCTGAGACTCTTTTTAATTTAATGAGCAATTTGATCCGTGTAGCAGCAGGACTTAAAAAAAAAGGATAGTGTCGTCAATTATTGTAATCTGTAATGTGGGAAAAATATTAATCTAATCACTTGAGTGTATGATCTGACTTGAAATGAGTGCATATAAAGTATAAAAGCAACTTTGAATTTGGACAGGAAGTATGAGCTATTTTGTTACTCTGAGCTATTTCAATCCAGGACAACATGTTCCACTGGAAAGATTTCCCTGGAACCAATCAGCGGGGCTGTGCATAATCATGCAGATGGTCCTGGTTGACTAGATTTTCTAGAACAAAATAAGACTTGATAGAAAAGGAGAATAGGTCAGTAGACTAGAGAAGAGAGGCGAGTACAGAGTAAGAAAATAAGTGAAAACAGGACTAAATTTAGTGGAGGAAAACAAAGCACGCAACCAAATGGAATGTGGCAGAAAATACAGAGAGATTATGGGGGTCGAGGCAAGGGGAAAGGGTAAGACTGAGGACTCAGCAGGCCAAGATTAAGTGCAATGAAGTTTTAGGAGGGGTAAGAAGAGGTGAGGAGAGTTAATGTTATGACCCATCGAGAAAAGAATAGAGATAATAAAGGAGTAAGGATGACAATATAATAGGGCTGTCAAAGTTAACTGAAAACACATCAACACAATGCAACACGATGCAGTTTTTAAAAAATGGCTCCATTAACAGACATTAAATTCAACATGACCAATAGTGAATATATAGTTGTATTCCAATAATGCACTAAACCCTTTGGATTACAAACTGCCATAAAAAAAATTAAGAAAAAGAAGAAAAGCTACCGTATGACGTTATAGTTCAAGCTACAAATGAAATGCACGCCGCTGTAGACTTCTAGTAAATTTGATTATATTAGAAGTCTCTCTATACTCTTTCAGTTGGCGATAACAGAGGAACTTTTCTTGAACAGGAAGTTATTTCAAGTTTCAAAGCTTGACAGATGGCTCACTTGACAAAACTATGTCTGTGTGCCGTTTCTGTAAGGCTTAGTTTTTGCCTCAGTACATCCAGCCTATAATACCACATGCAAGTTTTTGCAAGATTTTGCATTTGCCTTGATCATACACAACTGATCATGTTTTATAGAGGCCAGTGGCAACCAACTGCTATGTGAAACTCAACCCAAACCAGAAAGTAGACATTTCTCATGATGTAATACATTTGTGGTTAATAACAAGCAGCTACACATAGTCTTGTGGTAAATACCAATTTTCAATAAAATGGGAACGCTATATAATCAACTACTAAACTAAAGGAATTGAAAAAAGCACTAAAACAAAGCAAAGAAACTCAGTATTAGGGAAAAGGGAATGAGCATGTGATAATAGCAGAGCAGAGCTAAACAGAGGTACGTGTGTCTGTACACTCCTGTCAAATATACAGGATGACACAAGATAAATGAGGTGGGTAAATATGCTGTTATCATCAGATGCTGATAGCATGAACATACTGAACTTTGACATCATTGAGTTTTAACTGGCTTAGCATGAGTGTCTTGGATTTGGCATTAAACAAAATTTGAGTCATCATGTCATCTGTAAAAACTGCTCTGGTCTGGCTTTTTTCACATTTGTTCTAACTCTTTCAATCAAACTTTCTCAACACACTTCCTCAGGGTTCTTTTTTAAAATTCTTTATTTTTATATTTTGCTTATATATGTGTGTTTGTTATACTTAAAAAAACCCGCCTATCATCAAAGTTAGCCTTTGCCGTTTGTCTCACTTCTATGTATAGATCACAGGCAGCTTCTGACACTGTTTGTAGCCTACATCTGAGCCACCCAGGTACACAGTGGGGAGCAGGTATTCACGCCTATGTTTGTCTACAGAGGTGTGACTCTGAATAACAATGTGTTGTTTACGTCTATATCAGTCACTCCCAAGTAAACGAGTGTACACGAAACCTTTGAATAAGGAAGTTTTATTTCATATTTTAACTGTCAGAAGTTCTGATTTCCTGAAGAGCTGTGAAAAGTTACAAACACAAAAACATGGCACTCGTATCATGCACGCATTCAACTTGCAATCACATGGCCATTAAATAGGGGTGGCAGCATGGACATAGTGTTTCTGAATGTTCATGAGCTGAAGAATTTTTATCATTCTTCCTTCAGTACATTTCATGAAGTTCTGTAAATAGAGATTTAAAAAAAAAAAAATCCCATCGATCTCTTGAAGAATGTAGCCTCGGGTGACTTAAAAGAAAGTGCCTTCAAAAGCGGAACGACTCAGCCTGCAGTTTGGTACACTGAGCCGACCAACTAGAGGTGATCTCCTTGAATCATTTCAATCTAACACATCTACTATCGGCACACATCCATCCCTTTGATGTTTAGGTTAGAGGGTGCAAGAGAAAAAAAAGACACTAGTTTATTGTAGCTCAACTCTTTGTATGCAGAAAATATGTGAAAGTCAACAGATGGTCTTTTGTTCCTTTTGTGGGCTGCAGATGTCTATCATGAAAAGTTTGGATATAGGTATGAAATTTAAATGTTTCTTTTTCTTGTGCATGGAAATCTATGAAATACTGGATGGATGGATGGATGGATGGATGGATGGATGGATGGATGGACGGACGGATGGATGGATGGATGGATGGACCTGTGAAGGCTACAGTACAGATGCTCAATAGAAAGAGATTATGTGAAAGAATTGAAAATGATGTAAGTTTTGAATAACAAACTATTTGGAAATTGGATTCCAACGATGGTTTGATTAAGTCCTACAGTGAATAGAAATAGGACGGGACCCCCACGGAGTCAGAGATGAAGGGATCTCTAAATGGCCAACATGAGCTGGAGATGGGGAGGAGGTGGGTCACATGAGTGAGAGTGTGATAGGCAGAATGACAGAAGAGCACTGAGATTTAAAGCACATGGCTGATTGGCTCACAGAAGGTGGGCATGAAAATGACTGGGCCAGAGTGATGACGACAGAATTAAATTTGACACTGTGGGAAAGTGGAAGTGATGTAAAGAATAGACTATCAGCCCGAACACCCAGGAATGCAGGCAGATAAGCGAATACAGATCTCCCTTATTGACCTTGTACATAAGGTTTCTATATTGCTCCCCCCCCTCAAATGGCAACATGGTGTTGGTAATTTATTCATTCAATTTAGCGTTTGAGAATGTGTTTGGCTGATTCTAAAGTCATAACCAAATCTGGTAGAGGATTAAAACTTAGATTAAAATAAAGATGTGATAAGACATTTGGCATTAATTGTAACTACCCACAGGAGCAGAGCAGGATTCTGATATGCAAAGGCAGAGAAAATGAGTGTGTGTGTGTGTGTGTGTGTGCTGACTTACTCAGTTTCGGCCTCACCTATTCCACATTGTCCAACACATAAAATTCATGATAGGAGCTACTGTTTGTAAACAAGCGTGCAAGGTGAGAGTGAATAAAAATCTAACTATCGCACTCCGAATGAGGAAAAAGAAAAGAAAAACGACAGAAAAAGCTAAGAGAACAAGGCAGTGATGGATGTTTTTAAGAAAACCTCTTCAGACTCCTAACTTAGATTGGATTTTAACTCCACTGAGTGCAGGTAGATTTTTATTTTCATTCAGTTGTCAACCACTACTGATGACAAGTTAACAGCTTTGGCACAGAATGCAAATCATGTTGGTTTTCTCATTTTGCTGCCAGGTGGAGTTCTAAATATGTCGTTCAAGCAAAGCCTGCTTCCACCACAAAGATTAAATAAAGTGTAATTGAAAAGTCTGAAACTGTTCAGTTTTTATGCATTGTTGTAAGGTCCTGGCTTCAATGTCCATCATGTTGACAACTTACCAAATACCTAGGTTTGATAGCCCTAACGCTTTCATGAAACATGGCATTGTGTTTCTAAGTGTCTGAGATTAAAAGCCTTTTTTTTACTACTGTAAACTGCACACTATTACAGATCACTTGTTTAATTTTTGCCAACATGTCTTGTATATCAAAAAATACAACATACACCTACTTTAATATCATGACATGCATTTACAGAATGTTGCAGCAGTTTTAATCGACACGATCATGCTAATTTTAATGTAAATGAACAAAAAGCCAGCTTTGACTAGATTTGCGTTATAGGAGCTTCTATAATAACTGTAGTATAGTAAGAAATCCTGCATCTTGCATGTAGCCATAGCTGTAAATGACATCTTATGTACATTATAATCCTGTTTACTGTCATGCAAATCCTGCCTTACAAAAGAAGATATATTCAGCAGGGCAAGCTGAAGACTAGCTGTAATTGTCTCTTGTAAGAGAGAAGAGAATGCCTTGACAGATCCGAGTGTTCCCTTAACATACACACTTTGACCACCTGCTACATCCTCCTTTCACCGTGTAGAGTGACGAGTGATAAATGTGTCACTGTTGTAGAAATGTTCAAAGAAGCAGTCTCGCTGAAGGAGAAACTTAGGTTATATGGATATTTGTGCCACACTAGCCATATCTATATGTTAAAACAAACAGATCTGCACACAACAACATTGCTGATCATTTGTTTTCTTTTTTTTTGTTGTCATCTTAAAATGAAACTTAAATGAAACACAGCCAAGTTGTTTGATGTCACAGTGAGCAGTTCTTCAGAATATGTAATCACATTTGCATGAGCCTGAAAACAGAGTCTATAGAAGCCTGATATAATGATGACTCACTGTCCTTTGTTGTAGTTCAGCATCAGATTTTTCTATTTAGTTACATTTTATGTGCTAAAAGCCTCTATCATTCCTTACTAACCCAGACCACACCAGAGGACTGCAAGGCAGATCATATTTACACATATATGTGCAGTCGGTCCAAAGCCAGCAAAGAAGATTGTGAATAAAAACATACCAAAAATTCACTGTGAATGCTTTAACACCGTGGAGGATTTGGTCTGACAGAGGTTAAGGAAAGAAAAAGGTTCAAATGATTTCTGGGAGATACGGTCAGCCAATAATACACACTCCATGGGATGATGCTGTGATACTGCAGACAGTATTTGTTGATGTAGAATTCTCACAGGCAAAAGGCCCTCAGTTTGTAAGATAGAAGGAAAGAGACTAAAAGTCTTGTTTGAATAAAAGAAAAGAAAAAATCATTTTATCCTTTAAGCTGACAGAACAAGAGCTAGAAAGGGACTAGTCATATTGAAAATAACATTAGCAACAATGAAGAAGCTGATAAAAACTGGATTTTTTTTGCCACAAGGCAACATGATGTCCCCATCTCTCCAAGGAAGCCACACAGTTGAGATCTCACATTGTGACACATGCAGCTCCCTATATGGAGCCTCAGCATGTGAAGTAACCCTCATCCCCAGGCCTTGATGAAACAGCTAGACTTACCATAGACAAGTATGCTGACAGCAGCTTTTGTAAGAACTATAATTTCCAGGTGTCCTGGCAACGTAACAGCTTCCCATTGGTGGTGATTTTAGAAGCTGAAGTTACCTGTCCACGTGAATTGCTCAATCACCATTTTTCCCTTGTGTTCACATTCACAAGCAATGGCATGTCCATCAAATGCACACATACGAGTACAGCATGTGTCTGTTTCTGTCTGTTCCTTTGTTATTCTATTTGTGTCGCGCCTCTGGGAGGAACATCAGTGTCTATTTCATGGTGGGAGACTGGGCTCAGTCATTATAGCACCATGTGGCCTTGTCTAATTGTCTCAGTGCATTTTTCCTACCATTCATCTCTCCTAGATAAAAGCAAGTGGAAAAGGAGTCACAAAGGAGTTATACAATACTATGCAAAACTCTTGAGCCACCAATTGTTTCTTTGTAGTTTGCTTCCAACAAGCCAAAATTTACTATCATTTTTAAAGTGGTGTTCTGCAGGCTTTCAGAAGGTTTTTCAAAGTTTTTGTTTTACACATTGGCTGCATTTTCACTCATGTTACTTGCACCTTGCCATTGTTCGAAGAAAGGTTTTTGTTTTGTAAGCCACTTAACACTGATCTGTGAATCATTCAAGCCTTAAGAAAGGCCTCTAAACGACACAGTGGTAATTTTTTGTTACTAACTGAAACACATTAATTGTTCCTATTTTGTAGTTGAATCTTTAAAAATACCAAAGACAATACTGTCAACACAGACAAATAACTATTAGATGAAAATAACATATCTTGGCATAGTGTGCAGTGCGTCCTTAAAAAAATTTGAGGAAAAGTAGATGACAAGAAAAGGTGGTTTAAAAAAACCTCTTCAGCAAATGAACAGTATCTGAAAGTCATGTCCTTCACCTTGAGAACGATCCCAAACACCCTGTCGATGCAGTAAAAGCATACCTGGACAGAAAAAACACACACAATTGAACACTGTAAGTCATTGATTGGCCTCCCCAAAGCCCGGACCTCAACCTTCTTGAAGCAGTGTGCTATCACCCTGAAAGAGAGCGAAACAAGAAACAGAAAACATCTCAAGGAGAGCTTTGAATGTCCTTCAAGAGGCCTGGACAACTTTTCTTGAAGACTACTTTAAAAAATGACAAGATATGCTATGCTAAAGAACAAAGCTGGTCATTTGAGCTGCAGACACAACTTTGAGGTTCCATCAGGAACTAAATCTCAACTCATCAAACCTGCTGTGGGGAACCCGTGTGGCAAAGGAGCAGCCGAAACAAAGCTTCATACCAAATACTGACTTTCAAGCTTGTTAGAATTGTACAAACTCAGCTTTGCCTTATTTCAATGAATATTTGCTGATCTTTCAATAAATCACTGCATCTATTTCCCATTTTCCTGGCACATCATACATAAATGATTGGTGGGTTCAAACGTTTGCATTGTATTTTCATGTGAGATTCAGAATTCAAACAAGAACTAAAACCACCTCAAATATGATGAAGTGTGCTAAAACTGAAAGAACACGAAAAAAAAGCAGATAGTAAGATTCTCTCTGAACAAACATGATTATGCATGTAAAGTTCAGTGTGATAATATTCATACGTGAGATTTTCATGACAGAAAGATGTGAAAAACTGTCACAGTCTTCACTGTGATCACAGACGCTCACTCTGATATCTCTTAAAACACAGAAGAAGAAAACGAGCTGTTTCCCTTTTGCTTGTGGAAAGACACAAGTTAAAGGCAACGAACCACGAGAGAACTCTCTGACTTAATCACTTTGCTCTCTTCTCTAATTTCCCCCTTTTCATTTTCCTCTTGTTTGAGCTCATTTCCAGCATTTATTTTTCTTCTTGTGGTGTCCTGTCAACACCTGCCACATTCCTGTGACAAGTCATCATTAAGTGCAGAGAGAAATTTACTTTAAATTGACTACTGAGAGCTCTCCGCGAGTGTTTGTGCAATACTGACAAGTTTTTTTTAATTAAAGTGGCTAAACAAACATGTTTTCCTGCAGAACAAAACAATACCGTTCCTTTGAGAGTGTCTAACTGTGAACCGTTGATAATGGCTGTACTAAATTGCAAACAATTCACATTGGACAGCCATGACATGAATGGCAGACATCAAAGAAAAACAGGCATAATATAACACATTCCTGTAGGCTTTGTAATGCACACATAAGTTTGTAAAAGTGCACATAATGCAGACAGGACCTGAACGTAACAATATCACCGCTAGTGTGCTCTATTGAATTTAAAACTCTGACTATAGTTACAGAGCTATCCTAGTCCCTGGTTTTGGTCTTTCAGTTCTGAGTTGCCTGTTTATTCTCACTGTTGTTTAGTGCTGCTGTCACTGTTGCTTTTGATTATTGTTGAATAGATTCCAGTTTAGATGTCATTATCATCGTATCTTGAGTATTCTTGTGGTATTTGAGTTCTAGTAGTAATTTATTTATTTATTTACAATTTAGACTCCTGCTCTGATTTCTTTATTACACTTAGAATGTCTCAGTCTCTTCTTGCTTGAGTTTGAGTTGTAGTTTATTTCCTGTTTTATTTGGCTAGTTAGTTTCTTCTTTTGTGTTAATTCCTCCTTTTTTTTTCGATGTGTCTCATTTCCCCAGATGTGCTTTATTGATAATCAGCCCTGCGTGTGTATAAATAGTCCGGTCGTCCCCCTGTCCCGTTGCACTTGCTAATTGTTCTCTGTATCTGTACTATTTGTGTATGCTGGACTTTGTTTTTGTATTTGTTTCTTGTTAATCTCGGAAATCCTGCGTCAGCCTCAATAAATTAGCTTTTTCTATGCCAATAAGACTGCTTCCAGGATCCTTCCTTTGGGTCCTACAATCTACTCTCCACAAAAACCCAACAAGAGCACAAAATTATTGGTATTAGGATCTTAATTACTTACTGCTACAGAAAAGTATAAGTACACTAAAGTATAAACCCTCTGTTTAAGAGCATCATTTTAACCATCTTAAATTTGTTTTTTTTTAATTAAATGATTTCCAACTCACAAGCATAATGAGAGTGAGTGCAAAGAAATTTGTTTGCAAGTTGTGTTAACGTACAACAGCTTTTCATCAACACATTAATAAGCAAATAAATGAATTCTCCATTGTATAACTGCATCACACTTGACTATTGTTCATTCCTCTGATATGATTCTGCTTACAATTAACTAAGGTTACAGTTAACTGAAGTTAACACATTTTTCAGGTACAAACATAATTTGATATTGTTTTGTAAAACAAGGCTCTGCTTTCTGTCTGTGCTACAGACAGAAAGCAGTTAGTCTACACAGTAGTTCTAATTTGCATGCTGAGTAGAAAGAGGAATGAATGAATGAACATTTCTAACCATCAGCAACCACCCACAATACATATATCTTATAGGGCCATGTCTTTCAGTTTATCTGGTGCTGGAGAGTTTACACAATATATTTTTACATTTATGACTGTCACTGATGAAAATAGAAGTTTTCATATAATTGTTTTCATGAAACTCTTATAACAGTCAAATAATATAGTGCTGACAGTGCTGACTCTATTGGTTCTCATTCACCACTAAGCTCCTTTCTACAACCTTAAACACCATAAACATCCAGCTTAACTGCCATGACTCTAAAAAGCAGACTGACCATGCCAGAACTCATCTTAATCCTTAGATGCACACGTGGGGTCAAAAATGACCCCATGGGTTGTTTTTCTTCAAAATCTTTAAAATGAAAAGTTGTAATATATTCATATTCCAGGTATTCCTCATAAAATATGTTTGTAACATGAGGCCATTTGCATTTTTATTTATTTTTTCAAAAAATTTGAAAATTTTTTTTTTTTAAAAAATGCAGTTTTTGTATCACTACCCCACTCTTTCAAAAGTGGGGTCAAAAATGACCCCAAGCAGTTCCTATGGAATCTTCTGTGAAACGTTAATTCTTAGCAACTCTGACTGTCCCACTTACACTTCTGATGGATCAAGAATTAATTTTTACACGGTAACATATATGATTTATAGTCAGGGCTGCACATAAGTGGTCCGCAAGTGTGCATTCGCTGTCAAAATAAAAGTATTCCCGGAAATTCAGAGAATACACGCTTCTTTTGCGGTGGAGGAACACCTAAGTAATTGCTTACGGAGCTTGCTTCTTCGACATCTTTAAGAGTTCTGAACAAATATCTGTCCTCCTCCAGAACATCTAATGTACGCAAACGAGCGTTCCAACTTCTTATCTGGTACGCGTCTTTTATTTTGACAGCAAATGCGCACCTGAGGACCATTTATGTACAGCCCTGTTTATAGTTTCCTGTGCATTTCAAACATTGTCCTTTCTGATTTTTTTTAAAAAAAATATTTAAAGTAACATGGCTGCTATGAGGCCAGCTAGGATCCCTGTGGACCTTGCCCTACAAATGATCCAGGATGGATGGGATGAAGAGCCCATCAGAGGCACTGACTCAAAATCTGACATCTAAGATATAGAGGACCCAGACTATTGTTCCCCCCACTGAACAAGGCCAGTCAGTTACAGAGGAGTCCTCTGAAGAGGAAATGGATATTAAGTCTAACAGAATGAGCACATCTTACTGCTCTAGCCACAATATTCTGAATTAGTCAGCCAGGGCTTGCACCTGGGTTTAGTACTGTCTCTCCAATAAATGCATGGAAGATGTTCATGTCTGATAATATAATAGAAGAGGTGCTGACATGCACAAACATGGAGGCACAAAGAGTAGCCACAGACAGGGGAAAAGAGTGGAAAAATGTAATCAAACTTAAGCTCCTGGCCTTCATTTGATTGACCTCTCTTGCAGGAAGTGAGAAGAACTGGCATGTACCAGTCGATGTGTTTTTTGGGAGTCCTCTGCATAACCCATTGTACAAGGCCACTATGTTTATTCAAAGATTTAAAGATATTTGCCGTTTCTTGCACTTTGATGACAAGAGGACCAGAGCCTACCGACTGAAAACAAACCACATGGCAGCTTTCTGCTACATATGGGGCCTGTTCCTGGTCAACTGCAGGCAGAAATTCATCCTCAGTGATTGTGTTACAGTGGATGAACAACTTGTGCCATTCAGAGGGAAGACCCAGCTTCTGCAGTATATGCAGAGCAAGCATACAAAAGTGATACGAGTGATACAAAAACTGCAATTTCTTAAAATTAATGAAAAAATAAATAAAAATGCAAAGGGCCTCATGTCACAAACATGTTTTATGAGGAATAACTCAAATATGAGAATGTTACAACTCTTTGTTTTAAAGATTTTGAAGAATAACAGCCGAGTTTATAGCAAAATGCATTGTTTCTATTTGGGGTCATTTTTGACCCCACTCGTGGAAGAGTGTAGGTATTGGTAGGTTGTGCATCCAAGGGTTAAGTAGTACAGTTATGGGATTTTAAGTAACTAACATTTTCACAATAACTAACTCCTACCGGATGTTAGTTACTGACTCAGTTCCTACGTCAAGGGAAAACCCCACCTTCATAATGTTTAAATGAAACCAACCAAGAAACGACAACAAAAAAAAGTTGGCTCAGTTATCCAGTCATTTGTATAATAGTTTGAGCATTTCACTTTGAGAGACAACAGTCTTGAACAGTCACACTTAATACTTTAGCCTCTAGTGGGAGTAGATGACATGCAAATAGATGATGCACATATTAAATCATCCTTATTACAGTTTTTCATTAGCATTCAGTGCACTCTGCGAGCTTTCATGAATTCTTCATTCAGTAGGAGATGTAATGAAGTCTTTCATGCAATTTGGCCCATCAATAATTAGGAAACCTCACTCAATGGTCTCTGGAAATAGTGGTTGTGAGAAATCCTATAGCATTAATATTGCATTGAACTCTTTCTGGCTTATTAGCAAGGCTAGGTCCTTAATGAGCCAATAGTCCTTAGTATTGTCAATATTTTATCCTTATGTACTTTTGCTGATTGAAAAGGGACTTCAAGTATTAAGGTTAATGACCCTGTACATGAGGGTCAAGAAGGCAGTGGAAAGTTTTTGATCTTTTCTTCTTCTTCTCTTTTTTTAATGAAACTACAAGAATCACTTAAAGAATACTTAAAAGAAATGGAAGAAAAGAGAAGAAACATACCTTTCAAAGTTTCATGTAATTTTTGCTACAGTATGAAATCGTTTGTTTTTTGGTCAACGTGATGCAGCAGCAGAAATTGCACCCCCTGGTGTGACACCATGCAGTTTTGGAAAGTGAAAACTGTTATAAATGCATGGCTGCTTAATTTCCCCTCACCATTATCTGAAAACGGCTGAGATCCATATGGGTACCTGTGTTCTGTGACACACAAAAGAAGTCTTTCATTTCCCTGCAGAAGTCTAATCAAAACTCTCCCAGTAATTACTGAGTGGAAAAGTCCAGGTACTGGCAAGAGAGTCGGGGGCATTCATACGCTCTTTAAAGGCACCACTTGTTTATAATCCCGAGTCCACCTACACCTTATTAATGGGCTGCACATGGTCCAGTCATGAATATGTATTCTCACCTTGGCTGATGGTTTCAAAAACTAGACCACGGAGTGAAAAGGAACAACAAATAGTGTCTCTCTCTGTAATTGGCTGTCAGCAAAGGTAATATGCAAATATAGAGCCTTTCTAGCCACAGCATTGTACTGGATGTAGAGCTGCTTTTTGATATGTGTGAAAAGGCCTTGATCAGACAGCAGTCACTTGAATTAGTCTGCTGGACTGATAAAACTGTTTGAAATTTTTTGTTCTTCAAAAAACTAAAAAAAGTTTTATTTCTGTACCATTAGACTGAATATTAATGTATTTTTTGCTACTAAAAAAATAGAAAATTAACAGCTGCTAAAATCAAAGAAAGCACACTGAATATGTGTGGTATCAAAAAAGATTAAGGTGCCGGGCAACACAAAAAGCAACCTCAAATTTGAACAACCATGACCATTAATCATACATCAAACACACCCAATAAAGAAACTTTTCTCATTGTATGTCAAGGCTCTGTCAGCATACAATGATGGAAAACAATAAAGATGTTATCCGCGACACAGTACTCTGACAGCTACTGAGCTGTCATTATACGATCATGAAGTCATTTCCATGCCTAAGTTGAAAGCATATTATTATGATTAAATACAACAGTGAAATGTCAATCAAAGCCATGCCATTATTGCCTCATATTCTATTGCCAAAGATACCCGCACACTCTCGTTTAATATTTCTGTCCATTTTTGATCATGATCTTATAACCACCGCTATGGGGGGCCTTTCATCACATGGATAAAAACCTGGGCAAAGTGTTGCCATACATTTGGAAGTCCTGAATCATTTAAATAATGTTCTAATCTAAAAAATCATATGATAAAGCGACGAGTATGACAATGGGAAAGAGACATAATGTGAAACATCCATTAAATGTATTCTTGCTTAAACTGATTGCTATGCTGCATGTTTTTCTATCCACCCATTTTCTTCTGAATATCCAGTTTAGGGTTGCCATGGGGCTGGAGCCTATCCCAGCTACTGTAGGGTAAAATATGGGGCAGGTCATCAGCCTGTCTCAGGACTAACACAGGAAGACAGAGAATTATTCACTATTCACACCTATAGGAAATTTAGAATCACTCATTAAGCTAACCTTGACAGGCCATGTCTCTGGACTGTGGGAGGAAGCCGGAGTACCCACAGAGAGCCCATGCAGGTGCAGAACATGCTGCCTCAGTATTTTCTTCATGCAAAATATTTCTAGGTATTCTAATATTTTAGGTACGTGATCCTTACTTTTTAATAATACCATCACTAACAACATATTTAAAAACTCCTCAGAGCTATGAGCGACAACAGTAAATGTGACCTTATGGCTAGGTTATACAGTAGGATATGGGGACACTGGGATAACTGACTGGCTACCACTCACTATACTAAATCACTACTGACTGACTCGTTGTGTGTGCACTTGTTCTGTAGTACACACCAGTTTGAATACAAGAGCTTTTTTCACTGTGTTTGGAAAGAGATAGATCATACTGAAATTAATTGCTTCCCAGCACTTGATTCAGATGAGCAGTTATTCATGGGACTATGTGTTGTGTTCACTGCCACTAAAGACAAACACACAAATATATGATCTACCCACTGTCAGGAGAAGCACACCCTTTTGCACTTTTGCTATATTCATGTGAATTTATACCAGCTGTATAGCAGCTGCTACAACAGGTGAGATGATAAGTGTAAGAAATATGGCACAGAGTCCAGGCTAAAAATTGTTAAATAGTCAAGCAGGGTACTAATTTTAAAATTCCAAACAGATGTATATAACTTACGGAGCCCCGCAGGGGACATGGGAGAAAAAAAAATTAAGACGGACTTTTGCGAGATCTCGCAAAACTAACTTGGGATCTCGCAAAACTTTTGCGAGATTTTGCAAAACAAACTCGGGATCTCGCAAAACCTTTGCGAGATCTCGCAAAAGTTGAATTCCAACAATGGCAGCAGCTACTTAGTTGTAATATTACTCTTTCTGGGTCACAAAATAAACATTTAAGATATTTTGAGGCTTGAATGTAGTTGTGTAAACGTCAGATATCTGCTCGGTTTACAAGACATCACATATTTGCAAAAGTGCTCCGACGTTTTCGGAGATCTGACACCCACTAGCTCAAAGCTAACGGGAGGTCGAGACCTACTACAGCCGGGAGGAACACCGCTTTCCCGGCATATCGTGCCTTGACCTCCCGGTTGGCTTCGAGCTGGCGGCCTCCGAAGAATGCGGCTAAAACTTTTGCGAGATCTCACAAAACTTTTGCAAGATCCCGAGTTAGTTTTGCGAGATTTCGCTAAAGTTTTGCGAGATCTCGCAAAAGTCCGTCTTAATTTGTTTTTCTCCCATGTCCCCTGCTCCGTAATAAGTTAACAATGAGTAAAGAATAAAGAAAAAATAAAAGCAGAATATAATTTAAAATGCATCAAAAAAAGTCCAATGCTAAGCTAGCTTAGCTAATCTGCTTAATAAGGACATGACTTAATGAGATTTGATGTATATTATTACTAAGTTGTGATACAAATCAGATATAGAGAGATATAGAGATAACAATTAATAAAGTTTAAAAAAAGTCAATAATTATAATATTGAAGTCACATACATGACAATAATAAAACTGAAAGTTAACACTTTCTCTCATGCAAAGCAATTAAACCTTGTTCTCAGTTTATGAAAGCACTGTATTTATGCAGAATGCTCAGTTTTACTAAAGCAGAATTAAAAATAGCAAAGCATGCTTTTAGAGCTTTGAAGCACAGATGCTTGCAGTCTCAGTAGGTTTAACCATGAAGAGGAGTTTAAACACTAAACATGTTTTTCTAAACTAATAATTTAATTTCCCCTAATAAAAAATTCAAGACACACTGTGTGCGATGAAAAATTGCTGACTGCATGGGCTCTACCGTGTGACTGCACAAAAGACCTTGACTTGGACTCCAGAGCTGTTAAAGCTGCCCAGGGTGCATTCCTTATCTGCATATTCGTGGCTAGGCATTTCTCCTGCTTTCTACATGAAAGTATAAAGCTGGCTAATTAGACTTTCCAGGTCATAGGTTACAGAGCTGGAGGAGAGAAGAATCCTCTTGGGAAGGGCACGTCCAGATGTGGCTTTCTATTCCTTCACTCATTCCCTCTCTTTTTTCTAGCGTACCTGCAAGTCCTGCAGAACAGCATGTGGGCAGCTGCACAAGCTTATGAGAAGGCTTAGTGAGGCTGATCAGGGTGCATGAATTCCACAGTATATTTGAGAGTTGGCATCATTGTGGGCTGTACTTTGCATTAACACTCCAACACTTCAACAACTGCGTCTGACAGGGTTGCTATTATTTGTTGTTGTTAAAAGTATCGTCAGGCATAAGAAAGATTTAGAGCTGATGTTAAGGCTGGAAGATGCAATAGCTCCTTTATGCAATTTATGCTTTTGCACAGAAGTAAATAGGGAGTCCCTGTTTAAAGATAGCTGTTTTCCACAAAACAGCTCATCAATCACTAAACTCTGATACTTTGGCCCAAGAGCAAAATCCTTGCATGTGTGGAGCCCCTTTGTCACCTTTAATTACTGAAAGAGAACATCTGAAAACACATTCACTAGAGCCTGTAGCAGCAAAACGAAGAGTACTTGGGTTAAATGCAAAAAAAAAAAGATATAGGGTTTCAAGACATACCACTGCTAAAACCCAGAAAGTGACAGAAATCGTGATTTGAGCGATTCTGTCTGATTGTAGAAGCATCACAGGCACAGGGTGAGCACTGAAAAAAAGCTTAGGGCCAATCACTTAACATACCGCTCAGAGTGAAATATATTCCAAGCCCCGGCTAACTGCATTATCCAATTCCCGTCTTTCGCTCTGAAAGATAATAAAGCAAGCAAATGTGAATGTAAATGCTCCTGTAATTACCCCATTAATTGCTTGTTTGCTGCTGCAGTGTTGCTGGGCTTTTGGAACAATAGCTCAAAAGCTTGTCAGAGGTTGTCCTGATGTGCTGATGCTCCTCTGCTCTCAAGCCTTCCTCTTCTTCTGTCCTTTAACTTCCTTCCTCTCACTTGTGTTTATGCGCTGAGGCAGAGGGGCCCCTGTGTCTCATCGCCATCATTTGGATGAGAGATGGAGTCATCATCGGCCTCGTCCCATCACCGCAGCCCCGCCACAAGTGGAAGGGGGTGGTAGGGTGTTACCATGACGACCACATCAGATTGGTCAAAATGAGACCAGCCACCCAAAAACATTGACATTTTTTTTTCTTTATAGCTATTCCGATATGCTAATCTATCAGCCGCAGCACTGGCGGTGGTGGAAAGGGGGTGGTGGGTGAAGAGGGGGAATAAAATTGTAATAAGGCAGCTGTGAGGGATACCAATCTGCAGGGAAAGCTACTTTATGCAGAAATCCAATTTAAGAGATTGGCTTAGTGACTGAGTCATTGAAGGTAAATCCAATGGTAATTATAGGTAAATCAAAGGTGAAAGCATGCAAAACACTCCCGTACACAACTCTCTCTCACTCTCGTTTGCTCTTGCTCCGTCCTCCTGCTACTCCCATTACCATCACTATGCTGCTTACCAACGAGAGGCAGGGGCAGGGTGCGTAGCATGGAACATAAGCATAACCACGGATTCTAGCCTTCACGGCTTAAAGAAATTCGACACTCATGAACACCCTTAATTTTGCATCATGCTAAAGATAGCTGACATTTCCAATTCCACAAGACAATTTGAATAATGTTAATACCTTTGCCCATGCCAATCAAGGTAATCCAACTGCTATGAAGAAGAGGATAGTGACATTGACATTTTTGTCTTTTGATTGTATTGGCATCTGACCTGTGAAAACAGCTCAGGCTTTTCTAATCACACCCATGCTAAATTATTAACTACAGCTAAAGCAGAAATGATAATGGAAAGAGTGTGCCAACTCTCACACCTCCTGTTGGATAAGTACCAACATCCCACAGGGAGAGGATAATTATGAGTGGGAAGCAACAAAAACAGTCAAATCTTCATAGCCAAAGAAACCAATATATCAGACAATAGCAAAGCAATACTATAAAAACAAGGTATTTTTGAGACTTTGACATATAATCCATGATTTGACATTATAGTATGACATTTCAGGAGTAGCTTCCCAGCTCTCCTATTTGTTCTGCCCCCTGAGATGCACAGGAGCAGTAATTTGTTAGATTGTAGATAGAGGGCTAATAAATAGTTGCACTACAGGCTCACAAGTCATTTATCCTGACCTTTTTATTTCAGGCAAAATCAATTTTCTCTTAATATGCCACTAGTAAGGAGACACTTTTGATTTGTTTGGCTCTCAAACTGCACTGATGCTTTTAAGTAGGGCTGTGGCCAGATGGTCCCTCTTTGCATTTGGATGTTTTCACTGAAATCAGCCACTTTGAAACTGTGTAAACTGCTTACGGGCCTCCAAACAATGAGGAAACATAGCACAGAAACACACAACCAGAATTCAGTCTGTTTGCTCAGTGGAACTATCTTAGTATCTATGGTGCTGGTGAGGACAGATAATTGTTATATCTAACAGATACACTGCTATATTTTGCAACTAAAAATGTACCTGATTACACTTTTAATGTTTCCTGTTTGAACTGTTTGAGACTAAATGTTGCCCACAAAACAAGGAAATTAAAAAAAAAAATGCAATAGTAACTAGGACTAATAATGTGGATTAGACCTTGTTTTTCATCCTCACTCTACTCTGCCAAAAGGAAGAAAAACAAAAAACAAACTAGTGGCACTGAGGGCTTGTGGTGCTGTTGTTTTGTGCCACTAGTACTGTTTTGGTTTTGTTAGAAATGAATCCAAAAGTCACTTCAGTGCCTTCATATCTGTTTAATATACATTATCCTGTCATACTGAAATGATGTCTCTCTTTATGATCTCATTCCTCGGCTGAAAGCTAAGGGATGCTGCATACATACGCTTCCTAAAAAGCAGAGTCAATAGTTTGACAGAATAATTTATTTATGTTGACAACATGACATTCATCCTCATTTCACCTTATTTCTAAACCTTCAAATGTGTGAACACGGGAGAGTCGCATTACAGAGTCAGTCTGATAGCAAATCAGATCACACCTTTAAGTCTGGCGTGTCTACAGGGCTAGAAGAATACTGGTAAAGATGGCTTTGAGAAAATAAAACAATGCTGAGAGCAACAGCTTTGGTGAATACAGCCTGAAACAGGGAGGTTGGAGAATACCTTTGACTGACAAAACGATTAGAAAAAGCCATAATGCACGATTTGCAGGTTATACATACATGGCTCACAGGATGATTGATAGCCCCAACGTTTGGTTTCAAAACAGCCTGCTTAATCTCTAAGGGTTTGGGTTAAAGATATATCAGGAAACTTGTTGGTAACCATTGTCTTCATGAGTTTATTCTTTTCCTTTCCCTGGAGAAACATGAAGAAACCTTGTGAGCAATCCAGGAAGCCCAGCAGCTGCATTATGGATTATTTGAACCGCCAAAACATTTCTGCAAACATGCGCTGAGATCACAAATGCCAGCTTCACTCACAGCACAACAACCTTGTATTTCCACAGCCTCCCTCCTTGTCTGTGTTTTTCCCCTTCTCACTTACCTCAACTTCCCAATTTATATGTAAATTCCCTCTCCCTTAAACAATGCACAAACTATATGCACATCTATCCTTCAGTGGCAGAGACCCAACCCACAATAAATAGCTTGGTCTCTTGCATGAAAAAGAGCTGCATGACTCATTGCAATTCAGTACTTTAACTGTGGTGTTGTGAAAACACCTAATAACACCTAAGAGTTTACGTTTTCTACCCTCTGTGACTAGAAATATTTTATTGTGCATTTTGTAACAACCAAAGCATGGAATACAAAGAAAGAAATGGGAATAACCTCTCTGTTATACAAGCGTTTGTGTGCTATAGTAAACACCTTTCCCATCTACCAGCAGTAATTTTCCCTTGGCAGTACAGGGAAGAGTGCTGAAAATCAGGTGGCTGTAACAACCAAGGATGATGTCTCATCTGCTACTGCACAAACTTTACCACGCCAGATAAAAAAGGACAATTATTCAATCATCTGTTTTAGCTCGCAATGTTGGAAATGTATTCTTTGCTATTTCTGTAAGAAGTACAGTAACACACGCACACACACACCAAGTATTATTAAACTCTAAATATCTTTTATTGATATGTCCATTAAACATTTATCAACATTAACTAATTGCCATTTGTTAGCCTTTAATAACTTATGACATTAAATTACACAGAATTCTTTAGCTGATCACAAACTTTGCAACTTAGCATAACGGCAAATTTATAATCAGCAACAAACATGCTTCTTAACTCATTTGTTTAGAAATAAGGTCTTTTTTATGTTTTCAAGATTACACAAGCTGAGCTTAAAGGGGTTTGAGATAATCATTTGCTTGCAAGCTCTATTTGATGTCTTACTGCTTTGAGGTGAATGGCCAGGCCATTTTGACAGATATTTAAAATATTCACTTTGGGTAAAATCTCCTCAAAGCCTCCCCTCCTCCACCGTCATCAGATAGTGGTCAAAAAGCGTTGGCTTCATCAAACATTCACATTTCAACACTGATAGAGAACGAGCTAATTTTTTTAAATTTTTTTAAAAGAGTTAGATTTCACTTCAGACTAAAATGAATGGCCGTGACAGCATTCTTATAGTAGTTACATCACCTTGACCACAAAAATCCATCTCCAATATATATTCCAGTGATGTAGCACAATTTAAGACCTCATTTACACTTGTACAATGTTTGAGTAATTGGCTGAAGAGCAGGGACTGCTGTGGTCTGGATGCTCCACAGAGCGTTAAACGATGCTGAGAGGGTCTGCTGTGGTGTTGAGCTAATACAATTTGTTTCCTGTGCCTCTGCTGCTTTGCTGGATTAGTTTTCTTGCTTTTACTGCTCTGCCTCTATCCATCTGAAAGAGGGCAAGCCACCAACCACCAACAGAGACGTGTCAAGCAAAGCTCAGCACTCTCTCCTCTTATGATGTACATTGGAATACAAGGTCACAAACATTCGCACACAGACATTACTGCTGTTTGTACGGTGGCCAGTTTGCCAAATGCTCCATTGCTCAGGCACAGAGAGGAATTAGTTGGCAGCTGGCCCTCTAGATTGCACTTCATGATGCCCACCTCATATTCCCTTATTTACTAAGAAAACACATCCTTGGCATCATCTCATCTACATTTGCCTTTTTGTTAGCATTCATTCTTATGGTAGAAAATGAATTGTGAAGCTCCAATGAAAAGAGGAGCAAATATAGAATAAAGGCTTAGACGTCACATACAGAATTGAGAGTGGCAGGGCAGAGAGGGATTTGATAAGAGAGAAATTCATGAGTGTGTGAAAAGGAGAGAAAGTAGCGATGCAGCAAGGACTAAAGGGGCAAAAAATAAGATGAGGAATGAGAAGCAGGGGAGATGAATTCAGAGGAAGAGCACAGAGATAAGGTGGGCGTCTGAGAAGCCAGGCTATAGGAACGAGGCAGGAGTGTGGGACGGAACCATGGGGAGCAGGTCAAACCTATTTACCTCTTCGTGTCATCAAAAGAAGCTGTTGTGGCATAAATGGCAGGGGGCAGGTTTCCAATTCCAAATCGTACACTTACTTTGGAAATCAACAACTTAGACAACAACCCCATGAACAACTATTTGAGTGTCTGGTTGTAAAGCGGAAATGTTATTGACAACACTAACAATGCTTTCGCACAAAGAACTGATAATATGTCAGAGGGGATCAGGACTTGCTCCTACTCCACTGAATATGCATAAGATGATGTATCACCATCTATTTACCATCATATTCATACGCTAGCCATTGTTTTTTTTGTTTTTTTCCCCACCTGTCCCTTTTGGTTCTTTTGCCATCAGAATTATTGTCTAAAGGCAAAGAAAGATGCCCAACGGATTTACTTCAACAAATGGACCATCCTGGCCTTGCCGTATTGGTCTATTTGATTCACCTTTGCTTTTATTGTTTATTTTATTTTATTTTCACCTGCTACACACGGGACAGACATGACTGGGGGAAAGAAAAGGGAGAAAGAAAGAGGGAAAGAAAAACAGCAGGGACGAGGAACGATGATAAAGGGCAAAAAACAAAAAACAACAAAACCAACAGACAAAAAATACATATATCAATCACCTGGATCACCTGTTGAGAAAGAAAAAAGAGAAAACAAGCAAAAAAAAATGAGAGCAATATAATAAACAATATCATGATGATCTATGGGAATATAACACAAAATACTAAATATTGAATATTATTGTGCAGCACGTAGGATTGACAGCGCACAGTGTGCTTTGAGGTAGGAGCCAAAAAGGGTGTAGTTTGTGTCTGTGAGCACCCGTGTGTACACCTGTGAGCATGAGCGCGCTTGTTTTCAAAAGGTTGATTGATTGAATTGATTGAATCTTTATTTTGAACATGTTAAAAAAAAGTACAACAACATAGAATTAAAAGAGACAAATAAACAAAGCAAAACAAAAAGAAAACGAGCAACCACAACTACAAATAACTTTCCTGTTCAAAAAGGAGCAGGAAGAAGCATGAGCTTATTTAATCCCACCCCTTTTCCACTATCTAGTAATCTATAGACTACAGAAATACCTCCTTGCAATTACATTATATGTCATGTGTATTTTTTTTTTTTAAATTATTATTCTTTTTTTTTTTATATATATATACATATATGTTTCTATCTATCCATACATACGTATATACACATACACACATATACACATTTTCAATAACCCCATTAACACCTCAAAGGATACACAACCTACAAATATATATATACCCATACCAACATACCCGTGCACCCGCACACACATGAAAATAATAGACAAGAACACCCTATCAAATCTCTACCTCTTCCCTGTACCCTGTAAAAACCATCTCCTTAAACCGCTTTTTAAACTGTGCCATGCTCGGACATTGCTTTATATCTTTACTTAGTCTGTTCCTTCATGTAATGATCTGCTAGCCATTGTTTAAGAATTGCACAAGCAGAGACCAGACACATTAATTGTGGTATGTCTGAAAAGTGTTGTAGTGCAAATTTGAATCCTAAACTCATCCATCATTTAGGAGTCTGCACATGTATGAGATTTGTGATCTCTGCTATCTCGCAGTTGAACATCTTGAAATGGTCACTTTGTTTGAGTTCCATGTCTGGCGACGTGTGAGCTTCTCACTGAGGGTGGATAACGAGTCAGTGAAGTTGGGCTTAAGTAGCTTTCTAGAAAATTCGAGGCACAGTTGAGTGCATTTCTCTGCTAGAGTACACAATCCAAGGGTGTAGAGAGATTCCAGCTTTCCCAAGTACCTCTGGCCAAGAATGATTGTACAAGCCTGTGTCTGTGCACTTTCCAGCCTTTTAGCCTGGTCTGCAATCAAGGAACTGTGTTCACAGTGACTGCACACGCCAGCAGTAGACACTCGAATCTTGTTTAGATTGAAATCAGTTCTATGTTTTGTACACCAAATTTCTTCAATTAACTCAGAATGAAAAGCCTTTGGTTGACCAACTGTTTAAGGTTATGAAGTTTTGTTTTTATCCTTGTGTTTTGTACATTGCAAAGGCCGGTCAGGCAACTGTGCACCCTTAGTAACACTACATAAATCTTGAAAAACAAAAATCACATTTTCATACTCATGGAAAGTACCTACGGTGTTACTCATTCATATACCTGGAAATGGTTTGGCATTTGTAGAACAGTTTCTAGTCTCACTGACGACTCAAAGCATTAGCTAACATCTGCATGGCAGCTTAGAATCATCATTTAATCTAAAACACAGATCTTTGTACTGTCACAGGAAACTGAAACATGCACACACACACACACACACACACACAAACACACACACACACACACACACACACACACACACACACACACACACACACAGACAAAGGCATAGGGAAAACAAAGATCAGGTTGTAGAATGAATATTTTTCCAAATTTCTTTTTCTACTTGGATGAGCATAAACCGTATCCTGATCCTGCTCCTTAAAATATAGAAAAAATTGTGGAAATGTATAACTTTAACTGCTTGAGAACATACATCATCTACATCCAAGCCTTACATCACCAAGCGCAATGTGCTTTAGACTCAGTTATTTAGACTTAAGAGTAGTGGAGATGTGTACTCTGGAGTGACGTTTCATGCTTCTACTTTCGGACAAATCCGGGTTTGGTGGTTGCCAGGAGAACAGGAGGGGGAGGGGGGATTATAGTATTGGAGTATGGAGTTGTTTTTCAAGGGGGTTAAACTCAGCCACTTAGTCCCAGTGAAAATAAGTCTTAATGCTTCAGCATATCAGGACATTGCCAACAATTGCATCATCCCAACAGTCTAGGGATGGTCCCCTCCTGTTCCAACATAACTGCAGACCAGTGCACAACTCAATGTCCACACAAACATGGATCAGGATGTGTGGGGAGGGAGAACTTGACTGGCCTGCACCCGACCTCAACCCATTACAACACCTTTGGGATGAAGTGGAACTGAGACTGCAAGTCAGGCTTTCTTATCAAAGAGTTTCTGACCTCACAAATGTTCATCTGGTCAAAAATTCCCATAAACATACTCCTCAACCTTGTTGTTTAGTAGTTCAAGCTGTTATAGCTGAAAAGGTTATATGTGTGTGGAGGCGAACAAGGCAAACCTGTGAAGGCAGATGAGAAAATACTTTTGACAATATAGTGTTTTAAAAAATTAGATAATCTCCTCAAAGCCATGAAGCTGTCGGTGTACAGTGCTGATGTCAGTGCCAGGGGAGGTTTGGAACTTTGCAATTATTGAGTCAGCAGAGCATCAGTGACTTTTACCCACCATGCACCTCTGCTCTCAGCAACCCCACTTAGCAGTGTTACGTAGTTCGCCACATTGGGAGTGAGTTGCTGTGGTTCCTAATTTGTTTTTTGCATTGCAGTGTCCCTTACCGCTGACCGTGGAATATCTAGCAGTGAAGAAGTTTCATAAACTGACTTGCTGCAGCAGTGGGATCTTATTACAGTACCACATTCAAATTAACTAAGCTCTTTAGAATGACCCTTTCATGCATGAAACAGCCACATAACTTTATACAGCTGTGACAATAACACTTATATCAAAGATTAAGAGGTGTGACAATACTTTTGTCCATATAGTGTACATATACATGGCTTTTTGGCTCTCCAGCTCTCTATGACGTAGCTATCTGTAATGTGATTGGGCCTAATTACTGGTGTCCAAGGCTTGATGAAAGTAAATGGTAAATTGACTCGTTCTTATTTAGCACATTTCTGTTCTGCTTTAGTATTTAAGGTGTTTTTTTGTTTGTTTTTTTTTACCACATGGCTCTTTCAGCCCTGCACACAGCCACTTTTTTCTGTGTGACATTCCTACAAATTCACACTCCAATAGATGCATCAGATAGCAACTTGGGGTTAGTATTTTGCTCAAGGATATTTGGTATACAGACTGGAACAGCCAGGGATTGAGCCACCAACCTTCTGACTGGCAGATTAGTAGATTGTAAGGTAGCTCAGGAGGTAGAGATGACCTGCTGTACCTGCTGTACCTGCTGTACCTGCTGTACCTCCTGGGCGATAGCCACCCAATGCGTAAAGTAATTTTAAAAAGGTTTTAACAAATAACCCTTAAATAAATAAATATGATAAATAAATAAAGGAAGAATAAAGGAAATAAGAATAAATAAATGATTTACATTACCAAAAATAAATATAGACATAAATATGTTTGGACCCTTCAAATTTCTGTAGCAAAATTCCAGGGCTTCCAGTCTTTATGTCTCTTTGTCTCATTACCACTGGGTTTACATGTAAAATTATCCAGTTGCACCCCTTGTGGTTACAAATGCCACATAAAATCGTAAGCTGCTGCTCAAAACAATATAATTCCAAATTTTCAGACTGGCATGTCATTATTGTTCTTATAAATGCCTTAAATTGCACTGTCATTTGTGTTATGTAGGTGTATAACGCCTATTTTTGCCCTTACTCTTAACTGAGCAAAACACAAGTATCTTTCCCTGATTGCTACTGATTATCATACACTTAAAGGCTGAATGAAGAATGGAGAGACATAAAAAAAAAGAATGATTTGATGCTGGACGAGACCTCTACCTTTGAAAGGCTGCTTATGTAAAATCCCACTTTTGGAGTGTTTTGGTATGTCATTCAAGTGGTTGAGTCTTTTTCTTCCGGCCTCTGTTATACTCTCTAAAATACATTTTCATATTGTTACCCCACACTGTGCAGCTGACTAAACAGGATCTCAACACAGATGGACCCAAACATGCACAAAAAGTATCATTCAGTAGTGCTGTGAGTGATTTTATCGCTGTAAATTACACTAAAATCAGTCCTCTCTCGCTACAAGGCTTAGCTTTGAAATTCAGTTAAAGGGCACCAAGGTTTTTAGATAACAGCAATTTGCATGAACTACAAAGGCCTTCATTAGCACTTCAGTTGTCCCATTTTGTGATACTAATAAAATCACAAATAGCACATAACTACACATCTAACCACTTTTGTATGTATCAGTATACTTCAACTCAGTGTTTTACTTTTTCTGTGTTACTTTGAACTGATCATTGAATATCATACATAGTCACGACATACTTACAGAAAAAAATCTATAGCACTCATTATATAGATTTGTAGAGCATATGGCTAAAATGTGTATACAACTCCAGCTGTACCCCACAAAAGATGGGAAGGTGTACAAAATACAAATTAAAACTGATCACAGTGATTTGCAAATCCCATAAACTAATATTTTACTCACAACAGAATTTATAAAACATATCAAATGTTTAGCACTTTAGCTGTCCAACAGTCCTGAGTCTTCTTTGTCATATTTTTGCATCAAATGTTTTCAGTTGGTTAAAGGTCTGGCCATGCTGTTGTAATAGCTGCAGTATGCTGGTTAACATTGTCTTGGTGAAATGTGAAAGATATTGACAACAAGCCAGACTGTCTGCTTTATAGTTTGGAGGACTGACCACAAATGGACTACTGGATCATGCTGACACATGCCTTCTTTTTGCTATGACAGAGCTTTAACCTGCATTTGTGGATAGTATGACAGCAACAGCGATTTTTAGAAATGTACCTTGCAGTGATTTCCATCCAAGAATCAGATTTTAATCTGCCTCAGGGTCCAACAATCATGGGCATCCAGAATTGATTTTTGTCTCTGGTGCACAGAGATTTCTCCAGATTCCTGGAATCATCTGATAGTAGCTGTAGCTAGAGCATGTCACCTGCTAATTAAAAGGTGGTTTGATGCTAGACTACTTCAGTCTCCAGTCTGCTGAAGTGAGCTAAAGTTGTATCAGCAGCATAATGCATTTGTTTCTGTCCTGGATGCAGTTTGCACTTTATCATCACACTTTTGTTCTTTTGTGCAATAAAATATAAATAAATTATGCACATCAAAAATATTGACTGTAGACTGGCCTACTATTTTTCCTCCTCCGGCACACAAACTGAAATCATCTGATTGTAGCACAAGTGCAAGCTAGCTAGTTCTTGATTCCCATGACTTCCGCTGCCCATCTTCTGAGAAAATTGGCCCCTCTATGATGCTCTTTTTATACCCAATCATGTTACTGACTTGTTGCCAGTTAAACTAATTAGTTGCAAAATGCTCATCCAGCTTTGTTTTTAGCACCATTTAAACATCTTGCCTGTTGCTGCCCCCATCTCAACACTGTTGAGACGTGTTGCTGGAAACTAATTTTATAAAGGACTAATATTATAATGTTTTTAATGAGATATTAAAATTTCTTAGTTTAAACATTTGATACATTTTCTATGTTTAGTTGTGTATAAAATATGGGTTTATGAGATTTGCTAATAAATGCACTGCGGTTTTAGTTATATTTTAGCCAACCTTTCCAACATTTTTAATACTGGGGTTGTGTATATGTGACACTTAATATGTCTTTTCACACATTTATCCATCAAAAAAGATTGAAATGGAACTTTATACTTGTAAATGTTTTTTTCATAAATTTTGCTCTATATTCTTAAACGTCATAGTCAGTCAACCTTCTTGTTCGGATCCACGCATTTAATGTGGTGTGCTCAACTAGTCTCCTCTCTCTCGCTTACACACACACATACACACAAATACAATTTTGTGTTGAGGGTATTTTATAAAGCGGTGCATTATTGTTATTAGTGCATGGGCAGTATGCCCAGTTCCTAGTGCTGGGTTGAGCGGAAGCAGTCATTAACTTCAAATTGAGCAATATTTTCCTTGATGCTCTGAAAGCTCATGTAGCATGGCTTCACGCTAGGTTGGCACCACTGGTTTGTTTGTTGCATAAACAACTTTATTTTTTTTTTTCAAAAAGAAAAAAAAATGAATCATTCAAATATGTACATTTATCAGTAAGATACCTAAAAAGACACACTAATAAGCCTAATGCAGATGCTAAACAATTTTTTACAAGCATCCCATTGTTAGTTGAGTTCATTAGTTGAATGTAATTTCTAATCTAAGAGGGTCATACAACAGTGCAGCTGTATTATTCAACCCAGCTATGGTTGGAGGAAAATCTAGTCAGTTCGAAAATTAAAAATGGCACTGCTCATCTAAAAATACAAATTACAGGTATGCAGGGACATAAATACAGGGACCTGATAGCCCATTAAAGGTGTCCTGAAACAGCTGCATGTTCTATATTCAAACAGCTCGTACAATATGCAACAACTCAATATAAGGCTGCAGTGTCTATTATTAGTCCTGCTCTCCTTCTCCTCCTCCTCCTCGAGTTCACCCTCCAACACCTGCCACTCATCCTACTGTTCTATAATCTCCAAGCCTGAACTGGGGCATCTACAAGCAAATGAAATACTACCACCACTAAAATACAACGCCTAAATCTGGTTCTGATGTCTTAGAAAAAAAGGAACGCACTGAGCAGCTCTGCAACACTAAAAGGCTTACTAGCTCCTTTAAGGCAAAGTTCAATAACTGCAGAAGTGTTTTCTTGGTTAAGAAAAAAACCCTTCATAAAATCTATCCATGTCAAGACCACTCTTGAGGAGGTAGGTACACCATCATCATCATCATCAGAGTCAACAATCAGAGCAAGACATTTACATCATGATTGTAAATACAAAAGGTTTATAACAAAGTGCAAATCACAGGTTATGTTCAAGAACAGGAAGGTGAGATTGAAAACCATCTAAAAGAGCCTGCACAGCTCTGAAAAAAAATTATTTGGATTGTTCAAACCAAGATTAACTTAACTGTGAATAATGGTGCAACATATGAGGCGTGTAAAAGAAGAATTAATGCCTAAAGGATAACACATCACCTGCCAAACATAGCCATACAGGCAATGTTTGGCAGGTGATGTGTTGTGATGTGATGTGACTTTACTACACTCTGCTTAGATTCAACCAAATGCTGCAAAACAGATTGGACAGCAGTTCACAGAGCAAACGGATAATGACTCCTACAAGAGAAACCCAAGAGTTTCTCTGTCATGGTGCCCCCATCCTCCAGCACCGACCTGCCTGATGTATTTTTCTTTCCCTCTCGATTCTTCTTCTCTTACTCTCGCTCTCTCTTTATCTTCCTGTGTGTTCTTCTGTATTTGTGTATTTCCAGAGGTGAGGCTGTCTCCTGGTTCCTCTTACTCATTGCCAGATCGTTTCACCATTTGTGGTAGAGTTCCTCAGGCAACTCTTCTCGATAAGATCTGTTAGTTTTATGTCCTTTGTGCTTATCTCTGGACTTACCTTGTGCTCTCCTCAGCCCAGATCCCCAGTTGTGTTCCATGGAAACGCTGGAAAACTAAGACTTACCTTCTTGCCCTCTTATTCAGTTATGTGGCCCTCTGGACCCCCTTACCACCACATTGCACATTCTGAAGTGGCTCCATAAATAAACTGTTGAACTTTTATTTAGGAATTGTTCTAGAATTGTACAATTTTCAAGACAAAGGAATCAGATATTCTTTCGCGACATGTCACTCTCCTAATCTCAAACCAACAGTACATGATTTTAATTTACCGAAGAAAAATCTGAATGCACACAGACCCACACACAACTCAAGGCGTTTGCAATAAAGACCTAACTGAGCATCTCGAGGGAAGAAACACAGCATTTGAAGATATCTATGGGTTCTAGACAAGGGCTGCAACGATTCATCAAGTAATTTTTTTGCTTCGATCCTTTGTTCAAAGCATGGCTCTGTAGCTCGCCGACGTGTTAAATAATGTAAACGAGTGTTTCACCCATATTTGTGACTAAAAACAGACCTGATATATCTTATTTTATTTACTTATTGACTATTTTGTGTGTTTTAGAAAATTAAATTTCAATATGGCATGTACATACAGTCAAAGGGTTTAGTTGGGTTTTTTTGATAGATGTTTTATGCAGTTAAACTTGTTAAACAACATTGCAGTTTCTATAATGAAAAACAATGAGCAGTTCATTCCAAAAAATCAGTGTTTTTTCTCTTTTGAATATTTACTATTGCTCATTAATGAGACAAATAGACTTTGTCTTGATTTATCAATGGAATAATAGATAGATTACTCGATTACTGAAATAATCGATAGCTAGATTAGAAATTAGATGAAACTTTATTAATCCCTCAGGTGGGTTCCTCCAGGAAATTCAGTTTCCAGTAGCACAGCACCGACAGAAGTTGCATGTTACAGATACAATAAGGGGAATAAATACATAAATACACCATATATACACATATACACATATATAAATACAGAATATACAATATGGATAAATAGGATTGCATATTTGAGTATGTGCAATACTCTGCAGCCCTGTTCTAGAATTCAGACAGTGTTTGACTGCAAATATGTAAATCCAAGTATTTAAAAAAAAACCTTAGATTTAAAATGTTAGTTTGTCTTTTACTTTTGAGCCTCTGAAAATGGCGGAGAGAATGAGATAGCACTTCTAAGTTATCTATTCAGTCAAAAACTGGCAAAGCAGTTAACTGCATAGCTTCAGTGGCCCTCATGCTTTGGTCTTCTTTATTCTTTAATAATCTTGTATAGAAAAGGGCTACAATGCATCTCTGAAAAATGCTTAGAACCACCCTGTTCAGTATCAAGGAGAAGCAATCCTAACAAACAAAAGCAATGCAAAGATTTAAATTAAATATCCGATATTTATGCAAAATACGAAGTTATATAAGGAACAAAAAAAAAAGTACAATGAAGAGAGAAAGGACATGTGGGAGTTTTTTTTCACTCTTCTTAATTTGTTTTAATTCAGTTTTTTATAATAAAAAAATCAGTACATTCTCAGTATATGGGTGAAAGGCAGCATTTTCAGTTTTACATTTCATCTCACCTTATTTGCCGTCTAATTTTAAATTAAACATAGCAAATTTACAGTTTGTTGTTGATGTTTTTAAATATAGTAATATATAGAGTATATTTCTGAATGTAACCCTGAGGAATGAGATTACTGTGACTACTGCAGTCAGTAGCCATTCGTGGTCTACTACTTTTTTGTAACTATCCTGGGCAATCTAAGGTTTCTCTGAAACTTTCATGAGAATTTCACTTTATCCTATTTTGTGTTTAAATCTTGAATTTCCATTTAACATTTTCATTATACATTTTGTGAATGTGTTCCCTGCCCCCCCCCCCCCCCCACACACACACACACACACACACACACACGCACACACACACACACATGCAGACAGAGACACAGACAGTCTGTCCAATCTGACCTTTGGGCCACTGACTAAAAACAGATCCAGCAGTAAGGTACCACTGAGTTTGAAATAAGCTTTTCTGTTGCTTCATGAGAGTGTGAGATGTATTCTCTTTGAAGTAAAGCTGGAAAACAGCTGAGGTGCCCCCATAAACCGGTCCCAAAGGACTTTCTTAGTCTCTTGCTCTGGTTCCACCTCTACCTTTTTTCTTCTGCTTTCCAACTTCCTTCCTTTTCCTGTTAAAGCAATAGGGCACATATTGATTACCTTCAAATGTGTGCTATAGCTAGGAGTCATATGCATCTCACCAGCCTCTATCCACGCTAACACACATCCCTGTTTTATCATTGCTATCCCTCAAGGCAATATGTCTCATTCAGATATTTTCATCTTCATAAAGGGAGTTCTTGTAGAGTTCACCACACTTTCACTGCCAATCTATGCTGAGTAAAATGTACCATTATTTCAGTGAAGAGGCACAGCGATTTATTAGTTTTTTTTCTCTAGTCTCATATTTAGTAGATTACTTTAAATTCTGATGAAACCTGCAAATTGAAGAAACATGGAAATGCAATTATTTGGGAAGTTTGCCTGATTAAACTACTATCTTAATCCGATCAAACCCCTTTCAGTTGTAAGGTAAAGGCAACAACTTGTTTGAATTATAGTTCAGCATAAAATGATGTGTTACATCAAAATCCTGCTATGGATTTTAAATCTTTCAACCAGCTGAGGCATTTCTGTGAGACAGACAGGAAGACTGACTGAAAAGTCAAAGATTTTTTTTCTCTCATTGGCTTACAGAATAGCTTTTTGCAAGAAAGGCTCCATACAAAGCACCCTACTCAGATGAGTGGTACAGAAAATAGCACACTTCAAAAATGTAGCATATAAGAAATTAGTGTGATTATTTTTGGCATCCTTTCATACAGTTTTAATCTCCTGTTTTCAAACACCTAATTCGTGTCTTTAGGGGGATCTTACAAAGATGCACGAACCAGTAATACCTGCTTGTCCTCCTTAAAACGCAATAAACTGAGAAAATCACTAAAGATTTTCTTTCTCGTTTACTCTGAGTCTTATTCTCACTTGGACCAAAGAGACATGGCTGGTTCATCCTAGGTGTTGATGAGCCATGTCATCCCAATTAGTCTAGCACCAAAAAGCAATCTGTTTTCAATTGTTATCTGAAGAAAATAAGCCTGGAAAGGCGACACAAAGCACAGAAGGAGGTGTTGATAAGCAGTGGACTACTGAACAGAAAATCATTCCTCTTACATGTACTACCACACAGTGCAATCATGTTGATTGGAGAGGGGAGATTATCTTGCCTGTCTATAGCTAAGTGTGGCTGTTAGTATTTTGAATATGGCCAAATAAATTTGACATTTCTGATCTTTTAGGAGAACAATCAGCTGGCTCTAAATATGTCTAAAATAGTCTCGTACTTTCACTTACAGAACCTGATTGTTGCCATCTTAACGAACCACCTTCTCTATGGGAAACAAAAATGAACTTCAAACAAGCAACCTACAAGAAGTAGGAAGTGAAATGTTTTTGGACTGTGCAAGAGGGCGATTGCACTTAGCTCTATTGGATTAAAAAAAGTTTTATAAGAGAACTCATTTTGCCTCAATTGCAAATCTAATATTACAATTAGTCCCTACTGTGATGCACTATAGCTCTATCCTGAGCCGACCCACAACAAAGGTGACTGGTTAAAGAGACATAAAACAAGGAAGCAGCCCCCCATCAATTAAATCTATTTTGACCTTTTGGTTACTTGTTCTCTAGAATTATTACTATTATTAAGATATTATAGTGTACTATATACTATAGTTCTATACTATATTCCGTAAAACACTTTGTTCTACTCTGAGTTTTTTTCTTCCCCTTTCCCTACAGTCCCCGAGTGAGACTCAACAGACCCTATAAAATAAATTGAAATTTGCCAGCCATAACTCACAATCTCTTTTTATTTCTTTTAGCTATTTTCGAGTGCTGTCAGCGTTAATCTTGTTAAAATGACGTTAACGTCATAACTGCATTAATGCAGCAAATCTTCGTTAGCAAGTTAGCGCGAATCGTGCAACTCGCCAGTGTTCTTTAGTTTTTTGCAGTCCAACTCTGTTGACTAAACAGCTAATAGACCTGAGGGTGTGTGATGATAATAATGAGTAACAAATCATTAATTAATACAGATAGTACAATATATATATATACATATATATAACTTTGTGTTTACTTTAAGACAACAATGTGTGCTAAAATATAATATAATTCTTTTAATCCAATATCATTCTAACTTTGCTTTAGGCTGATTTGAAGTTTGTTTTGCACCAAAGGCAAAACAAATTGCTTTCCATATTTTCCATCTTTCTGAAGTAGGCTATGTACTGTATTCGGCTGTGTATCCTGCTTCATATATTTAATCTTTCAAGAATGACCTTGTATTTTATTTTCAACCTTGGTCTCAGTGGCAAACACAGAAGCAGGCAAGATGGGAACTGCCAAGACTGGATTTCATTTATGTATGTGAGTAAAATGAGCCATTTCCACTTTGGCCTTGAATAAGGTCTCCAAAGATTATAAGTCTTTAGAAGCAGACCAATTAGATACTTACTCTGGACGGTTTCAACTGCACTTCTGTGCGTGTGTTTTTAATTTTATTTGACCTCCCAGCAGAGTGGAATAACAAATAGATCATTTCGCATTCACATCTTTGCATCCTGTCATACTGTAGCCACACACACACACACACACACACACACACACACACACACACTATATATATATATATATATATATATATATATATATATATATATATATATATATATATGTGTGTGTTTTTTAAAGGCAATGACAGGTTCAAAAACTGTATGCAGGAAACACACAAAGCATGCATAGAGCAAGTATCACCTAGTGTCTGAAGATATAAAGTACACACTGCATTACTGTATGTCTGAACAGGTTAGCTGCCTCTTTGTTTGTGGTTTTTGTGCTAATCTAAGATAGATGCGGCTTCATTTTTAACATACAGACATGATCATGATATTCATTTTTTCTGAAGCGCAGCATGAAAGCACAGTTTTGAATTTAAGCTGAAAGTCTGCTTTCAGCTTAAATTCAAGAGGTTAAACAAAAGCACTGGATAAACAGTTTTGGATTTACCACAATTTTTATGCTTAGGCCCCTATTTTAAGAAGTTTGTTGATCATTTATTTTATGTCAAGCTAAGCAGATAAAATATCTGGAGTGGATTCAATGCACTGAACATGCATTTTGTAGCTGTTCTTGGAACTCTCAGTATTAGGTACAAACACTTTTCACTGCAAGTGAAGGAGGCCATCATTAGGCTAGAAAACCAAAGTACACCTAATACCTATGCTTATGCACAAATTCGATAAGAAAGTCTGTAATCACTCATCTACCTGTATTTTTAGGTGGTTCAGCTGCTCCTCCCCATCTCAGCATTACCCTGGTCACTCCAAACCTCCCTCTTCATCTTCACCATCATCAGCACGTGCATTCTTGGGGTTTCTGTCCTTATTCCTGTCACTACTGAGATTCTGATGATGGGTCGTCATTAGAGGCTAATCACCAAATAGCTTAACTGTCTCAATAAATCATCTTAAGTCATCCAAATGATCTCTCCTTATTAAACTGTAGTTTGGAGTCGGAAAAGTAAAACTGTATTAAAGGCGGCGCATCTCTGCAGCCCTATTGAGCATCAAACTATTGTTCCAGTTAACACTTTTCCTGAGGTGCACTTAGTGGGATCTCAGACAGTCATAACCTTGAATACGCATTTCAAGTGTAAACATAGTGACACTTTGTGCATCCACTGAAGCCTAAACAACAGTTTTCACCTTCTATTCAGAGTGAGCTATCAGTCTGTTCTTGAATGATACAACAGCCTTTAGAAAACGCCTCAGGTGTCAGCTCTTTTTTTCTGGATGATTTTAGCTTATATTTTCGGTCTGGCATGAATAAATAATGCAAGGCTTTTATGACAGTGACAGCGAGGAGTCGAGCTATGGTTGAGGGGAGAATGGAAAGTGTGCATGTATGTGTGCTTAAGAGAGATACAGAGCATGCATGTTGTGTATCAGATTTGTGTGTGAAGTGTTTAGTGGATGCAGCTGGACTGGATGTATTATTGATGTGCTGTTAGCACACCCAGGGAGTTGCAGTCTCATCAGAGTTCGCCCGGGGATTAACAGACTCAGAAAAGCAAACCAGGGAAACAGAGAAAAGGCACGGACCATGTCCTTTATCCGAGTCCCACCATCCCACTCCTCTGCTTTTCAGTCTAGAGTAATCATGTCAAGGCTAAAGCCGCTATCTTCATATGAGACATCTGCCTGACTCTATCACAGCAGAATTATTGATTAGTTTTGATTATGTTTAACTGTCTACAGTTTTCAAATGAAGCCATATTCCTAATGACTTTCCACAAGATTACACGGTTGGCACAGCCGCTAACTATCTAATTGTACTATTGTATACTAAATTTATTGTTATTCCCTACACTGTATATGCCCCCCACACACAGATGTCTAAACAGTGGGTTCCATAAGTCCAGGCAATGAATCTGTGAAGGATGTGTTCCCAACCTAATAGGAATTATAGGATTAACAGATGTTTGTATATGGCAGCTTAAAATATATTTAGATTTGGTAAATCTTGGGACTAATAAAATTTAATATACAATTTTAAACAGCGTTGTTTTGGTCTGATTGCTTTTCAAACACAAAGCTCACCGTGGTTATAATCTTATATAAGAATCCGCCTCACAGTTTAATATATGAAATATATCTGGATCAGAGTGCCCAACTGACTAATCAACAGCACCATGCCATAAAAAAAACGAAATTTGTCAGTTTCTGTAATACGTGAGGCAGCTGATCTGAGCGATTGCACTGCCGATGACCTTGAAACAGAATGCTGCATTTATTGTGTGATGATCAGTGTTTGGAATAGGTTCATATTTTCTTCCTTAACGGGCAGTAAGCATTACCGTTTGCATTTTTAATAACCTATTTGAAATATGTGTGCATGTGAGAGTGTGTATGTAAAAAGGCAAATAAAACCAGAGTTTCTGTAGGTGTGTTTGCAAAGCTTTGAGGCGTCTCAGCACAGCAGGAGAAGCACGTTCGATGTGGGGGCACCTTCAGAGGGTTTATGTGAAAAGTAGATCTCAGCCTCCTGCCAGGCCCAACCTGAGCAAACTAAGAAGATGGAACGACTTTAGAGGGTAGAATTCAGTCCCAGGAATCCACCCTGAACCCATATTAAAGACTGATGATGCCAGACTGCACTGGCCTTGAAGATCAAATAGAGCAAAGATGCAAGCTGTGAACCAAGAAGGTTTTGCCATGCCAGTGTTTAATTATTGACATTTCCAGCGCTGCAAAGCGGTTTTGTCAACTCAGCAAGAGAAAATAAACTTATATTTTGCTTTAACCTAATTAGTTTCATCACACTGTGCTGCAGTAATGATGACCTAGCGGTAAATAAAGTACAACTTCTTCTACTGAGAGAACGATGCCAAGACTGGATTTACATATACAGACAAAACTATAAATAAACAAAATAGAGAAATACACTTTTACCAAAGACATGCAAAGGTAGATTTTTTTACCTTTTATTTTACAAAACGGCTGGGACAGGCTGATATTTATGCATGCCATTCTTAATTGCAGAATTATTAATGACTACATTTAAATCTGCAAGATTTGCAATCCTTTTATTAATCTTTTATAACTCAAAACTGCATTCAAGCAGCTGAAGCTGAGAAAACTGCCGTTTTTGTGAAAAAATTCCCTAAAATAATTAAACAGCAGTATCAGGCGCTTCAGCAGTGTAGATATAATATTTTGCCTCGTTCTTTTTTTTTTCATGACTGACAGCTGGCAAGGATTTCTGGGTCTAAGAAGAGCAAATCCCTGGGCACCATAATTCTTATATAATGCTCTGTGTGCTGTAAATGCCTGTTGCTCTCTAAAGGAAATCACATTAAGATGATAGAGGTTTTAGACATGTGCCTTTATCCCACCAAGCAGGCACAGTATGTGGCCAGCTCATGTGTCATTTCCTATAGACCAATCTCTGACTGACACGCAGGGAGACAGCAGTTCCTTAACACTACTGCTTCCCCAGCAGTGAGTGATGGGAGATAGAGCTCCCATCTACCAAGAAGAGCAGTGTAGCCGGTTTTAATTCCCTTCAGCTGCTACATGAAGGCTGGTTTTAGAAATAAAAGAAAAGACATAAAAAAGCTCATTGAATCGTTTCTATTTTTTAAAATTGGGATGTAGATCTCTTATGTGTTTAGATAGTTTGAATGAAGAAGGATTTCCACAAATGTTAAACTTACATTTGAATCTTTACTAATGTGCATTTGTCAAAAGAAACCAATGAGATTTTTCTTTCTAATTACCCTCGAAATGCATTTGATTCTAATGAACTGTGTCTGCGTGTGTGTAGGCCAGCAAGCTGAAAGGATCACATAAGTTTGCAGAATGAGTTCTGAACACCTTGGTAGCTGATCAACTACTGAACTGACTTTGCAGTTCACCTACAAAGCACACAGCGAGCAGTGTCTTTCTCACTATGGTCAATATATTTGTCAAACAACTAAAACAAACTCAATTCTATGCACAGATTTATTTTATTGATTTTACACCACCCTCTCCAGAAACCTCAATGGACCCTAAATGTAAAGCCACGCTTTATTGTTAATGCTGGAAAGAGGCCACTAATTATCCACAAATATCACTTTAATGAATACTTTTTGTAATGACATTTACACAAAGATCTCCATATGAAGTATGGTGTTATTTACCATAGACCCATCTCCAGAACGTAAATAGGTGGGCTTAAGCCATTTGTCCTTTTTTCTTTCATTCCTTCACTGCACATTTGGACATTTTGTTATTGTCGTAAAAAAGAAAAAGCATTCAAGAACCTTTCAAACTATTAGACCTCACTGACCTTTTTCCATGCCCAACTGTTTATTCGGAATCTGCATCCTCTTAACCTTGTCAATCTCCAGCCCATTTCCACCTTTGCTTATTCCATACATTACTAGTGCATGCAGATGGAGAATGTTAAGCAAACTCACTCAGGCATAACTAATCACTCTTGCAGATTGGTTCCTGATTTTGACAGGTTGCTATGGTGGCCTAAGCGTATGATTATGTGCATAAATATCAGGGTGGGCACAGGTTGCCGCTGTCCTCAGTGGGTCTCTAAAAACATACTCCGAGGCAAGGTCACGACATTAACTCCGGACATGTGTTTTAAGTTTCTGAAAAACAATAAGAGAAGTATTTGAAACCACACTTTTCAGCCCAAGGGGAAAGTGTTGTTTCAAAATATTTCCACGACTTTTTTTGGAGGGACGTTCAAAGAGTTCCACCATTTCATTTAAGCAGTATAGTAATTTAATATTATTTAGTGGACAAACATCCAGCACTGACGCATAATTCTGTTATCCTGAGCAGAGTAGTTGAATAATTCAAACTAAAAGCATTTATGAATTTTTCTTTGGAGAATTGCGCTCATTGGCCTCAGACTGATTGTTGGGGGAGTTTTCCCCTAAACTATTTCTCTAGAGATTTGTGTCAAACATTCAAACCCAAATTCAGATAAAGTGGATTTGTTGTCATCGATGCCTTTAGATAAAAGACACAGACTGGCTGTCTCATCCCAGACAGAGAGCTATTCCAAGGGGAGACATTAGTCTGCAACTCCATTTTTCACTGCACAGTGGCTCCTCTTAGTATGGCTACAGCCTGACAATTCAATCCAGTGTTCGTTTTCATGCGCTGAGTTTGGCAGCAAAACCACATCTGAATGCATGTAGTGGTCTGAGCAGCCCTGACTGTAAATGAGGCCCAGACACAGTTGTACATCACATGAAGACCAATGGGAGAAAACTCACAGTTTTCAATTATTAAAATGCATGGGGAAACTCCAAGGTTTTATACAGTTTCTTGCGTGTGTCTATGCTTGGAAGGAATCTTGGTCTGCTAACATTTTGCAAAAGAGGCCTGGTGTGTTTATGTTGCAAGTTAAATTGACCGGTTCCAATTTCCTATGCTGAAAAGATATTGCTTTCAGCGTAGCACCTTCTTTGCTTCTCTCAGTGTAATGAACTTTTGAAAAATGAATAAATCTTTTCTTGCGCAAAGGCAAGTCGCCCCAGTGTCTTCATATCACTGAGATAATGTTTAGGTCAATTTGACCCAGCTGTGGGTCTTTCTAGTGGAAAACATTTTTGTGCAGAAATAACAAGACCTTTTTATTTCCTGATTTATATTCCTCTCCTCTTCTCTCTTTTACCAAACTTTAAGATATTATGAGGCAACAGAGAAACTTCACCCTCCCTTGGCAGGTTTTTCTAGAAAACAGATACATGAGTTGATGTGGGGGCCTCAGAGTGCCTTAACGGCAATCCAAAAATGGAAGATATTGTTGTTCGGCTGATAATAAAAAAGCTTTCTCCAAGCTTAAGTTATTCACATGGAACTGTCAGTACGCAGTGATTTTCTTCATGTTATCCCCCCATGATTACAACTGAGCAAGCTAACTGATTATTTTCTACAGTTTGAAGCTTGGCTGCCTTTCATAATTATTATCAAGCTGTAAATTATTCATCCATGGCATATTAACATCAGAGTTTAAAAAAAATATGCATGTCGGCATCCCAGCACTTCCATGACATCTACTCAAATACCCACTTTTCTCGCTAACTGAAGTTACTGTATACAGTGAGCCATCAAGTGTCATGACACATTAAGCTGACTTGAAGGCGCTACTTAACAGATACCCGACAAGCATGCATTCTTTGTCTCACATTAGAGGAAGTAAAAGTAAAACAATATCTACCAGCATAGTACAAATAAAACAACACTAAATATCCAACCATGACACTGTCATACAGTTAATCTGAGTCATATAATACAAATACAAAAGGCCTCACTTGTGTATTAAATTTTACATGCGAATGTGATAAAAATGAACAAATGATGATGTAATAAATAAAGAACAACGTGATGCAATATGCAAATATTGGATATGCACTAATTTATGAAATGCCTGTTTCACTAGATAGAAGTGTCAGAGAGCTCTTTCTCACCAGCTGTCTGTGACAACTATGCTAAACCCGCTACAAAGCCTTTAAAAAGCCAAGTGAACTTTGCTGCACACACGAGATTCTGCATTTTTAGGACGCAAAGTCCCATGCGCGTCCTTTCACAACTAAAGTGAGAGGATGCATGTTTAGAAACTTCTTCTGTTGTTGTGTGCTTGGGCATAAATAAATTACAGATATGGCTCCAAGTCTTTTCAAAATTTATTCGACCGAGTGGATCATGTCCCGATTACACAACAAATCAGTCTGGTGTGTTTGCGCAGTCTTTCCTTTTGCGATGATTGTGTGTGTGAAAAAGTTTTGTCAGGCCAAGTGTGTCTCATTATACAACAATACTGTGTGTGGCCACTATGCCAAAATCCTGTCACAGGAGAGACTCCTGGGGCTTTGTCAGTGCATGCTGTGAAGAGGGTTAGGATTAGAGTTAGGGCTATATCTTGGGAAAACAGAATAGTCAATGGAGGTCCTCGCAAGGCTCGTGCTACGAGTCCGTGTGTGCTTATGCAAGTGTGTACGCACCATCTGTGTATATTTTATGGGAAATCTATAAAAGCAAAGCGTGGCACTCTGGAGAAACCTGATTAGGCCTGAGTTGAGTTCTCAAATCATAATTAATTTGGGAGATGCTCTGGCTCTCTACCACTACCTGAGGCAAAGTCATTAAGTTAAGGAATAGCTGCTCACCCCCCACAACACTCACGGTTAATCTAAACTAGGCTGATGCAGGCTTTCTATTGGTCACTAGTGCCTCACTGATGTTAGGTTTTGGCATGTGAAGTAATTAAAAGCCATTGCTGTGTCACATGAAACATTCCTCATTGCCATGGTCTCTGAATGCAGGTTACATGCTTTATTGCTATGTGGAACACTACACCGGCTTTTTGGTCCAAACAAGATCATTCATTCTGTAGATGCTTTCTCTATTGAGCAATTGATAAATTTCTTAATTGTTGTCTGAGGGCACACATCCTAGGACAGATAGGGACCAGTGTCTGTAACATTTTTACATTATCCCATTTGCCCACGGGAGATGGGTTTTGGAGGAATGCTCCTTTGTATTTGAATGCAGGCTCCACTGGGAAGTATCTGTTATTAGTGATTCTCTCTGGTCTTTTACCCTTTGTGATGGTATGTAAGGTGACGTTTCTATTTCTTACGCCTACCGTAGTATCGCAAGAGTCCAGCTGAAGAATAACCATTTAAAAGGGCTTGTGATAACAATAAAAAAGGCGACACTCTATTATCATCACATTATATGTGCAAGTCCATTTAAAGATATGACTCGGTCGTAGTTCATTAATGGAGAGCTAAAACTCTCTCGACAACCAAAGGCTTTTGATTAGCCAAGGACAGTGTGTCTTTGGAGTGGACTGTCTTTAAAAAAAAGAAAAGAAAAGTAAAGTAAAGAAAAAAACAGCAATATTTGTTGATGTTGAAGTGGAATAAAATATATCTAAAAAAAACCTCTTTCCACTGATGTTTACACAGCATTTGATTACAGGCTTTCTAGCACCGTAGTTTGTAGCATGTCGGTGCCTTAAAATGAAGCTCAGTTAGCCAGTCTTTACTCTAAAGATTTTTTTCAAAATCAATCAAAAGTGTCAGCTCTCAGTCTTGTTGTGGACACATTATAAATAGCCATATTTGTGATACATGGATATTCTGCCAATACCAATACTGCTTTTTCATTCATTTTTTTTCCAACATAACATCACCAAACCCAAACTTAATGTCACATCCTGAAGCCCACGTCTTTCAATACCACAAGGTAGCATAGGGGTTTACATCCGTTTAAACAGAATATATTACCCTGTCCGAAGCAATAATTTATCAAGCAGTCAGTATTTCAAAATGAGAGATGACACATCTTTGGAAGGTAAATTCAATAGGAAAACCGAAACAACCTTTATAATCTAGACTGTACAAATACTGCTTAAAGGTGAAACAAACGCTTAAGATGAGACAATGTGCGATCAGATATAATCTAGTTAAATGGATCTGCATATAGTCTTTGAATATAATCTAATCACCAACTAAGCTATTTCCAAGATTTAATAATAAAAAAAGAAAAGTTAGGACTACTGGCAACTCAGAAATACTTTATCACTATCTTATAATGTATATAACTGTTGTGACTTCTTCATAAAGTGCACATCTGGAAAAGGAAAATAACACATCTGTGTTCTGGCTGTTCATTGCAAACGTCACACATGAATGCGCCTGGATGTGATTGCAGTGACTTTCATGCTAGAAATGATAACAAGATGTCTTATTTTCTACTGGATGTTTTTTTTTACTAAGTTCAGAATACTTCAAAAGAACTGCACAAAGACTCTTTATCATCCTCATTACGTTGATCTCTCCTGGCAGACATGTCAGAATAAACTTGAATAAAGACAATGAGAAGTATGCGTGTGTGTGTGTGTGTGTGTCTGCTGTGTGTGCACGGAGTGAGAGCTGAGTAAGATGGAGTGAGATGGTGATAGCATGAAAAGTTGTGGAACAGTGAATTTGCAGTCAGCTAATGAGCATACCAAGGGGCACATTAGTTATTTATTTCCTGAGCTTGTTTCGTTAAGAGAAGGGCACAGCAATTAGCTTTGAGGAGATGACATCCCAAAGTGCCCATGTGCTTGGCTGCAAGGCAACACCGGAGCCCTGTCTGAAATGCTAAGCAACCTGTAGGGCTTGGTGAAAAGAGGAGGGGGTAGGAAATAGCTTCATGCCTATGACCCGGCATGACATCTCTAATGCAGTATGACCAGCTGGAACTACATTATGTAGAGAGAGAAAGTGGTGACAACAGGCTTGAAATCCACTGTACCTTTAAAAAGATAAGGTTATGGAGACGAATGGCTCAGGGATACAGCCAGGATCCATTTTTTGTCCTTTGTCAGTAATGTTTTGGGGGTTTTTGCCTCCCCTGACTGAATATTTAAGTAGAGAAGAAAACGTCTCATGCTTTCTATTAGCCTGTGTCAACTGTTTGAAATGTTATTTTATTGCCAATTAAGAAACACATTAGAGCTGTCTTTTACAATGTATTTACTGTCTCGGGGGGGAAAAAAACAAAAATTAGATCAATAGTATGTCATTAAACTAACGATTACGTTTTAAGGACTTAGAGTAATGGTAAAGTGAAGCCTATTTTCTGACGCACTCAGGCTAAATCTTACACAATTATCCTCATTTTAAGTCGATCCCATGAATCTCACTAATTATGATTAACTGTGATTTTCTGTGCAAAAATCGCATCTTTAAAAATACCAGGTGAACAAATTTTCTAATGAAACACATTAAGTGCACCGGCTGATTTATAAAGCATGTGCCAACATAAAAAAAAAGAAAAAGAAAGATCAAAGCAAAACGCCTCTAGTCTAGCATTCCAGAAATGTCTATTTGTGCACCTTCATTAAATGAGGCAATGTGCTCCAAACAACAGAGGATCCAGCCTTGTTTGAAATGTCAGCCTTCTAAGATATTAACTGGAGCTGAGGGCCTCCAATCAAGGGAACAAAATGGTGTGTCCACAGAGGTGAGTGGTAATGAGCTGACTCGTATGTGTGGGGAGGTTTGGCTGATTGAAATTCCACAGAAGTGACAGACCAGACTGTAAACTTATCCTTTAGTTGGTTTAAGTGCAGCATCTTCCTAATTTCCCCACCGTGTGATTTCAAGAAGTGCAACTTCTTTTAACCTCTATCTTAATATTTGTTCACCCCTCATGGTGGAGTAATGTGGACTGATCAATGCATTTGTATAACTTATTCTCATAGCAGGTACACCAACAAAGTCCTGTTAACGTAACAAAAATATTCAGCTCCTGTGACCAGTTTTGGAGAATATCTTAGAAAATAATTGCAGTGTCAGTCCTCTTAGGCATTGTGCTAATATTAATTCATAAAGCATTTTAACATTCGAGCCACTCTGCAAATGGTGAAAGGGTTCAGAGCAGTCAAGAGGTCTAAAAATCACTATAAATCCATAAGTGGTCACTGCCGTCAAACATCTGTAAATGGAAGAGCGTTTAGTCAGTGATGCCCATCTTTTAAAAAAGCAACACTTAAGAGTATTATAATGGGAGTAAAGTACCTTTGTCATCTATTAAAAACAAGTCAAATATTATGCTATATAGACACAGGCACACACACACACACACACGTCTTCTGACCTTAAAATTACCTATAAATGAAATAATATTCAATGTGAATGTCTGTGCTTTGATTTGTTTTCATTTTTCGTAACTTTGATATATTGAACGGAGCACTGCTGCTTTATAGATGAATCGTTCAGTCTAAACTAAGCATAACAATATTATCTCGCTACCAAGAGCAGAGCATGCCATGCCTAGAGACGGCGGTTTATAAGAACGCTAAAATTAAAGCGCAAACAACAAACTAATAATTTCACAGACACATACATAAGTTTCTCTTTGAATGTAGAGGCTTTTGGTGATTACATATGGATGCTTATTTTTAATTCCTGAAGTCTGCTGGTTGCAGAGTTGGTTACAAGAAAAATAAGACATGATAACTGGTGTTGAAGATGCTCCTCCTAGATTTCAGCCAGAAGACACAGGAAATTGATGGAAGCAAAGTAAAGGACGCTGTAGTATGTCTCAATAAAGAATGGTGACGCAATGCTTTTGCAGAAAAGAAAAAGAAAAAAGTCATTTATCTTTCTGTTCGCTGTGATCCACACAAAAGAAAAAAATACTAACAAATTCCTTGAAAACACAGCAGCTATGCATTAAAGCGGACACGTGCAGCCACCCACTCAAGCAACCGACTTCACAACAGAGGGGAAAAGAATCAGACACAAGACAGCAGCATCCTCACATACTTACCAGCTATTTGATAATTACTGAGCCACAGAAATTTCTGTACAGAGATTTTTACAAAAGGACAAAAAGTGGAAAGGCAATTGTTTCTCCCTGCTGTCCACGCATATATGAATGTTAATGAACACAGCTCTTTCTTCATTAGACAAATATGTTTATACGGCGTCATTTATTTTAAACTTTTGAGTTGCTTCTAAGAGGAAAAGCAGCTATTCGATATTACTCTGTATATATTTGTACCATCAGCTCTCAGTCATTAGTACACTGTCTCCATAGTGTGTGCTGTCTCGTATAACCACGCAGGTATTAGCTTCGTTTTTTCTCTGGGGCTTAAGACCAGTGCAAACATGTCACCACCATCTGTTGCTGCCTGCGACAAGTGTCACAGTCAGCCAGCTCAGTGCACACATGGCCTAAAAGTCTAGTGCTGAAGCAAAGCAACAGCATTTTATCTGATGCTTCTCTCCTTCTATTGGTCATATTAGCATAAGACCAACTTTGCCAAAGTCACTGCCTTGTCCTTACTTTTTCCTTTGTTATTTTCTCCTGATTCTCTATTTTTTTCCCCTCACCTCTTTCCTGCATGCATCCTCCCTGTTTGTGTTCCTCTTTGCTTGCTTTATTCCTGTGTGCCAATTTTGGTAATATTTTGATGAAGATCAGAGTTGATTTACAGGAGCTATCTCACTTGCTATTAATCCTAATGTACAGAAATTGGCTCCAATACAGTAGAGGTCACTTGTGAAATAGATAAAAGCAATTCCTGATACCTGTTTCTATAGACAACAACAACAACAACAAGAAAAAAATCCACATATTTGATTTTATGTTAACAGCAAATTTTATGTGTTTATATGAAACAGCTGGTTTGTGTTGGTCAAAGGTGGCAGCTGTTAGAAATTCTCTCCTCCTCCTCGGTTAACACCTGAAACCAAAATAGCACATAACACTAAGTCGCTCATGGTCCTGTAATCTGTCAGATACTTAGAGGAATGAATTATATTCTTATTACTGAAAGAAGCAATCTTTTAATAAGCACATCTATTCTTGCTTTTGTTAAAATAAAAAAATAAATGCCAGTTTTACCCAATAAAATCTATGTTTTGTGGAGCTCTCAGTCATTCAGAAAGATTGTTCGAAGATCCTATTTGAAACCAGGAGTCAAGAGAATGGAAGTCGTTTTATTTATGTGTATTTGGCGTCTTTGTTTCCTTCATTTTCACCACTGGATCTCTGAGCTCCACCCTTAACATTTCATCCCGTGGTGTTCCAGATTTATCCTGTTTAACATCTTGTTTTCCCTCTTTCATGGCGGAAATGGGTCCTGTTTTCCAAATATATCATATATGAATTACATTCACTTACTAACCAAACCATTCAGGGTCTCTGTGGCATTTGGTGCCACCTGGAACTTGTATATGGCACCAAATGCAAACATAGTGCATTCTTACAGTTAAATGTGTTGGTCTATACTGGCACTTAGTTGCTTCATAATTTTGCAATTTTAGAGGCATAGAGGGTGATTTTCAGAGCAATGCACACACCAAAAGCTACTTAATCTGTATAATTACAGCAGCAGCCCTCTGCCCCTGGTTAGAGATGAAGGAAAGAAGAAAATATTTTCTTGAAGGAAAGGAAAAATTCCACATGTGGGTTGATTTGTTTGCACATTGTACATATGTGCTTGTGTACATAGGAGTGCACATTAGAGAACATACCAGAGCAAAATTAAAGATGATCTTATAATGTATTTTTTGTTAGCCTTAATTTCAACCTGGCATTGTTTTTGTTGTTCTAATTATTATAAAGCTTATTATAATCTCCTGAAGTCAGTGATGAGTCAGAGCGATTTTTCTCCTGCTGTCAGGGTGGAGTGAGATGAGGAGCACTCAATTTTAGAACTACAACTATAGGTAAGGAAAATCATATCTCAGTCTGATGAGTCTTGAAATCTGCTGTAACATTATGATTGTGGAGTCAAAAGTCGACATGAAACAACATGAAAGAATGGTTCCATCTTGTATCAGTGACTTCAGCTGGTGGTGCAATGCGTGAGGCATATTTTCTTGGCCTGTTAGTATTAACTGAGCATTTTTTTTAAAGCTCACAGCCTACCTGAGTACTGATGCTGACATGTCTACCTGTTTCTGACAACAACGTAGCCAATGGCTGCTTCCAACAGGATACCACGCCATGCCAAAAAGCTCAAATCACTTAAAACTGGTTTCTTGGACATAAATAACCTCCACGGTCACCAACTCTCAATCCCATAGAGCATCTTTGGTAAAACAGAAGAGTCAGAACATGGATGTGTAGCCGAAAAATCGGTGATGTGATCCTATCATGTCAAAATGGATTTAAAATCTCTGAGGAATATTTCCAGCACCTTGTTGAATGTGTACCATGAACAATTAAAGCAGTTCTGAAGGAAAAAGAGTTCAACCTTATGCTAGCAAACAGTAACTAATAGAGTGTCCGAAGCTGAAAGAAGGAATCAAGTGAAATGGCAGTGAAGGAATTCTTTTTCAAAATACTGTAAAAACTAGAATCTGAATGCTGTTCCTTATGGCACCAGGAATTGCATTATATGGCTGAAGGGTTGATTAAAAGAGCTCTTAGTCAACAAGTATACAGTACACACAGAACTCTTCATGCCATTAACCTCTAGATGTTAGAAACACAGCTAATTTATATTCTGAAAGGATTTCAGATGCACTTTATTACTGTGCTGAGGGAAAATGAATAGAATAATTGGATTCAGCTTTACTGGCTAAAATTATGTCTGATTATTTTGATGTTCAACTCACTCTTTGTGATAAGTCATTTACTTTTGTCCTTTCCATGAAATACTTAGATTGGAATTCCAATTTTTCCTCAAACAAAATTGCCCTCAAACCATCCTCTTATCACCAAACACAGCTTATCATCCTCTATGCGAATCAATTACGCACAAAGACTTTGGCAAATTTACACAGCAGGGCATTAGCTTTGATGAGGGAGCTACATATCCAAATGTTTACCCTTTCTCCTTATCCTCCAAACTACAATACCATCAACGTTGCCCACCCCCCTAAGTCTTCATTACCAGAGCATTACAAAGACATTGGCCAGAGTGTATATGTTTTCATTAAAATATTCCTTGCCTTTTCAAAATGCATGAATGTCTTTAATTTAAGTGAAGAGGCAGTGAACCGCTGCAAAGCTTTAATTTCTGCCTCTCATGACCCCCCCCCCCCCCCCCCCACCACCACCACCACCACCACCACACACACACACACACACACACACACCCTCCCTCATCTTTCTTCACTTACTTCTTATTCCCAAGGGACAAGGAGGAAAAAAGACAGAGAGATTTGAGGGAGGACCTCACCCATCTAGAAAAGGCAAACCAGCTCTAGCTATAGAGCATAAAGTGTGAAGAAATGCTTACATTTGTATAAATTAGCATGCAACATAAAAGGCAAGGTCAACAAATGTTGGCATTGACATTGGATGATTCAAATTTCAAGATGGGGAAATGATCCTGGTATATGTGAATTTAAATGAGAGCTCTTTCTTTCTCTGCGTCTCACTGAGGACATTATACAGGAACTGTCTCTTCACTTTCAAGACATGTCTCATCCCCTGCCTTATCCCCTGCTCCTGTCCTTTAAAAATGCCCACATGCCCAAATACTTGTCAAATTATTTCTACTGTTACTTCTCCGATGTTATGAATACACAGAAAAAATCAGAGGCTGGAAGTGGAGATGCATGTTTGCAGGTGTATTAAAGTTTTATTCAGAGCGTCTGCTGGCTTACATTAGACTATAGCAATAGCAAACTATTAATCATCAGGTCTGATGTTCTTATCTCCCTTTCTCTGATCAGCAAAGCCCAGATGAACTAAGACTATCTCCATGAACCCTTCAATCATTCACTCTCAGATGGCTCTTTGAGTTAAATGTCCAAGTAGATTCATGCGCATAATTTCAGGGCCAAGTCTGACCATCCCATTTCAAAAATACAATAAACAACAGAGCTGCCTTTAATATTAAAATGCCTTAAGGTGGTAGGCAATGACATAGTAATTCTCCATGTTATTTCCATGTTATTTCCATATCTCCATGCACTCCATGTTATTTAGCAATAATTAATTGTCAGAAGAGCATCCAGCACAGCAGAAAAATGAGACATGCCAATAAAAATGGCCCGTGGATTAGTTTGGTATCCAATTGAAGACTATATATAGTGCTGCATAGTCAAGGGGGCCCGGAGGACAGTACGTGGGAGTGGACCCAAATGCATACACCAAACGGAACAGCAATGAGATTTTAACAAGCTTTATTGTGAACACAGATTAGTAATGACAAGATGAGGGTGCATAGCGGGAAGTCTCTGACGAGGAGGCACTGAAACAGAGGGAGGATAAGTTTAGGTTCTGAAAGTGAAAAGCTAACACAGGGAGGAAAGAGGGAATCTGATTCTGAGCACTTACTTGCAGGCGGCGATCGTGAGGCTCTAGGAAAGGCAACCCAGTGAATGTCCGAGGGGAAAGTAAGTGAAAGAGGTTTCCAACCTTGTTTTCCTGGTAATCCAGAGTTGATGAAAGGGAGGAGGACAGACAGGTGGAAGCGGCGACTAGTTTTGATTCCAAGGAGTGGGCTGTAGAGAGGTGCAGCAATAGTTTTCTAGAATATTATGCACTGAACAAAGAAAGCAATCTTCTGAGGGTTTTGATGGAAATGTCACTGTGAGAGCAAGAATCCAGGAAGAGATTATACATGGGTAACACTGTGGAATTAATTATTTTATTGTGCATTAATGATTAAGCTTCATTAGGGCAAGATCATTGGATCTTGGAAATATGATACGTAATTATCATATATGTATATTAACATTGATTTAATATAGTATTTATAAAATAAATTGACCTGTCCTTCAAGATTTGCAATTTTTGTCTGGTAAGAAGAACTTTTTTCAACATTTTTTTAATTGTTAAACAAAACACATTTCATTCTAAATCATGTTATTGACACCAACCTGACTTTTAACTAGAGGTTCATCATATTCTAACTGCATTCACAGCTAATGGGACAGCATTACTGTTTTCAACTAACAAATGTTGGACAGCTTCATTTTTATTTTGGTTTTCTCTCACTGCTCTTAAAAAATAAAAACTCAGTTAATGTTTTAAATTAACTAGCAGTAATAATTTTTTTAATTGATACTTTATTAATTAAACTTTAATTTTACTTTTTATTTTATTTTAATTTATGTATTGATTTATGTATTGAGCCCCTTTTAAATCCCAGGGCATCAAGTATTACCATTCAATCAAAGCTACTGGTGTTTCTCAGAGGTCGGCACATGGTTTTATTTTGAGCTGGCCCCGTGTTGTGGGCATATTGTTGACAATATGAAACTCATCTTGCTCTTGGGGGAGGGGGGGCTGCTGAAGTCTATCCCAGCAGTCTTAGGGCGACTCTGGACAGGTCGCCAGTCTGTCGCTGGGCTAACACATAGACACAGACAACCATTCGCACTCACAGTCACTCCTGCATGCATACCTAACTGCATGTCTTTGGCCTGTGGTAGGAAGCTGGAGTACCCGGAGAGAATCCACGCAAACACGGGATGACATGCAAACTTAAATTTGACCTCTAAATTTATTATTAATAATAAGTCTCCATATTTTCTCAGTTTAGTTGGTTCGGGTTTTTACGCCACTTGATAATGAAGACTAACCTAAATATTTCTTCCTGCTTGCTAGTTAGCTGGCTAATAAGCCAAGTTACATATTAGGAGGAAGGCACCATATGTGCAGGTGATGTGCACAATCATGTCAGACTTTCTACTGGCCCAGGACTAACAGACAAAATGTTGTTTTATTGGCGTAAAAGGTCCCGGTGTACATATACACTGAAAGAGCATAAATTTATTATTTATAGCGAATTATATTGCCGACCATTAGCTATGGGCCACAGACTCCTGGCGGTCCTGGGACAACACTTTAAGAACCACTGTTGTTAGAAAAGCACATAAATGTAATAGTTTTCTTCCTCAAGTCAACTGATCTCTGGGAAAACTGCCTAACACAGTTAACATCAAATCACGTTTGAATTCTGTCAGCATCTGTAACCACAACTCTGACATTGCACTCCCATTGGCACAGCAACTAACTGCGTCCCTCACTTGACCTGTAACACTGTTTGGGAATGTGCAGTCATAACATGTTATGTCCCAATCATATCATCTGTAGACAGAAGCATATGGGAAAGCTCTTATTATGAACACTAATGACAACTAAATCCCTGAACTGGAGAGGACGAGAGCCTCAGAAGAGCAATAAAATGCTCAATGTGATTTTTATTTCTCTTCACCGCTCAGGTCAGCTGTTGGTTTTTAGAGGTTTGATTTGGCCCACATAAATCTGTCGCCCCAGTGGGCAGCTGTTCAGCGTGGCCACTTTTGTGTCTTTGCAAGGTCGTGTGGGAACTAAATGGCAGGGTTGGGAGCTCAAATTCTCACTTTAACGCTAACTTGGCTCTAAAGAGCTGCCGTGGTGACACACAAAAGACATGGGAGGAGATTTCGTCCTCACAGTCAATGAATGGAGACGCTTTCATAGCCACCATTCAGCAGCTTTCATTTTCAACACTACGCAGGGATTATAAAGATAACATTTACCTAACTTCAGTGTTAACTCTAAATCCTGTGCATCTTTACAGCTATTTTTCAAGTTTTGCAGGGCTCGTGTTTATTCTGTAGATAATGACTTACATCTGGTAGGAGTATTAATATAGCAAGTGTCTCATTTGCTCCTTTTGGTAGTGTTTAATATAATCAACATGTTTTTTTCTGTTGGACGGCCACGGTCCACTAAAAATGGGCAGGGTCTAACTGTCTGGAGATGGTAATGTTACATTTAAATACAGATTAATCATAAGAGCCTAATTCATCACCATGACAGCTGTGAAAACATCCTGCCAAGCCCAGAACCACTCCTTCCTCCTCTTCGTCCCCTCCGGTCTTTTCAGATTCCTTCTTAAAAAAAAAGGACCACTTTTTGAAATCCCTATGCATGTCTGTGGAATATGTATGGCCAGGAGTATATTCATATGCTAATAGCGGCGGAGCTGAGAGTGCAAAATTAGCCAAGCTTGACAGAGGCCCATGTGACCCCCAAAGACGTTGGAAGGCCAGGGAAAACATCGATCATGTGATACTGGCAAAGTTGAGGCCGGCCAGGGCTCAGTCAAGATGGATGCTCTTTCAGGCAGCACATATAAATCTCTGGGAAGGTTTGAAAATATTGAAATTAGAGCAGAATTATAACAAATAACTTTGGCTGCCTCTCCTCAGGAAATGTGTCATCTATCCTCTTCCCTCTCACTATCTTGTTCTGTCAGAAATGTGCGTGCGTGTGTGTGAGTGTGTGTGAGTGAGAGAGAAAGAGCGCTCACAAGAGAGAGAACAGGGGGAAAGTGGGTTGTGAGACACAAAGAGAGAAATAAATAAGCTGGTGCATGTGTGTGTGTTTTCTGTCGGTGTTGAGTAATGTGACTCTAAAAGGGGTCAGCGTTGTCAGGTTCTCAGTGTAAGATGGGACGAGTGCTGTAATGGCCAAAACATGATAGAGGACCCTGCAATCAGGAAGATACTGTGAAATGCATGTCGGGGAGCAAGACAGAGTACAGTGAGAGCGGGGGCCTCTGGTTGTGTGACCTCTCTGAAGTCAGGTAGCATACAACCTCATTTCCCTCTCTAAATGCTTTCAGGTAATGGCATCTGTGTGGCACGAGAGGTACAACTAGACTCTACAGTTCCTGAATCATGCTCCGACAAGTGCTGTACAGGAGCCCCTGGCCTCAACCAGGAGTAAAACACTTCATTCCTATAAGCGCTACATTCACGCGCCGTAAATTGATTCATGAATCATTCAAATCTTTCAGCACCTACCTTAGAGTGAGGTCTGGAAATGGCCTTCTTTAAGCTCAACTCTGCTCTTAAAGCACTGCGGCATTTTTGATGTTGAATGAAATGTATTTCTTCATCACACTAAAGCTGAAAATAATACAGCACGGTCACTCAATCCCTTTGCTTTCATACCAAAAGTCAACTATTTAAAAAAATATAAAGACAGTACAGAGGAGTGTTCAGAGGACTGTTATTTAAGTGTTAAGTGGTTGCTCACAGGAAGTCTAACCTTCTTTTTATTTATTCCATTGTTCACCCTCTTAACAATATAAATTGTACCTCTAGTGAGCAATGGGCTTCACATTAAGAATGGGACATCCCCAGATTTTTGTTTGTGTCCCGTGCTGTGGTATGCATCTGTTTGTGAATAGGAGAAAGAGAGAGCGAGAGAGAGAGATAGGGAGAAATCCATGCATCCCTGGGTGTGCGCAACATCAGCAGAATATAGATCCCTCGGCTTCCCTGTAAAGGCAGGTTTATCAGTGACCAGATTCATGAGCTGCATTCTTTACTATCTCACCCCACATACTCTGCACCATAGTGTTTTGTAGGTAAACGAGAGCAGGTGTGTCTAACTGCAAAAAAAAAACACCAGGATTTCATGTGTGCAGGTTCACATGCAACTGCTGCAACTGAGAGGCAGGAATGTGATGTTTTATCATTTAGAATTAAATGTATCTAATGAAGGTATTTGAAATTCTATTCTATTTTATTTATAACACACCACATCACAACAACAGTTCCCTCAAGGTAAAGATTGTAAGGTAAAAACCCTACAATAATACAGAGAAACCAAAGAAAACCCCTAACAATTAGATGATCCCCTAAATGCAAGCACTTTGGCAACAGTGGGAAGGAAAAACTCCCTTTTAAACAGGAAGAAACCTTTAGAACTGCTTGGTGGTTATTTCACTTGAAGCATTTGGAAACAATGCAGATCCAAACTTCCTCATTCTTCATTATGGACAGCAGGAAGTAGGGGGCACACCTAAACACCTGCCATTTCACCTCAGGAGTGGAAACGGAATATGAAAATTACATTTTTATATAGTTGAATTTTCAATTCAATTCAATTTTATTTATACAGCAGGAAATCACAAGGTGCTTTATATTGTTTTCGGTTTTCAGTTTTATTTGTCATATGCAAGTTAGCACAGGGTCAACATTGCAATGAAATGTGTTTGACGAGCAGCAGTCACTCAGCAGCATGATACAGTAGGAGAAAATATAATAAAATAAAATAAAATAAAATAATAAAAAAAATTATTTGAAAATAAAAAAAAAATATTGTAAGGTAGACCCTACAATAACATATACAGCGAAAAACCCAACAATCATATACCCACCTCCATGAGCAAACACTTTGGCGACAGTGGGAAGGAAAAACTCTCTTTTAACAGGAAGAAACCTCCAACAGAACCAGGCTCAGAGAGGGGTGGGGCCATCTGCTGCGACCAGCTGAGGAGAGAGAAGTAAGACATGCAGTGCAAGAGAGCCAGAGATGAATAACGAGTATGATTCAGTGCAGAGAGGTCTATTAACACATACTGAGTGACAAAGGTGACTGAAGAAGAAACACTCAATGCATCATGGGATTCAGGGTCACCTGATCCAGCCCTAACTATAAGCTTTAGCAAAAAGTTTTAAGCCTAAACTTAAAAGTAGACACAGTGTCTGTTTCCTGAATCCAAACTGGAAGCTGGTTATAAAACATCACTATACTTATTGTTATAATAATAACAATAAAAACAATAAAAACAAATAAATGAAAATGAAAAAGTTAAAAAAAATAATATACAGTCAGTCTGAACTCTTTTTTACTACTTGATGTTTTTGGGATCTCTTTCTTCTTCAGCCTCAGGTGTGTCTGCAGCCACCTTACTTAAATTAGTCACAACTTTATCAGCTGTTTACATATGACTCTTCAGTGAACTGGGTGTCTAGATGGATCCCTAGTGTGTGTGGGTGTGTGCATACAGGCTGACTGAGAGTTAGGGAGGATGCAGTTTCTGGATCTCACCATGCTTCAAGAAACTACTAGATGCCGTCTAAAATCAATACCTTCATCGTTTCATCTTCAGGCTATTTTTTTCTCCTTTTTAAAGGACTAACCCTTTCTCTGTGGTTATAGCTGTTAAAGACTGTTTGCATTCACTTCAGGTAAGCCCTCGTACAAGGTTTTACATTAGAAAACAGTGATACTATGATTATGACACCTAACATGTCATTTACATAGCAAATGTGTTTGCCCTGTAAATGTGACTGCTTATTCTAAACTAAGGAAACAACAGGTTAAAGTGACGTCGTTTCTAAAAATGTGGCCTTCTCAGTTCGCTTTTCGAGCCTCTGTCTGCATGGGAGCCTTGTTACATCAGTCTGTATGACAGAGCTGCCTAGAAAGGCAAAAACGTTGTCACAAACTTAACGAATGTCTAGAAAAACATCATCAGTGCAGTCAGAAAGAATTAAGGCAGTGAATATGTCTGCTGTTCTGGCTCGATGCTCAAGAACAGCATGCTCCGAACAAAACTTCCACTCTGATGTTAAAGTACTGACCTTTAGCTGTAATATGAGGGTGTTTACATTGACATTTGATTAACTGTGTAGGAATGGTAGACTGTTTGAGTCACACTTTCCTCCCACTGCAAAGATAGGTGAGAATACCCCCAAGAAGAAGCTTCCTCTTGAAATTTAATGTTCCAGAAACAAAAAATTCAACAAGAAGAAAGGATCTCTTTAAACGTTTTGGCTTCCCTGTAAATTAGTTTGAACGTGTAAAACCTCTGCATACAATTGTGTGTTGTAGACCACACAAGACCAAGTTTCCAAAGACCAGTGATGAACGGAGGTCATGGGCTGTCGCCAGCAGCACCCAGTAATAACTGATTTAAAAAGGGGCATTAAGCCCTGTCTTCAAGCAAACCCCTTACTGGCTTTCTATTGCACTGTCTACCATGCAGCCTGCTCAGTATTTATTGAGACACCTCCAAAGCAATCTGGGCTGGCAGGCACAGATGGCTCCTCTAATCCAGGTAAATTATCTTTGAACCTTTCAGAGTAAACAGACGTGCCATTCTCCAGAAGTCTGGACTCTCGTAGGCATGAAAAGAGTGGTGAATGAGGGTGTGTATGGGTGAACGCTTGTGAGCATCACATAAGATACTGTGGAGATACAAACATTGGCTCTGTCAGAATACCATTGTGTATGTGGCACGATTATTGATGTACAATTGTTGGTACTTTCTGTTTCTTCCTGGAGAATGTTCAACACTTCAGAATGATAAGACTGAAATTGTAAAAGGTGTGCTTGAAGATAACAGCTAAAGCTCCATCAGGTTTACATGGATAATCTAGCAAATCTTGTCTAGGTCTTTGTAACAGGGTTAAAAACAAATCTACTGTCACTGACATGCTGAATAAATTGCACTTATGTTAGCCGGTTGGCATCTGCAACTTCATCGCAATAAAACAGATTAATAGTGTGGTCATGATCGCCACTGCTCTGCTGATTCTACCTCCATCACTTGGCCGTTCATCGTTTGCATAACTCGAAAATGTCTTCTAAAAGTTTCTGACTCAGACAGGAAAAAAACAAAACACAACCAAACAGCACTGAAATCGAGTTGACTTTTTTCTGACTAGCATTATATAATTTAGTATTTTTCATTTTCATTCTTATCTTTTGTTTTTATCATGTTTTTAGCATTGTGTTTTAGCTATAATGTACTTTTTCCATCTTTTAACACTATTCTTGTTCTAAATAAATACATATTTACATTACATATTATTATTCAATATTTAATCAGTTTAATTAGCAAGTTTTTATTGTTGTCTTGTCTCATTTTTGGTGTGCATTAGTCTTTTTTTAACATCCCTTGATAGCTGGGAGTTTAAAAAAAAAAACACTTCCAGCTATTGTTTAATTGCTACGCAGTAAATAGAAGAGAGCATTGTGTAGAACTACTGTGAGAGGATTTTAGCACCTGCCCCATTCTGTCCTTTTAAATCAAACTTGTTTGACTTGGTTCATTTCACCCTTGGTGCAGTTTATTTGTGCAGATGTGAACACATTAAGGACACCTTGGTACAGAGAAGAGGTGCGTGATTCAACCTCAAGCTGAACCAACTCTCTAGTGTACAAGTCTGAGCTAAACCCCTTCCCATTCTTTGATGTAGCAAAGTGTGATTGACATGCAGGCTACATGAACTGTAAAACGTAAAATACCCAGATAAATAGAATATTAAGAGTAAAGTCTCCATTTTATCCTCTAGCCCACCACCTTATACCTGTATTTCCTTTTGTTGCTCCCACTTCAGACACATTTGACCACCAGCTTGACTGAATGTTCTCATCTGGTGTGTCGTGACACATTTTGCTTCAGCGGGCATTTCCTCCAAGTTTTGTCTATTTGACAAGACGCCAAAACACAGGAAAATGCTGCAAGTTCACAAACAACTGATTAGAGTCAGAGTAAACTAGTGTGTGAAAAAACTTGATCACTTGTATCCAAAGTATGATCATGCAGACCAAAAGGGATTAGACTATCGGAAACATCGAGAAACATCTAGTTTTTTCATGGATACTGCAGATATAAAAGCAACTCGATTATAGAAACAGAATTTAGCTGCACATACATCCAGACTGCAAAGAAATGAAAGGGTGAGCCACAAATACAAGACGATGTGGGAAAATGATTGCGATACTTTAGTTACAAGAATGCACTTAAATATGTGCAGAGACGTGACTGCATTTAATGAATTCTGCAGATTAAGTTAAGAGCAGGACATGGAGGTGACTTAAGACATTGCAGTACACTTTCTGCTTGTGGACTCAGACAAGATCAGTTTGAGCAGGAAGATGTTAGCTACCACAAGAAGAAAAAAAAGCTGTGTGTGATGCACCTTATAGGGACTACACACAATACTCTGTAGCTGTGTCAGTGTATGATCGAAGAGATAGGACGAGATGGGTTGTCTAAGATGGAGTTCAGTTTAGTTCTCGTCTCCTGTGCTAAGGCCTCTGGGGTGTTCAGACTCACCCCGGCAACAAAGGCAGCCTTTATCACCAGTTTGTTTGTCCTGTCTGCTCCCCGAACATTGCTGTTTTCTACCCAGCACACCACTGCACACAACAGTGTGCCTGCAACCACACATTAGCAATCTCAAAAAACTCCCACAGCTTTGAAAAGGCACATAGGGTGCACATTGCACAGTGTCTCCACTTTATCTACCAAACGCAGAAATGTACTAAAATAGACTCAAAAGGGATTCAAGAAATTAATTTTTTTAATTAATTAATTTATTTATTTATTTTTGGTTGCGTAGGGTACGAACTACTAAATCAGGCTATTGTATAAATTAAAAAATAGAGCTAATAAATTATCTGCTAAGGTCAAGTTTGATCAGTAGAAAGGACAAAAACATTAATTAAGAAGCAGGTTCCTAATACATTGCATTAGCGCTTATATGAAACTGCCAAAACCTCATCTTTGGATTAGTCCATATAAATGTAACACGTTAGTTTAACAGTAGATTGTCGCAATTAATGCAATAGATACAATACAGTTTTAATGCTAGAAAATAGTTGCCTTTTTATTAGGTTAGCTTTGGAATATTTAATTACAGTTGCCAAGGTCAAGATGCTCCAGTATTTGATTTCATTTTATGTTTATTAAAATGTGTACTGCTATGCCTACAATCCTTGGAAATGACAGAATTGTACATTCATTTATTGAATTTATATTTTTATAACTGAGAGACACACTTAGCAGCTGGTATAGCTAATAAAACACGTAGGACGCAGACAAAAAGCACCAGGAAACAGACAAGCGCAAACTAATCCAGGAAACAGGAGGAAAGGACCAAATCAAACCAGAATTTACAAAGATGGTATTAAAAAAACCCCCAAAAAAACAGAGAAATGACCAATCAAAGCAAAACCCCCGCAGTAGGGCTCTCAATTGGTTATTGACATTTTTTAATCAGTGTAATTTCTACATAACAAACTAAGTCACTGTTCCTGAAAAATTAATCCACAAATTATGGGTAAGTTGTTACAATTGTATTAACAAGTGTTCAAATGACACCTGATAATATTTCTAATTTCAGCGCTCTTTATTGATGCCATTTTAGTACTGTTTTGATGTGTTGTCTCGCTTGTGTGTTATTCTGTTCTCTGCAAATGGGTCTGTAATTGTTATAAGTGGCTACATTCAACTGGGATGGATGATCGCTTCATGAATTATTCCCTTTATATTGCTTGTACCGCGCATATTACATGCCATATTTTTGGACATTTTCTATTCTTACCTCTATCACCGTGGTGCACATGGGCTTATTATGTATATATATTTTTTTTTAACCGAAAAAGTAGCAAAGTCATTCATCTTATAATATATGGAGGATCTAGTCCATTTACAATGTGTAAAAGATGAGGGGCAGAGTTCATGGTAAAAGATGGCTGTCCTGGTGTGTGTTGTGTAACTAACGGCTGTAGAGATGAGTGGTCCTGTGATGAATGGTGCCGTCATGCGCAGCTATAATCACGCCTACGCATGGCTTCCTGCATAATTGATTTTTAATCCCCTAATAGAAAGTAAATCACACGAGCAAAGCCTGCTTTAGAGCTGCCCTGGAAAGAAAAACGAATAATAGCAAAGAGCGAGATAGGGAGGACAAGAGGGAGAGGAGAAAGATTTGGGGTGCAGGATGAGATGAAAATGAATGGTAAATGTATAAGTGTGTGAGATAGAATTAAATATCTAAGTTGTTGCATTACAGGCAAAATAACTAAAAAAAAGGCTCTATATTGCGCGGCTGCATTACTGAACTAGCTTTACATGATTTCATTGCAGCTGAATTTATTATTCCCTTTGATTCTCAGCCAAGATGATATTGTTTGGAAAGAGTAATGAGATATAGATTGACCTGTCAGCTGATACACGGGCAGATTGCATCTGTCATCTAAAATAAACATGGCTGACATAGGCTGGACAGTACACTGCCAAGAAACTGTCATTTACACAGTGAAAACAAGAACAGAAATAAACTTTGTTCTGTACACAAGGTGATGGCCGAAGGGGATTCTCCTAGAGCTGCGGTTTAGCTAAATATTTGCAAATTGTTCGCGCCACGCGAGCATTTTAACAAACACGTTCTATTTGATACTTTTCTGGTATTTACAGCTCCTGTTGAGATGTTTCGTCATTCATTTCACTGGAGAATAGATACAGAGCAAATGTTTTACTGCAGAGCTTCAGATATGGAGATGAGCTGGAATTGATTTTATGGACTGACCCCTTGGAATGCAGATTTACATCCAACTCGCTTATTTACGGCTGCTCCTTAGACAGTCAGAAAGCTGATGAGTTAAATTGACCAGTTGCGACTGTGTAAGCATAAAGTTTAGGGTAGAGGGCACAATGAAGGGCAGATGAATGTAAAAACAGGAAGTCTGTCTGGACACAGCTCTGATAATTGTCAGCATGCACTCTGACTCCAGAAAGAAAAAGCGAGTGGGAAGTGGAGCCAAGGACTTGCTGTCACCAAATGTGCCAGCCACCAAGACTGAAGAAGATGGAGGAGAAGGGAGGAGAGAAAGACAGGGAGGAAAAGGGAGCGAGCAGAGGAGATAAGAATTCACTACAACAGGTGTCTCTCTATGGCTGTCTCTCTGACTGATGAGATTAGGGCAGCCATATAATTGCCTCCAAAAAGGTGAGGAATTATATATTTAATTTTGTGTGCAATATACATGTACATGTTTTATTTGCTTAACATATGTTATATATGTGTATTACATTTATATTATAGATATGTTATATATGTTTTGTAGTCTCTAAACACCATTGACACGGTCATGTTACACAGTCACTCAACACTTTCACTCACTATGTGTTTATACACCACTCTGTATTTACTCATTAGTTGTTATTAATCTCTGGCTCTCTTCCGTGGTGTGTCTTGTCCTGTCGTGCTCCTCTCACTCCCAACAGCAGAGGGTTCTGCTGGAGGTTGCTCATAGGGGGTCAACTTATTGTTAAGGTTTCCTCTGCTTTCTCTGTATTATTGTCAGGTCTTTGCATATCAAGGCAACTGTTGTGATTTGGTCCTATAGGAATGAAACTGAGCTGAACTGAATATTAGCGTGGTTATTTGTTGGTATTGTTGTTTTTTGTTTGTTTTTGTTTTTCATTAAACTGAACTTTGGCTTCCTCCCACAATCCAAAAACATGCGTGGGTTAGGTTAATTGGTGTTTTTAAATTGGCTCTAGGTGTCAGTGTGAGACTTGCTGGTTGTTTGTCTCTCTCTGTTAGCACTCTCTCTCTCTCGCTCTCTGTTAGCGCTTGCCCCCTGACAACAACCCTGAAATGGATAAGCTGAAGAAGATGGATGGATGGAATTCACTCACCTAAACTGGAGCACAGACTTATTGAATAGATGTTTGTGCAGCTAAGTGCACAATAGATAATCAAAATCCTCCTAAAGGTCACCAAGAAAGTCAAGAAGTCCACATCAGTGGACAACTTGGATTTCTTGGAATTAGCAGAGATGAGGAAACAGTTATAGCTAAGAGCATGAACACTTGTCATTCAAAGTGGCCATACCCCTGATAAGGCATTTAACAATATACCCGCACCATCCAGTTGTTGTGAATGTGAAAACTGGAAATTCAGTGTTGTTTTACAAAGCTGTAAACATTTTTGTTTGTTTGTTTTATTGGTCATTTTCAGTTGTTCAGTGGAGCAAGACCGCAAGTGGCTATTCAAGAATTTGCAGATTTTGGTGCCCACGTATTGGCTTCAGTTTATAGTTCCAAATAAAGAGGTTTTTAGAAAAAGAGAAACCTGTTTCTGGGAACTATAAAATTCAAGCCAAACAACCTCTATGAAATATATAGCTCATCAAAATCACAGGTGTGAGTCCCAGGAAATTGTCCAGGCTCATTGCAACACCTCCTCCATCTATTGTCCAGTTACCCAGAAGAATAGCAGGGACAAGAATTACTAAGAAGTAAAAGAAGTTTGAAGTCATCTAAAATTCTTCATGGAACTTTGTGAACTACTTTAAATGGCTTTAAATTACAGACTATAGGGGGCTTTATAATAGATGTACATGCTGTGCAATCTTACGCACAGAGTTTTGACGATTTGTTTTTATTATGTTCACTTTCCCCTCCACCACACAATTACTTTTCAAAGAACTCCACTCTCTTTTTTTTAAACATTTATTAAAGTTACGTTTTTTTAAGTTTTTCCGTGGGAACAGCTGCTTCCAATTCACGGATAAGAATTTTTTCAGTAAAATCTGTATATCAGTCACACATGAATTTACAGATGAAAAGTATAATTTATGATCTGACAAATGTTTACAAGGAAACTATGACGCTGATAAGCTCTGAAAACTGCTGTAGGAGTAGTTCAAAATTAACAGAAATTCCACAGGCTGCATCAAACAAAAATGTAAATGCCATTAAGAGGCAGAGCTTACTTTATGTTTGGGAAAGCTAAGGAGATTTCCATCTCTCTAATGTGGGTTTAACACTGAAGACGACGCTATGTATTTAACTGTTCATATTTGAATAAACAGTCCTCCAAACCAAACCGCTTTTGAAACAGCAGTGATGGACTCAGTCAGGTGAATCAGTTTTAACTACATGTGTATAATTGCCCCCTGTACAGTGTTTTCTTCAAGTATAACAACTGAAGATGAAGTCTGAGCCCAAAGAGACTGAAAAACACTTTGATTTTAAACCATTAAGCATTCAAAGGAGGTTTACAAACAATACTTGTATTTTCTTTGTTAGGAACAATAGCTCATACTTATGAGCTGTTCAAAACAAATGCATAAAGAGTTCAAATAGACAGACTATTAACCAACATAGAGCCTTATTTTAACCTAGTTTCTGTTACATCTGTACCCAAAGTATACCAGGGAACACAAATTAAATATAGTGCATTTCTAAAACTACGGCATGCATTGACATTCTCCTGGTCCATAGAATTTCATGCCTGATGATCTGCTGCTACCACTTACAATGCAGTTAGATGGAAAATTTTCCCCAGGCCTAACACATTTCACATCCCCACATCTTCCTCTACCACTGCTCTCTACATTTGGTTTGTTTGAGTTGAATGTCTGATTAAGCACTTTTTAAAGCCTTTTCCACATATAAAGCAATTTGCTTTTTTGGCATGGCTTTATAGCTCATGATTGGTTGCTACTTACATCATAAGCCATCTAACAGCATCCTTAGTCCGACACTGCCAGTCGTTTCTAATTGTCTCACAACTGAGATCAGATTAAACTGGGACCCACCCACTTTGACTGATTAAAGCTTATTTCTTTTTATCAAGTCATCAAATCTTAAAAGCTTGTTCTTGTTAATTTTGCAGTGCTTACATACCAACTAACACAGATAAGAGTCTGGTCGGATATCCATATGCTGTCAGCATCAAAAACATTCAAATTTAACTGGTGAACTGAAATGACAAGACAATTTTCAACCATATTTAATTTTTATTAGGATACATTACATTACATTAGGATACAGCTACTTTTAGGTCACATGCGTTTTAACATTAGCATAATGTTTTGAATTATCTCTTTTTGTGTGTTTAGATTAGATTAGATTAGATAAATACTTTATTAATCCCTCATGTGGGTTCCTCCTGGAAATTCTGTTTGTTGTTGTTCTGTTTTAACTTTCCATCATTTCAATCGTCCTGCCATTGCTGTAAGTGTTTATGTTTGGTTGTGTTTATTTGTTTGTTGTGTTTATCGTCTAGAATAAACATTTGTTGTGTTTATTCTAGACGTTAAATCATGATGAACTAGTAGCAGCAAAAAATATCCAAATATCTGTTTCATCTATGTATTTGTGTAGTCTAAAACTTTAATTATGTGTTTGCTTATGAGTCCCAAATCCACACTATTAAAGGCTTAGCAACTTTTACTTTAGTTTGGGGGACATTTAATTGAAAATTAGTACATTATATGTAGGCATTCTGTAAACATATGATCATATCATAATGTGACTTTTGGTGAATTTAGCCTAAAATTGTATATATACATATTTTTGCCGTTTTCCAATATCCCAGTATGTTTGTGAAACTTACTGCTGCATAAATCTTGATAGATCAGGTTCACTGTGCAGGAAGAACAGGAGCCTCAGATGTCTTAAGACTTAAGACAGCAACTTTAATAATAAGAAAAACAAAGATGACCTCAAAAGCTCGAATAGTGTCACCCCTTTAAAAATGAAATGCAAGAAGATCCAGACTGCAGAAACAGACTTGAAGCAAATAAAAAACAGATATTTTTCTAAATCAGAAAATAAGGTAACGATGTTCACAAACACAAAAGTCAATACCAGGGAACACACTAGGAACTAACTGGACTGGAACACAACATGGCTCATGCAGACAGAGACAATATAAACAGAAAAAGGAATGAGAGAAGTGAAACATCTGAGAAGCAACAGACAGCTGAAACTAATCAGGATGACAAGACAAACTAAAAGTGAGACACAAACACAAAATGAACCCTGACACACTAAATCTTAAAACATGAATGATACAAAGTTGAGGCTATCTTTTCCTAACAGTTATAGGCCAATATCCAAATTGCCTTTTATATCGAAAATTTTAGAAAAAGTAGTAGTAGAACAACTTAACTATTTCCTGGATAAAAATGCTGTTATGGACACTTTCCAGTCTGGTTTTCGTAAATTGCATTCCACTGAAACGGCCTTACTTAGAGTATCTAGTGATATCTTGATGGCAGCAGACTCTGGAGAATACACAGTGCTGGTCCTGTTGGATCTCAGCTCTGCTTTTGATACTGTAGATCACAGTATCATGATAAACAGACTCGAGAACTTGTTTGGAATTACTGGTGTTGTTTTAAAATGGTGTATATCATATCTGTCTGAGAGATCTTTTACTGTTTGCATGACTCATGTCACATCAGAATCAACAGTTTTGCCGTGTGGGGTACCTCAGGGATCTGTCCTGGGTCCAATTCTCTTTTTACTTTATGTATTTCCCCTAGGCCAAATTATTAAGCGCTATAAATATATCTCCTATCATCTCTATGCTGACGACATCCAACTATACTGTTCCTTCAAAATGTCTGAGTTTTATAAATTGTCTAATCTAAGTAATTGCCTGACAGAAATCAACAAATGGTTAAATGACAATTTTCTCCAACTAAACTCTGATAAAACAGAAACTCAAATTATTGCTCCAGACCACATGGTCCCAGAAATTAGACAGCATATCAGCTTCTTAGACCCTTATGTAAAATCAAGCCTTAGAAACCTCGGTGTCATATTTGACAGCTCGATGTCGCTCGAGCAGCATTCTAAGCAGCTGGTCCGAAACTGTTTTTATCATTTACGGAATATTTCTAAACTCAGACTAATGGTATCAAAGCTTGAACTTGAGATGATTATTCATGCTTTTATTTCTTATCATTTAGACTACTGTAATGGCCTTTTTACTTGTTTTAACAAATCAGCCTTAAATTGTCTTCAGACAGTGCAGAATGCTGCAGCACGTCTCTTAACCCTTTAAAGCTGGTTGGAGCGGGCACGCTCTGTTTTGCGTAAGTATTTTTAAATCCTGGTAGCAGTGCAACCACGTAAGCTAGCACAATAATTTTTTTTGCATATAAAACCGGAGGAGTTGTACTTACATCTTATGCCATCAGTTTGCCCTCGGTCACGGTTTCCTTCCACATATAGCTTTGCAAAAACTGCATAAAAAGCACTTGCAGCAACAAAAACATAATATTCCAGAAACACGCTTTGCCGATCCGATCAGCTGTTCATAACACTTCCTACATTGGAATAGACGTCATGAGCCTTTATTGGTGTTTTTAAAAGTTATCTTTGACTTTATGACTTTCTGTGTCATTTCTGGGATGCTTAGAAGTCATATTGCACTGCTGGAAATAGTTTATATTGATGCATATGCTGCTTTTTTGCAAATTTGCACTATAATATTTATTTTTGTTTTTCCTGCAGTATATAAAAATTGGTGTATTTCAAAAATAAAACTATGAAGACACTTAAAATAAATTTCCTGTGGTGGGAAACTATTTTGTGCAACTTTTTTGTATTTACAGTTTTGAGGGATAAGCCTCTAACTAGAAATATATGTTAAAAAAACAAAAACGATTTTCAATTTTTTTGTAGTTTATTGCACTTTTTTGCAATTTATGTAATTACTATGCACTTAATGCATACATATTATTAAAATTTGGGCTATAATGGTTGCATTGATGTATAGCAACTTGAAATGCTCCCAAAAATGGCACTACAGCATGTAAAAATATAATATAAGCTCTGGCGGACTTGGTTCTGTGGTAGATCTTAAAGGGTTAACAGGCACCAAGAGAAGATTGCATATCACTCCAGTCTTGGCCTCCCTTCACTGGTTGCCTGTAAATTTTAGGTTTCATTTTAAAATTTTAGTTCTAACCTTTAGGGCCCTATATGGTCAAGCTCCTCAATATTTATCTGACCTGCTGAAACCACATTCATCTTCTCGGGCTTTAAGGTCATTAGATCAGAAACTGCTGGTGGTACCGCGCACTCGTTTTAAAACTCGTGGTGATCGGGCCTTTCAGACTGTGGCACCACGGTTGTGGAATTCTCTCCCACTGTCTCTTTGCTGCACGGACTCCAATGATTCTTTTAAGAAACAGCTGAAGACATTTTTATTTAGAAAAGCATTTGATTAATTTCTTCTTATGCTGTTTTTATAGTTTTATTGTTTTACATTGTTTTAATTACTGTTATATTGTTTTTATATTTCCATTTCCTGTGTTGTAAAGCACTTTGTGATTTTTATCTGTGAAAAGCGCTATATAAATAAATTTTACTTACTTACTTACTACAAAAATAACAAGAGACTAAACGATATACAGTGGGGCAAAAAAGTATTTAGTCAGCCACCGATTGTGCAAGTTCCCCCACTTAAAATGATGACAGAGGTCAGTAATTTGCACCAGAGGTACACTTCAACTGTGAGAGACAGAATGTGAAAAAAGAATCCATGAATTCACATGGTAGGATTTTTAAAGAATTTATTCGTAAATCAGGGTGGAAAATAAGTATTTGGTCAATAACAAAAATACAACTCAATACTTTGTAACATAACCTTTGTTGGCAATAACAGAGGTCAAACGTTTACTATAGGTCTTTACCGGGTTTGCACACACAGTAGCTGGTATTTTGGCCCATTCCTCCATGCAGATCTTCTCAAGAGCAGTGATGTTTTGGGGCTGTCGCCGAGCAACACGGACTTTCAACTCCCGCCACAGATTTTCTATGGGGTTGAGGTCTGGAGACTGGCTAGGCCACTCCAGGACTTTCAAATGCTTCTTACGGAGCCACTCCTTTGTTGCCCGGGCGGTGTGTTTTGGATCATTGTCATGTTGGAAGACCCAGCCTTGTTTCATCTTCAAAGTTCTCACTGATGGAAGGAGGTTTTGGCTCAAAATCTCACGATACTTGGCCCCATTCATTCTGTCCTTAACACGGATCAGTCGTCCTGTCCCCTTGGCAAAAAAACAGCCCCATAGCATGATGTTTCCACCCCCATGCTTCACAGTAGGTATGGTGTTCTTGGGATGCAACTCAGTATTCTTCTTCCTCCAAACACGACGAGTTGAGTTTATACCAAAAAGTTCTACTTTGGTTTCATCTGACCACATGACATTCTCCCAATCCTCTGCTGTATCATCCATGTGCTCTCTGGCAAACTTCAGACGGGCCTGGACATGCACTGGCTTCAGCAGCGGAACACGTCTGGCACTGCGGGATTTGATTCCCTGCCGTTGTAGTGTGTTACTGATGGTGACCTTTGTTACTTTGGTCCCAGCTCTCTGCAGGTCATTCACCAGGTCCCCCCGTGTGGTTCTGGGATCTTTGCTCACCGTTCTCATGATCATTTTGACCCCACGGGATGAGATCTTGCGTGGAGCCCCAGATCGAGGGAGATTATCAGTAGTCTTGTATGTCTTCCATTTTCTGATGATTGCTCCCACAGTTGATTTTTTCACACCAAGCTGCTTGCCTATTGTAGATTCACTCTTCCCAGTCTGGTGCAGGTCTACAATTCTTTTCCTGGTGTCCTTCGAAAGCTCTTTGGTCTTGGCCATGGCGGCGTTTGGAGTCTGACTGGTTAAGGCTGTGGACAGGTGTCTTTTATACAGATGATGAGGTCAAACAGGTGCCATTCATACAGGTAACGAGTGGGGAACAGAAAAGCTTCTTACAGAAGACGTTACAGGTCTGTGAGAGCCAGGGATTTTCCTTGTTTGAGGTGACCAAATACTTATTTTCCACCCTGATTTACGAATAAATTCTTTAAAAATCCTACCATGTGAATTCATGGATTTTTTTTTCACATTCTGTCTCTCACAGTTGAAGTGTACCTCTGGTGCAAATTACTGACCTCTGTCATCATTTTAAGTGGGGGAACTTGCACAATCGGTGGCTGACTAAATACTTTTTTGCCCCACTGTACATAACGTAAACATACATATATAAACACATAAGATTAACATAAAAACAAAATAACCCTTAAGCAGAATACTAATGGGAATAAACAGGAACTGAAACAAAGAAATAAAGACTTTTTAGACTCGAGATACTAAAAAACATAATTATTAAAAAAGCAGCAGACAAACTAAGAACCAAATAGAACATAAAATTACAAACACAAATTCAAAGTCAAAGAAAACTCAAATTTTTGGATCCATGACCTACGACCATGACAGTTTACAGTTTGTTTTAATGAGAGTAGGTTCTGAAGGTTTGTGATCTAACACGCTGCATTTGTAGTTATATGGATATTATGTACAATTTGACCCTCTATACAGATCCATCCAAGTAAGGCTATCATACCTCCTGTAGCCAGATTCATTCTATTCTTTGCTAACAGCAATTAGCTTCTATAATTAAATAAGATTGTTAAATATTTATTTTTTACATAATAACTGCAATTGTATAATGCCTGATTATCACAGCAAGTGCCCGTTCTCACTTAGTCATACATATACTCATATATGTGTGTGTGTGTAGAGAGAGAGAGAGAGAGAGAGAGAGAGAGAGAGAGAGAGAGAGAGAGAGATTAGCTTTTGGAAATAAAATAACCCCCTTTGAATCTCAGAATTAGCTAAACTTTGGGGGTCTTTTTTGGTTTGTTTGTTTTTCTTTCTTACAAAATAACTTATATTTAAGTTTATTTAAAATGTCATCCAAACTTTTACTTTAATGCCTTGAATTTTAAACATTCGTACCTTCTTTTTGTTTAAAACTTTTCAGAACTTTTATTCAAAACAATTTTTTTTATGTGACTAACTTTGAGAATCAATATCAGAACTCTACCAGTTTAATGTCTGATGGAGAATAACTGAAATAAACATTGGGTGCTTGGATATTTAGTCTGTTTTTTTTTAGATAATTCACTGGAGGCAACTTTAAAAAGTGCATTTTGGGAAAATTTTCAGGGTTCATATCAGAATGTAGGATAGATGCCCTTTTTTACGCCTTCTATCATGTACATATTGATACCATGCTCTCGGTGATACCAGGCTCATCTTCTTCATATGTTAAAATGTTCATATATGAAGGCAAAAGTCTGCATGCTTAATTGTCTCAGATTTGTCTGATTTTATACCCTTTTGGGTCTTCTATGTCTGTTTGCACATAGAGCATAATGCCTTAGATTGTGTGCAGTGTATTTAGGAAAGGTGAAGCTCCAAACTGTGGACTGATTTGATCCCTATGAAAAACAGAAATTCCTTTCAGCTGCACACTTCCTCTGAGTAAGGTTAGTTGAAAAGGTTGGTTGAAAAGGCTGCCTAATGCCAACTTTAAATGTTTTAAATCAAGCATCATAAAAACCAAACTGTCAACATCTTACATAATCATTATAGGAAAAGGCACTATTTTCACCTGCAGATAGTCATATGAGATGGTGTTGTTATTTTACTACATTGGAGATAGATGGAGATAGAAATAAAATGTACGATTTCTGTAGAAGCCTGTGAGACACTTCATTGCTGTGTTTCTTCACTACAAAGTCTGTTCTTTCACGGTGAAAGGGACACCTTCTGTGCATCAATAAGCTACACTAAAATACGGCAGCGTGAGAATTGTGAAGGGAAATCTGATTACTGGCCACCTGCCGTTTTCCACATAATCTGGTTCTTTTCTGTGGATAAAGGAGTGAATACCTTTGTTAACAATTTCAGTTCACAGGGCACCAGTGAAAGGTAGAGCCATCCTTACATGAAAGCTTTGTATTAAAACTGACATAAACCCAATGGTACGAAGCTCAAGTGGGTCCCTCCCACTGACTGCTGAGGCTGGTTAGTCATGCATGCTAGGGGAATGGAACAGAATGCAATCACCTTCTTTTTTTATGAAGCTGTCAAGCCAATCACAAGCCTATGCTGGCCACAGCAGCTGAGGCTGTATGGAGAGGCACTAAGGCAGCTCTTGAGCCCTGAAGGTCTGATCACTTTGCCTATAAATTTAGCATGCATGATATTATGCATATGGGAAGAACCTGCTCTGGGAGATGTGTGTGTGTGTGCATAATGTACTCTGTTGTAAAAAAGCATGCCTACGTAGTCGAGTGAACCAAATTGTAAAGACTGTCTTTGTGGTTTAAACACAAATGTGATGCCAGAGTACTATATAAAAAAATCTCTATAGAAAATGTACTGTATTATCAAAGGTATCATCAGTCTAGTTACTGAAAATGACCTAGGGATTGGCTCTCACAGGAAAACACAAAAATTGTACATTTTACTGAAATCATTGGACAAAGACTGGAGGAGGGTTATGTTAGACTGGAAACATGAGAGGGAGGGCATGATAACGTATATGAGAGGACATTACTAACCTGTATGCAGAAGCACAGCCATCAGTAATAAAGACCTCATGGCTCAACGTACCAGAGATCAGATAATGAAGCTATAATGAGATATTACGAGAAAAGTACTGAACTGAACATACATTACGATTAGATTCAGTGTTGTTAATATGCCTTGGGATTCTCTGGGTTTAACCTGTTATAGAAAAACAATGAGGAGGGCTGCATGTAATAATACACAGTAGATATTCAAAAGACATTTTAATGACGTGTGCATGAAAGTGCAGCTAGCTTCTAACATCCATTATTAGCCCTGAGAAAATTTTTCTGTGTTTTCTGCCATCTCGATGTTTTGAAGCTGTTTGTGATGAGAAGGTGCAGGTCGGTGAAATTAACACAACAAATTTTCAATTGCAAGTCATTAGCCACTTAGCATGCAGTGGATAATCCTCATTTCTGAAGCAAAGTATGACCGAGATTTTTTTTAAAAAAAATAAAAAATTTATTCAACATGACACCAAATGACTGACTGAAGTCTGCAGGAAAGTGTTAACAGAGGTCAAATCAGAGAGCTGTTTTCCCATAGACTTCTATGTGACTGCAAACCCACAGGTATCGCCTCCTGGTGGCCCTCAGATATACTGCAAGTCTGAAGCCCTTCCACATTAACTGCACTTTTCACATCCAGAAGTTATACCCATCTTTCATACTGTCCATGACTTTGAGGAAAATAACTAAACTAACTTCTAAACTATAAGTCTTGATTCTTTTATCGAGACTTTTCTAACAAATTCTCATGTACGGTTGTTTTTCATGGCAAAGAAAAGAAATCAGCACCGTTTTGTTTCTTTGGTTATTTACGGCTACGGTTATTTAAATGCATGAACCACAATTGATGTCAAAAACATGAGAGACACCAGTTCATTATTTCATTTATCCTGGTAATGTCAAAAAAAGATGCTCGGCTGGTTTTGAATGTGGAGATTGTAACAAATTGACTATTTTATTTTGAAGACAAAAAATAAATGCATTCATGTGCTTTATTGTAATGGATACAGCTGTAATTAGTCATTAAGCAAGACTGGAGCTGTTGTTATATGACATGCCTTTATGCTTTTAGTCAGTGCAAAAAGTCAGTGTGTGTTTCTATAGATGCATGCGGATGACAATACCAAGGCTCTTTCAAACAGAGCACTGGCTGATCTGAATATCAAAGCATGGTGCTTTTCAAATGTATGCAGTGCGTGTTTTTTCCCAGTGTAGCTCTGACCCTGCAGTAGAAGCCTTCTGTTAGGATTCACAACCTCATCGCAGAATTCAAGCTGATGCTGCCCATGGGGACCGATATCAAAGACTTTAGTTTCTATTACCAGATTTTATGTTTGTGCCGTCTTTCTTACCCTCTGAGCTCAGGATTAGCATTTGACTGAAGAAAATAGCCTGACAGTCTGTCACAACTTGCTCTGAAACAACAAATATTTTCCAAATGCAAAGGTTATAATTGTGTAATTACTAGTCTTTTACATGCTGTTTGATGTCAGCATATTCCCTTGATGGGAGCTGAGCAACCAGCTGAGGATTGGACACAATCCACAAAAGAGATCTAGTTGTAACTTCTTGCAACAAAAAAAAGAAAGAAAAAAAGTTTCACAATTATGAGCAGTGTGCACTCAGAGTATATATCAGATACTTTTATGAACTACGTGCCATGTCCAGTATTTATACACCATTTTAAGTGTTTCAACAATTTTAATTGTATATTAAACTAATTTTTTCATATGATGTTCAGTATACTGTAATAGTACTTACCCTGTAGAATATCATTCATATTTAGCATGATGGTTAACCACATTAAGAGGAAGTTAAAGAATAAAGTACACAAATAATCTGTATTCTGTAGCTGTATATATATATATATATATATATATATATATATATATATATATATATATATATATATATATATATATATATATATATGCATGTTTTTTAATGTACCTGTATTCACAGAATATATATATATTATTCCATAGAGCCTGGCCCAATACCAGAGATATATTTTGTAGATATTGCCATCAGAAGCTGCATTTCCAGGAGTTTTATATACAAGTAGTCATCAAAATATCTCATCTTAAATATTTTTATCAGTGGCATGTAGAAGTTAAGTCCCTTTCAGTGAAAGCCATTGCTTGTATTTTGAATTTAAATGCACAGCACACTTCAGACGGTGACTAAAATTTGAAGGAATGATTAGTCTCTGTCCCCAGAGTTGCACAATATTACGATGCAAGTCTGTTCGTCTCTTACTCATCCAAAACTATTTGGCCTTAGTCAGCATGTGACTACCTTCCCTCTGTGGCTCTCCCTGTTATTCTCCTGATAACAGTTTGCAAAACTCGTCACTTGGAGCTCTGCTGGCACACATTTACAGCTAAGCTATTTTTTAACATCCAGGACTTCATTTTCATTGGAATTTATCTTGTTTTGTTGTTTTGTTTATTCCTCAAATAACACAATATTATTATTTTCTTTTTTGATTACATAAAAAATAGTTACATATGTTCACTTGCACAGTAAATTTTGACTGTAATTAGTTAAGTGTACTTTGCTAGGAAGAACATGTGTTTTTTAGTAGTTTTTGTTAAATTATTGTTAATTGAACAGTGAAAAATACCAGTTTACTTCACCAGGACGACAAAGTAATGGACTAAACTCTACCTACAGTAGTCTTCCAATAGGAAGGTGAGCATGGCAGAAGCCCACTTCAAGTCTTATGTTTGTTTTATGATACCGTGGTTGTGTCCATTTGCATAGGTATTCATAGCCTATAGAGACTGGTTTTCAAACTATGCAACAGTACCTAGGTCAAATGCTGACTGGGCGACAAGTTGCTCTCCAGTCTCCCACTGGACTGCTAACAGAAAACCATGTTGAGGCCATAAACTATTCCATGCATTCTCATGGAAGAACATTGGCCCACTTTCTGTGTGGGATCCTGATTAAAGACAAAGTTATGGTTCGGCGGTGCTGGGGAGTTGGCTGTCTGTTGAGAGTCAGAGTATTTGACCTTAATATTTGAATCTTGAATATCATAGAATATCTGAGGTTGTCTCTTCATTATGATAAACAGCTTCTAGACCTGGACAAAGTTATAGTCTCGTAAAATTTGGAAAAGATAAGTTGTAGTCATTATGTTCTTTATTTGACCACAGTACAACAAGCTATAAGAATCTAAAACCTAAGTCACTAAGTCACTAAGTCAAGAGTGCATCTGGCTTAAAGGAGCAAGTACGCATATATGCTTTATATTTTGTTACTTAAACTTGAGTAAATTACACAAAAAAATCCATTGCTAGTGCATCATACATTTCTTATTCCAGTTTACTTATTTTTTTCATGCATTGCATTTACAAATTATAGTTTACAGTGTGCAGTCCTGCCCAAAACCTGTCCCCGTGGCACATTTTGTGACTTCAGTGTTTATTTAGTTCAGATTTTTTTTTTTTTTTTTACATATTTGTATGATCTAAGCATTTCACAAGTTTCAAATACTTTCATTGCCAAATAAATCCAAGTATATTTATACATTCTGGGCATGACTGTAAATGTTATGATACAACAGATCATCGGCTATTACAGAAAAGGCATATGTGGAGATTTTCATGTTTTTTTTCTTAATGTATTTTTAATTAACTTTCTTTTTTTAAAAAAAGGCTTAATTTTCTCTGACTGACACCACCTGTTTTTCATCTTGAGCCCCACTGTTTTCTCATTATATTTACATTTATAATATCTGATGATTTAGCAGCTTATCTTCATCATCTGCCTCTGGAGCCCTTCCACTTTGACACTGGTACACAGATGCATTTGGTGCATTATTTGATCGTCACAAACCAGTGAATCCCTCTTTTTTTTATTGTAGTGTGTGTATGAAATTTGATTCACCCTGGGAGAGGCAGTAGAACACATGCTATCCATCATCTTAGCGGATCTCAATGAAACACAAAGTTGTCACAATCGTTTTTCTACATTATGCTTGTACTGTTTGACTTTATATATACATATTAATGTTTTTGCTTCTACAGAGATTCACTGAACACTCATGCATGTATATGAGCTGTACTTAAAGGTTATTTTAGAAAGAAAAAAAGCTAATAGGGTCATTTTAAACTTGCATTTATATCTCACATGTAAGAAGGTTTCCTGTATTACTTGTCACTGAAAAATGACAAGAATAGTCTTGCTGATCAAATACAGTTCCATCAAATGCCATAAGTACCTTTAAATGTCTGCAGAATTCACAGGTCTGACCATTAAAATTGTTTAGCATCTGTGTAAGTGATAAGGTAGAACCCCTTTCACTGGCATTATTAGCTCACTGATTTTGACATTTTTACTGTATCTTCCAGTGAGCTGCAAAACTGAACTTTCGAATTTTGACAGTGTCTCATTAACTACTCTGCAAGCTGGGTTGGACATGTCAGCACTTTGATTACCAGGCTTCTCACGCACATCATTTACCCCTCATATTTTAGTCTGAATTACCTGGCTGATGGGACTAATGAAATGTGGCCTATGGAAGAGGTAGGAGAAAAAGAAATTCCATGGTTGGAATAACAACTGACGTCTTTTCATTTCTAGATTCCATTAACAACGACCTCCACCCAGTTTGAGGTTAGTGGGAGAAGGAAGTGTGGGGCAAGAAGAGAGAACACTGTTTCACTTCTCTCTGTCCAATAAATGAATCTTTACATATTGCCAACACATTTGCTGAGTTTCTAGCTAAAGGTGAATGTCTCACGTTCATAACTGCCCCTCTGGCCATTACACAGAAAAAACCACCCAATGCAAGAACCAGCGCGAACATTTCAAACCAACTGTCTAGATTGTTACAATTTAAAGAAATGGATTATCTAAAATTAATTACTGGCTTTTTTTAATAATCAGTAATAAAGTAAAATTCACACTCTTCAGACACTTCATTAGATACACCTTGCAGCTTAATTCTTCATGTATTAGATTCAAAAAGAGCTGAAAACATCCTCTGAGATTTTGGTACATACTGATGTGACAACACCAAGATTTTTCAGCTGCACATCCATGATGTGAATCTCCTGTTCTACCACACCCCAAAGGTGCTCTATTGCATTGAGATTTGGTGACTGTGGAGGTGATTTGAGTACAGTGAACTCACTGACATGTTCAAATGAGTTTGAGTTTATTCAAGCTTTGTGGCAAGGTGTGTTTTCTTGTTGTGAGCAGTCAGAAGAAGAATGATGGGTACACTGTGTTCATAAAGGGATCGACATGTTCAGTGACAGTGCTCAGCTAGGCCGTTACATTTAACGTGGCACAATTGATATACTAAGGGGCAAAAAGTGTTTCAAGAAAATGTCACATTTAGACCTCTACACCTTTATACCACCAGCACCAGCCAGAATAGTTGGTACAAGGCAAGATAGATTCATCTTACTCGTTTTCTCTAGATTTTCGCCCTAACCGCTGTAGCTCAGCAGGGTGATCCATATGCTAAGAGCGAGTATAGGAGCCTCATTTTGAGTCTACCCCAGACCATTTCCTGCATGTCACTCCCCTCTCTTTCTCCCTGCATTCCTGTCTTCTCTCTGTACCATCCTATTAAATGAAATCAAGAGTGATCAGTGTAGGGAACGTTTTTCCAATCTTCTAATTGTCCAATTATAGTGAACCTGTGCAAATGATAGTCTCAGTTTCTTGTTGTTCACCTACAAGTGTGGCACCTGTGGTCTTGTGCTGCTGGAGCCCATCTTCTTCAAGGTTCAATGTGTTGCACACTGAGGTATGCTTTTCTGCATTCCTTGGTTGTAACAAATTATTATTTGAGTTACTGTTAAACTCATATCAGCTCACAGCAGTCTAGCTATTCACCTCTGACCTCTGACATCGTCAAAGCATTTGCATTCAGGGAACTGCCGCTCACAGGATATTTTTACCTTTTTGAACCACTCTCTGTAAACCCTAGAGATGGTTGTGTGGGAAAATCCCAGTACATGTGGAACACTTGTATCAGCCCATGTGGCACCAACAACCATGTCACATTCAAAACCTTTCAGTTCGCCTTTCTTCCATTCTGATGCCCAGTTTGAACTCCGTCAGGTCATCTTGACCATGTGTAGACCATGCTGTCAGTAAAGAGCAGTTGTACAGATGTAACTAACAAAGTGGCCAGTGAGTACGTTTTCTTTCTTTCTTTCTGTCTTTCTTTCTGTCTTTCTTTCTTTCTTTCTTTGGTCCACTGTGTTGGAACTTTTTCCTTTTTCTGTGCTCCCATCTCTTTTAATCATCTCACTGAACTTCCTAACAGTTTTGCTGTTTTTGTTTTTCTCTACTTTTCCCCTCATACACAAAGATAAATAAATATTTCCAATATATCTACAGCTCACTGTTCTTTAATTTCATTTAAAACAATTCATCCACCCGTCTCAAATCTAAGCCGAGCTGCACTTCACTTTCTTGACAGCTGTGAGCTTGATTCGTACCGGCAGCCATGTCATTGATTCCTTGGCAGAGGCAGAGCTATGGCATCAATCTAGCCTGCAATATCATCACCTGAAACAAGACACCTCAGCTTTTATGATTTTCATATCCACCTCCATAAGTCTGCATTCTCACACTTTGACACACACACACACAGACTTCCGTTTGCATGTCATTCAAAGAAGTCTGAATTGAAAGGCATGTGACGAAGATGGGTGCTTTCACACGTGAATTATTGATAAGATGTTCAGTTGAACATTTTAGCTCTGGGTTATATTATCCCATGGATGACAGTTCCAAGGGTAAATTTAGAGTAGGAGCTGTACCAGGAATATATTTCACTTCTTTATCTACATTACTTTAGACCTTTGGCAGTGGTCCTGTAGGTTTAAGGTGCATGAGTAATGAGTGTTAAAAGGAAAACTGTATTCTATGTGAACTATGAAGTTGTGAAAATAGTTACGGCATAAACCTTTGTCAAGCCATTCTCACATTTTCTCCATCAAGGTGATCCAATTTCCTCCCACATTCTCATACTCATTCCTTTTGCTCCCCCTTTTTTAGTACTGTGGACTACATGGTAGATTGGTACCTCCCCAAGGTGTTTCTAGTCTCTTACTCATTGAAAGGACAGATTGATGTACACTATCATCTTGTATAGTCAAGAACTGATTCTTCTTGCAGGTGAAGCAATCTATAGCAGTGCATAGTGTGTGTGCATGTGGAATGAAGAAGAAGCGTACTAGTTCTGATCCTAAGAATGAGGGTGATGCAGAGCTATAGTATATAAGAGGGATAAAGCTTTCAGCCATACCATGATTATATGGGAAAGAGATGAAGTTGGGTTAAGGAGAAATGAGACAATCAGCAAGCAGCAGTTTGGCTTCATGCTGAGAAAGTGCAACATTTGCTTTGAGAATGTCGATGGAGAAGTTTAAAGAAGCTCAGAATTAGATTCACTGTTTCTTTGTGAATCTACAGAAAAAAATATCTGAGAGTGTCAAGAAAGGAACTGTGGTAGCGCATAAGTCAGGAGTGGTGGAAAAGTAAATGGTAAATGGCCTGTATTTGTATAGCGCTTTACTTAGTCCCTAAGGACCCCAAAGCGCTTTACACTACATTCAGTCATTCACCCATTTACACACACATTCATACACTGGTGATGGCAGGCTACATTGTAGCCACAGCTGCCCTGGGGCGCACTGACAGAGGCGAGGCTGTCGGACACTGGCGCCACCGGGCCCTCTGACCACCACCAGTAGGCAACGGGTGAAGTGTCTTGCCAAGGACACAAAGACAGAGACTGTTGGAGCCGGGGCTCGAACCGGCAACCTTCCGATTACAAGACGAACTGCCAACTCTTGAGCCACGATCGCCCCCCAGTATGCAAAAATGGTGCAATATGTGTTCGAAGACAGGGAGACAGTGATGGTTTGTGCAGTTTTAGTGACTAATGGGTCTAAGGTAGAGGTAAGATTAAGTCATGGATTAACTCTGAGCTCCCTCTTCTTTGCTATAGTGATTTACAGGTTGGCAGATATTAGCTGTGTCCAATTTCAGAGCCTGCAACCTCCTGAGACCGCATTTGTAGGCCGATTACGTCACAGTGACGCGACGAACGCTGTCCAAATTTGTTGACTGCTTCAAATGCGGCCTCTTTTTCTCCACATTTGAAAGATGGGTTGGTGTATCCTTCATGGCCCAGCATATCCCAGAATTCATGGTTTTGCCCAGCCAATTTCAGTTTCCAACAATGGCGGTAGCTACTTAGTTTTAATATCACTCTTATTACTCTTTCTGGGTCACAAAATAAATAAGATTTAAGATATTTTGAGGCTAGAACATAGCTGTGTAAACTTTATCTGCTCAGTTTATCAAGATGTCACATATTTCCAAAAGTGCTCAGATGCTTTCGGAGATGTCTGTTACCCCCCAGCTTGCAAGAACACCGAACTTCGGGCACATCATTTTCAACTCCCCCCCCCGCGGTCCTTCACTACTCACGTTAAACATGATATATAAGTCACTTAGATAAGTTAAAAATGTTATTGTTTGGCTTTTTTCACTGTTTTATTTGTTTGTCAGTAAATCAGTTTGGCTGAGATTATAGCTGAATAAACGTCAAACGGAAAACTGATTAAACAGATGTTTGAGATGGTCTAGTATTTATGCCAGTGTCCTGGCGTAAATTCAAGGATACCTGTTATATTTTAGATAGCAATGAGAAGATGACTGAGTTTATTAAACACCAATGAGACAGCTGATGACGCAAATCTGAAGGCTAGCCCGTCTAATTTCACTGACGCTCACTTCCGGCCTAACTGGCCTTCGGAGGACCTGGCCTTAGCGGTCTACGTGGGTCCTCCGAAGTCCGGTCAGAAAGATGCAGCCTCTGAATTTTAACACAGCTAAGGTCAGGTAGCAGGTAGAAGTGAACCTTTAGAGGTGGAGGTATGGACTGGAAAGAAGAAGAATGACAATGAGTAGAAGCAAGACAGAAGACTTTGAAGCTCTAGAGCAGGGAAAGAGTTACTTTTATTCCCTGGTTGGAAAACAAGCCCTGACCAACGCAACAGATACAAAAAATGAGCGAAGGGACTGCTTGAACTTGAAAAATACAGCCTCTGTTAAGAGCATATTATATACATTGTGTACCGTTAATCACAAAACCTTTAAAATTGATATTTTTCACCGAGGCAAATCTACAATCTCATAAAATCGTTCCGTCCTTGAATATATGCACTAACTCATCTATGTCCAAATATAAATCAACAAAGTGGCAGTGGTCCTACACCTCAAATGACTTTACTGCACAACAGATTGAATAGAGATACATATTGGCTCTTAATGTTACTCGACACGTGGAAAGTATTTTGATTCTCAGAGACCTTACTTTAAGGTCACTAAGTGTAATAATTGGTAAAAACAGATATAGCAAGAACACTACGTGTGGAATTAAATGTCATCTCCAGCACGAGAAAATTGTGTGGATTTGTCCAAGTGGTGCTCGTTCTTTGTAACATGCTAATGCTGGTAAGAGGAGATGCCTGTGTCCATGGAAATGGAAGTGATCAAGTGTTTTTCGAGCAGTTTTGAAAGGGAACCAACACTGAACTAGAGGGAGGGACACAAGATGAAATGAAGGGCTGAATTGTGTGTTCACACCATTTCCCTCTAAAATGATACATTATCGCTTTCTTAATTAGCAGATACACTTGTAAAATGACCTCTGAATCCTCCTCCTGTCAGTACCTCCCACTGCCTAGTGACACGGATCTATATGCAGAGAAGAGACGAGAACAACAAAGAGAAGGAGAGGATTAAATGTGTTAAGGGCAATGAGAGAGGGCAGGGTATATTGGTTTAAAAGGAGAGGAGGTGAGAACAAGTGATAAAGCGCAGGAGACTGGGAACGAAAGAACACAGTAAACCCAATAAGATCAGCATAGGTGGTGAATCTAACAGTCCAATTATGTGTAGCACTTGGTGACAGGATGCATGAGTGTACTGTTGCTTTGTTCAACAGAGATAAGGTCAAGAGACAAGCAGATGATGCAGAACAATGAGACTTTTGAGGAAAGACAATGAGGAAGGATGCTTATTCTGTGTGTGTGTGTTTCTAACATATGTGTGGTTGCTAACAATCCATAGCACTGATATTGTATACAGAGAGAGACAGGTTTTTGGAAATGAAGGTAAATAATGAGTCTAACAAAGAACATGAGGATCTGTGATGAATTTTCACCACAGCAGTGGTTTAGCATGCTGTCCCATAAATTTACAGAATGACACAGTGGAGATCAGTGTGTGATAAATGGAGATTTGGTAGCATAGATCCAGAAGCAGATTATTTATTGATTAAATATCAGAGGGCAAGGGCGAGGCAGTAGGTGTCTTTAAACTCACCCCAAACACAAGAATGGCAGAACTGCTCCCGCAGCCAGTTAATTAGATGTCTGCCTCCTTTTCATGAGATCGGTGCTTCTGAAACACCTACAATAAACTATTTGTGTATCGCTCATCCCTTATTTAATTTCAAGCCACTCAATCAATTGTTCTACATTTTCAACAGTTGATCTGAGCAAGGGTTTTCTTTTTCAACTGAATTATTTTCAGTTAGATGCATTGCCATTATTGAATATATCAATCACAGATGAGTCAGCTGTAACATAATAAAATATCTGGATGAAGCAATGCCTTGCAATCCATTAGTGGAGTCACATAAAGCTTCAATCGAGTTTGTCTGTGTGGTGTCGCAGTCTGACCAGATATTCAACAACTGACACCTGGGTGTTAAAATCATTTCTGGACTTCCTGCATGACTAACTATAGAGTGAATTTAAAAAATTACCATGTGGATCTGCTGAAGCCTCATCAATTACTCCCGCTAATAAATTGATTTTGTTGTGCTTGCAGCCCATCCTTTCATGTCTTCAAAGCAGATAATAACCTTTCTGGCTAGGAGGGCTTCCATCACTGCATCCATAATGACTGAACCCTTTCAGTCTTAATATACACATATTAAGACTGAATATGTGTATATTAAGCAAACTACACTATTGTGTAGTTTGCATTATACCCTATGATGAAGGATGTATGTGAAACACACTCCGCCATCAAATTACTGTCCACAGCATTAATGAAGGATGACGATTTGCAACACCCCCTGTTGTGAACATGGAGTTTCAACACCATCTGCTATTTGTTCTATTCCCTGTTGCCATGCCTGTGCTCCTTTGAAGGGGTCCTTTTAAAGGCATTCAAATATAATGCTAAATAGCTGTCGCTGCTGGCATTCTGATGCAACTAGAATATAAATGTTGCAGTGCGGAGGAAAAAAGGAAATCACAAAGGATAGGTTGCAGCAAGGCCAGGTCTTTACAAGGTGCATCGTTTGGGCTCAGAGAACTTTTTTTCGAAAGAAGAACCCAACAACATGCGGTTCCAATATGCAATACAAAACTCAGATCATACAGTGATGTGCTGCATAGAATATAAACTTTACAGTTAGTCAATGAAATCAAAGCGGCACAACTTCTTTCAAGTCTTTAAGTTTAAAGGCTTTACATGTCATGACATAATAAATCAAATAATCTTACAACCAGGTTGTAAAGTTTGGAAAGATGAGCAAAGAAAAATTCAAAAGCAGTGTCTGAAAATTTAAGTACACCCCATGATTGAGTAGTTTGTAGAACCACCTTCAGCAGCAATAAGTTGGAGTAATTGTTTTCTGAATGAATGAATGAATGTGCCACTCTCTGAAAGTGCTGCCACAGCATTTCAACTGGGTTGAGTTGTGGACTTTAGATTGGTCATTAAAACAACTTGATGCTTTTTTTTTAGCCATTTACTGCTGAATTTGGGATAATTTTCTGTTGTATATTCCAACTTTGTCTAAGCTTTAGCTGTCAGACAGATGGCCTCAAATTATAATAATTTGGTATACAGAGTGGTTCATGGTTGACTTAATGACTGACTTAATGAGGTGTTCGTGTTGATATGCTGTGGTTGGTTTTCACCAAATGTGATGCTGTTTATTATGGCCGAACGTCTCCATTTGGGTCTCGTCTGTGCAGAGGACACTGTTCCAGAAGTCTTGTAGTTTGTTCAGACGCAACTTTTGCAAACCTAGTTTAAATTTATTGTGATGTCCACTCCTGGGAAGATTGGCAACTGTCTTCAGTATTTTTCACTTTTGAATAATCTTGTTCACTGTAGAAGGATGGTCTTCATATTGTTTAGAAATTGTTTTTGCACTGTTATTACTATTGGAAAGGTGTGGAAGGATGATCATGAGCTCGTTCTGAAGTCACGCTGACATTGATCTTTGACTCATAGTGACAAAAGACTAACCAGTTCATCTTAAAGGCCAAGACACTTGGAGAGCTTTCCTCAATGTATTAAAGTTATGAATAGAAAAAAAAACATGAATGTTATACCGTAACAGGAAATGGTTAGGATTACTGAAACCATGGAACTTTTATTTTAGCTTTTGATTTTAGCTTTTTAGTAAGTATAATATATTTGTTAAATACATCTACCATTTCATCACCTCGTCAAACGACGCACTATTATGCATTCTTAAATGACCTATGACTCTGGCATTAAATTAACATTGTGATTCATGCACAATATGGTGTATAAGGAAAACAAAGCTTGATAGAGGACTAGGCCAACCGTGATATTTGTAATTGGGACTAGCTGTCATTGTCACGATGATTTATGGCATTATTAGCGAACAATTAAGTGACATATTGGGGTGGTCTTCTTTGTGTACATTGGGTTATGTTTGAAAGTTGTTTTTGTTTATTCTTTGCTCCTTGGGAAAGACATGGAGAATTAGAGTTAAAGACACTGTAGACATAGGCAGGCCACAAACGAAAAAAAAGAAACACTTTTTAAAATTTCTTATTTTCTTGTTATTTTTGCCTAATAGTCTATAATGTTTCAGTCACACTAGAGTAAAAATAGGAAAAACCAGTAGTTGCCCAATGTTTGCACTGAATTTGTCAAAGACTGATTGCTGAAAGTAGCTGTGGTAAACATTTACAATTGCAAGGCGATTGGACAGGTCGCCTGGTGGAAGGAAGCCTCTCTCCAAATATCTCAATGGTCAGTGGTTGTAGATGGTAACTTTATTGTCCCCAGTGGGAAATTGATTTGCAGTCTGTCCATACAGAGACACAAAAACAACCAAACACAATATACACACAAAAACAAAAAACAAAAAAACCACAAAAACACTAAAAGTTTTGTAAATAATAGCAGTCAATTTTCTAAACGCAGACAGACTGTCAAAAATCAACCTTCGTCAGTCTGCACTAATGACTGCAACTTATCTATTATGCATTTCTTTGCAATTGGGGACTCAACTCAGCTGGTGTCCAGCTGGCTGTGTTCTGGTTCAATATAATAAAGTTGCCGAGCATCTGTGTTGACACCGTGTTCACACTCTGCAGTTCAAGCAGGATTGTGCAGCAAATATATCGTTTTTTTTGGACTTTGCTGGCTGGCCTGGCTGGACTTTGAATTTAAGCATTTAATGTGAATTTTTGTGTATGTAGACTGTATGTATTTGCCATTGATAGCAGTCTGATTCCATCTTATTGCTGATTTATCACCATCTTAATGCTTTAAAGACAGCAACTGACTGCCAGTGCCTCGTTCCCATCGTTGAAGCAACCATTTCCAAGGCGCACAGTTACAATAATTTTGGTCATGCTGTGACTTATAACCACTGTTTTTCCTAGTGTGACTGCAGCATAATGTTAATGAAAGTTTACATTTTTGTTTAAATGTTGTGCTATTACCTCTGCACATTGTATATCCCCATAATGAGCATAGAATTGGGAAGCTTTCATGTAATCTCTTTGCTGTGGATAATTGCAATACTTGTTTAGCTTCCTTTTTAACAACTAGTACTTACTTTAAAACAACGAGAATTTAATCTCTAATTCTAATTTCTATTAACCATACTAAACTTAATATAATATTTTTTTATTTTTTTCTGTCAATAAGTTTTGGTGAGACAATGAGCACGTTGAAGTTAAATAGAAAAAGAAAAAACGATATGCCATCGGAATTTATTTGTCGCTCCCTTGAGACAACATAAAACGCTTCACTTCTTTGAACCTTAATAACGTAGGCTGGAGCTGGATACTTTCTTGATGGGGCTTTCTTAGACTTGACAGAAACAGCAGGAGATAATCAATAAGCTCTCCCACCAGCTCCACAAAGATGAAGGTGAAGTATACCACAGACCCAGCAGACTTAATTTTTCTCATGAGGTTCAGCAAGGGGACTCATTAGGCTAATGCACCTTTGTTAATTACTCCTGCTAGATGGAGTACATATCACCAAAAGTAATAAAAATGAATGAATGAATAAATAAATAAATAAACGTTGTAGTCCTTACTAATAGCCAGGTCAGCTCAGGTTTATAAACCGATCTATTCCAAAGGAACAAAATCAAATTGAGTCCCCGCAGCCACACGCATGCCTGGGGTTTCAAGGCAAATCAGTTTTCACACAGCGTTTTACTTTTAGTCGGGCTTTGTCTAATACTGTGTTGTTTCCAATTTTGGATGGAGGAAACTAATTAGTTCTAATTAGCACCCAACCCACAACTGATAACATTTGCTGTAAAGACAAAATGTGGATAAGATATAATTGGAAGATTAGCTGTTCTTCTGTAAAACAGGCCTTTTTGTTAATCCTTGTTTGTTTCTAGCCAGGATAATGAGTAAGGTTTCCGTCTGTGACAATGACAATCCTGCAGTTATGAACAGAGCTGAGCAACACTGAACATATGCAGCATATCACTAATGCAAAAAAAAGAAAAAAAAGAAATAGATTTGTCTTTTGCATATGGCATGGTATCACTTTACTTGTAGTGCTGAACCCTGGGCAGAAACAATATTAGCATTCACTGGCTTTCTCTTCACTGATTCTCACTCTTCGATACCCATCTGAAGAGTCCTTTTGCCAGACTGCTAGTTGAATGTCAGTTTTGGTGGAGAGATTAATCGGTGGTCACCCGCTGCGGGTTGTCAATTGAGTGCCTCGGGAAGAGTCATATCAACATAACAGGAACCTATTTTCAGACATACAGTATGTCATATTCTATCAAGACAACCTGCCCTTGTCTTTTGAAAAGGGATCTCTGCATCTTTGCTTGCGGCGTCTAAAGATTAGAGTTAGTGTCAAGCAAACTATGAAGCACAGTGGAAACCTAGCACCGCAGGCCACAGGGGGTGGATGAGGTGTGTTTGAAAGGGAAACTATCAATACAGAATAAGACACAGCAGGAGACAACAGCTACCCACTAGCTATCGGCTCATTACAGGAGAAATAAAAGAACTCTTCAGAATGCATTTGAGTTCCTCTCATCTCGAGGGACCACAGAGATAGACACACCTGCAAAAAAAAAAAAAAAAAAGCAGATTACAGCCACATTCGTTCCCTTTGTTTCAACAGTCTGGTAAAAAGTACCCTTGAAAATGTTTAAGATAAGACGCTCTTTTGAACGGCTTTAAGATGAATGCAGCAACATCTAAATGGCAATGAGGTAGACACTGTTTTTCTAAGAATCATTAAGCGCTCCAAAATATATTTCACTGAGCTTGCATTTGCTTCAGGAAATGCCCAAGGATGTGCCAGTGGCATATCATGTCTATTATATACAGAAAAACCTAGGTTAGCAAATTTTCCACTGAGCTCTATGTGTATGGCATCGTTTTACATAGTATATTTGCTCACCATTATTATGATGTCCCATTGTCAAATCTAACGCTGTGTAGGACTCATGCATGTGGTAAATGTTTCATATATAACATAGTCACACGTGAGTTAATGTAAAGCTTTTCTATTTAATAAACTTTTACTGTTAAATTATCAAAGGATTGCCTGCATGGTGTTAATAACCTTTCGTCATATCTACAGTCGCTTGAAGACATCTATATTTATATGGACTTTATGTGGACCTTCTATGTAATGCCTATGATTTAATTGTGTTAATTCTATGTTAATTAATTCAGAGGTCATGTTGAAATGAGTTAATTCACTGTTCACAAGATGAAAATTTGCTTTAATGATGCAAGCGGTGTGTCTCAGCCCATGCTTTTTGATGTGAAGATAAGGAAAGAAGTGTTGCTTCATTACATGTTATTGTTCTTTTATCCTCACACTGTATGTACTCAATAACAGCTTGATGGGTTTTATCTCACAATGAAAATGGTCTTGCTGATACGATGCAATGTTTAATTCCTACCTTGCTATTCAAAGACAACCTTGACATACATATTTTTTGTCATATTTTCCTCTATTTTTTGTTGAAAGAATGCAGAATAAAAAACACTTGAAAGCCACAAAGCTCACACGTCAGGCCTTGGACACATCAAACTGTGTTTATAACTTCCATGTATCCAGATTTGCAAGCTATGGCTGAGTGTTTCGTTTTTAGGAATGAGTCTTGTGAAGTCAGCACGTACCCCAAACATCTAAAAAGAGACATGTGGCCAGACATGAAAGACAAAAAATTGACGACGTGCTTTGAAAGCATGCTACATGAAAACATGCAACTTCATGAACACAGTCATTCTAATTCGCAATATACCAGGCATGGTTCAAATATGGCCAACAGCAAGTAGAGCCAATGAGTAAGCGAGCAGTCTGCTATCAAAAAACAAAAAATAGTGTAGCAGCAGATTTTTTTTCTAAAACAAAATGATGGTTTAGCTCAATGGGAGCAGTATGTCTGTGGAGGTTCTCAGTCATCCAGGTCATCGTAGTCAAAGGAGCTTGCAAAGAAAAGCATCTGGACTTCTTTAAGTTACTTGAAGACGTTTCACCTCTCATCCGAGAAGCTTCTTCAGTTCTAAGGTCAAATGGTGGAGAGTCCCAGATATAAACCTGGTGGGAGTATCCCCCCACAGAGGGACAAAAGGACCCCCTGATGATCCTCTAATCGACTGAGCCAAGGTGTGAAACTGGGTGTGGGTCCCAATCAGCCAGAGATGCGAATTCCTGAGGTCAGATGGCCCAGGATGTGAGTGGGCGTTAAGGCGTCTGGGAAGGGATCTCAAAACTGGATTATAGATGGCAGAGAGTTGGTGTCGTATACCACCGCCTCTGTTCAAAGATGGTCGCTCACAGTGGACATTGGCTTCTTTCACTCCTCTTTCAAACCATCTGTCCTCTCTGTTCAAAATGTGAACATTGGCATCCTCGAAAGAGCGTCCTTTATCCTTAAGATGCAGATGGACAGCTGAGTCTTGTCCTGTGGAGGTGGCTCTTCTATGTTGTGCCATGCGCTTGTGAAGTGGCTGTTTGGTCTCTCCAATGTAGAGGTCTGGGCATTCCTAGCTGCACTGTACAGCATACACCACATTGTTGTCTGTGTTTTGGCGTTTTGTCTTTTGAAAGACAAATCCAGTTTTGAGATCCCTTCCTAGATGCCTTAACGCCCACTCACATCCTGGGCCATCTGACCTCAGGAATTCGCATCTCTGGCTGATTGGGACCCACACCCAGTTTCACACCTTGGCTCAGGCGATTAGAGGATCATCGGGGGTCCTTTTGTCCCTCTGTGGGGGGATACTCCCACTAGGTTTATATCTGGGACGCTCAACCATTTGACCTTAGAACTGAAGAAGCTTCTCGGATGAGAGGTGAAACGTCTTCAAGTAACTTAAAGAAGTCCAGACGCTTTTCTTTGCAAGCTCCTTTGACTCAATGGGAGCAGCTATATTTAATATAAGGCTGCCACATTAGAAACTATTTCTAAACTATTAAACTTGAAATCTGTCTCTGTGTGATTAACAGAAGAACACAAATCTTTATTTTATTGTCAGCTCCACCTCAATCTCCACATTAATGAAAATACTGCTATTCTAACAGGTGGGAAAAGTAGCTTTTTTTCTCATTAAACCTCATTAAAAGTAGCTTTAATACATTAAGAAAAACCTTTATTTATGTCAAATGACATAATGCAGAATTCCTATAATTTTATAACATCCTAATCTTACCCAATATCATGGCAAACAGTCTACTGTGCCATGCCTCGTCTTTTCAAAGAAAGAAATAGACACGCATGCAGAGGTTGCATTACCAGCAGGGGGAGATAATAGATTTAAAGCTAAGAAGTCGGGAGGAACCAAGGAAGTACCTTCCAGGCTCATATATTAAGATATTTATTTACATGTAAATGTGTCCTTTAAAGTATTTTCTCATGATTATTTTCAAGTTGGCTTAAAACAAAATATCTCTGTCTGCTGGTACCACAGCTTACTACAACTTACTGCAACTGCATGTGCGTCCGTTTCATGCTTGTGAAAGGCACTCTTTGAAACTGACACAGTGGACTATTAAACAGTTGTACTTAAATAGCTTTATTGTTTAAAACAATAAAGAAGCTTTTGTGGTGTTGGCCGTTTTTATTATCAACCAATATCTGTGAACAAATGCAAACTTTTTTTCTCACTGGACAAATCTTTCGGTCCATAAAACCAAATACAAAACTTATCCTTCAACTAAGTTTAGATCACTTCTGCTCTGTTTCATTTAAATATCCATAAATGTGTTTTTGATACTCCAGCAACTGAATAAATTCGTGATTCCTGAATTTACTGTCGTATTTTGTTTGTATGTTTTTTTAAATTAATTTAAATGCTCTCGTTCGCAAATCTGAAAGTGAAGTGCCTACAAATCCATATTCAATATTTTTCTTCTGTTCTTTTTTTAAATCCTGACCATGATTGCTGAAAAAAATCACTGCTGACATACAAATCTACAGTGCCCTGCATAATGTTTGGGACAAAGACACACTTTTTGTAGTTTTGCCTCTGTACACCATCATAGTGGACTGTAAATCAAACAATCAATATGTGAGTGAAGTGCAGACTTTTATCTTTAATTCAAGGAGTTTTTACAAAAATTTAGCATTTACAGCATTTTTCTTTTATAAACATGCCCTTGTTTTCAGAGGTTCAACATTAATGGGACAGTAATTTCATGACAAATGAAGGAGACATAATATCTGAATTTAATTAAAAGTGTTGAATTTGAATTTAATAGCTTTACAGTGTAATGTAAAAAGACATATTGGTGCAAGTGAGGGAGGTCTCTGTTTATTTGAAAACCCCAAATAAACCCATCAGATAGAGACAGACACTGTTAAAAAGAAGGAATGCACTTTCAACACCAAAGGCCTGAAAGACCGGAGAAGACAAGGAAAGTGCATGATGACAGAATTGTTTCCATGGTTAAGAAAAACAACTTCACAGCGTCTAACCAAGTCAAAAGCACTCCAAAAATCAAGGAATGCCTTTATGAAAATAAATTCAGAGAGTTTACGACAAGCTGTAAACCAATGATTACACTCAAGACCACGAAGGTCAGATTAGACGTTGCTAGCAAACATCATAAAGAACCTGCAAGGTTCTTTAAAATTTTATTTGGGCAGATGAACCCAAGATTAACTTATAGCACTGTGGAATGGGCATGTACGGCTCATAGTGGAACCTGGTCATTAATGTTTATTGATTGTGAAATTGTTGATAGAAGCAGCAGGATGTTATTCATCTAAAGTAAATGTGACTTTCTACAAGAAATAAATCATATCAACAACAAAATCAAATAAAGAACATGAATAACGTGGGTACTTGTGTGTAATAAAAAATTAATATTTCTGTCAGACAGCATGTTTGAAATTATTTATCACATAAGCGTTAGAGAGGTGTTTTCATGATGTGTATTTATGTTGGGCTGCTAAAATGATCAATCTGAGCTAGCTTTCAAAATTTGCTCCATTTCAATTAAATGTCCTTCTGTGTTAATTCTGGAATTTAATGACACTATCATAGTGTATCAAGTATTATTTTTACTTTTAAAAAAATTCTGTGGAAGCTTTTCGGTTCAACTTTCAGAATCCCTTCCCCCATAATATTCTTATATATAAATTATCTCTGAAATTTAGTATAACTGATCTAAAATTACAAATGTTATTAAATTCTACATTGTATGAAACCCATATTAGTTTAAAAACAAAAAAATTATTTTAGAGAAATTTCACAGTTCTCTTTCAATTGCTCACAAACTATTAAAATGGTCAGCAGAATAATAACTTCTCCACTGTGTCCCACAGACTGTAGATACACATATGTGACACATTCAGTGATTTTGCAGCAGAAACCAGTGAAAAATAAAAATGAGATCTAAAATCATGGCAATGCATATTTAATTGAAAGCAACAAAATGTTATTAGTCTTCTGATGGGTTAATTTCTTTAGCTCAGACTCCTACAAAGAAGAGTCTACAGTTACCTCACGGATGTATATCTGGAAATGCTAATAAGATGTATTTTTTATAAGAGTTTCTCTGAGGAGTCCCACACTGCTACCATTTCATCTCATTTCATTTCAGGATATTTTTTTTTCAGCTGTGAGAAATTACATAGAAGCTGCATATTACATTCCATTTCTGTAGCCATGTTGAGCTGTTCCTGGATGATGTGATGAATGCCGACATTTGGTTGAATGGAGAGCTGGTGGAGAGAGTCCTTATGGCATGATGGGGAGTAAGATAAAGAGAAAAAAAAGGGAAAGGCTCTAAACAGGGAGGGGGGAAGACAGTGACAAAAGCAGCAAGAATAGAAGATTCAGTAAGAAGGATATAGCACCAAATGAATAAAATGATGGTTGAAAAACAAAGATGAAAGATTTGAAAAGGGGAGAAAGCATTATGGCGATGTGGCTTAAGGGTATAAGGATAAAGAGTGCCCTCTAATGGGTAATCTAACTGAAATGAAATGAAACCCCAATGCACAATCAGAAAATACAGCAAAAACATAATACTAATACTAATACTCATTATTCACAACTAAGAGTTGGAAATCGGCTGAAGTGAAAAGAATCACACGTGTACATCTGAACAACAGCTGAATAAACAGTGAAATGGCCATACTTTGCTGCAACCTTGGTGACTTGGGAGAAGAAAATGATTTAACCCAGACTGAACCTACAAAGAAGACTGAAGTTTTTCTATGATTGAACTGAGTGTGTACATGAGTGCAGCACAACGAAAGATAGCAACAAATGGAAAACCCTGAAATGGCTTTATAATTTTACAAATACATTTTGCTTTTTCACTGTCTTAAAGGAACATCGTCATACACAAACCTTTTTGCTGTCTGGCATTTCCTTTTCTTTCTTTTCCCTCTTCCCTGAAACTCAGACCAAAGGCTATATCTGTATTTGTCCTTTCTTTGTACGACATTGCTATTCTGAACACCGCATTTGATCAGTGTCTCCACAGGAGACTCTTTTGCCCTCTCCCACAGCTCCATCTCTGGTCCTGCTGGCTCAGCACAGAGGCCACATCAAGAAGACCTCATCATAACTGTCATTGTTTTCATTCAGTCACTCCAGCTCTGACTTCCAAGGACTTGCCCCCATCTCAATCACTACCTTTCCCCCACATACAATAAGCTCTAACTGCCATAATCAGAGGGTGTCTCTCTGCTTCAGCCTTGACTTCTTTCCAGTTATTCCTTTTTTCCAGTTTTTTTCTTTTTTTTTGTTGTTTTCACATAAAGAAGTAATAAGCAAGACTGGTGCCTCCATGCAGAGCTCATGACAAGGACATACTGTTCTGATAGTCTTTGTACTCACGAAGAACAACTGTCCAAGGAACAGGAGGTAACAGGGTCTAATCAGCAGAAAATGGAAGAGTGGCAAAGTTATTTCACACTCCAAAGAAGATCCTACAACCCAGAGTCCCACGTGATTCTATTGAAGACACGCTTCAAACATCAGGCCTTTGTCTCACCTAAGTGATGACTACATTTAGAGACAAAAACACAATGAACCTGACACCTGTGGCAAAATGTGTTAGATTTCCTTACTACATAAATGCATGCACTGTATATATTTTGACTATAGTATTTTGTTTTACTCTGTGATTTTAGTTTGTTGTTAGTTGGTTGCTAGGTAACATGATAAGATCATGCATAGTTAAGGTTTTGTGGCTAGAAACGAGATGTTACTGGTGTGAAATAAAACTGAAACAATGTTTCTTTTGTTTTTTTAAAGGTGTTAAAGCTGCATAAATGCTATAAATGGGTCATTATAGCCTGTTGGTATCTGGTTGCCAGGCAACATGATAACACCATAGCATCTATTATAGAACCCTGAGTGCTTGAGTAAGTCAGAGTCGTGTCAGCGGGGGTTCAGAATTTTGTGTCATCACATGGGTCATGTAGCCCTCAAATAGCTAGCTTGCTTAGCGGGCAATTGAAATGTGTGCTGATAACATACAGAGGTGTTTTAATTAACCTGCTACCTTTTAAAATGCATCTCAAACTTCTGTGCTGCTATATCTCTGTTGTGTAGCTACTCTATGTTGCTAAGTTTCTCAACTATTGCGAGGCTCCATGATCAGCCATTGTTGTAAAAAATTATCCATTGGAGTCAGCCGAGATGACACAACTCTTCCGTTCAACGGCTCTGCAGGGACCTAAAATGTACCTTTGTGCCAATTTTAGTTGCTCAAATATAGATTGTGTATGAGGAGTTCATAAACAAACAAACAGACAGAGGTTTTATATATATCATATTAAGAGATGCCACAGTGTTCGTAGACTAGTCATGTTCAGATTGTGAAGCGGTAGATAGCTAGAGGGAGTGACACGAGGCGCACTCAGCAGTGGAAATCCATATGGATTTACAAACCCCGGAAAGGCAATAGAGAGTCAAACTGCATTTTCAAACTGCTGGAAATTGAATGTTGATTCTTACTCAGTGTAATTTCGTTTAAGGGCTTCCAATCAGAAAATCTAAATTCATACAAATATCTGATACACTTGATTTTTCACAGCTAAATGGCCACAGGGCCTAAAGACTAGATAAAAGAAACAAGTCAAAACATCAATTACAAAAAAACATCATCAGTTAAAATAAGCACTCTCTTAAAGTGGTAAAGATATTGTGGTTTGGCATCCAAGACTGTGTGATCAACCTCTCCAGTCACAGTGCTGGGTGAATCTCCAATATGCATTATATTGTCAAGGAATCAATTAAAATATGATCTGTGTCTCATGCTGTGGTTTTCCAATCGGATCTTTGTATCACAGTCATTAAACCCACTAGACAGTAAATCTGTGTGCCTTTGCCCCTTTCAGTACTGTGCTGACACTAAACGTTTTATAGTGCACAGTGTATCCGCTATATGTCAAAGCTTTGCTAGTCTTATAAGAAAAGAAAAAACAGCGAAGACACAAATCCTCTGTACTTACTTTGAGTGAGTATATGTGCTCTCATCACATCCATGTATACAAACAAACACAGTGCTTTTTAGCTTCTGCGTCTGAATCCCCCTGGCTAGGTTATAATGTATTAAAAACAGCATGAGGTTGGTTGGGGATCTCAGTCTGGAATCCTTCTCCAGTGCCTATGTCATGTCTGGTACAGCCTGGGTCCACAATCCAATCAGACAGATGGAGGGCTGTTTGAGAAGCGCAGAGAGGCTGCCCCCCTTGCCAGTAAATACTGGCAGCTCTTGGATTTAATTACATTCACAGTATGGTAAACGGAACAGTGCCATGGGCCCCTGAATACACCTCTGGTCTTCACAGCAAAAGCCAAAACATCTATTAAGTGACTTCTCTGTAGTGGACAAGACTAATTACGTGTTATACATGACAGGAAAATAATCTCACTCTCCAAAACTATACAGCTATAAAATGTGAATTTTAGGGACGAAAACGTGTGTTTGAGAGAGAAAAAAAATCAATAATCTGCAGCTATGTTTGAACTGTCCTTTGTGGACCTACACTGACACCTGCGATGCTTTTAAGTAAGGGTCAATAAGTGACTCAGAAAGGGAAAAAAGCAAGCTGAGAGTTTCTGTGTTCCTTCTAAATAAGCCAAAATTGGAGTTCAGCATTGGTTATTTTCACCGTGCACTGTGACTTTACGCTCCAGTAGCAGCACACGCTCATCATGTGCTGTTAGTATACACTCTGGCCTTACCCCTGTGCGACCCTGACTCTGCTCACCAGCCTCACAACCAGACAAATTACTGTGTCTCCAAGCTGCTCTCTCCCATGTGCCAAACATTTTCTCTTATATCTGCCCCATTCCCTGAAGAGGCATCTGTCTACTAATACCAGTGCAGCCTCAGCTTTCCACCTGCGGGGTCACTGGACAGGTTCCTATGAAGGTCACAACTGTCAGATCATTACATGAGAGGATTGGCCAGAGGTTTACATTGCTGTCAAAACAACCATTTCATTACCGCTGGGGAAGATGTGACAGTAGGCTTGAGCATTTCCAACATCAAATCTTCCTGTTCAGTATTTGAGAAGTGGAAATGTTGGAGAAGAAACTAGTACTGGCTCTCGCTGTCTCCTCAGTGGGCTGACATGGCTGTACCGCGGTCTTCATTAGGGTGGCCTCCTTATGTGTTTTTGGCAGAGAAGAATTATGGTTGTATCTGATTAGGATGTAGAAAGCAAAGCAAAGCCCTAGAAAGCCTAATTGATTAGACTGTCTTTTGTTATCCCTCTGCTCCCTGCTACACACACATCCTCTTAAATAAAGTGAGATGAATACAAATACAGGCAATGCAGGACCACACACCTGTCACCTCTGAGCTGCCAATTTAAACCCCATGCACTGCTGCTAACAAGCTTGATTGTTGGAAGAGCTTTAACTCTGGATTTCTAAACTTTTGCCTTTTTGTCTGAAAGTTAAAGCCACAGGAAGCACTTACGGAGGGAAGACTTTGCTGATATAACTTGGTGAAGGACAATTGACAGGAAGAGAAAGAACGTGAAATGTTTTGGCATTAAAATTCAAAATTAAGTTGTTTTTTGGGAGGGGGGGTTACTTCATTTTTTTCCATTGCAACAGTCACAAAGTAGGAAAATAAAAGTTGTAATTTTCATGGAAAAGAACATCGACTATGGAAAGTTAAAAGCACTCTCTACAGCGCAGCTAGCTATGCTCACATGACGACACAAAAAAATGAATGAGTCTGCAGCTTATCAGGACAAACAGACAACACATTTTTAATGAATAATTAAAGCTAGTGAAAACATTGGCATGTGTTTTCAGCAATTCTGCACTCTTGGTGAAACTTGACACTTACACAAAAAGGCCACTGATTGTATGTTTATTTCACAATGACTGCTGCTGGCAGGGTTACAGTACTATGACAACCTGAGAGATGAAGAGTATTTGCAGTGGCTAAAATGTTACACTCACGTCAGTCTCCCATGCCGTTTAGGCTAACGTTCTAAAACAAAACCAAAAAACAACAACCAAAAAATAAAAAATAAAAAAATCAACCTTATCTAGCTATGGAAGTAAAAACTCTACTATTCCCAAGTCAAGACTAAATAAACTCACAACTAACCTAGGGTGACCATATTTTGATTTCCAAAAAAGAGGACACTTGGCCCAGTCATGAGGAACTTTAATCATACTGTTTGCTTAAATGAACATATTTAATTTAAACGATTCCTTCTCTGTGTGGTTAATGAATTGTAAATTGTAAAAAATGTTATATAGGCTTTTACAAGTCAACAATTGCAAAAGAAAAAAGCAATAACCAACCTCAATATAGACTGTTGGGAAGTCTATAAATTAGTAAAAGCTACAGAATATAAAGGAAACACCATGAAACTATTTATATATTTAACTAAACACAAAGAGTTAAAAACAAACGAAAAACAGGGCACATCACCAATATGACATGGAACATTATCAAAGAACTCGACAAGGACAAAGAGCGAGACAGGCTATTAATACACACTAGACTGATTAGGAGCGTGCGGACAGACAGATTAAAGCAATCACACAGTTGAAGACAATCAGGACAAGAGACCAACAGGAAGCATAAGGCAGGAATCACATGGATGCATGCCTGACTTCTCATTCGTTTTGAATGGGGTGACATAGGCAAGCATCAGCCTATCAAATCATGTTTATTCAAATGTTCAAGTGCAGCTATTAGCCAATGAAATCATACAATGCAAAGCCTGAGAGAACAACGTGATCGCTTTTGTAGTTTGGCATCAAAATGTTCCAGTGAATTTCAATGAAAGTTATGAACCAGTTGCTAACCAGCCAGCTTTGCTAATGCTACCTACTAACTAAAGCTCAGCTCTTTTGACTTGTTGGGATTTATTATTCCTGTGGCAAAGATAATGCCCCATCAGGTGTTCAAGCAATGTGCTTGAGTCCTGCCTGATACAAGACAGAAAAAAGACCTTCAAAGTGAAACAGGAAATAACTATAGAAGACTGATAGAGACTACCGCTAGTACTAATAAACGAAGTGTAAAACACAAGATTTCACAAACGTTATCTGTTACTACAAACCCAAAAGTTAAAATAGTAAGATACTATAGTGACATAAAGAGTAAAAACAATTCAGTCCAATTATTTTTTTAAAATAGCACCACAGCACTTTATTTTGTAAAGAAAAGACCGGACAATATTACAGAGAAAGCCCCAACAATCAGATCCACTATGAGCAAGCACTTGGTGACAGTGGAGAGGAAAAACTGGCAGAGCCAGCCTCAAGGAGGAGCAGCTATTTTCTGTGACTGGTAAGGGGAGAAAGACAGAACACTGTGGAAAAGAGAGAAATAAACACATAGTGAGTGAAAAAGGTGACTGAAGAAGACACGTTCAACACATAATGGGAATCACCCAACAGCCTAGGCCTATTGCAGCATTACTAAGATAGGATTTAGGGTCACCTGATCCAACTAAGAAAGAAAAAGAAACTAAAACTAGTTGCAGCAAAATGTGTCAATTTAACCAACATGTTAGCTGTCTGGGCTGCTGCAGCTACTGCACAGTCAACAGTAGTACCAGCAGCAACAACTAAGCAGGCCTCACAGTCTGCTATCACCCGTCATGGAGAAGTGCAGTCTCAATGAGGAGACAGAGAGAGGTAAAATTAATGCGGTAAGAAAGGACTTGCTAAGTTGCAGATTTATCTGTAAATTTATATCATGGGTTTCTGTGGCCTATAGGTATTTTTAGATTTTCATTCTTTTTGTGATATAAGAAGCCTAGAAAAAATGTTCAGATAGTCTTTAAAAGAGATGTATAAAGTGAGTATTTGTGCCACTGAATATGAACGTGCATTATCAGATACAATATGTGCCGTAATATGTGCATCATATGTATTGATTTCTTTAGTCGCATTAATATCTTTATGCAATAATTGTGGGAATTCTCCTTTGCTCTCAAATAGATGACCATGAAAGCAAAAACATTTCATCAATTATTCACACTTACATTTTTTTTACCCCTGCTGTCTGTACTCCAAGAAATCATTTCATTTCTATCTCTCTGGTTAGGTGCCCTCTCCCTGGCCTTTGGCTTCTTTCTGCTCTCTGAATGCCAATATTTCAGCATTGTTTGCTCAGGTGCAGAAAGCATCCCACTGAGCAGGAAGGTGACCATCCCTTGTGTCTTTGAATTGTGTGAATTGTGTGCCCGTGTGTTTTTATGTGTGTGTCTGTTAGAGAGGAGGAGAGAGATACAGAGAACACCAATGCATGTGAAGAATCGAAAGAACTGTGTGGTTTGAGATGTGTTTACAAATCAGTTTGTGCAATGACTGTAGACACAGTAAACTGATAAAGAAATAAATGCATTGCACTGTATGTAGACTTTTGGCAGATTAACACAAAAAATAAAAAAATAAAAATTGCTTGTCGTAGTATTTTGGAGGTTATCTTCTCCCCCGGCCTACTTATTTGATACTGCAAATGAACCCATAAATGTGATATAGTGTGGCAGTGTGTAGCGTGTACATCTGAGGATTCCTCCTTTAACTTCAAAGAGAGGTTTAACTTTCCCATTCAGTAGAAGGCAGCAGTTATGAAAGACTTAGACTGAATTGTAAAAACTGTGATTTTTAATTTTTGTGTTTTATTCCTTCTTGTTGTTCTCCATAGTCCTGTGACAAGACTATTGTCAAACTGTGGTGAAGAATAATCATGAATAACTAACGGACGGTAAGGACATATTCACCTAAATATGCATGTCTTAAATTTGAATGAACATTTTTATGCAGTACTGACAAAAAATAAAAGTCATCATAGTAATCATCATTTTTTCTAATATTCCTTAACAGTTATGAGCGACTGCGACTTGCTTTATCATTCAGATGTTTACAACTCTTTATGCAAATCTCTAAGTTTGCAGCTTATTATAGACCCCGACTTTGTATTTACTATACTCTTAATAACATTTCCACAAAATTCATCTCATTGCATTACTCCTTAAACCCATGACACTCATAGCAAAATATTGAATATAATGTGATCATAATCCACTGAAAGGTCAACTTCATGCATTTTGCTCCCTTTAATTTGTAATATATATACAAAGCTACCTACAGCACATTTATCTTTGCAAGTACAGCTGATAGTGGGATTCTTCCATTACTCTTTCCAGATGCTACCCTTCCTTCTCTTTAGCCAGTCAGCAAACACAGGGCTACAGCTAATCTTATCATCATTACACTATTTATTTTTGCTGCTGAGATTACCAGTACATTACCTATAGCTCCTAGAGGATATCTCTGCCTGAAGTAAACACTTGTTAAACACATAAACACTGCATCAGAACAGCACGAAAACACCCATTCATGTAGTGGAGCTAATGCGCTCTCCCAGGCACACAACACAATGGCAACTAAAGTAGTTTAATGCAATATTCAGAAAATAATAGGGCTATTACCCAGCAAGAGAATTTCATATTGTGTCAGGGAATGTGAATTTCAAACAAATAGGGAGATCACTCTTGTACTCTGATCATCAGCGTGGAGGGGCAAACACTGTACATGTATGAAAGACATGAGGTATTGTGGCTCTATAACAATGTCTCCATTGCCTCCACTTTAGTTTCTCCCCAGAAACAGTCATATTTTCGATGGAGCCTAGAGGATCATGGTCAGGTACATGTCGGAACAAGCACAAAGTGCTGCTATTGGTAATAGTCTCCAAAACTTTAAAGTGAACATTTAAGTATTTTAAAATTTAATGTAGTGTCAATCAGTGGTTCACTGCAATATTAAAATTGTCTGTATCAGGTACTATCAGAAAGATATATAAGATCTCTCCCTTAAAATGTTATATGTGTTTTAAATTTGGCAGCTCTCCCCTTCAAGGTCATCTCCTTGTGCAGCTCTACACAAGGAGATGACGAAGACTCACGTCCAGGAGGAAGACTCACTCACATCACAATTTGTTCTCTTCGACAAATTGAAATTTAAGTTGCATAGTCAAGTCGGTGAAGAGAGAGGAGAGGAGAGGTGGTCAGGGGTCCTGTGCAAATGCTCAAGTACAAGATGTCAGAAGAAAACTACTGGGAGACCAAATTCTAAATAGATATGTCTTTTTGGTTTTAACAGGTGAAATTCTACTACTTTGCTACTAATCCTTTATGGTCATGGCTTTTTTGAAAAACTATATTCATGCATAACTATGTTATTAAAACAAGCTTTCTATGAACAAAAAGGCAGCAATTTGCTTTGTCCTATCAAGTATGTATTAGAACAATGTAATAGCAAAAATAACTCGTTTTTAATAATGAAGCCACTTTTTCGTGGCTTCAGGTGTTAATGTGGTAATGCCTGAAAGTCTGTCAGCCATTCCCCTTGCACTCCGTTTTACACCAAAGGACTCATCTTGCTTCAGCATAACATTTTAAGAGCAAATTGAAACCCCTCTGCTTCTATGCAATAATTTTATCCACCCAGTCTGGTTTCCACACACCGGTTACAGCAGGTACATTCAATTGATCCAAATGAACAGCACAGAGAACACAGTGTAGTGCAGCCTGTGTAGCACCGATTATGCTCAGTTGATGTCTCTTCTTTATTCAAAGTATGGAATGAAATTTGAGAGGAAAGCAGACATAAGCAGCAACAATGCCTGAGAAATTCAAGCAAAGTTAAGAAGCATTTTAATCTTGTTGGTGTGAATCAACAGTCAAAATAAAACTAAAAATGTAAACTGGAGAAGAGCAAACGTGATGCCACACAAAAACAATGATGTTTATGAAAGTGAACGTCACCTTCTACTCATACAAAAACTCTTTTTATGAGCTAAAATTATTCTCTGACAGCTTAAAAACATCCTTGGAGATAATTTAAACATCATACAACAGACCAATCATATACAGGTTTTCACTCTGTCACTGCTAAAAGCTGATGATTGGCTTTGATTGCCTTTTTAATTTGCATCTTCAAAGACACAGCTTTCAGCTATATTTAGCCAAGGTATTTACAGTCAGTGTGAACAGGAGCACGTAAAAACCAAAATAAACAGTCAAAGTCGATTACAGGTGATTTTTGTGGTTTTTAAAGTAGTCATAGCTGATTTGAAATGAGGTTACAAGTAAAGGTACTCTAGATAAGAACTCGATAACAATAGATAACAGTAGATTGTAGAACAGTACAACTAGATGCACTCTAGATAAGACTCGTGGAAGATTTAGATACGGAAGGGGGTAGTGCTCTTTAGTAAGGCCATAATTAGTAGCCTATATAAACTGACGGCTGTTTGTGTTTTTTCTTTTGGTTTTGGGTTTTGTTTTAAATGTCATTCCTGTGTTTATATCTAAATTAACAAGGGTTTGGCAGTTGCACACTAAGAACTTACTTCTATCATTGGATTGCAGTTTATTTAGATGCACGATTATCTGAGCCTGCTAATAAATGATAAGTAAATAACGCTGGTTATAAAACACTTTTCCTAAGCTACATTTAGTGCCTTTGCTGCCTCAAATGTCTGTCAAATGTCACCCAGTCCACTCAGTGGCTTGTAGGTGACAGGGGACTTTTCACTAATCAGAAAATAGAAATAATAAAACCTGAAATGTCTTCAGTGATATTCTGGACGCCAAGAAGGGTGACATTTTTGTAAGCTGGTTATGATTTTAGTATAGTAGATAAATTTTGGTGAGCTACCCCACTACAAATTTTAAGTGGTGCTTTGCCTTGCTGTAATTTTTCTGATTTATGTAGGAGGTCCCATGTGCATAGCAAAATTTTGTAGTCTGTAAATAAAAATCGCAATGGATCTCTCCAGCAGTGACTCCTCGCCATGTGTCATGAAACTTATCTGCATCTACACGTGTAACTGCGTTGTAGATTAACCACCTCTTGCTCCGTCATTCACCTGGGGCTCCATTTCATTGTGCCGCTGCAATAAAAACTTCTCCCTTGACTTTCTGAAAGTGACTTTCAGTGCCTAACCATGTAGGCCATGATAATGTTTGCCATTTTCATAGGGGGGGCGTGAGGGGTACTTGGCTTTTTCAATAAACCTCTGGTGATGTGTTTTGTAATGCATTGGTTATACTTCACAGTAAAAACCCATTCTGTTCCTTTGCCAGCCAGTGCACTTCTCCCCAAATTGCCTTTTCTCCAACTGCCATTCGTTATGCTTTCCACTCTGCTGCGCAGATATCATTTATTTATTTTATGAAACAACAACCCCGTCAAAACAAAACAACCTTACCCCCTACGCACCTATCGACTGACAGTCGGATGAATGACAGGACAAACCGATGGACAGACAGACAGGCAGACAGACAACTGTATGAATGGATGTGTGGACGATTGGATTAAAAAAAAAGAAATGCTATTGTTGTTGAGGAATGGATAGACTAGTGGCAAGATGTAAGAAATTAACATGCAATCAGTTTGTGTATTAGCCAAATATTTCACAGAAAGACATGGAAAAGGGAAAAATGGAGCGAGAAAAGAAGTAGTCCCGAGTTACTGATTCCCCATTATGTGAAACTCAATTTTCCCTCCTGCTTCTCTTTTATCTGGTGCCATTATGGAGACTGTGTTTGTCTGGTGGCAGGGAAATAGGCCTGCTTTGTTTAGACTAGTGTCAGCTATAATGAAAAAGCACCATCAACTCAGAATGGGGGCTCTGTGCAGTGCTATTGCGACACTCAGCAGATAATAACTATTGATTGCTATCCAGAGACAAGAGGAAAAAAATGTGGAAGACAGAGAAAAGGAAGATAGACAGGGAGAGTAAGGATGGGGATTAGACATCTATTTTTCCCCTCTTGCACCAATTATATCTACGCAGTTAAATGAAATAGCTATTACGAAGCCACCATACAGCAAAATAACGTGGATTTCGGAGGAAGCATCATTCATACCCCTCGAACAGATAATAAACACATGATCGCGCTGCATTTTTATACAATATTAAAGCAAAATCTTCAGCGGGGAGCTGACTTCAATTTCTCCAGACAAAAATGCACCCCCTCAGCTTTAATTCTGTATATTTCTCTAGCCCTCCATTTCTCTGTGTTCCAACCCCTGCCCTGTATTTTAAGAGCTGTCAGATTCCTGCTGAGGTGCACACAGCTATCGTTAAAACTCCATTTAATATTTCATACCTGGGAGTAAAAAAGATCTGTAGTGTTTGCATCTCCTACTGCCTTTAACTTGGCTTCTTTCAGCAATGCTGAAACCCACATAAAAAAAGGCCTATTGAAGAAGATAAAAGTGGCGCACTGATAAGTCATTCTTGTGCGTCAGAGGTGAACTCTTTGACACTGCAACATGCTGACCTGACCCTAGGCGGTAAAAGCACAAACTGTCTGTGACGATTTTTCCCGTAATGAATGTTTGTGGCCATTGATTTTCCATTCCAACAGCCCTCTGTGTCTCCATATTGATCCCAGCTGCTTTTTATATGTAGATACAAGGTGAATGTCTGTGAGTGTTAACTGCGTGTCACAGTCGGATCTCTTTTGGTCACGAATTTTACAAACAGTTCACGTCAGTGTAACAACTCACAACTCTTTATATCAACAGCAACTGTAATCAAGTCGTTTTGTGCAATGCTTCAGGTAACTGCATCCTTTCGGCTCTCTGTGATTGATTAACTGGCTTTATAGAACTGACTTTCTCATCAGGATTTTCATTTCTCATTACAGTTTCTTCTATTACAAATAGTGTAGGTGCTTAACAATGCGTTTCAGGAAAAAAATATTCTTTTCAATAAAGCTGTTATGTTTAAGCTTGTTTTTGTATTCATAGGTATTTGAGTTCAGCCTCACCAAAGCTTTAGGTGTTTTTGAGCATGCATCTGCATATGCTTAATGCTGTTTTGCAGGACCTTAAATCCAGACACCAAATCCTGGAGATTACATTTAAGCAGTATATGTGTTTGGACATGTCCACTATGAAACGTATAGTATTGCTGCTATCTCTTTTTAAATTAGAAAAAACATAAGCCAAACAACTGAGAGATCGAATGGCAGGAAAAACAATTTACATAATTACTCTTTCATTACATAAAGGACACAAAAACATCTGCAGTGCATATCTTAAATGCAGCTGTCCTTCAATGTGAATGTCATTTTTTTTTATCTCTCACTGGTGTATAGTAACTGTGCTTTAACTGAGAGGATTATATACTAACTTTATTGTCTGCGTGCATTTTGTCCACCGTATACTATACCACATAAATTTATTAAAAATGATCTTTTCCATTAGGGATGCACCGATACGGATACCGGTATCGGGTATCGGCCTCGATACCACATTTTCTAAAGTACTCGTACTCGTTAAAAGTCCCCGATACCGAGGACCGATACCACGGTCTGAGACCTGTCTATGTTTGAGCGGCATGTAAGGGGTTAATCACAGGCGCCGAGTGCCCGCCCCCAGGCCCCGAGTGCCTAACCCTGCAGCTCAGAGCTGGGAGAAGGCAAGGCGGGACATATCAGCCTTGTGGAACTATTTCAAAGTGAACGAAGACACGAAAACAAAGGCGGACTGCAAATTGTGCTCAGCGAAATTGTCCAGAGGAGGTTGTAAAGGTAGCGCATTTAACACAAGCAATTTAATCAAGCACCTAAAATCCCAACACAACAACGAGTACAAAGAGTTTACCCACGCTTATTTACACATGTTTATTAGCACAGAGGAGCATAGCTGATGCTATAGCAGTGGGACGGAAAATAGTTGGGCATTTTAAACATTCCGCCTTAGCCTACTCCCACCTCGAGGACATTCAGGGACAGCTCAACCAGCCAATAAAGAGACTGCAGCAGGACGTACAGACGCGCTGGAACAGCACGTATTACATGCTCCAGTCCCTCATTGAGCAAAAGCGAGTGCTGGTCGTGTATGTGTCCGAGCACGAACTCCCTGACTATCTCACCGCTCACCAATGGGATCTTATGGAGACGACTGTTGCCATCCTCGCCCCCTTTGAGGAACTAACTAAAAAAGTGAGCAGCTACGACGCACTAGCTTCTGATGTCATCCCAGCTGTGACTGTGCTAGTGAGACTTCTAAACAGAGAAACAGACGAACAAATTTAAAATTAAATTTAGTTTTTTTTATAATTATTTATTCTGTAATATGTTGCATACAACATGCTTTTCATTTTAAATAAATGTTCTTAATTCCAAACTAGTCCCTTGTTTGTTTGTTTTTTGTTAAATTATAGGACTAAAGGTGTTACCTGTAAATTTAAATCATGTTTTTATTAAGTACTCGGTATCGGTATCGGCGAGTACTGAAATGCAAGTACTCGTACTTGTTTCCAAAAAAGTGGTATCGGTGCATCCCTATTTTCCATGCACTGGATTGAAATGATAGTTGGCTTTGCTCTGTAATAGTCTGGGACAGTTTCTCCAATCACCCCTAGAAATGAGCATACTTAAACATTGCCTTTAGTGATTCAACAATTAAAACTGGCCCAGAAGCCTTGGGTAAGATCTCTCTCTGCAGAAGAAATCTTATATGCAGGGTCAACTAGAATTTCTGATGGTATGCACCACCATTGCCACAGGCCATGTTTAAGCAGTCATCACCATGTGCAACAGGCTACATTTTCCCAGACTTGAGAAGAAGGATGCGAACTCAACTTTGTTAATACACATTCCTCTATTGATTATATCTGCCACCTGCTCTTTGGAGTCAAATGACATTCAGAACAACTTGCAGAGGCCACAGACACACATGTTTAACCTTTGTCATTAAGTCAATAAGCATGACAGTTAAGGATTTCTTCAGTGTCTTCAGTTTAGCTAATGCCATCGCAGCTTCTGAATGATGGCAAAAATATTTTCCACGAGGAAAGAATGGTGATGTTACCTGGTGAGGTAATATTCACTAATATACCACTAGTTATGTAGATACTTGCTTGTTTTTACCAACTCTATTCTAAAAAGGTGGAAGACTGAGACATTGTCTGTGCTCACCTTTGAACGAATGATTCAACTCTTTGAATTTTGAACCAAACAATCACTTTTGCCATTACGAGCCTGTACTTTTAAAATGACTCATTATTATTAGTACATGCTGATGCTCCTATTAAAAAAGAAACAACTTCCATTAAGTAAAAAGACCAACTCTTCATCACCTACTTACAGACACTTAACCTACAGTAGTGTCACTGGCTGCAACAGATTGTCCCAGTGGCTTCTTCCCCAAGCTAAGTGCACATCACCAGGATACCTTCTCTTCTCCTGCACTACGACAACCTGTCATAGGGTTCAACGGGGACAGCACACTTCTGAAAGAGCCTTGTGTCAGCGCCTGAAACCTTGGAAGTAGAAAATACGGCCTGCCAAAATTGCTGTAGCACAAAGGCGCAGGTTAGTGCAGAAAACCTACTCTGCTCGTCATTTGTGACCATATCCATGAAATGCTTTTTTTTTTTTGTTGAGACTGTCCATTCAGGTTATAGAACCACATCCTAGTTCAAAGACCAGCAGTGCTTTCAAGTTAGCCTCGAGAACACAGCATATATTTATTCAGCCTTGGGATTCGGACCCAGCAGGGGTAGAGATACTTGGCAAGAAGAAAAAGCGAGAGTAGAGAAGGTGTCACGGGATCATAGCTTCCTGCAGCTCCCATGTTGCTCCGTGTACTGTATGTACTCCTCTGTAAAGAATGCATCAGAGACTCCCCATTTATGGAACTTCAAATTAATTGAATACAGTGGAAAGCTCAGTCTGAAGCAGTGCGGGCACACAGGGCATGTCAAGTGAATTTGTTAATCTTGCTGCCAGAGGCTTGTTGTACAATTATGGTACAATCACAAATGAGGGGTGATTATGTGCAATACATTATTATTAGGTGTGGTGGGGACTGGAAGCAATCAGTACAAATCAAATCACCTACTAGAGTTTAAAAGCAGCATAAGTAGAACCCTTGTGTTTGCCAAAGCTTGTCTCTTTGCAACTACGGCAGAAAATCGCACTCCCGTTCCTTGTATCGGCTTAGTAAGAGGTAAAACCTTCACTCATTTGTTTTTTTGCATTGAGATTTTGTGTAATAGAAAAAAGATTCAGCGATATTAAGCAAAGAGCCTGCGGCAGTCCACCGAGACAGGAGGGCATCCGCGAGATGAGGCCGCCTTCACAATTCACACTCTGCATGTCTTGGTGCACACTGACAGCTCTATGTTGGATGACAGCACACCACATGTTTTCACCAAATCTGATATCATGCTGATTCAATCAGAGATGCTTGAAGATTTCTCTAAATATGGAGGCGCACGCATGCACACACAGACACACACATCCTCGAGAACTGTGTCTAGACACTAATGAATTTCTTATTTTCTCCCCTCTTTCATTTTTCGTCTTTTTTTTACATTTTTCTTCCTGATACTGCTTTACCCTAATACCCTGTCAGACTTCATAATAATAAATGCATCCAAAAATTAAGGAGAAAATACTTGAGAAAAATGGCAAAGCTTTTAGACCTGCTCGTTTGCTTTTATGTACTTATCCATCAAATGTTTTTCTCAGCTGCTTTAATCCCATACGGTAAAAAAATACATTTTTCCTGGCCAAAATATATTTCAAATATATGGTAAATATATGTTGTATTTGTGATGCTCAAAAAAATATATTTTTAAAATTGAAAATATATTTTTTTCAAACCAAAATACATTTCAAAAGATATTTCAGGGTGAAGAAAATACATTTCCAACCTTACAGTAAAATGTATATCAAAGTATCCTTTATTTAAAATGTATTTAGTGCAATAATGATGATAATAATATGAATAATAGTAATACTAAAAGTAACAACATGTTTTATTTACATCTGCAAAAAACAGTTGGATTTAAAAAAAAAACAGAGTCAAAGGTTTAGCAAGAATTAGGCTGTTTATTCATTTGCTTACAGTATTTCACATTACACAATATCTCACTATAATGTAGCGTTCACTTGACTTTGAAATTATCTGTCAGTGATACAGTAAACAAGATACAACAACTGCTATGTACACTTTAGTTTTTGACAATATATACAATATAGTACTTAAAGGAACACACTCCACTTTTTTTGGAAATAGGCTCATTCTCCATCTCCCTCAGAGTTAAAAATGCAGCGTCTTCTTTCTAGATCCATACGTTAATAGGGCTCTGGTGCGTGATCTTACTGGATGGGGCGTAGCCAGGATTTTTGGTTGAGGCGCCATATTAGCAGGCCAAACAAATGCTTGCTGTGTGGTCGGTTGTAATGTTAGATTGCACTACTGGCAAAAGAATAAGCTTGAAAACGGGCTCTCTTTTCATTGTTTCCTCACCTGGAAGTATCATGAGGGAGCTTATGTGTTAGATGTTACCAAAAGAAGGCGTCTAGCCTGGATAGCAGCTGTGAGACGAGCTGATATTCAGTTCTCTACCAGCCACAGATATCTGTTGGTGTGCTCCAGTATTTTCATTCTGGTAAGTTCTAAATAAGTTCATATTACTCTTTTTATTTTCAATGCGCTCTGAGGTCATAGCAAATTAGAACAAACATGCAGAACTACCTTTATTTATAGAGTTGCTAATTATTTGGCATTATTGCAGCAAACCAGCCGATGAAATGAATGAAACACATCCTGACTGGGTTCCAACACTACACATGGGGCACTATGAAATCTTTGTTTCAAACTACATGCTACATACCACCATGCCAATCAGATTACTTCTTCCATGTGAGGGTGAAAAGGTGACCCTCCTGGATAAGATGGCAAAGGTTTGCTGCGTTTTGGTGAACATGTGCCCCAGTGTGTTAGTAAAACCAGGGAAAATACTCTTGTTAAATACTGTTAAAAGTCTTGTGCTGTATATGTAGAGATACATTTTCAAAAGAGACAGTAAATTACAGAATGCTAGTAGTGGGTGATATTATATAAATGCTGTCATGATTTTATGTAAACATTTTGTCATTTGTAAACTATACATGACATTGATTCTACATTGTAACTGATGTGATGTTCTACAAAGTGCTTTTAATTAAAAATAGGCAAACATTTGTTTGTTTCTTTATTCAACTTTTGAACAGTGGTAATTAGTAAGTACATAACCAGTAAATGCAAATTATTTACATGCCCCCCTAAATTAAAACATTATGGGTTATTCAGAACAGAACTATGCTTGGAAAAATATTTTGATCCAACTCCTCCACAGTAGCAGGTGGAATTTTTCTGTTTTGAGGACGGCTTCTTTTCCCTGTCACTACAGATGGTCTGTTTATGTTTTGATTGAGAGCCTTTTTTTGGGCAGCTGAAGAGGAGAACTCTATCTTATGGCCACCCTCTGACTGTATCTTGGTCATATTACCCAGCAAAACCCAGTATGCAGGTTCATCTGTAACAGTCCTTGTGCCACAGATCCTCACTGTTGCTTCTACTTTAAACAGAAGAGCAGGGACATGGCTGCAGGTCTCCACGACTCCGGCCTTACAGGTGCAGTAGGCGGCTTCAACCTTCCCTGTGATGCTCACAATGACCCATGGCTGCAATGCTGGTTGATTCAGTCTTTGAGAGTGCAGGATCTGAAACACACACAGACAAAGTTCAAGACACGAACTTTAATAAGCCAAGGCCGACACAAATGTGTTGTATCTACGTTCAAATACATTAATCATAAATGTAACAAATAAAGTGTTTTTATCTATCTATCTATAGAAAGCTGCATGTTATATTTTAAATCTGCATGTTTCTTTTTAGAAACCTATCAGAAAAAAACTTAAGTATGTAATGCAAGGATGTAATCACTTTCAAGAGTGAGAAAGCATAAAGTTCGACTTTAAGTGTAATTAGGATTATTTATAATAAATATGAATTAATTAGTGCAATTTCTTTAACCATAGAGAATATTTAAATCCTTCAGGACAATGTCACATCAGTGCACTGAACTCACTATGTTATCCATCTAACAGAGCCTCCACGTGTTCTCACTGTAATTTCCCCCTCATGAATGAATTTATGCTGCACTAATCTGAATGTTCGGAGGGAAATCAAACGCATTTTACTCGCAGTACTCAAGCTGACTTACCTTTGTTTGAATGACGGCGTACTCACAATTGTACCCAGATCCTTGGTGAATTGGATGTGAGCCTCCAGAGATTTATAATGGCGAAATTGGTGCGCAGTGTATGCACTGACTTCACAGGCAAGGTACGAGAATATATCAGGCTACGTCAATAGCGGTTTGGTCTTCAAGGTTTCTACTCCACTGCTGGATTTCATACGGGTCCACATTTCCAATGCACAATATTTTTTTGCAAGTACCGTCTCTTTCCATCTGGACACAATCTGTCTCTATACCGTCCTTTTTCTTTTGAGCTAGTGTTCAGAATTGCTCCTTCCAACACAGAGAGTGTGTTTGTTTTGATTCGTGGCCTGCGCTCCCACAATGCATTGCAGCGTTACGTCAACTCCAAAGCCCATTGCGTGCAGGAGAGTATGCGCATGCGCATTGCCATGGTGAAGATAAAATGAAAAGTAATTAATAAAAAGTACATATTTAAATATTCCCACAAATGTGCAATGAACGTGCAAAAAATCTGTTTAGTAGTGGTTGCTGTTTCTTTCTTTTTTTTTTTCTTTCTTTTGAAAAATAACCGACGTCTCTGAGGCGCGAATTCCGACAGTGAGAGGAACGGCCGGATACAGGAGACGGGAAGAAACAAGCCGATTATGTTCGCGTTAATTAAGTGGTTGGAAGATATAAAATTCTCAATTCTGCCAACTGAACATATACGAGATTTTAATGAGGATGAATAATTAGCCGGCATGGAGGAAATGGACGTTTATTTCGTGGAGTGGCGACAAGGAGCCAAAAGGCGGGTGTCTACGAAGCCTCCATCATCAAGCTAGCAGGTGCCTTTTCTCAAATATAATATTACTTTATTCTCGCTATTTGGCGCGGAAGCGTAGAGCTGCCACCCAGACAAAAGAGAAATATAAGTATATCACGTTATAACGTGAAAAGTATATCGTGCTAACAATATACTATCATGTTTGTACAATATACTTTTCACGTTTGAACAATGTAATATCACGTACAATATACATAATTTTCACGTTCGTAAAATATTGTGCGAACGTGATAATTATGTATATTATAATAACGTGATATTATATTATACAAACATGAAAAGCATAATGTTAGAACAATAAACTTTTCACGTTATAACGTGATATAGCTCTATTTTGCTTTTGCCTGGGTGGCAGCTCCACGCTTCCATAATTTGGTAATCAAAATATGTAACTTAATTAATTATATTGTGACGTACTTTTGCCTTTTCTTATTATTCTGCCTTCTCAGAAAGGGAAAAAAATTACAAATAAAACTTTTTACACTTGTTATATAGAATATTCACATTTAATTTGACTTTTACAGAAATCCCACCTCTCCTTCTGGCTACAGAGCACTTACTTACCAAGGTGAGAAACAAAGCACAGTTAAGCTTTATTAATATTCACTAATTACAATGTTCCACATTTCCTTGCTTTTTTAGTCATTTTTAGGCTTTTTAGAGTTTTTATGGTTGTTTAGCAGTAATGTTTCTGCCTATTTATTTCAGCCCATGAAATCGAATGCAGATCTTCCTAATGTGAGATTTACATAAATCTAAGTAATTTTGTTTGTTGTTATCATTAATGTTGTTGCTGTTGTTGTTTTTGTGCAGTTTACAATCATATAAACCTAGCAAGCATCAGTCATCACAGTAACTAACCTAAACAGATTCTTGCTTTATTCACATATATTATATGTAATTATATATACTTGTACATTGTAACTAGGGTTGCAGCCACTTGGCCCCACCCCATTTTTGTGACAGCCCTGATTGTCCTACACTGCATCTGAGCAGGGAACAGTCTCAACCTCATGCTGCCCTCTCCCATCCTCCTAAAGTAAGTATTTGTTGTTGTAGTTTTTTATGCAGTGTCTGTGTCACAAATGCTAAGCATAATTATTGAAATAATAACTGTTTTCTAACAGATTTTCCCAAACACTAGCTATGTTTGTTGTCATTCAGACCAGTACTACTGTTTAGACATTGCTTAGTGGTCATACATGTTTGGCAAGCTTGTTATGATACCAAAACAGTAGGCCTGTCACAATAGTCGATATATCAACCAAACGCACAATATATGTACATGACCTCAATAATTGTTGATGATGCAATATATCTTCCATTATATTTACATAAAAAATTACAAAAATAAAATATAATAATAACAAAATAATAACATTGTTTTCTATTTGTTAAAAAATTTGCTGTTTATACAAGTTTTTAAGGTATCTAATATTTTGATACCTAATTTCCATGATCTAAATACTTTAAGAATTAGATGTTGGTTTGTCAATTGAAAGTGTGTAGATCTTGCATTATTATGGTGTTATATTATGATTATACATTCACTGGCATAAAATGGTCTTAAAATGACGATGACATAACTTGTCGCAATTGTTTATGGGGCAATATACAGACCAACAAAAGGTTGTTATCGTAACAGGCCTACAAAACAGACGGTTTTATGATTGATAAACTCAAAAAATAAATACATTTAATTTCTCTGAGATTCTCTGATATTCAGTTACAGTTCACAACACAGTTACCTGTACATGCAGTACTGTACTGTAAATTTAAATCTCTGCATTTAGCATCTGACTAGAAGAGTCACAGTTACTGCCTCGTTTTTGTTTTTTTGTTTTTCACAAATACCTGGACTATTACTAACACATTTACTGTTTTACTTTTAGCTTGTGGATACAAATACAGATGTCCTTAATGTAAGTTGTGCATTTTAATTACATCATGTTATTTTTATTATTATTTATTTATTTTGAATGCCTTTTTTGTTGGGCTTTTTTGACCATAACAAGACATTTTTGCAGGATATATATGGTGAATTTATATGCATAGATACTGTCGTAGTGCTTGACACATGCACAGAGCAGTAGATGGACCAGGAGGGAAATAATTACAATCATGATGTTGATTGCTGATGTCAGTATATATATTTTAGAGGAATGTTTTGTTTTTCACCCAAAATGAATTATATTGCTTCAGAAGAGATTTATTACCCTACCGGACTCTTATATATTGTTCTGTTTTTTGTTTGTTTGTTTGTTTTTGTTGTTTTTAGGTTCAGTGGTGCGTGTTCTTCTAATGGCCGCCTTCCCACTGGAGGTTTTGATCCACAGCAATTTAAAAGGTAAACAGCTTTGAAAGTCAGTTAAAATGGTTAGCTAATAGTATTCTAAAAAGCCTACTTCTCTGTCACCAGTTTCTTTACCAATATGTACCCATAAAAGTATCTCTCAATAGCATATCATTGTAGTTCAAATGTTTAGTTGTACAAATATCAGATTTTTGGAAATCTAAAACTAGTCAGATACTCAAATGTTCATGCTTTTTATAGGAGGACAGAGCAAAACGGACATCGGCGCAGAGTGAAGAACTGCCCTTGATAAGGGAAAAAAAATGCCCGTGTTACAAAATCCGCTGGCTCTGATTACCTAAGCCTACAATGCCCACAATGCCTTCCGAATCATGTGACAACCCCTTGGCTTTTGTAATTGCTCTTCGCTTCACTTGAACGACATATTGTTGTTCTACTTAGCATTATGTGTGTGTGTGTGTGTTTCTTTTAGAATGTTTAAGTATGTAATGAGAATAAAATTGTAAAATTAATATTCCGGGTTAATGGTTAAATTTATATATTTTTGGATGATTTTAAATAAGTTTAAATTGTATTTTGAAATATATTTTTAAATATATTTCAAAATATAGAAAAATGGCCAAAAAAATATATGCGTTAAAACACATTTCAAAATATATTATGAATATATTTTTAAATATATTTCAAAATACACAAAAAATGGCCAAAAAATATATGTGCTAAAATACATTTCAAAATATATAAATATATTTTGGCCAAATATATTTTTAAATATATTTCAAAATATACAAAAAATGGCCAAAAAATATATGTGCTAAAATACATTTCAAAATATATAAATATATTTTGGCCAAATATATTTTTAAATATATTTCAAAATATACAAAAAATGGCCAAAAAATATATGTGCTAAAATACATTTCAAAATATATAAATATATTTTAAAATGTATTTTAGCACATATATTTTTTGGCCATTTTTTGTATATTTTGAAATATATTTAAAAATATATTTAAAAATATATTTTTTTTACCGTATGGGATGCATTACTCAAAACAGCTCACACATGCAAAGACACTATAGTAAACACGCGAAAGGCGGTAACTCCCCCACAAAAACGTATTTGCAGTCTTGTTCTACATATGCACACTGGACTTGGTTTTCATTCGTACTCTGTTACAGGAAAGAGAACTTGCATTTCAATGTAATGTCAGTAAAGCCATCCAGTAATGGCCACACAGCAAAGTAACCATGTTTGCTGAAACCATCATCTGCATTTCTTTTATTCTGTTGTCTTCTCTTTTCCACTCCCACACCTTGGCCAGACTGCAGCTCCTGTTAGGTGTTTATCTGGGCAGACCCCACAGTGGTCATATTTTTCTAACTCTTTTGCACTCAAGCACTATCAATATGTTTTACAATGCTCATATTAGTGACTCATGCCTGCGAGCTTGGTCACTTTTAACAATTAAGTGTATTATTTTTACACAGTGAAATAATTGTGTAAGAATAGCGTTAAACTATTGAGCTATTCAACTGATAGAAACACTGCTCAGTAGTCCAAACCCTTTTTTTATTCAGTTATCTTAAGAAGGCGATCCATGCTGTTATCACATCCATCACATCCTTCACCGCTGCAGCTCTGAAACTCAGAGCAGCCTCCCCTCGAGGTTGTCAGCCTCGCTAACTAACAGTTTTCAAATCTCAATTAAAAACTCACCTTTTCTCAGCCTTTTCAGTTTATTTTTAATTGTGCCCCATGTCTTTCTGTGAACAGTGTAAGTTATTTTTGATTCGTTAATGATTCTTTTTTAATTATACTTTTAAACGTTTTCTCTTACTGTTTTTTTAATTTCATTTTTCTAATTGCTTTATTGAATGTTGTGCAGCACTTTGGTCTGTTGTGCTTAAATGTGCCATATAAATAAACATGCACTGACCTGACTTGTTGACTGTTGCACGTAACAAACCATTTTGAAGGCTTTAACATATTGTTTTGTAAATTTCAAGTGTCGTTCAAGCATTGACACAAATCAAAAGAGAAAAAGTGGAAATTCTGATCAGGTTAATAGTCTTCCAGATGTTTTTTGGCCTGCATTTGTGGATCGAACAACTTTGCAGATTGCTCAGTGGGAGAAATAATTACTTGATCCCCTGCTACATTTGTAAGTTTACTCACTTACAAAGGAATGAACAGTCTCTCATTTTTATGGCAGCTCTATTTTAATGGAAAAAGGGAGATCATCAACTAAAACTCCAGAAAAAAAATCACATTACATAAAAGTTTTAACTATTAAAAAAAAAAAAATCTGGATTTTTGGTTGTTATTCTATCTAGCTAACGTACAAATTCAGCAGGGGATCAAATAATTATTTTCTAAACTCTATATGAGCTATATTGATTCAGCCATTCAAGAAAACTGGCAGACAGACACACGGAAAGCTATCAGGGGCTGATGCTCACCCCACACTGACTTATTTTTCTCTGCTTACAGGAATTTAGATTTGGCGATGCTCGCCATTTTGATGAAAATCAGTGGGGTGCTGGCAACAGTGTTTAGCTGTCACACACCATACCAGCAGGAGTGTGAAGAGAAAATATAGATGATATATGGAGAGAGAAACATAATGTTCTATTAAAACAGCATGTTAGCGAAGGGGGATCGACACAGCACTAAAAACTCCTTTTTAAAGCCCATAAATATAGTGTATATTTTTAATATTAGGCACTAATATTGAAGGGTAATTGTCACTTAAAATAAAACTGTTTTAATTTTAATGAGATGTAAAGACTCACTTCAAACAAACATCTGAACCACTCTTTAATCTTAACTAACACGAAATTCCTTTCTTGGAAAAAACAGACAAACAAAACACACACACAAACACACACACAGTCAAGTGAGCAGACTGTGTCATGATGTATAAGAAGGATCTCAGTCCTGTCTCAGACTAACATAATAACTACCATCTTCCCACTATTTAACACACGAATGAGACAAATTTGGCCTAATTAAAATCTGCTGTTTCATGATTTTGTTCTGAGTGCTGACAGTCTTGTGAACTTTTCCCCACTGCACTCTCTCTGGACATCTTCACCATGGGTTAAATTGGGATTTGGCAAGTGGGAGAACCCGACGTTCCAGTGTAGCGTGCCAATGAGGGGAAATTACTTACTTAGAAATAAGTCACATAAAAATTACCGTTGTGATATCCAGTAGATTTTTCCAGGCTGTGATCAGCTGACCTTTGTTGCTGCTGGTTCTGAGGATTTTTGTGGCTTTAGTTAACTGTACTATACAATATATAGAACCACATTACATGAGGCATGCCTGCTTCCCAACTCCTAGCCAATATCAAATTAGGGTAATGATGGAATTTGACAAATGTTACTTCATCGGCATAAATTGAAATCGATGTCTCCTTATAGAAGCAAGTTACTCGTCAGCCATATTGAAACTCATCTATGGATGAAGATTTGTAATTTTTTACATAAAATTAAATTTATCATCTTTTTAATGAATTTCTTTTAGAATTTTGTGAAAGTAACAAAGCCACACTAAACACAGTGTAATTTGGTCATTTACGTGATGTTCCACACATATCTGCACATGTGTACAATAATGTGCAAATTGTACTTGATGTCATAGCAATCAAAGCAGAGCCAGGGGCAGTTTGTCTTACACGCTGGTCTCCCATCAGTCACCCATCAAAGAGCACGGGTTTATGCACAACGTGCATTCACAAACAACACAAAAAAACTGTCTCTCCTCTCAGCTTACCATGCTTCTGCCTTTGTTAATGCCACCCAGACACGCTCATAAAGGTGCCAGAAATTAGAGTGAATGGTTCATCGACAAGCTAGCGTACAGAAGCAATAGCAGGGTGCAAAAAAGAGATGCGAGCTAGCGCAGGCATGTCACAGGCTACCACAACAATGTCTATAATGCTGGACACTCATTTAAAGAATTCCTCATTCATCAATCAGACAACCAATGAACCAGCTTCTAGGTATATCACACCGACATACTACTGCATGAGTGTGTGTTTCCAAAATATAAGTGGCAACAGAAACATTAACTACTCGCCGATCAGAACTTCATCTTTCGGGCCTTGCACTCAGCAAAGTCCTGACATGATACTCATCCTGCTCTCTTCTCTCCTTTCTTTTTTAAGCACCACTTTCTTGCTTTGGCTCCCTGAACATAATTCAAAATGCAGTTGCAACGAGAACTACTCCATAAGACAATTGCTGAAAAACAATTTATTTCATGCTTGATGTCAACAAGTTCATGAGCATTTTGCACAAGTGAAGAGAGCAAGGTCAGGAAGTACAACTAATAAGTTTCCCAGAGTGGCCCTCAACTATCAAAACTTTTCAGGAAAACCTGCCCATTTTCAATGGAATATAAAATGATCAAGCTTTTGCAGCTAAAAGTCAGTTAATGAGGAAAATATATCCATACCACAACAGCATCCTTAGGACATGGGATAATCTGATGGATTATAATTAAATATATTATTAAATTAATGCTTCAGTCTTTATTCTTATAGCAGTGCTTCTGTGGTATTTAATGGTGAAAAAACCTCAGCACACTATGCCTCTCAGCATTTCCTGACCCTGCTCTGTAATTTTATGTGGCCTCCCACTTTATGGCTGTGCTGCTGTTGTTCACATTCATTTCCAGTGTGTTATAATACCACTAACAATTACAAGTGGAATATTTGCATAACATGACATGAAATCCTGCTTCATAATATAGACATCCAGGAGGAAGGGGGTGGGGTGGGGTGGGGTGTTCTTGCATGAGAGCTGTGTTTAAACAAATGTGTCTAGTTTTGTTTAACAGGAGCCCTGTACTGAACTTAGAGGACGGAAACAAACTAAAGCATCAATCCTATGACTCTGACACCAGTACCACGGTGGTATCAACACTGTTTGGATGAATCCACTCACCCCTACTGTTCCTTGGGTTGCCCTGACAGAATGACCGTGTTAGATGATGAATTAGAAGAAAAATTCCTATTCCTGAAATGTAAAATCAATCCTGAAGCGCTTCTGCATTAATGTCACCAAGTGGCTGCATGTCACAGCCCTGGGTCGGTGACCCAGTGTTTTGAGTTTCTTGTGTCTGAGTTTTTGTATTATGATCTTAGTTCTCTTTGTTGCCCCAGTTTATTCTTTAGTCTAGTGTCTTAGTTTGGCTTTCTTGTATTCTCTTTAGTTTTCTGAGTATTTAGTAGCTGCCCTCTGTCTCCCTGTTATTGTTCTGTGTTTCTTAGTTGCTCTGTCTCCCCTAGTCAAGTCTGCGTCTATGTTACATTTCCTGTTTTACTTTGAAGGTCCGTGTCCTACGTGAATGTATTGAGTTTCGCTTCCCTTGGGTCTCGTTATGTCCGATTTCTCCCAGCTGTGCTCCCCTTCTGTGTCTCATTCCCCTCGTTATTTCCCAGTGTATTTAAGCCCTGTGTGTCTCTGTGTCAGTGTGGTGATCTCCCTCATAGTGGTGTGAGGTGCCATGTGGTTTCATGTAGGGGTTATTTGTAGTTTTCCCAATTTAGTTTTGTTCTTTGTTTCCTTTCCAAGCCTGCAATAAAGCAGTGTTTTGAGTTCACTTTTGTCATGGTAAGTTGTGTGTTTGGGTCCTTCTCTTGCCTGCAGACAGCTGAAACATGACACTGCACATTTTGCACAATAGCTTAAATAGGACTGGTTTTAGCTCAAGGCCAACACTGAAATAACTGGCCTTTCTTTTGCCTGTTTTATGTTGAATGTTTTCATAATTATTTATTTATTTCCCATATTTTCCCTCTGATGTAGTTCTTTCATTAGACTCTCTTGAGAAGAAGAAGATCTTTAAAGATTACGGACCCAGAGTCTGCACCCTACAGAACTGTGAAGGCCAACACAGTTTGTTGTTGACTCATTTCGAAGCCTCACACCTGTGACTGTCAGGCTTTCATTTTTGATGTTTTAAAGACCAAGGACAGATAGTAAAAGAAATCCAAACTACATTTATCCATCAACCAGTTTTCATGAGACATTAAGGTGCATAAATCTCTTCAAAAGGTAAAAAAAAAAGCCAAGTCTAAAGCAGTCTTATCTAAAACAAACAGCAAAAAGGAATTTTGACACATACAAACTTTAAGATAATAATGGATAGGGATATGCATGGATAAATGGCGCTTCTTGAATCTGACTGAATCCAGTGAGCAACACTTAAGCGAGGTCAGTGTATGTAAAACCAGTGAAATGATATTCTGCATTTGCAGAAAAATAAAAAATAAATAAAATGTGAGTAAACATAAGCCTGTGACAGCCTGTGCCACAGCCTAAGACAAATTTGTGGTAGACTTGCTGGACCTATGTACCACTTGATTACCCCAGCGGATTCTGAGTGTCTTCAGCACACTCTTATCTTCACACAATGCCCTGCCACAGTGTGATAGGTTAGAGACCCGTGTTGCTGGTCTCTGACAGAGCACATCAGTGGCTGTGGAGTGAAGTAGCACTGAAGCAGATGGAGCATAAAGTCATGCACACATGGAGCAAACACACACAGACAGACATGTTGTATGTACGGAATGCAAATATATGTGAACTGTGTAAAGTGACTGTATGATTTTACACAGTTTCTTTTGTCGAGCAGTGTTACACAACCTCACACATTAAATGTTTGAGACACCAAGAGTAACACAGAATAGCATTTTGAATTCAACTTTAGTTTAATCAGTCAGAATTTTTTTATTTTTATGAAGAATTAATATATTTTTAAGCCTTTCAATACAAAGATAAAGGCTCTAAAACTTTTTTAATTTTCAGATTTTTAACCAACATTGGTTGATATTACCTGGGACAAAAGATGCTAATTCATTGCCATTCACTTTATACAAGAGTGTTAGCAACTAGCTAATTAAACACTGAAGTGCTACAGAATAAGATCAAGCACCTAATCAACCATCACAGCTAACAATAACAACAGTAATGTGTTCTTGCATTTTTGTTGCACTTATAATTTCCTGGTCATAAATTCTGAGCTGTGCATCACCATAAAATTACATATAATTGTATCGCCACGGTGAGAGATCAGTGATTCTTTCTTTTTCTTTTTTTTTTTTAATCGCATTTGATATTTTTCCCCTTTTCCTTGTACATGTAGTTTATGCACCTCTGCAAACACTTCCTTAATTATCTGATTCTTTGTACCTTGTGCAGAAGCGAAGCTGCAGGGGAGACTTGTTCCTGTAGTGTGCTTTCATTGCTTTAATTCAGTATTAGCGGATGCAGTTTAGAGGACTTTACTTGATGTTATGATGGAGATACAGGGAGAAGACTGAGTCAGATATGGACATTGAAAGGTTTTATTATTAGTTCTTTCAGGTAACAAAAACACTAGAGGCTTTTACTCTAAATAAAGCATGACCTTAGTGTTAGGCCTTTATTATTTTATCGATGGTATTGCACAGTGTCAGCATGCATTTGGCTTTTCCATTTCCTCTCCCTTTCTCATCATCTCAATTTCATCCTCAGGAGAGTTATTCTGAGAAACAGCTAAGCAAAGAACAAATTCCCTCTCGTTGTTAGTGTTGACTTATTCAGTTATTCAACCAGGTAGCAAATGGACACAATCTCCACAAATAGAACCCTCAGCTCTGAATGATTAATCGTGGAAAGCCTGGTGGAGAAGGCTACCTGCGAGGGCCCTTAGCTGTTCCTGTATCACCCGCAGGAACTGCACGGTTGCTGTTAAGATAAATCAGCAGATCTGATTACATTCACATATGCATAGTGCATGTCAAATGTCACCAGCACAGATAATGTGTGTTTAATAAGTATAGTTAGTGTATTTGAAATACCTAGGTGTCACCTATATCACTGCACTACACATACGGATTCCAGTGATCCATATTCATACCAAGCGGTAATCTCCAGGGCTGGAAAATAAAGCCACGGCTGAAGGGCCAAAACTGCAGTTGCCAATTAAGGCCGACTGTAAAATGCATCAGTCCCCATAGAGTTGACTTTACTTTGCTTCACAGCTGAAAAAAAAAACAGCTGAGTAAATGTTTATTTACTCAAATGCAGGGCTTGCAGGCAAACCAGGAAAACTCCAAACTGACCTTTTTATTAAGGTAGGAAGCCAAAGTCCACAAATGAGTCGAGAGGTAGGTTAAACAAGACCCCAAACTGGCAGGTAACATGCATTAAAACAGAAATAACATGAAAATCAAATATAAGAGTAAACAATCTAAGAACTAAACAGAAGACCTACTTCAAAGCAAGAATTCAAATTTGCGAAAACATCCAAATTCAGAGTCAAAGACCCAGGACCATGACATTTAGATAGCTATTTTCCCCTCCTCATTAGCATAAGCTGTTAACTTGATATTGCGTGTTCTAATACAAGCCAGTGTTGGCGTCATAAAACAAACATAGCTATAGCTAAAATGTGTATGCTTAGGCTATAAAATGAAACTTCACAAACCTCCTTTGATTGACTGTATACTCATATAAGCCCATAAATTAATTCACAATTTGCACAGCTCTCATATTCATAGCTCCATGGCCTTGTGGGTTTGAAAATGCCAGCCAGCTAGGCCCTCTGTGTGTGGAATTTGCATGTTCTCCCTCCTGAGTTGTCCCACAGTCCAAACAGAATTATAGTGGATGCTGGATATCAATAACTGCCATTAAAGAATTGAAAGATGCTGGATATGAATAAGAAAATATAATAAATATTATAAAATCATGGCTGAAGTTTAAAAAAAAAGCTACATGATTAAACTAAAAAAGGATCAAAAGCAAAAACACTGAAAAACAGCAACATGGATAACCAAAACACGTAACAAGATAAGATGCAATGCACATAAAATTATTCTTATTAGTAGTAGTAATACTAGACTGCAAAATATTCATTCACTCAGTGAAAATGACTAGCCGCCTACAAGGACTTCATTGCATATTAGATTTAGTTTTTCCCATTACTTTTTCATTTCTCATGCAGTCTCCTAACTCTCGTGTTCACGATCTGAAGTATGCATGAGATGCACACATCCTTAATGTGTATTCTTCCTCTCTAAATGCATTAAATACATGTTTCTGTGTGTGGGTTACCAGCATATGCATGGATTTGTGTGGGCGCATGTTTTTATGCATTTGTCCCCTGGTGATGAGTTTGCATACACTAGTGTTCAAATTCACTTCCAAACATAAACCTAGACAAATGTGTGAGTGTTCTTTTTTTATATGCTGTGACAAATTCTCTGCGTTATTGCTCTGAGGTTGTGTGCTGAAAACTGGCTCTGGCACACGGTTGATGCTGGGGTATCAACCTGCTCCACTGCCACCTACAGTGCAGGGTTGCAGTATTCCAATGAGTCAGCCAGAGCAGTGAGTGGAACCAGTGGCAGTGTGATTAGTCTGGCTGGGGGGTAAATGAAAACCATTATCAAGGTTTTTCTCTCTGCCCAATCCTAATGCAAAGCACAGGAGAGAGGTGATTTGAATTGCTAAAGCTGCACTGGCGATGCTCATTTGGCACTGGACTGTCTCGATCAGAGGCTGGGCTTTTTTGCGTGCTGATTTTGTTTTGTTTTGTCATGTGTCTCAAAATGAGCGTCATTATTAACTGTGACACTCTCAGTGGGCTAATGTACTGCTGCTTAGGTCCTGCAGCGCAGCCATCTTGTAATTTTGGTATAAAATGTGACAAAGATAAACCATTTTAATTTGCAACAACAATGAATAAGAAGTAAACAGATGCTGTATGTTCTTCTCAATACCCAAGAATCCCCATTTAGTATTGTACTTTATTTTTGCAGAATTCACTTTAATAAATTCTAAAGCATTATACTGAGAAGGCTATGTCCATACTGCATGTCCCTTAAATAAGATGTTTAATAACATATTAAATGAGGCACAATTATACTTGACATCGTGTTCTCTCTGAAGAAGTAATAATGCCAGAAGTAGTGCTGTGAAATACTCCAAATTTAGATTTTGATCTGACACGAAATGAATACATAAAGGGCAGTACTGCCAATACCAATACTGATACCGATACTTTTAACCTGTAAGGCAGCTTGCGTAGGGAGGAACAATGTGTCATGATTTATCAGAGGAATCATCATCAGTTTAACTAAGTACACAACACACCTTTCAGCTTTTTATACAAATTTAAACTGGATTTCTTTGGACACATGGAATCTAAATGTGCCCAAAATACTTTGGGTTAGTTTCTGCTATAGAAATAAAATAGATGCAACAACACATAAAGCTTCAGCCATTTTTCATAGTGCATGTTTGAGGTGTACATATATATATATATTAGGGGTGCAACGATACACAAAATTCACGGTTTGGTTTGGTTCGAAACTTTGGTGTCACGGTTCAATATTTTTTTGATACAAAAAAAAATGTTCATGCCTTTTTAATTTGTCATTTATTAAAATTATAAATATATATTTTAATTCAAAAGTACAGTTTTTAAATTTAATGTTGTGAAACAACAAAGTAATAAAATAATTAATAAATAAAATAAAATAAATAATAAAAATAAAATAAAATAAATCTATCTGATCGAGAAATCAGAAATCCCTCATCTTTGGAAAAGAGAGTTTATTACAGAGAAATGTCTCTTTCCAAAATAAAAGCTATACCATACGCTTCTTCTGGGCTATATTCTCAGCAGCATATTAAACATATCAGGTCCCCATAAGGAGAATCATGTGCTAACGGCTGTCTAAATGACTCGGGTAAAGTTTGTAGCATGCCTGCTTGTTGTTTTTGTCTGCTTCCACTTGTCTTTGCACTAGGATGATGTCGGAGTAAATGTGCAGTCATATTCGTTGTGTTCCCACTAGTGCTGTCAGCGTTAATCTCGTTGAAATGACGTTAACGCCACAACACGGCAAATGGTAAATGGCCTGTATTTATATAGCGCTTTACTAGTCCCTAAGGACCCCAAAGCGCTTTACATATCCAGTCATCCACCCATTCACACACACACATTCACACACTGGTGATGGAACGCTACATTGTAGCCACAGCCACCCTGGGGCGCACTGACAGAGGCGAGGCTTGCCGGACACTGGCGCCACCGGGCCCTCTGACCACCACCAGTAGGCAAGGGGTGAAGTGCCTTGCCCAAGGACACAACGGCCGAGACTGTCCAAGCCATGGCTCAAACCGGCAACCTTCTGATTACAAGGCGAACTCCCAACTCTTGAGCCACGATCTCCGTTAATCTCCGTTAACGAGCTACCGCGGATCGCCCCGTGCGTGGAGCTGGGCGGCCAACACGTTAACGAGCTAACTGCGCTAACGCACTAGTTCCCACCCATGTAATTGAGCATTGAGTGGCACATCCAACATACTGTTTTACTTTTGTCCATGATGCGCTTACCTTCAGGGTCATACCTCACATGAAAACCAAAATAGTTCCAAACGCCAGATCTGAATGAAGGTGGGGGAGGTTCAATTTACCATGTTGCAACGAGAGCTTAACTTCTGTCTAGCTAGCTTGCCCTGCAGTCAGTGAATCTGCATTTGACTACTCCGCCTAGGCTGCACTGTCGAGCGCAGATCCACTGAGCGCTCAACACAGACAGCATCGTCAGAAGGAAAGTTGATAAAATAAATTAAAAATTTTGTATTGTTCATACATATGCGTACCGAACCGAAAGCACTATATCGAACTGTTCAATATCGATACGAGTATCGTTGCACCCCTAATATATATATATATATAAATTTTTTAAAAAACCCACTTTATTTAATATAATTCAGTGGGCTACATACTGAATTTAGAGGACGGTAACAAAATATGAATCTTATCGTGCTGTCATCAATCAAATACCAATACCAGCATTGGTATAGGTACAGGTTATTCACGTTTGGATCGATCAGCCCATCTCTAGCCAGACATTTTGCTAGCAACATTTACTGACGCACACATCTGAATATGTGCTTTAATCCCTTAATGTTATAATCTCATGTGGGTCAGCTTAGTGGGAGTTGGGACTTTGATTGGTTTGAGTCTTTGGTTCATGACAAGACACATGCAAGTCAGTGAGGACAAATCTACAAAATCATTCTTCTAGTATAGAAACTTTGTATTTAAAATGTAATCACATGCTTATATCATTGAATCACTTAAGTGAAAAGGTTCATACTGTACATTGTCAACACTGATCTGATGTGGATGTGCCAATATTAAATGCTTTCACCATGTTCTCAAGAGGTTCTTGGTTTCAGTATGGTAAGAAATATTTGATGATCCCTAGATGTTTTACTTGTGGGGTTTAATGGGTAATTTCTCAAAGCTTTCATTCTTTATTTGAATTATGCAAAGCCAAAGACACTAGCCTTTTTTTAAACAATGACACAATAAACAGCCATGGTATAAAAAAAATCCCCACCAGGAATATTTAGCAGAGAATCATTCATTTATTCTATTGCTGCGCTGTGCATATTCACTAAGGTCTAGTTTACAGCCAAAATCTGTTTTGGAACATCCAGATTGGATTCAGATTAAATTTATAACATCTGAAGAACAAAAATGACACATACATATACATAAAATGTGTTTTTGCAAATCAGATCCAGACCACTTTTGGGAGTGTTTTGAAATTCAACTCCAAATGGGTTTCAAATGAAGACTCTCAGACTGGATGCTCAGCTCCTGGAATCAGATTTCAGAGTCTCTTTTTGCTTCAACAAAACACACCGACGGCATCAAATACAAAGTATTGGAAATGCTGAACAGAATCCATGCTGCTACCAGCAGCATGTTAGTGAGGCCAACATGAAGAGCAGCAGTCCATCTACAGAAGCTGAACAGGTTGGCTGCTGCACCCCAGCTTCACAGTGCGACTGCTTATGTTTTGTGCCTCTGCCTTATGAAACTGCATCACCAGCATGTAGTTACCAACACCTACAGGGTTACAGCAGCAACACGTGCAGATAGGCTGCTAACATCTGCACACACAAATTCAATCTGATTGCATATCACAGTAGAGAGGAAGTCTTGTAGATGTATTTGTGAGGGGGGAAAAAAGATCTGATTTACCTCAGTTGTGAGCAAACCCTAAGGTGCCTGCCACACTGCTTAATTCACCTATGTGTGACAGATAGCATGCTAAACTGCTGTGGCTCCCATGCCTGTGCAGGTCCATGCCACTGGGTTTACTGCTAAAGCACGGTCAGCTCAGTGCTTTAGCAGTAAACTAGAAAACACAGCACTTGACCTAATGTTCCGTTTTAATTACTATCATTATAGCCGACATTACTTTCCTTCTGTAGAGTCCACAGTCTCATTCAGTAATGTGCAATCATTGTGAGCCTGTGACGTATTTATACATGTCATCCGTGCTGAAGCCAAGTGAAAAGTGTCAGTCATGCAATGTTTCTGGCAATATGACCATCAATAGACTGTTTCCTGCCTATTTTTGCTGACAGCTGTTAAAAATGAAAAAACTCTGAATGGCGCACTACAGCAGAGTGTAGCTCGAGCTGTTCATGTCATGCAGGCTTTGTAGCTGCTCTAACCTGTTAACACTGCTCCCAAAATGAAAAAGAAAGATGTTCTGCGATTGTCACGCACAGCTAAGGTAGGCAGAGTCGCCTATGGCATAACTCTTCTGTTATTATCAGCCCCCTTTTTCTACCTACCCTGCTTCCTCACTCAGTTGCTTGCACTCACCTCATTAGCTCTCCTGTGCTTGTATTTTTCCACAGTCACTCTTTGCTTGATTGTCCTTGTGTGTCAGCCATTACAGCATTCCAACAATAGTTCTTTAGCCTGCCAGTATTTTGCTTCTGGCCATTTTTGCATTTTTTTTGGTCAGCAATCTCAGCCTTTTGCTTAGTTTCCCCAGTTGGCATGTAGCAATTTTGTACTTACTTTTACGTTTTGTTTTGTTCCTTTTTTTGTATTTTTTATATGCCTCCCTATTTCATGCTTTAGTGTCAGTCATTATAATGCTATCAGCAAACAAGTCTGACATCAGGAAAATCAATTTTCACACATAGTATACGCGCGTGAAATGTATTTGTACAAAACTGCTCTGTAAAAGTTTTAGCCTATGTGCCAAATAATAATCTGGCTTATGTATAGACAACTGTCTAATTCTCATTTAATGAACAGTGAAGCATAGTGTTTTGTGGAAAGCTTAATTGTCCAAAAGGGACTATTTAAAATGATGAAAGGGACTAATCCTAAAGATGACACACTTGCAAGGGAGAACAAAAGCTTGCACGAGAAAACCTTTCTTTGGCAAAAACGATAAGGAATAATTTAGGCGCTACGCAAGAAAGCTCATTGTTAGCAAGAGGGTTAGTACACAAAACAGTGACAGTGTGTTGTGAACAATACAAAATGGGAGAAACACTGGGGCTCACTGCTTTCAGCAAATTCCTGCTGGCTTGCTGGTGAATGACTACATCTGTTTACTGTTTAATTGTCAGGAAGTAAGGTCCCGCTCTGTGCTTCTTTCAGCTTTTCCCTTATTTTTACCTGCTCATATTCCCTTGTTTTCTCTAGTCTCCCAATTTCATGGCTGGGCATTCTCCCATGTATAATTCATGAGTGACATACTTGTTTTACACACCACGTACCAACAGCCATGTTGTGCCGCCCTGAGGGGGTCTCAGCTATGCCAGCCTGTAATCTGCTTACGCACAGAGCAACTAGCTCGCAGCTCTCCTCGCCAATTACACTCAATTCATGGAATGGCCCTTTCCCTGACACAAGGTTGGTTGTGATCATCGTGTCCTTCAAAGAGGCATACACAGAGAGTAGCAACATGGCATACATGTTTATGTCTGACAGCGAGGTAATTGGTTGAGTGCTCAGTGTTGGGGCACAAACCGATAAAAGCACCTCTCTAAATTTGACAGTTGCTCTACTCAGTACAAGGTCAGAAGGCCTAGGTAACATCAACACGCAATGACAATAGAGCTCATTCACCGAGTTAACGACTGAAATCTATGCAGCTAGCAGCAATTCGCTGAGAGTGCTCACAATTCATTTTGCACAAACAAAATGATCCTAAGCTGTGCGCGCCAAGCCTGCACAGACACAAGCACACACCCTAGACAGCGCAGGTAAATGGGGTAGAATGTAGTGTTACGTGTTGGGTAATGAGTGCTGATTGTTTGTGACGGGGCTGTAGTAAGGCTGATTTCCCAGTTGAGGAATGGGGGATTTGTACACATCACAGGGCTGTCAGGAAAAGACAGAAAATGGGCCCATAGCTTCACTGCTCTTCAGAAATAGACAGCCAGAACCACTTCACTATTTAACTTCTGAGCGCAGACACAGGCAAAGTGATGGTGCGAACATTTTTAAATATCTTTTTCTAATTCAAATCTATTTGCATGGAAATGTGCACTTGTTATCACACATTTGAGATGTAGCTGTTTGGGTTTTTTTGAAAGCACAGAAAATTACTGCCTCACAAGCTGTATTTATTCTGAATATTGTATGACACTTACATAGACATGGAATGGAAAGACTCAAATTCAGACCAATAGTCTTCCACTTAAAGTCTAAAATTGTGCCTTTATATGTTTGCAACAATTAGTTCACTGTAAAGATGATTTCTTTGTTTTTACATCCATTGTGCCACAGTAGCATTAACATTGTGTCAGGATAATAATTCTTCTGATTACTGACCACATAAAGTTAATGGATTTTGTCCGCATACATTGCACCACGGCGTCGATTTTTATGAGTCTTTCAATAGAGATATCCTTACTTGATGACACATAGTCAATAATTTATTGATCTTGGTGTGTTTTATTCATAAGTCCTACTGTGTAGTGAGCATAACTAAGGAGACTTTTGGCAATCTTTGACTACCACTCAATGGATGACCCATTCTGAATATGTGATGAGAGCAGCACCTTGTTGTGGTCAAGCTATCCACATCTATACCAATAACCTGCAAGAAGTCATGAGTAAAAGAGTTACGCCGGTCTCTTCATTAGGTATATCTGTTCAGTTGTTTGTCAACGCAAATATCTAATCAGCCAATGATGTGGTAGAAACTCAGTTAGGCATGTAAACATGGTCAACATGACCTAATGAAGATGAAACTGAGCATCAGAATGGAGAAGAAAAGTGATTTAAGGGGTTTGAATGTGGCATGGTTGTTGGTGCCAGACAGGCTGGTCTGAGCATTTCAGAAACTGCTGATCTACTGGGATTTTCCCACACATCCCTCTCTAGGGTATGCAGTGAATGGCAGTTCTCAGAGTAAAAATGCCTCGTTGATGCCAAAAGTCAGAGGAGAATGTTTAGGGCGCTTCGAGCTGATAGAAATGCAACCCAATTGCAAATAACCACTTGCTATGTCTGATTGCACAACACATCAAACCTGAAAATACTTGGGCTACAGCAGCAGAAGACCATATGAGGTGCCACTCCTGTCATCTAAGAACAGAAAACTAGCACTACAGTTTGCACGGGCTCACCGGCATTTGTCAGTAGAAGATTGGAAAATGTTCCCTAGTCTGACGAGTCTCAATTTCTGCAGCATTCAGGTGACAGGATCAGAATTTGGAGTAAACGAGATGAAAGTATGGATCCATCCTGCCTTGTATCAACAGTTCAGGCGGCTCGTGGAGATGTAATGTTGTGGGGGATATTTTCTCACTACGCTTTGGACTCTTAGTACCAAGTAAGCATCATTTATACACCACAGCCTACCTGAGTGTTGTTGCTGAACATCTCCATCCCTTTGTGGCCACAGTGTTAATCTTCTAATCACTGCTTCCAGCGGGATAAAACATCATCTCAAACTGGTTTCTTGAACAGAACAAAGAGTTCACTGTACTCACATGGCCTCCACAGTTATCAGATCTCAGTCCAATAGAGCACATTTAGGATGTGGTGGAATTCGAGTCTCATATTATGGGAAATTACCAATTGAGAGTATCAAATATATTCTCTATATTTTTTATAGCATGTCTTCCAAAATACTTTCAAGGCCATGCATATTATGATTGCAGACTGTAAATTAAGGTAACAAAGAGCATCACTCATGATCCAAAGGTATTTCAACTGCAAAACTCAAACCTTTTGTCAGCAGACTTTGGCTGGGACCTGAAGTGTTAATTCATTATTATCCTTCTTAAATTGGATTGTCAGCATCTTGCTAATTATAGAGGAAATGTTTAATAAGTTCATCCACCTAATCAACCATTACGGCAAACAATAAGAAAATCTGTCTTTGCATCATTGTTGTAATTAAAATTTCCTGTTTGTAAATCCTGAGTAGTACATCCATAATCCGAAAATCACAGATAATTGAGTCACATCTGAAAAAAGAAAAGCCCCACATCAGTGTAGGGAAATGAGCATGCCCTGGTAATTTAAGCATTTTTTCGAACATTTCCTCCTCTTTTCCTGGTTGTTTTATGCACCACAACACTTTGATAAAGACTGTCTGCGTTGTACATTTTGAAGAAGTAGAGCTGCATAGTTTCATTCAACAAGCAAAATTATAGCCTTATCCACTCGACAACAGTAAAGCAATATGTATGTTGTTTTTCAAATGATCTAATCAGCTGGAGAAACATGTAAATATCATGTCTGATTGTATATTTATATGTTTGACCAAGGAATGAACAATCTGTGTTGGCTGGTTAATTAAAAGACTAACACCCTGCAACATGACTGTAACTTATTTTATAAACAGACAAGAAAATCTTCTGTTTTAACATGTAGTTACTATATAGTCTATACAGACTATACAGTCCAAGGTCTATCTGAAGGTAAGTAAATCTACTCATTACATCAGTCTCTTTCACTTACAAGAGCAGATGACGTGAAGTTTGTATGATCAGTTCTTCATCACTGAAATCACAATTACCGATATGTTCACTCTTCATTTGAATTTGAATTTTGACTGACTGACTAAGTGATCGACAGTGAATGACATAACCCAAAATTTCTGGCTGCAGCAAATGAATCAGTCACTCACACCAGGATTAGAATTCGAATGTTTTTTGGTTTGGGCTTTGCAGGAATTCCTGCTGCATTTTACTAAGGCACATCCATTATTTGTCACAGAACCGTAGTAGAGCAAACAGCTAGAGTAAAGAGGTGAGCTATGACAAAGGGACAGAACCACATTCATGGGAATCAGGGGAAGGATGTGCCGCTTGAGTTAAGTTGCAAAGCAAGTCTTTGATTGCAGAAAGTCATCCTACTTGTTGCACCAGAGGTTTCATCTTGGTGAAACATCACACAACAGTTATAAGCGTTTCTAAATGGAACAAATCTTTTTTATTCTGAAAAACTATACTGAACGGCCATGAGCTTCTGGTCCCAAATGTCCACCAGTAGAAATCACTGGAACACTTCTGATTGGCAGTAAACACAGGTTAATCCTACAAACATAAAACATAAGTGAAAAAGCAAAAATGCTAAGATGTCTTCAAATGAAGTAGAAAACTGTCTTCTGATCTGACAAATTAATATCTGGACATCTTTGGATCCCATGTGTTAAAGGGGAAAGATTCTATTCTGTACACAGTTAAAGAGACAGCATGCTTGACGGTTTAAGCTTGCATTATACTGCAAAGCATGGGTAACTCTATGAAGGTCAAGGCCAAGTGCTATATCACTAAGACAAGGTCAGTCCAAATTTACTATAATAGAAGGACTCTGCCAAGCTAGCCTCCCTGCAGCCAAAACCTGTTATCCATTTGGTGCATTATACTACAAAACAAATAATAAATAAATAAGAAAGAAATCTGAAGGAGAACTTTTACAATTATACTTCAAACAAGGGTGGAAAAAACTTTGGTTTTGAAAATACAGAAATCTCCCAAAGCAGCCTCTGTAAGACACCTCCCGTTCCAACTTTTTTGAAATACCTGCTTGTTGCATCTAAATAGTTTCATCAATTTCACACACTTTCTCATATGAATTTCACACCATGTCATACAACAATGACATGGTGTATTTATCAAAGCATGATTTAGTTTCAGCAAACCAAATGAGAAAATCCACCTTTAAGAAATGCTGCTGTGTGAACATAAAAGTATATTTCTGTAATATTTTAATGTGCTATAATAAAGTCAAAATTTTTAAGCATAGTATTAAAGTGCTTTAAAACTCCTTTTTTTAATAGGGTGGCATCTGTCTCATGCTGATACATTCGAATGAGAAGCGCTATCCCATGCACTGTTTGTCCCCGCTGTGAAGAGACTCCCATGTGCCCCGTGACATGAAACGGTTTGTGTTTGCGTGTGTTTGTGTGAGATGGTGATGTGGTGGTGGTCATGGGGAAAGGTCTACATGTGTGCACGTGGGGCTTTGAAAAGCAGGGGAGGAAAAAAGAGCATACCAATATCAACAACATATTAAAAAAACATGCTGGGACATCAAAAAGTTTGGTACAACATTACCATTGGCAATTTTAAATTTCACAGTATTTCACTGAATGAATATTTAAATAGATTTTCCAAAGCGTGTCCCAAACCAAATGAATTAAAATTACAGTTCTCCAGGGGATGTGGACACCGAGCATCCACAGATCATATTCCATGTGTAATATCCAATGCAAAATGTTTAGCATCTGTTAGCATCTCAGAGACTTTAAGAATTCACCTGCTGGTATTTACTTTTCTCAATAAGAGAAACACGTTTGCATTCCGCCATTCTTTTTTTCATTGCTGATACCAAAATGTAGCCAGAGAAAGGCAAAAGCTCCTTGGTTTTGTTATGTACAACATTGCCAGCTTATCTGTATGGGCTGCTGTTATTAATAATGTAGACATCATTAACTTTGATTATGACACAGCTTTTCAACCTGCCCTTCCTTCTAGCCTACCACCCAAAGTGCCAGTAATTTTTATTTATTGCAATATCCGACCACAGCCGCTTGTTCTCTATACTGTCCTCCACGGAGCCTCGCTGGTGTCAGCATGGATTCTGCTCGGCACATCCATTACTCTGGATTTAAGTCATAATTATATTGTTGCTCTGCAAGTGACGTAAAAGACAGTTTCGCATTAGCGGCCAGAGTCTCTGATCAATTTTACTGCTTTTATTTTTTTCAAAAAGGCCAGTCTGCCTTCTGTACAAACAAAGACTTCTTTCCCACCTTCCCATAAGCTGTTTTTACTTCAGTTCATGAATGAAAGTTGGCATAGTAAAATTAGTATGCCTGTAGTTCTTTTTAGTTAGACAGGCCCTAATTTCTGCAGCTTTACAAGCATTGCTTTTGCTTGACATATGCTCAGAATCAAGAAAAACAGAATTTAATTTTAGTCAGTCACACTGTGATCTCTGTCCTTTGTAAAGTTTATGCCATGAGTCAAACTGCCTTCTGGGATATGACTAGACAAGACAAGATTGGCCCTGACCTTTGTCTTCATGTGTCTCTCAAAAATATCAGTGATCTGCATTCATTAAGAGTAATTTTCCGTATGGCATCAACAGCAAGCTCACAGACTGTTGCAGGCCCCTGACTACTGGGCCACCTTTTACATTTATTTTGATCCCTGGCTTAGTACCTTCCTCTGACCTAGAATTGGCTGGCTGGTCTCTGACCTTGGCTCTGTGCCTGTCCACAGTGTCTAATCATCCTTTGCTATGGATTGGCTTCCCTCTCTCGCCACCTCCCTTTCTCCCCATTGATTTTGGTCATTTTATACCTGAACATAGTCATTAATCTGATTATGACTGTGTCTGGGTCCAGTTCATTAGTCTGGCCCAGCTGTAATACAGGCAGATGCCTGCTGGGCCATAAGGATTCATCACGAAACCATTGAGCCCTGAAGAACACACCACATAGGACAGCATGATGCATACATACGTAGACAAACACAGGTGTAGAATTGGAGCATTCTCCTACATTTTTGCAAAGAGGGAAAACTGACTTTAGGAATGAAGAAAAATATATAAAGGCTAAAATATGTTTACCCCTCGAGGTTTCACAGTAGCTATATTAAATCTCCTCACAACAGCAGGCACTTCGACTATAGTAAGTCAACAGCTGTCTTCAGTTTTGTTTTGATTTCTTTTCATATGACCACATTTACCTTCAACGCTTCATCATTTGGAGATAGTTCAGCTCTTTTGATTCTGATTTGGATATTTTGTTTGTCATTTTTATACAAGGAGCTATGTCATTACAGAAAATTATTCCCTATTTTTCCGCTGCACTAGCAAAAACACAACTTTTACTTTTGTGTGTGCAGAGATCACATACAGTGCAGCAGCAGCAGCATTAGTACACCTGCCCCTCAAAACCCCTGGGTGCAAAAACGTCAATGAAGCTACACATAGACAGGATTACCCAACTCTCTTGATTCACTGATTATCTCTAAAGGGTTGTAATTTACTCTGCAACAAATTATAAGATACCCACAAGGTAAGTGTCGCTGCAAAAGCTGATGTGATATACATTCTCATAATTATAGACTTCAGTTTAACTAACTTTTTTGCCTTCCAGCACCTTAGAACGCATGTTAAAATCTGAATATTTTGAAACCTGGCTGCTGAAATAGCTCCACTATTCCATGTCCCAAGCTACAGATATATGGATGATAAATAAAGTGACCTTTAGCCCTACCACGGAAATGAACCCACTGCTAGAATGTTTCACTGCCTCCTTATCGAAAAGCATATGATTTGAGGTTAAGTATGTCTCCGAATCTTCTTTCCATCCTCCATCATCGTCTTTAAATGGGATTAGTATTGCAGGACAATGCTGCTAATGTCATTCATTACATTTTCACATCAGTAATTTTACTGAAAGACCTGGACAGCATGTGCAGTATATAGTGCTTTGCTACTCCAATAAATTACTGGGAGGTTAAATCACTTCTGAGAGATTTTATGTCCACAGTACAAGGTATTTCATTTTAACACTGATCTGGATGGCACAGCTGTGAAATTTAAGCCCATCAAGAATGAAAAAGGCAGAACTCAACTGCAAGGGCACTGTAGTGCCTATATGCAACTGCATGTATGTGCTTTCATTTAGTTTTAGCTTTACAAGACAAATGTGGCTTATTTTGACACTTTATACACCATCACTGACAGACTAACATAAGCATTGCAGAGTACTGAAACTCCAGTATTAGCAAACAAGAGCAGCTGTCTATACAGTCTGTTTCATTACAAAAGGCCAACTCCCACACAGCATCTTGGATAACAATGGTTTTCTGCACTACTAGAGTACTAGAAAGAGTCTTCACTGCTGGAGATATACTTACAAAGAAATGCACTCCAGTGCTTATCCCAAAGTACAATGCAGTAGCTTACTCAGATAAACTACTTACCACCTTGTGGTCTTTTTCAGTTGACATCAATGCCTGTCTAGATTTATATGTACTATGTAGTGAAGACTTTAAAAGGTCACAGATATAGATAAGTGTCCCCAAATATAGCTAATATTTCTTCTTCTGTTCCTGAGTCAGGAATTAAGCCATTGAACAATGTCTAAAAACAACGTCTCTTTGCTGAATATTTCGACATCATAGTAAAAGTAAGCTTCAACCGTTTGGAAACACAGTGTAGCAATTTCATCATTTTATCCGAGACGACATTTATTTGGACTTAACTCAATAATGAGGGTGGAAAATGGAACAAAGGAGGGAAGTAAAAACACTGAAAACCATAAGCCTTATAAAAACAAGACAAAGTAAAAGAGAATGTGAATAAACTCACAGAGATAGCAGTGAGACGCAAACAGAGGAGCACAGGAAGCACCAAAATCAAAAAGTTGGACACAGGAACACAAAGATAATGAAAATACAAGAACGTATTGCTTAGATTTTCTTTTAGATTTCATTGCTTTAGATTCTTACGGTGATAATAAGACATATTCTTTCAACTGCAGCTAAGCCAGTGTTAAATGGCTTTGGGAGGAAGTAAAGATGTATTTCAAACTAATAAGCAGGTTTTGCACATTCAGTGTAAGGTCAGCAAGTATAAGCCTTTAGTAATCTTTGTTTTAGTAATACGTCTCCATAAAAACAAGTTGGTTGCAGGCACTAAGGAGAAAAATGAAGCTCTTTTCTGAGAGTCTGTATCTTTCATTGATGCTCAGTAGCATCTTCACACCAAGCTCTGTAGGACTTCTATGAATTTCTGAAGTCTTTTTTCATATGTTTTGAAATTCATATTCGAACAACTTAATTAACTTAAACTTTGTCTGTATCAAAGATCATGAACATTTTCCTCGTTATTATAGCTGAAGAACATGACTGTGGTGTTGATGACAGTGCATAGGTCTGAAACACAGATTTACTTGCCTGAGGGGAAGATAAGATAGCTGGTGATAGCTAGAAGAAGGAAGAAGAGATTGATGGGGGAGGTGCCAGTAGTTGAACAGACCACAGGGCAACGAGAAGACCAGTGGTGGCACTCCTAACTGGGGTAAATACATGGTTTGGTCAAACACAGATACTTCACAGTTTAATATCACTCTCAGGAGCCCAGAGAACTATTACAGTTTTTAAAGGAGGTCAGTGTTTAACATATTTAAAACATAAAACAACACAGTTGGCCTTTGCTTTTTTTATGTTCAAATATTTTAAAAAGAGTCACAGCGATGTATAAAGTGGACATCTTTAAAAAAAAAAAATCATAAGACGAGTTCTAGCCATGACAGGCAATAACCCCTCTAGTAACTCAAAGCGGGCAGATCCTGAAACTTTTTTCAAATTCTGGGTGAAAGATTGAAGCAACTGGGGTAAATAGATTAGAGGGTTACCTAGGCAACCAGAGTCTGCAATGCCTACTAGCAATCGACTTGCAAAGAGCAAATCCCTTCCTATGTGGTTACCCCTTTATGGGACCTACTTCATTTTTGCAAACTTTTTCTGAATGACTGTTTTTTACATTGTAATTTCTTTGTTGATTGTTGTTAGAAAATATTCCTGTGATTGGTGTTTTTTAGGCGCCCACTATTGCTCTTTAAATATTTTTCCAGGCATGATAAATCCAAGTTTTAGTTTATTTATTTTCTGCTTTTAATAGAATTCAAGGTACTCACAGATTTTATGTATTTTTTCTGTTATTTCCTAAATAACCACTGGCCTTACACTTGTCTTGGTCTTACACTTTGTATTTGAAATGAAGATAGTCCATAAATTGGTCATTGTGGTCAAATGATGGGACCGTTTTCAATCAATAGAACACTGCACCCTTGCAGCAGCGTTTTCATTTGACATTTTGAAAGGACGTGTTTGCTGGGTGGGCAATAGCATGGTAGCTATTGTTTCTTTTGTGGTCCTCAGATTGTTTATCGACTAGGTGAGCATGCACCCCCAGCCTTTTGTCAGTGTTTGAGTCCTCCAGAGACAACTGGAAACAGCAGTTCATCTGCTCATCAATACATAAGTTGCATCAAAAAAGTAATGGCCATTCAATTTTGGACCGGTAAACACACATAGACCAGGACCACACATGTATACCTCAAGCAAAAAACATAGAAAAGAAAACATAGTCGGACCTCCGAGGAAGCAGCATATTATCTCAGTCAACCTGATGCAAGCTCAGGGCAAACCACTGTAAGAACCTTGAATCCCATATCTGACAGACCACAAAAGATGAGAGCAGTTCTATTCACACATTGCGTATTCATGGACTTTACCCACTATTTTCTGCAAGATGTAACCAAGCCTGAAAATGATGTACTGTAGGCTTCCCTAAATATGTGAAATACTATACATTATCTCACACTCAGGTCCCATACTCTCTATTTTGCTTGTTCCCCTCACCAATATAATGTAGGTCCTGCTATGATTTTAAAAAGAGGTTCTGAACATGCACCCACTCAGGTAATTACAAATTAGTCAGTATTTGCATAAATAAAGAACTGCGTCGATTACAAAAACATACCTCCTACTATGACTATTCTTTATGCATCTCTCATGAATTGTTTTCATTTTGCATTCAGTGCAGCATTAGGCAACTTAAAATTAATGCCATTCAGTTCACAAGTCTAATCCCTAATATCATGATTAAAATTCCCACGGCTTTTATTCGCCTTATCAGAGTTGCTCCATGTTGAGATAATGTGCGTCTGTACGACTCTGACGTCGCCGCGCCATTTGTAGCTTTTCTTCTGATATTTGACAGTTGACATTCAAATGCGATGCTTTCTACCTGGTTGAGGCTGCTCACTGTTATCTGTTTCAGCTAGGATGAGCAAAAAGGTGCATAGGTTGGGCGCTGCAGGCGAAGACGGATCTTCAAAACATAATGAGAGTTTGCCAGGGTGCCTCTGTGCCTGGCCCCTTTGCAGAAAAGAAGAAATATACTTTTATTCTCCATGTCAGGGTACGGAGGGCACCTTGGGCTATGCTGTTGTTTGAATATATGCAGATCGCTCAGTAATTAAAATACGAAAGGTTTCACCGTTCTTCTTATACCTTAATTGAAATGAAGGTGCTCTCCTCTTATGTCACATTGGCTGACCATTACAGAACAGAGCTACACGATTTATGGAGAAAAAAAACAAAGGCGCAGGAAGGAGCTAAGATACAAATAAGAACATGTACAAAGATGGTGTGTGTGTGTGTGTGTGTGTGTGTGTGTGTGTTTGAAAGCTTTGATTGTTCTTATATGCTCTACTGCACAGGATTTTGGGCAGGCAACCTTTCTTCTTAAAGCTCCAAGACTTCACTCCTTATCTTTTTCTCTCTCTCAGCCTGTTTAGCATTTTTTTTCCTATTCGTCTTTCTCCCCGTGTAGTGGCTGTATGCCTCAGCTAAGGTGAAACAGTGTGGATGTGATTTCTACAGCTCTGTTGGAGACCAGCACCTCATCACAAACTGGTCTCGGCTGGTTGGGCGAGCGAATCAAATCCTCGATATCACGACCGAAGCGATTTCAGTTTGAGACTGAAGACCTTGCCTCACATCTCACTCATTGGGGCACATTCAATTGGATGCATTCAATTCAGTTCAGATATGGGAAGAAACAGGGAGAGCAGACAGTGGTCAAGGACGGCTAAGGCTTTGAAACAATAGTGTGAAAGATGCACGAAAATGTGTGAAATTTAACATAAGAAAGGTTACCCTATCTGCAGCCAACAAACCCATTCCAACCCACAGACAGACTGAATCAAAATTACAACAAATTTCACATTTTCGTTGCGGTTATTCATTGAAACTGACCCCTCCTAGGCCCACTGCAATACAGCCACACATAAATACTACACTAAACACATGCACCATTGTACTCTTTTACATTTTCAGCTAATTCTTACCTTTAAAAACATTTTAACTGTAATTTAAGGTTGTTCCAAGGAGAATGAGTCATTGTGCTAGTCTTACTGATGCGGGGAGTCCATTGCGTGTGACATTACATGTACTTATATGTGCCACTTAATGCATTATTAATTAGGAGGCTTCTTTCGGCTGAGTAGTAAAATAGCAGTTAAAACCTCCTGCCTCTTGGCCTCCAGGTTTTCTCTCTCAGCTCACAAATGTCTGGCACTCCAGCATTTTCCCAGCCTAGTGAGAGGAAACAAATGTTTAATTCAATACAACTACAGCGCTTAAAATTGTATAATCAGTGTGTTTATGGATCAAATGAAAATGTGTGTGTGTGTGTGTGTGTGTGTGTGTAAAAGAGAGAGAGGTGCTCCTTAGCCCTCAAACCCTCAGGTAATCACAACTTCTATTGGTTTTATTGGAATTTAAACTCATTGTGTTGGTTTTAAGCACCCTCAGCTTAAATGTTTGGGTTCACTGTCACTGGCACAAATTTTAGCTGTGGCAACTGGCTGGTTTGTGCAAATAAACAAACCTTAAGCCCAACATGGCCTCTACCTGCATAGCACCAACCAACAAAGTTAGCATCAGAAGCAGTTTGACACTGCGGATCTCTGCCTGGGTTGAAAATTTCCTCCACCCCACGCATGAATTGAGTGTCTAGGCTGGTTTGTGATATTTTATTGATATTTGTGAAGAAAGGGTAAAAAAAATTAATTAATTTAAAGAAAAAAAAAAAAAAAAATCACCTGATCTGTATCTACATTGTCTTATAATGGACATGAAATTTTCACCCCAACCCATCCATAATTTTTTTAGTAACAAAAACAGACTGAACTGTTTGTTTGTGTTGAAAAGTTTGTCTTATGCATTTTGGTCATACATTTCAAAGAATAATCCTCCTTGCAAAATTGCTCATTGGCTAATAACTTGTGATTGACAAGTTGTTAGCCAATGAGCAAGCAATTCCACAGTCTGACCTCAGCCTCTTTGTCACATTCATTTTTGTTGTTGTTTTTAAACCAAGATTGCATCTGTGAAAATGCTAATCATAGAGCACGGCACTTCAGAAACCAATCACGGTAGCTATATCCTCCTTTACTTTCTGTGTATGTAAGTAGCTAGCAAAGACGGAGTAGCACTTAGCAAGAACCAGACTATTTTTGTCCAAAGACAAATATAAGTAAACAAAAGTATCCAAATAAGTGTTTCTCAGAGTATATGTATTTGTAAGATAAACATGGTGCCTGCAACTGTAAATGTTAAAATATGGCTTCCTCTTTTTGTAGCTAACAGTACCTGTATTAGCTTGGGTTGTTCAATCACAGTTTTAACAGGTAATTTATAAGTATAATAAGTTTAATTTAATTCATTTAACTTTGTAATGGCAGAAAAAATATAAAGTGAAAAAGTAGCTTCCTCAAAACCAGGTTTGTCCTTGAGAATTTCTGCAGAAGTAAAATAACTTTTTCCACAGGACGAGAGAGAATGCTAATGAGCATGTGCAGAGTAAGTGTAATCTCCAGCTTGTTTATGCTCCGCTACAATTGCCCCATTTTACCAAATGCTCCTGGTGCTCTACTGCTGGTATTTAAGGTTGTGCTACTGGCCAGTAACAATACCACAGACATGTTTATAATCTTAATTGATAAGAAGATAAATGAAAAGGGCTGAGATAGGCCAGGGGCTGCAGTTTTTTTGGAAGCTCTAACTGAGCATCTGCAGTGGCTCCTAGGCATGGCTTATTTCCTTGGTACCTAAGAGAGATGATGACACAGAGAGAGAGAGGAAAGGGGGTAAAGGTCATGGAAACGAGAGCAAACAGATGCATAGGTAGGCACTGGTCCTGTTTCTGAACTTCAGACTTTTTCACTAGTCTTCTACCTCTTTTTCTTCTTTCATCAGCTCTTTTTGACAGCCACCTCTGTCACACGACCCTCTGCTTGTCCTTCATTACACCCATAAACCTTTTCTGTGGTCTTCCACTTTTCCACCCGCTTGGCAGCTCCAAATTTAGCATCCTTTGTCCATACAGCCTCCGCCCAAACCCTTTCAACCTCGCCTACCTAACTTTCCAAACAGCTCAACCTGAGCTTTCACTCTGATATTCTTATTTGTAATCCTGTCCCTAAAATCTGGACAGGAAAATCTCAGCATCTTCAATCTGTCACTTGCAGCTCCAACTCATGTCTTTTTATCAGCACAACCGATCTCCAAACCGGATATTAAAGCAGTTCTCACTAATTCTCATTCTTTTCAGTCCAAAATATGTTAAGTGTATATACAATCCTTTGATCTTCATGAGATTTGTAGCCTCTACATAACAAACTAGACTATTTTTTCTCTCTTTAGACTGTCAAGGCTGCTTTATTGGTTTTGTTTTTTGTTTTTTTGTTTGTTTTAAATGCTGTTTTTGTTTATTTTTTCACTGCAGTGTTGTGTGGAGTGCAGTAAAAGTAGGCTATCTTTAGATTCTGCCTAGACACAGCTGATGAGTTGTTGTTTTTAAAGCATAGAAAGCCTCACAGACATTGGTAAGTTAGCTCACAGATGCATCCGGCTCCTGTCTGTACGTGTCTGTCTGTGTTGACCTTTTGCTGATCACGAATTAAGTATCTGTGAGTGTTTCAGGTTCCTGGCCTTTGGAGGTTATATGGACTAAGTCCCTGGGTCTGCTCTCCACTGAACCAATAAAAGGCAAGTACACCAGACAACCGTTTCATGCTCTTTTCCCTTTCCCCTGACCTCCTGTATATTCCTATCTTTCTGAACATGGCATATCTCACACCCACTCCCTGGGAGATGGAGGGATGCTGAAAATGAAAAGAAAAACAATTAGTAGCTCTGATGAGCCCGTGTGAGGTAATGAAATTGCGTGTCTCATTGTAGCGTGTAATGGAGAGCAGTTTGAAGTTAATTGAGGGGAGATAGGACACTGGGCCACTGTCTGCCAGAGTATTGTAGTAGGGAACAGGATTTATCGGGGAGGGAATCACTGAACCCAGAAAAAAAAACAAAAAAAACAATTCCTTATCAGACATCACAGATGAGAATTACTTGGCTTTATCAGACTAGATAGCAAGATAAATTGTTATCATAATTAAATTCATATTCTTTTCATCTGTTTCTAGGTCACGTTCATGGTCACAAAGGGCCTGGCAGAACCACACTGGAGCCAAACATTTAAGCCAATTCATGTTGAAATTTAGTGCTAAAACCGCTTATTATCTTTTTAAATTTTTAGATTTTATCCCTTTTCCTTAAATAAATAATAACTATTAAATATATTTGCACACGTCTATCAGTAATAGAGAACCTGAGGAGTTGTTTTCATAGCATGACCTGACTGGTAAATCTTCAGAAACAGTGTTGCAGCCTTGGGACTGATACTCATTGTGGTTTTTAGAAGGAGATAAAGTGCCACCTTCTGGTGAAAGGACTGAAGGATGGCAATGTTCTGCTTTGTTAACTTGTGTCACCATTAATGTGTCTTAAAAGAATGAGTGTAGGGGTAGAAAACTGCCTTTGCAGAGTTCAAATAGAGAAAACAAAGCCGTGAATCCCTGGGCGAGCCATAACAACACCTCGGTGCATAGCATAGATCTTACTTCAACAGTCTTTGATGCACGTGCGCAATAAAATCCTGTCAATATGAGTCTGTTTCAGAATTTTCCTGCATGTCTAATTATACAAATGTTTTGTTTAACTCACAGATGAATAACGACTGACTTGGCTCTTAAACTCTACTGTTTCTTTGCATGATAGGTTATTTCTTTCTCATTTTTTTTGCATGATGTCCACATTGCACATGCTTAGCAGAGAGTCGAGGGTTTAGACAAGCTGTATAAATCCCACAATGCATAAAGAAAAGCTACGAAGCCCTGAGTCGGTTGCATGTGATGGGCGGGGAGTGTTTCTCGTCTCTCAGGCAGCGCCGACAATTAAACGCAGCTTGCCTACAATATTGATCATGTCTCCCTGATAGGCAGAGCAGAACCACAGCACCTGTATTCATTAAACAACCTGTTTAGCAACCATGCAGCGGAAGGAAAAGTCTGAGTCTGTTTGCAAAAAGAAAAAAAAAGGGCCACAGGTCACAAAACACCTGGAAGATTGCACGGAAACTTTTCAACAGAGCGTCATGGAAGGAAGGAACCGACAGAAAGGGGGGAACACTTCATGACCTTCGCTTAAGAAAAAAAAAAAGAAAAAAAAAAAACAGAGCAGTGCTGCAAAGAGTTTTAAAGGGAAAACAGCACCAAAAAAAACAGTCATGTTAAATTGGATGTGTTTATTGGAATAATTATTGGAATGAGACAGTTATTTGTTGCCTTATTGCTTTAAAAACACTCGTTCGCTTTTGAGGTTTGGGAATGAAATGTTGACAATTCTGACTCGCCCCTGTGAAATTAAGAAATGCTTTTGCAACCTATTCAATGAATATTAAAAAGGAGATGCATATTAGAGCCTAATTGGTTTGGATGATTTTTTATTATTTTGAAAAAATGAAGAGATTTTTTCAACTTAAACACTACCTACTTTACATTCTGCAGAAGGGCCTTCCGCTGCTTTCGTTCACCCTTCAGTGGTAACTCTCGATTCTAAAAACATCGATGAAAATAGGTCATTTTCGAGCCGACTATAAATGGCAGCTCTTGTAAAAATGTGCCCATAAAGAGTCAGGGGATTTAAAATGCAATGTTATAGACCCACTTATGCTGTTACCTATGTCCTCAACATTCATGGCTGTAATTTAGTACTATAATTATCAGCAAGGTTCACAGATTCAAATCTCTGCACTTTTCTAAAGGACATTCTCTAGATTATTATTCTCTATAAATGTAAAGGAAGCATGTGCAGATTTTAGAACAGGGAAAAATTTCTAAGCACATTTTAAACCTGAATGCAAAATTGTTAAAAATTGTTAATCGGGTTACTTAACAGCCCAGCAGTGGAAATGCTTCTGGTTAAAAGCTAAGACATTAGTAAGAGTCCTTTGTCAGGCCTGGTTTTAAACTACTCTTTATCTCCGATGGCCCTGACCCAGCAGTGAATCACTGAACATTTTATCAGATAGCAAAAATAAGCCGTGACATGATCCCATATGCCCTTTTTTAAAGTTTCCACATCTATGGAGTGACTGGCCAAATAAAGGAACAAGTACTAAAGCTCTAAAAAGACATTCAGTGCCTGAGCTGACGTTGACCTGCAGCTACACCTGACGTCATCTCCAAGGACTCCAGACTTACTTTGTGTTTCTTTTTTTTTTTCAAGCAGAGCTGACCTTCGGGGCACTTCCTCGATAAACTTAACTCAAAAGGGTCAGAGGTTCTGGAAGTAGTACGTGCAGAGTGCTCAAAGATTTCCATGATTGAGGGACAAAAGTTTTCCAGGTGAAATATGGCATTACTTAGGGCAAGGGGTACATTTATGCTTATGGCCTGTGTCATACAAAGGCCAGCCTATGGTGGAAAATAACTAGCATGCTAATTATTCTCTTTATTTTGCTCAGACAATTCACAATGCATATAAGTTTTGATCTGTAGTGTGTAGTCAGTGTACCAGACATGTAAGCAGCTCCTCTCATCTGCAGATCAAAAGTGACAGAAATAGTTTAGAGAGTTTCAGAGAGCTTATTTCTTCATACCGCCATACGTAAGCAGAATAGAATAGAATAGCCTTTATTGTCATTGTACAAAGTACAACGAAATTGGAGTGCCACTCCCTTGGTGCAAAAAGCAAAATAAATATAAATGTAAAATATAAAAAGTACAATAAAACAACTGTAGTGTTCAGACAATAAATAAGTACAATATATACAGGATAGCAGCATAGTATAATGATAGTATGAATAGCAGCATAGTATAGTGACAATGGCAAGTATGGTTAAGCAGGTTTAATTGTTTTGTGCTTATTTACTATGGTGATAGCTCTGGGCAAGAAGCTATCCCTGAATCTGTTTGTCCTGGTTTTATGTGACCTGTACCGTCGGCCTGACGGTAATAGTTCAAACAGTTGATTACTGGGGTGAGAGTAGTCCTTAATGATATTGCCAGCTCTGCTGAGGTATCGAGAGTTTGCAATGGCCTCCAGGCTGGGCAGAGGGCAGCCAGTGATCTTCTGGGCTGTGTTGATGACCCTCTGCAGTCCTTTCCTGTCTGCAACTGAGCACCCTGCATACCACGTTGTTATGCCGTACGTTAGGATGCTCTCTATGGTGGCTCTATAGAATGTCACCAGCAGCCTCTCCTCCAGGTTGTTCCTCCTGAGCACTCTCAAAAAATGGAGACGCTGCTGGGCCTTTTTTACCAACGCCGTGGTATTTGCAGTCCAGGAGAGATCAACAGAGATCTGCACGCCCAGAAACCTCATGGAGTGTACCCTCTCCACACAGTTCCCGTGAATGTAGAGTGGGGCCGGGTCTGCTCTGCCCTTCCTGAAGTCCAAAATAAGTTCTTTAGTTTTCGTGGTGTTCAGTTGGAGGTTGTTAGCTGAACACCACTCAGTCAATCTGTTAACCTCATCTCTGTAGTCCGACTCATCCCCCCTTGAGATGAGTCCAACCACTGTGGTGTCATCCGCGAACTTTATGATGGTGTTTGAGAGATGGGTAGGGGAGCAGTCGGATGTGTAGAGCGCAAACAAGAGGGGACTCAGAACACATCCTTGTGGAGACCCGGTACTGAGTGTGATGGTGCTGGACAGGTGGGGGCCGAGTCTGACAGACTGTGGTCTATTTGTCAGGAAGTCCTTGATCCAGAGACAGATGGAGGTGGAGAGTCCCAGGTTAGACAGTTTCTCGACCAGGATCTCCGGGATGATGTGATTGAATGCTGAGCTGAAGTCCAGGAAGAGCATTCTCACATAGTTTCCTCGGTGCTCCAGGTGACTCTGCGCAGTGTGGAGCGCTATGGTGATGGCGTCCTCGGTGGATCGATTTGTCCTATAGGCAAATTGGTGGGGGTCCAGAGTGGAAGGCAGACCGGCCCTGATGTGCTGACAGACCAGTCTCTCAAAGCACTTCATCACTACAGGCGTAAGTGCAACAGGCCTGTAGTCATTTGGGCTGTCCACAGCCGTCTTCTTAGCGATGGGGATGATGATTGAGGTTTTGAGGCAGGGTGGGACGGTGTTTAATGACAAGGAAAGGTTGAAGATTTTAGTGAAGACTCCGGTCAGTTCGTCAGCACATGCTCTGAGAACCTTTCCATGACCTCTACGTGGAGTTAAGGTGGAATTTTTTTAATGAAATATTAGGGAATGCTTCCTTGATGGATGGGATGTAAATGCATAAAAGACTTAATGTCTAAGCACTTACATAAACTGGATTTCCTTGCTGTCACATTTCCTTAGTCACTTCACAAAATTTCAACATTACTCTCATTCAATGATTTGCATCCTTTTCCCAAGCCAGTTTCTCAGAAAGTTCCTAAGTAAAAGTAATCTCTCACTTGTATTATAGTCCCCCTCATCCAATTACATACCCTGCTCCACCACCACCAATGTCTAGGCTCCTGAGTATCCAGCCACCACCTCTCACTTCACCTGAGAATGTGGTCTGTAACATCTGTGCTTATACCTTATCTCCGCGAAAGGGAAATGGAAAATATTCAAGTATGAATAACCTTTGATTACAAGTTGTCCACTTTACTTTATTGCTCAATGCAAACACACATGCAAAGTCAGTTCCTTAAACTGGCTTTGTTTAATAGAACACTTTAATAGAACACTCTGACTCAGATCACGCTGACTCTTTGAAACATGTACAAATTTGACATGTGGTTTTTGGTTACTGTAACTTTTGCTTACTCAGGTGTTCTATTTTTACATGCAACATAGTGACACAAGCAAAGAGGAGATATAAATAGAAAAGAAAGGTTTATTAACTGTTAGTCATGGATTAGAGACTTTGGACAGGACAGCATACCATGGAAAAGCTCACAGCATGTCACTCCAGCTGCCTTGCTGGTCTTTTCCCTGTGTTCTGTCCTTCCTGGCCTGGGTTTATTATTAACAGCCACTTTATTTGTTGACTGGAGACAGTTTGGATTTATGGATTTACAGGTATGTGCCAGAGCAGCGCATTCATGACACATTTAAATGTTTAAATAAAAAGGTGCATTGATCTGGACTAACAAGGATGCCAATTTTGTTTTTCTGATGGTGCCAAAGGTTTGCCAAGACTGGATAAACAGTAAATGAATGAACCAATGAGCAGAGAAAAAAAATCAGCTTTTTTGAATAAAGTTAACCACGTTTTTCAGCAAAATTATGCATCCTACAGGTATACGCATAGATTTCTGACAATACACTGCAAATACAAACACGTTATATCATTTGAAAGACAGTTAAAGGCCAATACAACTACTACACATAGTGACGCTGTTGGTCAGTATGCATTCCTCACACACCTTTGATATCTGAGACGCTGAGATAAAGCCTTGATTATTTGTTAAGAAATCAGGCCGCTGTCTTTCAGATAACTCTAGATTATCTGCCTAGTTAGGTTGTTGCCTCGCCTTTGCCAGTAAGCACAAAGAAATGTTAAGGCTTTTTATTCCTTTGACATGTAAGAGTACTTTGTAATTTACAAATTGCTAACATTGGCACTTTTATTGACTTGGGTAGTTTAAAAAAAAAAAGCTCTAATGTTTGTTTTGGCCTGCCCTTTTTTACAGACACATCCCAGCAGGGTTCCAGGATGTCATAAAGAGGGTCAGACCAAAGTATTTACACTGTGTAGTGCTATCTGCTTCACCTCACACTAAATATACTCAAGCAGACATTATTTTAACCATGTCTCTCTTTTTTTACAACAACATTATTGGGTCACAATGTACACATGCCTTGTGCGGGAATATGAATTGCATAAGGTGTCGATCATGGGCCATATTTTTTGGCCTATCTTCACAAAGTAATGGAGCTAAGGACTTTGTGCCAGCTGGAGAATAAAGTTGTCCCATCATCTTTTCCCAGCAACTAAATTCACGAGGATCATTAGTCATTGTAATGCCTTAGTACTTTGAGGTATTTCAGGAATATGGTACCATAATTACTACTTCTACTTGAGTAATTTTAAAAAAGAATAAAGGTCTGTACACTGTTTGGCTCCAATTTAAGGAATGAACATTAAAATTTTTTTTGCAGAAGCAATGGTTTAAAAGGTAGGATCTCTAACGGTGTGTTCACACCAAACGCAATACAAAAACGCGCCAGAAGCCCCTAATTTGACGTGTGCACATTGGCACCTCGAGGTGTGTCCAATGCGAATCAACCGCGCGTCAAAATTGAATATTTTGACGCGCGTGAACCGGAAATGTGAGAGGAATGTGGGAGGAAGTTGTGCCAGACGGTATGTTTGCAAGATGGCAGCTGTCGAGCTAGCGTTTGAAGAGAGAGTCTCCCTTCTCTATTTACTGTGGAGAGCAGAGCAGCGGCGTTAAGGACGTCCTCGCCTACCTGGGTCCATCAGGTCCTCCAGAGGCGTGAGCAGTTTGGTGAGTTTCCCCATTTGCTCCAGGAGCTGCGCCTGGACAACGGCTGCTTTCAGCGGTACCACCGTCTTTCCCTCGCCCAGTTTGAGGAGCTGCTGTCCCCCGTTGGTCCCAGCATCGCCCGCCTAGACACCAACTACAGGCGCTCAATCCCACCTGCAGAGCACCTGTCCATCTGCATGCAGTTAGTAAAAGTGTTTAATACGGTAGTCGTTTATTGATACCTGTGCTAATATATGCTAAACTATCGTTTATACACTGCTAACATGGATGTGGTATGCTATCAGTGAATGCCGTTGTTGTTTACTGATAGCAAACTGTGGTATGGAGACGACTGTTTATAATATTTCTAGTGATACTCGAAAGGTCTCATCAAGTCCCGATTTAATTCGATTTATGCTGTTATCAGTGTTTGCATTGATAGCATGGCTGTGGTGTCATATCAGTGTATGCTCTCTGTGTTTGCTGATATCAAACTGGTATGAGGACCACTGTGGGTTAATCTTTGTAGTGATACTCACTCCTTTTTTTTTTATTTAGACTTGTTTTAATTCTTGTATAGTTGAATATTTGTATATAATCCCCACAGCTGTCAGACTTTATAACAGGGTCACCAGCCTTTCTTAAAACTGAGAGCTAGATAAAATTGTGAACAGTTTGGTTCATCTTTAATTATATGGTTCTTTCTAGCATATTCTATCTTGATAAGCTATATCTTATCACAGGTTAATTTTTCAAAAATATTAACAATGATTTAAGCAAGGAAAGGGCTACATGTCAACATACAACTCTTTATTTCTATTAATCTCTTACTTCATTTCTACCTGATTGACATGTCTAGGAATTATGGATATATAAAGGAATTAGGATATATAAAGGTAATCACAAGGGAATCCCACTGAGTAAAAAGTTATCAGTGTGTATCAGTTATCAGTATCAGATGCTGTACATCTGATGTTACAATTACATACATGTGGGTGCAGCAGCAGGAGCTGAGGGGCCAGGGACTGGGGAGCCAGGAGAAGCAACAGGGGATGCTCTGCTGCAGAATCGGTTGGTTCTATCAAGACAATATTAAATGTTAACAGGTAGGGCTGTTCGACATAACGATATATATTGGATGACGATATAAAAACGTCTATCGTTTCCTATTACGCTATTGTTTGTTTTGTGGAGTCGTAAAATAAACTGTTTACGGCAATATTTTTTCATCGTTTTGATGGTCACTGTAGCAGCTATATTCATTTCTTAAAGTTCTCTCTTTCTCTTATATTTAATATAACCACACTACAGATGGACAAGCGCCTGTTTTTACATGTTGTCGTTTGCAACAATGATGGTAAAACCATCGCGTGGCTCCCCTATTCGATTGTTTGTTTTCCCACGTAAACCTTTCACAATAAAGCTCAAGATCCTGTTGACTTTTCAAAATAAAGAATCACGTGAAAGAGTATGCAGAGAGTTTAGGGATGAGAAGCAAAAAAGAGCCGTCAGGTGCTAAAAATAAACCTTAGTTTCATGGATCGGTTAAAACACTCGAATCCAGGTAAAGGACGCCCAGCTGGAAACACTTCACGCAAGTTGCCCAAGATTCACAGAATTTACATAAAATTTTACATTTTTGTGATTTATATTGTTGTCAGGACGATAAATGTCTTATATCGGTATATGAGATTTTGGTCATATCGCACAGCCCTATTAACAGGTTGAATACAATAATCATAGAGAAAGTATATACAGTGGTCCCTCATTTATTGCAGCAGGGGTTCTCAGAATAACTAGCCCCTCGCCACGCACTTTATACACTTTTTTCCCCCACACACATGAACATTAGTCACAGTTCTCACAAGTTTATTCTCAAAGTGCAAACCTTTGTAGATTGCAAAACGTAAAGGTATTATTATGCCGCGTTTTGTCTTCATCTGCCTGCCACTTTCTTGCGCCTTTTTCCCTCGCGGTGCAGGTGTCTATTTCCGAATGAGGGTCATAGTTATGGGTGTTTTTGTGCTGTTTTTTCTATTGACCGTGATGGTTATCAAAATCAAACATGATAAATTTGGCAAGGGCAGGAGACACCACATCCTGCAGCCTGATTTGTCATACAGGCTGCAGAATGCAATGCTGTACTGTGCAATACAAAATCAGCGAAAAAGCGAGGCAGTGACGGATGAACAGCGGGACCACTGTGTGCTGTTTATTAATAAACAATAAAATATATTCCCATATGACAACATGCATAAAAGCAAAATGGTATTTGTACATCAGTGGGAAAATAGCGGTGGCTTGCTAGCTTTTGTGCGGCTTCCCCGGGTCAGTGAAAAATTTCAAAAGAGAAATGAATGAACTTACCAGGTTGCCCGATCTCTTCACATATCCTCCTCCAAGCTCGGTCCTTTATATTCCTGTCTCGGTACACAAAGCAGCTGATGTCGTACAGCTCTGGGTGGTTTGCTACAGCGTTAGCCTTTCCTCCATATTGAATGAAGTATGAAGGGCTTCGGCTGGATCTGCCTCTTTGACCTAGGTCAGAGCCACGTCACCAGGCTCCTGATTGGTTGTCGTGGCGCGAATTGTCACTGGAGTATGCACAAAATGCAACACAAAAACTGAGGCGCGTGGTTTTATTCGCGAGTCAAACGCGCCAGACGCGCTGCTGTGACGCGCGTTTCACGCGTTTTCGCAATGCAAATCTGCTTCCAAATTTTTGCGGACCGCAATTGCGTGTCATTGCGCTTCTACATTGACTTTACATGTAAACCTGACACTCTGGTCGCGTCTTTCGCGGTGTGAACACAGGGCATTTGTGAAAGAGATGCCTGAAAGTGTGCACACTAGAGCAGGGCGATATGACGAAAAATATTTATCACAATATACATTTGAAAATTTGCAATAACGATATAACTGACGATATAATTGACACTAGACAAAATACTTGACAAAAACTCCTCAACTTTATTAGTGCAAAAAAAACATCAATGTATTTTCACTTAAACAAGCAGCTTTTTTATGTGCATTAAAGTTATATAAAAAATTAACAGTGCAAATGCAAATTCCTTGCTGACAGTTTAACCAAAAGGCATTACCAGTGGAAATTGGCCAACATATCCTCAGCATAACCATGTATAATATCCAGAAAACTTAAAAAGGGGTTATATACACACAATACGGTAATATTATGTTGAAGCACAGTACGTATTACTCCGCGAGGCTCCAGCCTACGATAGCCGTAATGCTCCGACAATCCATCAAGCGGTGCAGCTTCGTAGCTTAGCAAAGTCGTACTAAAACATTTGACAGATTTTCGAGCGCCGTGTACCACATAAAATCGTTTCCAGGTCAGTAAACACAACCAGAATTCATACATAAGGCACACGGTATTATAAGGGGCACTGTCGATTTTCAGAAAAATCAAAGAATTGATTTTAAGTGTGCCGTATTTTCCAAAAAACACGGTAATAACGACGGCCGCTAGCATGCTCTACCAAAAATAGTGCTTTGTTGTGTATCTGACGGACCAAAGCCAAACCAGTTCCACATCACTGAAGTTGCAGCATTTTTACAAACCAATTCTGGTTCATCCATTTCATTCAACGATCCACTTTCGCTCTTCTCATTCTGCGTTGCTGCCATGTGCGTTTTACCCATATTCTATCGTGATATTTCATTTTCTTATCGTTGCCCAACATTACACCGGTATTACCATGTACGGCAGGGGTGTCAAACTCAAATACACAGTGGGCCAAAATTCAAAACTGGAACAAAGTCGCGGGCTAACGTTAATATTTATTGAAAAAAAAAATCTTCCTCTAGATATAAGAATGAATCTTTTCTTATGGACTCAAACAAGTTTTGCTGAAAAACTGAATATAGAACAAGCAAAGCTCAATACTAAACAACATATATATATTAGCTGTATAATACCAGTAGGCCAGCTCTAATAATAATTTGGTATGGCTTCGCGGGCCAAATGTAATTAGGCTGCGGGCCAAATTTGGCCCGCGGGCCAGAGTTTGACACCTATGATGTACGGTATGATATAGCCCAGCCCTAGTGCACACCTCTTCTGTTCCTTTGCTGAATAAGGTAATCATCTTTCAATAATGCAAGCTTGCCTTTAAGTGTTTAATTTGGCCGACAGCATAACTGCATGCAGAGATTATCAATACAAAAGGCTCAGCAACAGGGATCAGTTACAATGATCCTGCTGCTTTTTGATCAAAAACGATTCCATCCATATACACACATCTTGCCTGGAATGATAATTACCAACAGAAAGCAACGCTATGCTCGAATCTGATTTTTATTTCCAATCCTATATAGCCTGACTAAGTAATTTAAGACTTATTACTGGAGTTTTCGCTTAGACTATCAGTTGTTACCCACAATCCAATGGGATGTTCAAACTTTTTGAGTGAACTCAACATTTTTCATTTTACAGCCTTGAAACCCAATAAACCTTTACATAAGCACTCTCGATCTTTCCACATCAATTTCAAATTAGTTTGTTTGGTTTGTGGTTCACACCTGAGGACAGCGGTGACTCATTACTGTAGCCCTAGCTGGCTGGGGACTTTTCTGGGGAGTTTGCATGCTGTCCCTGTCGGTGTCTTCCAGGTGATTCTAAATTTAAATTTATGGAAACCCCAACAATCAGATCCACCTGTGAGCAAGTATCTGGTGAAAGTGGGAAGGAAAAGCTGCTTTTTAACAGAAAGAAATTTGATTCCAGATTTAAAAGCAAGCCACTGAGGGGAAGCTAAGTTGGGAGAAATATGCTTTCTCTTTCTAGTCCCTTATAGTACTCTCGCTTCAGCATTCTGGATCACCTGTGATCTTTCATCTGATCTCTTATCTCTGCAGCAACCAAGTATGCAAAACACACCTGGCCATAGGAGGGCATTCAGTTCAAACATGCAATGTACACCCAGTAGTCATCAGATCAAATTCTAGCCATAAACAAGGCACTCTATAGTAGAGATGGCACGATACCACTTTTTTAATGTCCGATACCGATATCATAAATTTGGATATCTGCCGATACCGATATGAATCCGATATAGTGTTTTTAATCAATAAAACTGTTTTTTTTAATATAGTGCTGCATTTTGTATAAGTTCATACTCAAGTTTAAATAAACAACAACACTAAAGCTATTCTGTTATACCTGTATGTAAAAAATACACTGCACCCAAAATATTTCATAGTTCAGCAAAACTGATCAATCTAATAAACTTAAACCTACACCATCCTTCCTATTCTGGTATTTTAAAGAGTACTTAGCAGAAATATTAAGCAACCTAACTAATAGGGTTGCAAACTCCCAGCAAAAATAAATAAATAGGGAACCACCCCCCACCCCATGATGCTTAATCGACATAATCAACTTTAATTTGATGCAGTGTGGGGGAAAAATTGCACAGAAATAAATTCTTTTTCAAGAATAATTAAATAGATTCAACATCTTTCTTCTACATAATTGCAGACTGCACAGATGGTATCTTCCCAAAGGAAAAAGTACTATAGCTTACTAGGGTATATTAGACTTAGCAATTACTATATACAGTAATGGACTTCTATATATTTTACATAAGATTAAAACTTTGGGTGTAAGATTCAGATAATTATTTATTAAAAGCTAGACATTTTAAATGAGAATAAGAAAGAAAAGTATGTCTTTGTGCCCCCTTTTCCCTGTTCATGCCCTATCGGCCCCCCTGGCTAAACTTTGCTAGATCCGCCCCTGCACAGTTACCAGCCGTCAGCTACGTAGAAAAAGATCCTGGTGTAGAAAGTAATATTAAATAAATTCTAACAACAGCTTATCAAGGTTAAACGTGCTGCTGTTGTTCAGCCGCTGGTTTCCTCTTTCTGGCGGGAAGTGGGCCAAAAACAAAGAAGAGAGACAGACTCCCGACAGAAAAGCCGATCAGCTGATCATGTTAGAATGCCTGGGTCGTTGACCCAGGGTTTTTGAGTTATTTATCATTTCTAGTCTTTGGTTTCTTTGTTAGAGTTCTGTCTTATGGTTTATGTCTCTGTGTTCTCTAGTTGCTCTGTCTCCCCTGTCAGCTGTATCCCCTTGTCAAGTTAGCGTCTCTGTGTTATGTTTCCTGTTTTACTTTGAAAGTCTGTCTCATGTAAATGCGTCTGGTTTTGCTTCCTTTGTCTCGTTAGGCCTGATTTGCCCCAGCTGTGTTTCCCTCCTGTTACCCATTCCCTGGTTGCTCCCTCTGTGTATTTAAGCCCTGTGTTTCTCTGTGTCTGTGTCGTGATCTACCCTCATCTTGCTGTGTGTTCTGTCTGCACAAGCTTATTGTGTATTTCTAGTTTTGTTACCCTTTTGAGTTTAGCATTAAAGCTGTGTTTTGAGTTGCTTTCTGTCTCTGGAGTCTGCACTTTGGGTCCTTTTCCTGCCTGCACACAGCCGTTCATGACAGATCATTGATCAGTTTCACGATTGAAGTAGCAGCAAGAAGAACAGTCGCTCCATATATCGGTTGTTAAGCTTAATGTGGGAATGCTTTACACTCAGAGATTAACTTCCATCTCTGAATGTAAGCAAGTGTGTGTGTAGATGTGGATGTGGCAGAGTGTAGCTAATTGTCTCTCTGTGTTAGCTCTGTAAAGGACTGGCCACAGTTCCAGGGTGAATCCAGGCCTGTGACAGCTGAGAAAGGCTCAAGTCGCTCAATTCAAACTTCTCTCAATCACGCTGATCCAATAATTTTCTTGTGTGCCTTCTGAGAGCCAATCTGACTCTGTTCCCTGTGTTTTAAATCTCAGTGCTATTCTGTTATTCCACTTTTCAGACTCTCATTTGTGTGACCCACCTTCTCCCCATCTCCACCTAATCCCTCAGAGAACCTCATCAGTGTCTCCAGCTGTATCTCCAACTTAACCAGCATCTAGACTCGGGGTTCCTGTCCTACTTGGTTGCATTTTTGAAACTTTGTTCTGCTATGTTGCTTATCTGGGTCCAATTACATAATAGCTTATTATACAAGCTGTGCTTTATTAAATTTGTTGTATTCTTCCACATCACCTCAACTTTTTCTAACACACTTATAAACTATACTATGTATCAGCACTATCTAAACAGTCATTTCTAAAACTAATTGTTTCTTTTTTAAGTTTATGTCATTTATGTTTTTGTAAGCGTATGTCTATGTGCACTTACCTTGCTCTAGAACCTTTTATGGCATAGCAACACTAAACCTTGACCTCACTTAGCACTGTTTACCAAAATAGCGGTAGGGTTGTCGTCACCTTTACAACATTTTTATGCTAGTCCAACCCATTTCATGCCTTGATGCCCCGCTGTCCTCTTTCTCCTCCCACTGCTGAGGTTACCTGGTCAGGTGGTCATAGCAAAAGGGATAAATACCTAAACCCAAAGCTCTATTTTGAGAACAAGACAAAAACTACAGCTTGCGCTCGCATTCAAACAGTCGCTTAAGCTGTGCTTCCACCAAAAGGCTTAACAGCAGTTACTGCTCATCATTCATTCTTCAACTCATCAAAGAGAAAAAGAGTTTTAGCAACAGGAGAGCAGCCGAGAGGTTGCTATTAAAGGATCAGCTATGCTTGGAGGCATACGTACAGATTTGGTGGTCACAGTGGCTGTTCTCTTTCTAACTCAGACAGGGACTCAGTGCAGGTGAGATTCAAGATCATTTTATTTTTTTTAGTTTATCTGTGATTAATAATATTTTAGTTTAGTTTATTTAAATTAAAACAAAGGAAGTTTTTAGTCAAGTTTTTAACTCAGTCCTTTATTTTGTTACATTGGTTATTCGTCATTGATTTCCTATTTCAGAGCTGAAAATGACTTCCTATTAGTTACTTTACCGGAGTGGAGGGCACATTCAGGTACGATGTAGCGCAGTTATTAAGACCTTTAAGAATTTCATTATTACCTGACCTGCTTTAGATAAGAACTCAAATCAAACATGTTGTACATAATGATGTATTTCACTTTTTGTTTCCTTTAGAATACGTTATACAGTGTTTTGATGACAGACATGCCAATCTGAACTGTGAGTGGCCGGCGAGTGAAAACGGAGCAGGTGAAGACAATTATATTTAATAGAAAACAGTAGCCTGAACTGAAAACTAAACGTGTGCTTTTTGAAGTCATCAAGCCAATTTACAGTTCTGGGTTCACTCTGGCTCTGAGAGATAAGTTGAATGAATTAATTAACCTTTAATTTTGTCCCAATCTTTGGCGAAATATCTGGAACATCCATCCACAGTTCTGTTTTAATCTACACACAGGCTGTGATTGTATTCGTGTCTCACCACATTATCACAAATTGATCTGAAATAGGCTATATTCTTTTACAACCTGGTGTTTTTCTGGGAGCGCTCAAACAGAGAGCCTACACATGAGATTCAAATTTAGTAGCTACAGCAACACAAACAGACATCTTCTACAGCTACAGCTATTTCACAGCAGATGTTCAGTACAAGGCAGTACTTGTTTAATTACAAGAACAAAGATGAAGAGCTGTTTCTGTTAACTATATATTATCAGCATATATCAGCATTTAAAATACATAGCGTATTAAGTTTTCTTTTTTGTCTTTTTCTCCTCCAGGGGATTTTGCAGTGAATGTTTCAGAGAGTGGTCCACTAGGGATTGAGGGCCAGGCTTGTCTAGAGTTCTGGTACCTTGTCCCAGTTGCCGCTAATGGGTCTGAACTTCGTGTCTTGCTAAAAAACAGCGTTGGTTCAGTAGAAATCTGGACCTCTCCTGCTCTCCCTCAGAATGCATGGAGGCAAGCGTTTGTGCCCCTGAACATCACTGAGTCCAGGACTCGGGTAAAATAAAACATAGCAGCACACATTAGAACTGTACTGTCATAATATAAATATTCTATAGCATGTCCTTAAATAAATTACCTTTTTTATATATTAGGTTGTGTTTGAAGTGGTTCAAGGATTGTCCATAGAGAAAGAGATCACATTTAAAAAGATAGGTGTAAGAAAAGGCTCCTGTGGTAAGTATTTACCAAATTAAACTTCTCAACAACAGCTCTAGTGCCACAAATCAATTAAAAGGTTGAACTGTATTCATAATAACCTTTGTGCGGTACATAAAAACAGAAGATGTGTCTTAAGAATTGTCACAAAGACATTTTTTGATGAGGATGTTTTAGAAAATATTCTGAACTACAGTATTAAAACCGAATACAGTTTTTTAATGTTATCAATCCTACATAGGTGTCGATAAGCTGTTAATATGGTCACCCCAACAGGACGACAGTGTGAATCGAACGCAGAGTTATGGACAGATGAGACCACCCGCTGCCTCTGTTCTGCTGGCCAGCTCTCCTGCTTTCCCTCTCACTGCCCTGAAGGCCAACTCTGTGGTCCTCAAAGAAGAGGCCCCAATGGGACTTCTACTTTTGGGATGTGCACTATACACAGTCACGCAGACGGCAGCACTTTTGATGGAGTATTGTTCCGCTTCACGACCGCCTGCACTTATGTTCTGGCTAAGACCTGCTCACCCACTGAAACCCTACCCATGTTCACTGTGGAAGTGGTCAATGAGCAGAATGATAACACATCTCTGCCAGAGGTCCAGAAGATCAATATTAACATGAGGATTTACAGGGTGTCTCTGCTGAAAAGCCAAACAGACCGGGTTGTGGTGAGTTACTTATATGTATGGAAGACATTTATGGCACAGTTAATTACTAATTATCCCAGCCTTCAAACACTGAAGAGTACATTTCTGACACATACATATGAAGACAATTTGAGTATTCTACATTGCTAAGGAAGTCAGTATTTTGTAAACAAAGCCACTGTCAACTACTAAATGAATATCGTGTTTGCTAACAGCTATTTTCCTAATAAAAATATAGTATTATGTATTCACATTTTCTGTTTTATACTGCTCTGTAAACTTCATAATCCATAACTACTGTTCATACAACTGCACTTCCTTTTGCCTTGCCATTATGAAGTAATGACCACTGAGCCAAGTAAAGCTCCAAATCCAGCGATTCCCATAAATGCATAAAGGACAGATTTTATTGCCACTGGCAAAGGACTAATAGGTCATATTGGCCTTTATAGGCACAGCTATCTTCTAAATGCCTTCTTTTATATAAACTTTCAAATGCAATAAGTCCATATTGTGTATGGCAACTGGTAAAAAAAAAAAAAAAGGCTAAACTAACACTGTTTTTCAGATTAATGGGATCTGGAGAAAGCTTCCACTAAGCCTTAACAGCGACACTGTCAACATCAGGAGCACCCCTACCACTATTGTGCTGGCAACCACTTTTGGTCTTACAGTCTCATTTGACAGTACTGGTGTGGTCCACGTCACCCTCCCATCAACCTATTCTGATAAAGTCTGTGGCATGTGTGGCAACTTTAACCACCTCAAAGAAGATGACTTTAGGAACCTCGATGCACAAACCGCAACAGCTTTGGCTGAAAGCTGGCAGACTGGGAAAACTGCCTCTTCCTGTGAAACCATTCTATTCCCTCAGTGTGACCCACTGGAGGAGGCAGAGTATGCCAGCGAGCTGTACTGTGGAGGCTTATTCTCTACTACTGGTCCCTTTGCTGACTGCTTATCAGTTGTAGGGGCAGACAGCTATATCAGAGGCTGCGTGTTTGACATGTGTTCTACTCATGGTGACCAAGCCGTGCTATGTGAGACGCTACAGGTCTATATTGATATCTGCAATAAAGCTGGCATTGCAGTACCCACGTTGAGGAACTCCACAATCTGCCGTATGTTGCGTTATTAAATCCTGCTTTTGTTTTGTTCCTCCTTTTCAAAATAGAGCGCACAGTGGCAAATAATAACTGATAACAGTTAAGGTCATGAACTCTTTCCTGTCTTTTTCTCGGATCCCCTCAGCCATACAGTGCGGTGAGAACAGCCACTATAACTCGTGTGCTCATGGCTGTCCCGAGGTGTGCTCCAGCCTGGATATAGCTGGCTCCTGTGGAAGCTGTGAGGCAAGATGTGAATGTGATTCTGGCTTCAAACTCAGTGGGGAAAAGTGTGTCCCAGCAGAAGACTGCGGGTGCTGGTATAATGGAAAACACTATGAGGTAAGTGAGGTAAATGAACACAACACAATTTCTTATTCACATATTCAATTTCACAGTAATTTATTCACACAACTCTGTTCTGCCTGCAGAAAGGAGAAACACTGGTGGAAGGAGATTGTGTGCAACAGTGTCAGTGTATGGGTAATAACAATATGCAGTGCACTCAAATGCAATGTGCAGACAATGAAGTCTGTAAGGTTAAAGATGGGGTCAAAGGCTGCTTCCTTTTCAAACCCACCACCTGCAGTGTGTACGGTGATCCACACTACATCACCTTTGATGGTCTGGCATATGACTTTCAAGGGGGATGCAGTTACATATTGACCACCACATGTGGTGGAGGAAGCTCAGTCCAGTTCACAGTATCTGGACACAACACCCATCCCCCCCTTCAGAACTTCACCAGATCCAAGCTTCAAGCCGTGGCTCTCCAAGTCGAGGATCTGTATCTCATCTTGAATCAAAGCGGAGAGGTCTATGTAAGAAAGCAATTCTCTCTTTAACACCACTGAAAACATTTCTTCCCCTTTAAATTCGACAGGGCTGTTTTCAAGAACAGTGATCTGGGATTATTTACAGCTTACATTTTACTGCACAAGGACTTCTTTTGTTCTGCATTATCTCCTGTAATTCATTAATCACAGTGGCAGGTGACTTTCACGTTTTTAGAGGTCAGTTACTGTTGTGTCAGATCGTTAGAGGAAGTCAGCTGTTTACAACCTGGAACTTAAGCAAGCTAAACGGCTATACTTTAGTTAGTTAGTAGGTCACTGGTAGCACTAACCTAACTAACTATTTCAAGAAAATATTATTTCTACTGTATGTAAAACAACATGCAAAATAAGTTCAATTATTAAAAGACTGTCCTTTCTTTAGGTCAGTTATAAGCAAGTCCAACTGCCGTATTCCACCAGCGGGACATATGGCTCAGTATGGGTGTATGTGAAGAATAATCATATCATCTTGGAGACAACTTTTGGCCTCAAAATGCAGATAGATGGAGAGAACAGACTGTTTCTGCAGGTGGATGAGCACTACAAATATGAACTGTGTGGACTGTGTGGTACTTATTCTGGATACCAGGACGATGACTTTGTAACTCCAGGAGGCCAAAACGTGTCAGAAGCGTTCGAGTTTGGTGACAGCTGGAGGGTCCCAAACAACTCTGAGTGAGTTATTTTAATACTGTACACAGTAACAGCAAACATTTGGGTACCAGTATGGCACTTCTGTACCTAAATATACCAGCATAGTATTGAAAAAAACAAAAGCTAGTCAAATGACTGCATTTTTTAGCACCAGCAGAGTGGCAGTGGTTTCACTCCAATGAGCCTGAATTGTGCTTTTTCTTTCATACTAATAATCAACATAACATGTTTAGTAAAATCAGTGAACATCACCTGCTAAGCCTGAGCATGCCAGCATTGTTGTTGTATGTTAGTAATCTAAGCAGGTTCTGAGTGTCTTTGTGGCGGGGTGGGGGTTATTACATTACATTCCCAACGTAATAACCCAACCTGCTATCACGGCAAATCATGAAATAGACACACATGCAGGATTTGCAGTTCAGTCACAACAGAGGGAGGTATTTTATTTCAAGCCAACATCTAAAAATCTGCTCAGCTTGTCAGACAACTGCAGGGAGCACGTATTTCTTCAGAAACTGCTGACTTTAAATAATTAAATTACGTATTATGTAAACATTCCATGTAAAATGTTGAAATGAATCTGGTCAAATTAAATTTACTTGATTTGTATATATTCAATTTATACAAAGCACGTTTTCCTTGAAGATTAAATAAATAAACCTTTGGTTTTATATGTTTCAGCTTCTTCATGGTCGCATCATGCATATTAAGGGTGAAAAGTTGTTTTTTTGAGTGAATACAACCTGGTGCCTTGGCTAGCCAATGTGCTAAGCTCACACACACTAGCATATATTTTTCTTTATGCATCGTAATTTATTTAAAATTACATCAACATGTTTTACACAGTATCAGGGGCGTAATTTCTAAGGGGGTTATGTCCCAATAACCAGACCCAGCTAATATACCCCCCCCCCCCCCCCCCCCCAATAAAATTATGAATTATCTTGCATAGATAGGCTGTTGATTTTCTTTATTCATTTCAGTTATTACCAGCAAGATAGTTGCATGTTTAATCATCTGGGAGTTTACCCAGATTTATTTATTTATTTAGATAGAGGTCTTGACCCCCTCAATGTTCAGCACAAAGTTACGCCCATGTACAGTATAATCTAGAAGTAACTAATCTCTGTTTATCTAAATTTTCTCAGATGTTTAGCTCGTCCAAACAATCCAAGACTCTGTGACAAGGATGAGAAGGATACAGCCTACAATGAGTGTTCAGTGCTGTTTGGCAGTGGTTTCATGCCCTGTCATGAACACATTCACCCAAGCATCTACCTCAATAGTTGTGTGTATGACTACTGTGCTACAAGCGGCGACCAACACACACTCTGTGAATCTCTGAAGTCCTATGCAACAGCATGCCAGGTTTCAGGAGTTGAACTTCCAAACTGGCAGACTGGCACAGCCTGTGGTGGGTATTTGCATCAAATATGAGGATGACATTGTTATTATCATACAAGTAAATATACAGTAGGATGTCTAGATAGGTTGTGTTAACTGTGTGTGTTTTCATCCAATTTCAGAAGGCCTTTCTCCCTCAACAGCTCCTCCAACAACTGCTTCTCCAACACCAGATCAAACTTGTAAGAGCATTCACAGTTTAAAAAGTTTATTGTGGACTGGTTTGAATAAGTGAAGTGATACAGTTTACAAATAACAATTTCAAAACAAATATTAGTTTAGCTAATAAGCTTGCTTGCTTTATATGTGCCAATATTTAATAGAAGTGTAAATATATTTTAGTTCTTTTGCTGATCTGAGGTATAACTTTCGACACATTAGATGGGATATTAAAGTTTTTTCAAAGTTTAAAAGCACTGTATCTCAGAAATTATTATTAACTCGTAAATCAGCATTTCCATTGTTTGTTTGTTTCATCCATTATTTACATTTTGCTTTCTATAGTTTGTCCCTTGAACTGCAATTTTGAAAAAGATCTGTGTGGGTGGGAGCAGCTTATGCAGGACACTTTTGATTGGACAAAACACTCTGGACCCACACCAACAAATTTAACAGGTCCAAACCAAGACCACACCACTGGAGGTAAAACCAGTCTGTTACTTCTGTTGTTTTTCCTTTTTAGAGGTTGGGGTCTATTTTGGTTGGTTTCATAACATTGTTCATACTTAATGTGTAATTTTCAACTTTTCCATAGCTGGTTTCTACATGTACCTTGAGGGAGACAGTGTAACTCGTGGAGACTCTGCCCGTTTGATGAGCTCGGCGTGTAATTTTAACGGACCACTCTGCCTGTATTTCTGGTACCATATGTATGGTTCAGCCACAGCCATGGCTCTTAATATCTACCTGCTGAAAGACAGTAAAGCAACAAAGCTCTGGTCCATGATGGACAACCAGGGACCAGAATGGCATCTGGGAAGAGCTGATGTCAAAGTCTCTGGTCCATTCCAAGTGAGTTTGACAATACATGAACATAAGAAATGTATGAAGGGCTTGCTGGAAATCAAGACTTGATATTCTAATTTAGAATTCTATTTTCTTCTTATGCCTTTCAGATTATAATAGAAGGAATTCGAGGCTCTAATTATCAGTCAGATGTGGCCATAGATGACATATCTGTCCATTTTGGCTCATGTTCAGGTAACAAAGGCAAAGCAAACTGTAGGTGCTTAATAAATATGGAACTATGCAATACTGTTGTAAACAGTTTGGAAAGTAAATCATTTAAGATATAAACTTCTTTAGCATAACTGATGTGACAGAGTTTACCAAAGGTCAGTGTTGTTTTTATTTAGGTAGCTTTCCAGCCCTGGGAAGTGGAACTAAGCCTTCTACTACAACTACAGAAATGCTCCCCTTACACCAAAGTAAATACACAGGAAGTTATATTTTACAAGCCATGTGTTTCTGCATCATAAAACCTTATGATAAGTTAAAAATTAACATTGACATCTTGTTCATGCACTGAGTGTGCAGATTCTAATGGTAACTAGGGTTCACTTTTAGGAAGTTTAGCAAATATCTCGTGACTCATGCTATTTTCTTTTCTCCAAATGTTTCCCTTTAGTCTGCAATCTTGACTGTAACTTTGACAGCAACCTTTGTAGCTGGAACCAGATGATTACAGATGCTTTTGACTGGACCTGGCAAAGAGGTTCTACCCCCACTTTAATGACGGGCCCCTCTGCTGACCACACTGGTGGTAAGATTTGATGTAAAATTTACACTGACAGTTAATAAAACCATAATACATCTAAAGGTATGATATAACGGTGGAGTTATTCTTTAGATTATTATATCTTTAATGTTTTCAATCACCTTTTCTAGATGGCCACTATCTTTACATTGAAGCCAACAGTGCATCGTATGGAGACACAGCTCGTCTCATCAGCTCTGAGTGCTCTGACTCTGGACCTCAGTGTCTGCAGTTCTGGTACCATATGTATGGCTCAGCAGATACAATGGGCCTCCATGTTTACCTGCTCCAAAACAGAATAGCCAATCAGATTTGGAGGAAGCAGAATGACCAAGGAAATATGTGGCACCTGGCTCAAGTGGACATTGAACCAACCACACCTTTTCAGGTGACTTATTTCAAACCATGGAGTGTGGCCTGCTTTCTAGTTATAAAAATGTATCCTGCAAACATATCATTCAATTGAATTTTATCATTTAGATCATTATTGAGGGGCGCAGAGGATCCAATGATGAGTCAGATGTGGCCATAGATGATTTGAAGCTTTATCAGGGCCGCTGCTTAGGTAAAAGGTTTATATATCATAACATACCATTATTGGTTTGGAAAGGTGTTTCTCACTTTCTATGCAGACACTTAATAACACTGTTAAACTGTTGCAAATCTGGTAGGTGGAATTACAACACAATCAGCTAGACTTGGTCTTAATACCATGGCACCCCCAAGTGTCCCTGTCCAAACCACTGCAGCTCCACAGCCTCCTATGCTCACTACTACCTTCCAACCAGCGATAATAGAAAGCCGGACACCTCTGCAGCCAGGTATAGTAATAATTTCACAGTAACACTTCAATGTCCAATTTATACTCTAACAGATAATAGTTTACACATCCATTATTTGTGCAGCAGTGTGGGGTGGTGGCTAGCACCGTTGACTCACTACATAAAAGTCATGAGTTTGACTCCAACACACCTTTCTGTGTGCAGTTTGCATGTTCTCCCCATGTTTGTGTGGGTTCTCTCGGGGTACTGTGGCTTCTTTCTACAGCCCAAAGACATGCAGTTAGTGGGGTTAGGTTAATTGGTGATTGTAAATTTCCTATAGGTGTGAATGTGAGTGCAAATGGTTGTCTGTCTGTATTAGCCCTGCAATATAATGGTGACCTGTCCAGTGTGTACCCTGCTTCTCACCCAATGGGAGCTCAGTTAGGCTCCAGTTCCCCACCCCTGATAAGGATAAGAGGAAGAGAATGGATGGATGGATATTTTATGTCTAGAATTATTCTATGCCTTATATAATCATATTTTTTCTTTTTTGAACAGTGTGCCAATTCCACTGTAATTTTGAGCAAGATTTATGTCAGTGGAATCAGATGATCACAGATGCTTTTGATTGGACAAGAAACAGTGGCTCCACTCCTACTATCAATACAGGACCTTCTGCAGATCACACCACAGGAGGTAATTAGCTTTCTGACATAGGGCAAATAAAGTTAATATACTGAGGTTATATAGTGTTAAACTTCCTGAATAAAACATTCACACCATTAAAGCCAGTTTGGTGATTTGTTTTTTGTTTTTTTCCTTTCAGTATGAAAAGCTTTAAGAGGCAGTTTTAGCAACAAGTGCAAATGGCTTGTAAATTAACTTCTGTACTTATTTATTCTCAGTGTTATTGCCTAAAAGCATATCTTTAACTTACTGATTGTATGTCCCCGTTCAGGTGGCCACTATCTTTACATTGAAGCCAACAGTGCATCGTATGGAGACACAGCTCGTCTCATCAGCTCTGAGTGCTCTGACTCTGGACCTCAGTGTCTGCAGTTCTGGTACCATATGTATGGCTCAGCAGATACAATGGGCCTCCATGTTTACCTGCTCCAAAACAGAATAGCCAATCAGATTTGGAGGAAGCAGAATGACCAAGGAAATATGTGGCACCTGGCTCAAGTGGACATTGAACCAACCACACCTTTTCAGGTGACTTATTTCAAACCATGGAGTGTGGCCTGCTTTCTAGTTATAAAAATGTATCCTGCAAACATATCATTCAATTGAATTTTATCATTTAGATCATTATTGAGGGGCGCAGAGGATCCAATGATGAGTCAGATGTGGCCATAGATGATTTGAAGCTTTATCGGGGCCGCTGCTTAGGTAAGATGAAGATATATAAAAAACAAAATATACTTTACCAGATTTGAAAATCTGTGACCAACTTTCTATGTAGACACTTAATAACATTGTTAAACTGTTGCAGATCTGGTAGGTGGAATTACAACACAACCAGCTAGACCTGGTCTTAATACCATGGCGCCCCCAACTGTCCCTGTCCAATCCACTGCAGCTCCACAGCCTCCTATGGTCACTGCTACCTTCCAACCAGCGATAATAGATAGCGGGACACCTCTGCAGCCAGGTATAGTAATAATTTCACAGTAACACTTCAATGTCCCATTTATACTCTAACAGATAATATTTTATACATCCATTATTTGTGCAGCAGTGTGGGGTGGTGGCTAGCACCGTTGACTCACTACATAAAAGTCATGAGTTTGACTCCAACACACCTTTCTGTGTGCAGTTTGCATGTTCTCCCCATGTTTGTGTGGGTTCTCTCGGGGTACTGTGGCTTCTTTCTACAGCCCAAAGACATGCAGTTAGTGGGGTTAGGTTAATTGGTGATTGTAAATTTCCTATAGGTGTGAATGTGAGTGCAAATGGTTGTCTGTCTGTATTAGCCCTGCAATATATAATGGTGACCTGTCCAGTGAGTACCCTGCTTCTCACCCAATGGGAGCTCAGTTAGGCTCCAGTTCCCCACCCCTGATAAGGATAAGAGGAAGAGAATGGATTGATGGATATTTTATGTCTAGAATTATTCTATGCCTTATATAATCATATTTTTTCTTTTTTGAACAGTGTGCCAATTCCACTGTAATTTTGAGCAAGATTTATGTCAGTGGAATCAGATGATCACAGATGCTTTTGATTGGACAAGAAACAGTGGCTCCACTCCTACTATCAATACAGGACCTTCTACAGATCACACCACAGGAGGTAATTAGCTTTCTGACATAGGGCAAATAAAGTTAATATACTGAGGTTATATAGTGTTAAACTTCCCGAATAAAACATTCACACCATTAAAGCCAGTTTGGTGATTTGTTTTTTGTTTTTTGTTTTTTTTCCCTTTCAGTATGAAAAGCTTTAAGAGGCAGTTTTAGCAACAAGTGCAAATGGCTTGTAAATTAACTTCTGTACTTATTTATTCTCAGTGTTATTGCCTAAAAGCATATCTTTAACTTACTGATTGTATGTCCCCGTTCAGGTGGCCACTATCTTTACATTGAAGCCAACAGTGCATCGTATGGAGACACAGCTCGTCTCATCAGCTCTGAGTGCTCTGACTCTGGACCTCAGTGTCTGCAGTTCTGGTACCATATGTATGGCTCAGCAGATACAATGGGCCTCCATGTTTACCTGCTCCAAAACAGAATAGCCAATCAGATTTGGAGGAAGCAGAATGACCAAGGAAATATGTGGCACCTGGCTCAAGTGGACATTGAACCAACCACACCTTTTCAGGTGACTTATTTCAAACCATGGAGTGTGGCCTGCTTTCTAGTAGGGGTGCAACGATACTCGTATCGATATCGAACCGTTCGATACAGTGCTTTCGGTTCGGTACGCATATGTATCGAACAATACAACATTTTTAATTTATTTTATCAACTTTCCTTCTGACGATGCTGTCTGTGTTGAGCGCTCAGTGGATCTGCGCTCGACAGTGCAGCCTAGGCGGAGTAGTCGAACACAGATTCACTGAGCGCAGGGCAAGCTAGCTAGACAGAAGTTAAGGTCGTTGCAACATGGCAAATTGAACCTCCCCCACCCTCATTCAGATCTGGCGTTTGGAACTATTTTGGTTTTCATGTGACTATGACCCTGAAGGTAAGCGTGTCATGGACAAAAGTAAAACAGTATGTTGGATGTGCCAGCAATGCTCAATTGGTGGGAACTAGTGTGTTAGCGCAGTTAGCTCGTTAATGTGTTGACGTCTTCCAGCCCCACTCATGAGGCGATCCGCGGTAGCTCGTTAACGGAGATTTGCTGTTGTGACCTTAACGTCATTTCAGATTAACGCTGACAGCACTAGTGGGAACACAACCAATATGACTGCACATTTACTCCGACATCATCCTAGTGCAAAGACAAGTGGAAGCAGACAAAAACAAGCACGCATGCTACAAACTTTACCCGAGTCATTTAGACAGCCGTTAGCACATGATTCTCCTTATGGGGACCTGATATGTTTAATATGCTGCTGAGAATATAGCCCAGAAGAAGCGTATAGTATAGCTTTTATTTTGGAAAGAGACATTTCTCCATAATAAACTCTCTTTTCCAAAGATGAGTGATTCCTCAATCAGATACAGGGCTCGCAAAATCGCTAGCCCGACGTCCTGGGGCTTTTTTCCAGTCGGGCTACCAAAATCTATCTCTGCCCTGCCCGTCGGCCTATCGTAGGAAGGAAAAATATATGTCAATGCTTTTGCATTCTTTCGGAAATGTAGCTGGGTAATTATGTCATTGGCATCGGCCACTGTCAATATGTGACATACTGAAATCGCGTTTGAATTTGCGCTTGTTTTTTGCTTTCACTTTGCAATCGCGTGAACTGTGTATAGAAAGCGACAGTACTGATTGGTGAGTGATAATAATTTGCGCACCAATTCCTCTGACATCGTCTTATCAATCGTTAGCTTACTATGCAAACATGACAAGTGAAATCTCCTGCAGCTTAAACATGTGAGAGGTTGATCGCGCAGAGAATCGCTGAGCGTTATGTTAGTGCGTGTGTAAAAGCAGCAGGATATATATTTTAGTTCTGCTGAGCCAAATAAGACAGGTCAGGGTGAAGAAGTGACAAAACGGAAAGGTTATGACAAATCAGACTATAAGGCAAAAAGAAAGTGCAGCTTTATGGTTTCATGGACAAAAGAATTTCTGTGGCTGCAATATGACGAGCTAAATAACCAGGGCTGCACATAAGTGGTCCGCAGGTGCGCATTCGCTGTCAAAATAAAAACCCGCACAAGTTAAGAAGTTGCAACGCGTGTTTGCGTACATAAGATTTTCAGGAGGAGGACAGACATTTGTTTAGAACTCTTAAAGATGTCGAAGAAGCTCCTTTAAGCAATTACTGTGATGTTCCTCCACCTCCAAAGAAATGTCAGAAGGAGTCCGAACCACAAAAGAAGCACGTATTCTCGGAAAAGTGGTTGCAGGAGGTGAGCTGGCTTCAAACAAATGATGAACGCACAGAGATGTGGTGCAGAATGTGCCGTGAAAATTTAATAAATGACAAATTAATAAAAAGGCATGAACATTTTTTTTGTATCGAAAAAATATCGAACCGTGACACCAAAGTATCGAACCGAACCGTGAATTTTGTTGTATCGTTGCACCCCTACTTTCTAGTTATAAAAATTTTCCTGCAAACATATCATTCAATTGAATTTTATCATTTAGATCATTATTGAGGGGCGCAGAGGATCCAATGATGAGTCAGATGTGGCCATAGATGATTTGAAGCTTTATCAGGGCCGCTGCTTAGGTAAAAGGTTTATATATCATAACATACCATTATTGGTTTGGAAAGGTGTTTCTCACTTTCTATGCAGACACTTAATAACACTGTTAAACTGTTGCAAATCTGGTAGGTGGAATTACAAGACAATCAGCTAGACCTGATCTTAATACCATGGCGCCCCCAAGTGTCCCTGTCCAATCCACTGCAGCTCCACAGCCTCCTATGGTCACTGCTACCTTCCAACCAGCGATAATAGATAGCGGGACACCTCTGCAGCCAGGTATAGTAATAATTTCACAGTAACACTTCAATGTCCCATTTATACTCTAACAGATAATAGTTTACACATCCATTATTTGTGCAGCAGTGTGGGGTGGTGGCTAGCACCGTTGACTCACTACATAAAAGTCATGAGTTTGACTCCAACACACCTTTCTGTGTGCAGTTTGCATGTTCTCCCCATGTTTGTGTGGGTTCTCTCGGGGTACTGTGGCTTCTTTCTACAGCCCAAAGACATGCAGTTAGTGGGGTTAGGTTAATTGGTGATTGTAAATTTCCTATAGGTGTGAATGTGAGTGCAAATGGTTGTCTGTCTGTATTAGCCCTGCAATATATAATGGTGACCTGTCCAGTGAGTACCCTGCTTCTCACCCAATGGGAGCTCAGTTAGGCTCCAGTTCCCCACCCCTGATAAGGATAAGAGGAAGAGAATGGATTGATGGATATTTTATGTCTAGAATTATTCTATGCCTTATATAATCATATTTTTCCTTTTTTGAACAGTGTGCCAATTCCACTGTAATTTTGAGCAAGATTTATGTCAGTGGAATCAGATGATCACAGATGCTTTTGATTGGACAAGAAACAGTGGCTCCACTCCTACTATCAATACAGGACCTTCTACAGATCACACCACAGGAGGTAATTAGCTTTCTGACATAGGGCAAATAAAGTTAATATACTGAGGTTATATAGTGTTAAACTTCCCGAATAAAACATTCACACCATTAAAGCCAGTTTGGTGATTTGTTTTTTGTTTTTTGTTTTTTTTCCCTTTCAGTATGAAAAGCTTTAAGAGGCAGTTTTAGCAACAAGTGCAAATGGCTTGTAAATTAACTTCTGTACTTATTTATTCTCAGTGTTATTGCCTAAAAGCATATCTTTAACTTACTGATTGTATGTCCCCGTTCAGGTGGCCACTATCTTTACATTGAAGCCAACAGTGCATCGTATGGAGACACAGCTCGTCTCATCAGCTCTGAGTGCTCTGACTCTGGACCTCAGTGTCTGCAGTTCTGGTACCATATGTATGGCTCAGCAGATACAATGGGCCTCCATGTTTACCTGCTCCAAAACAGAATAGCCAATCAGATTTGGAGGAAGCAGAATGACCAAGGAAATATGTGGCACCTGGCTCAAGTGGACATTGAACCAACCACACCTTTTCAGGTGACTTATTTCAAACCATGGAGTGTGGCCTGCTTTCTAGTAGGGGTGCAACGATACTCGTATCGATATCGAACCGTTCGATACAGTGCTTTCGGTTCGGTACGCATATGTATCGAACAATACAACATTTTTAATTTATTTTATCAACTTTCCTTCTGACGATGCTGTCTGTGTTGAGCGCTCAGTGGATCTGCGCTCGACAGTGCAGCCTAGGCGGAGTAGTCGAACACAGATTCACTGAGCGCAGGGCAAGCTAGCTAGACAGAAGTTAAGGTCGTTGCAACATGGCAAATTGAACCTCCCCCACCCTCATTCAGATCTGGCGTTTGGAACTATTTTGGTTTTCATGTGACTATGACCCTGAAGGTAAGCGTGTCATGGACAAAAGTAAAACAGTATGTTGGATGTGCCAGCAATGCTCAATTGGTGGGAACTAGTGTGTTAGCGCAGTTAGCTCGTTAATGTGTTGACGTCTTCCAGCCCCACTCATGAGGCGATCCGCGGTAGCTCGTTAACGGAGATTTGCTGTTGTGACCTTAACGTCATTTCAGATTAACGCTGACAGCACTAGTGGGAACACAACCAATATGACTGCACATTTACTCCGACATCATCCTAGTGCAAAGACAAGTGGAAGCAGACAAAAACAAGCACGCATGCTACAAACTTTACCCGAGTCATTTAGACAGCCGTTAGCACATGATTCTCCTTATGGGGACCTGATATGTTTAATATGCTGCTGAGAATATAGCCCAGAAGAAGCGTATAGTATAGCTTTTATTTTGGAAAGAGACATTTCTCCATAATAAACTCTCTTTTCCAAAGATGAGTGATTCCTCAATCAGATACAGGGCTCGCAAAATCGCTAGCCCGACGTCCTGGGGCTTTTTTCCAGTCGGGCTACCAAAATCTATCTCTGCCCTGCCCGTCGGCCTATCGTAGGAAGGAAAAATATATGTCAATGCTTTTGCATTCTTTCGGAAATGTAGCTGGGTAATTATGTCATTGGCATCGGCCACTGTCAATATGTGACATACTGAAATCGCGTTTGAATTTGCGCTTGTTTTTTGCTTTCACTTTGCAATCGCGTGAACTGTGTATAGAAAGCGACAGTACTGATTGGTGAGTGATAATAATTTGCGCACCAATTCCTCTGACATCGTCTTATCAATCGTTAGCTTACTATGCAAACATGACAAGTGAAATCTCCTGCAGCTTAAACATGTGAGAGGTTGATCGCGCAGAGAATCGCTGAGCGTTATGTTAGTGCGTGTGTAAAAGCAGCAGGATATATATTTTAGTTCTGCTGAGCCAAATAAGACAGGTCAGGGTGAAGAAGTGACAAAACGGAAAGGTTATGACAAATCAGACTATAAGTCAAAAAGAAAGTGCAGCTTTATGGTTTCATGGACAAAAGAATTTCTGTGGCTGCAATATGACGAGCTAAATAACCAGGGCTGCACATAAGTGGTCCGCAGGTGCGCATTCGCTGTCAAAATAAAAACCCGCACAAGTTAAGAAGTTGCAACGCGTGTTTGCGTACATAAGATTTTCAGGAGGAGGACAGACATTTGTTTAGAACTCTTAAAGATGTCGAAGAAGCTCCTTTAAGCAATTACTGTGATGTTCCTCCACCTCCAAAGAAATGTCAGAAGGAGTCCGAACCACAAAAGAAGCACGTATTCTCGGAAAAGTGGTTGCAGGAGGTGAGCTGGCTTCAAACAAATGATGAACGCACAGAGATGTGGTGCAGAATGTGCCGTGAAAATTTAATAAATGACAAATTAATAAAAAGGCATGAACATTTTTTTTGTATCGAAAAAATATCGAACCGTGACACCAAAGTATCGAACCGAACCGTGAATTTTGTTGTATCGTTGCACCCCTACTTTCTAGTTATAAAAATTTTCCTGCAAACATATCATTCAATTGAATTTTATCATTTAGATCATTATTGAGGGGCGCAGAGGATCCAATGATGAGTCAGATGTGGCCATAGATGATTTGAAGCTTTATCAGGGCCGCTGCTTAGGTAAAAGGTTTATATATCATAACATACCATTATTGGTTTGGAAAGGTGTTTCTCACTTTCTATGCAGACACTTAATAACACTGTTAAACTGTTGCAAATCTGGTAGGTGGAATTACAAGACAATCAGCTAGACCTGATCTTAATACCATGGCGCCCCCAAGTGTCCCTGTCCAATCCACTGCAGCTCCACAGCCTCCTATGGTCACTACTACCTTCCAACCAGCGATAATAGAAAGCCGGACACCTCTGCAGCCAGGTATAGTAATAATTTCACAGTAACACTTCAATGTCCCATTTATACTCTAACAGATAATAGTTTACACATCCATTATTTGTGCAGCAGTGTGGGGTGGTGGCTAGCACCGTTGACTCACTACATAAAAGTCATGAGTTTGACTCCAACACACCTTTCTGTGTGCAGTTTGCATGTTCTCCCCATGTTTGTGTGGGTTCTCTCGGGGTACTGTGGCTTCTTTCTACAGCCCAAAGACATGCAGTTAGTGGGGTTAGGTTAATTGGTGATTGTAAATTTCCTATAGGTGTGAATGTGAGTGCAAATGGTTGTCTGTCTGTATTAGCCCTGCAATATAATGGTGACCTGTCCAGTGTGTACCCTGCTTCTCACCCAATGGGAGCTCAGTTAGGCTCCAGTTCCCCACCCCTGATAAGGATAAGAGGAAGAGAATGGATGGATGGATATTTTATGTCTAGAATTATTCTATGCCTTATATAATCATATTTTTTCTTTTTTGAACAGTGTGCCAATTCCACTGTAATTTTGAGCAAGATTTATGTCAGTGGAATCAGTTGATCACAGATGCTTTTGATTGGACAAGAAACAGTGGCTCCACTCCTACTATCAATACAGGACCTTCTACAGATCACACCACAGGAGGTAATTAGCTTTCTGACATAGGGCAAATAAAGTTAATATACTGAGGTTATATAGTGTTAAACTTCCCGAATAAAACATTCACACCATTAAAGCCAGTTTGGTGATTTGTTTTTTGTTTTTTGTTTTTTTCCTTTCAGTATGAAAAGCTTTAAGAGGCAGTTTTAGCAACAAGTGCAAATGGCTTGTAAATTAACTTCTGTACTTATTTATTCTGTGTTATTGCCTAAAAGCATATCTTTAACTTACTGATTGTATGTCCCCGTTCAGGTGGCCACTATCTTTACATTGAAGCAAACAGTGCATCGTATGGAGACACAGCTCGTCTCATCAGCTCTGAGTGCTCTGACTCTGGACCTCAGTGTCTGCAGTTCTGGTACCATATGTATGGCTCAGCAGATACAATGGGCCTCCATGTTTACCTGCTCCAAAACAGAATAGCCAATCAGATGTGGAGGAAGCAGAATGACCAAGGAAATATGTGGCACCTGGCTCAAGTGGACATTGAACCAACCACACCTTTTCAGGTGACTTATTTCAAACCATGGAGTGTGGCCTGCTTTCTAGTTATAAAAATTTTCCTGCAAACATATCATTCAATTGAATTTTATCATTTAGATCATTATTGAGGGGCGCAGAGGATCCAATGATGAGTCAGATGTGGCCATAGATGATTTGAAGCTTTATCGGGGCCGCTGCTTAGGTAAGATGAAGATATATAAAAAACAAAATATACTTTACCAGATTTGAAAATCTGTGACCAACTTTCTATGTAGACACTTAATAACATTGTTAAACTGTTGCAGATCTGGTAGGTGGAATTACAACACAACCAGCTAGACCTGGTCTTAATACCATGGCGCCCCCAACTGTCCCTGTCCAATCCACTGCAGCTCCACAGCCTCCTATGGTCACTGCTACCTTCCAACCAGCGATAATAGATAGCGGGACACCTCTGCAGCCAGGTATAGTAATAATTTCACAGTAACACTTCAACGTCCCATTTATACTCTAACAGATAATAGTTTACACATCCATTATTTGTGCAGCAGTGTGGGGTGGTGGCTAGCACCGTTGACTCACTACATAAAAGTCATGAGTTTGACTCCAACACACCTTTCTGTGTGCAGTTTGCATGTTCTCCCCATGTTTGTGTGGGTTCTCTCGGGGTACTGTGGCTTCTTTCTACAGCCCAAAGACATGCAGTTAGTGGGGTTAGGTTAATTGGTGATTGTAAATTTCCTATAGGTGTGAATGTGAGTGCAAATGGTTGTCTGTCTGTATTAGCCCTGCAATATAATGGTGACCTGTCCAGTGTGTACCCTGCTTCTCACCCAATGGGAGCTCAGTTAGGCTCCAGTTCCCCACCCCTGATAAGGATAAGAGGAAGAGAATGGATGGATGGATATTTTATGTCTAGAATTATTCTATGCCTTATATAATCATATTTTTTCTTTTTTGAACAGTGTGCCAATTCCACTGTAATTTTGAGCAAGATTTATGTCAGTGGAATCAGATGATCACAGATGCTTTTGATTGGACAAGAAACAGTGGCTCCACTCCTACTATCAATACAGGACCTTCTACAGATCACACCACAGGAGGTAATTAGCTTTCTGACATAGGGCAAATAAAGTTAATATACTGAGGTTATATAGTGTTAAACTTCCCGAATAAAACATTCACACCATTAAAGCCAGTTTGGTGATTTGTTTTTTGTTTTTTGTTTTTTTTCCCTTTCAGTATGAAAAGCTTTAAGAGGCAGTTTTAGCAACAAGTGCAAATGGCTTGTAAATTAACTTCTGTACTTATTTATTCTCAGTGTTATTGCCTAAAAGCATATCTTTAACTTACTGATTGTATGTCCCCGTTCAGGTGGCCACTATCTTTACATTGAAGCCAACAGTGCATCGTATGGAGACACAGCTCGTCTCATCAGCTCTGAGTGCTCTGACTCTGGACCTCAGTGTCTGCAGTTCTGGTACCATATGTATGGCTCAGCAGATACAATGGGCCTCCATGTTTACCTGCTCCAAAACAGAATAGCCAATCAGATTTGGAGGAAGCAGAATGACCAAGGAAATATGTGGCACCTGGCTCAAGTGGACATTGAACCAACCACACCTTTTCAGGTGACTTATTTCAAACCATGGAGTGTGGCCTGCTTTCTAGTAGGGGTGCAACGATACTCGTATCGATATCGAACCGTTCGATACAGTGCTTTCGGTTCGGTACGCATATGTATCGAACAATACAACATTTTTAATTTATTTTATCAACTTTCCTTCTGACGATGCTGTCTGTGTTGAGCGCTCAGTGGATCTGCGCTCGACAGTGCAGCCTAGGCGGAGTAGTCGAACACAGATTCACTGAGCGCAGGGCAAGCTAGCTAGACAGAAGTTAAGGTCGTTGCAACATGGCAAATTGAACCTCCCCCACCCTCATTCAGATCTGGCGTTTGGAACTATTTTGGTTTTCATGTGACTATGACCCTGAAGGTAAGCGTGTCATGGACAAAAGTAAAACAGTATGTTGGATGTGCCAGCAATGCTCAATTGGTGGGAACTAGTGTGTTAGCGCAGTTAGCTCGTTAATGTGTTGACGTCTTCCAGCCCCACTCATGAGGCGATCCGCGGTAGCTCGTTAACGGAGATTTGCTGTTGTGACCTTAACGTCATTTCAGATTAACGCTGACAGCACTAGTGGGAACACAACCAATATGACTGCACATTTACTCCGACATCATCCTAGTGCAAAGACAAGTGGAAGCAGACAAAAACAAGCACGCATGCTACAAACTTTACCCGAGTCATTTAGACAGCCGTTAGCACATGATTCTCCTTATGGGGACCTGATATGTTTAATATGCTGCTGAGAATATAGCCCAGAAGAAGCGTATAGTATAGCTTTTATTTTGGAAAGAGACATTTCTCCATAATAAACTCTCTTTTCCAAAGATGAGTGATTCCTCAATCAGATACAGGGCTCGCAAAATCGCTAGCCCGACGTCCTGGGGCTTTTTTCCAGTCGGGCTACCAAAATCTATCTCTGCCCTGCCCGTCGGCCTATCGTAGGAAGGAAAAATATATGTCAATGCTTTTGCATTCTTTCGGAAATGTAGCTGGGTAATTATGTCATTGGCATCGGCCACTGTCAATATGTGACATACTGAAATCGCGTTTGAATTTGCGCTTGTTTTTTGCTTTCACTTTGCAATCGCGTGAACTGTGTATAGAAAGCGACAGTACTGATTGGTGAGTGATAATAATTTGCGCACCAATTCCTCTGACATCGTCTTATCAATCGTTAGCTTACTATGCAAACATGACAAGTGAAATCTCCTGCAGCTTAAACATGTGAGAGGTTGATCGCGCAGAGAATCGCTGAGCGTTATGTTAGTGCGTGTGTAAAAGCAGCAGGATATATATTTTAGTTCTGCTGAGCCAAATAAGACAGGTCAGGGTGAAGAAGTGACAAAACGGAAAGGTTATGACAAATCAGACTATAAGTCAAAAAGAAAGTGCAGCTTTATGGTTTCATGGACAAAAGAATTTCTGTGGCTGCAATATGACGAGCTAAATAACCAGGGCTGCACATAAGTGGTCCGCAGGTGCGCATTCGCTGTCAAAATAAAAACCCGCACAAGTTAAGAAGTTGCAACGCGTGTTTGCGTACATAAGATTTTCAGGAGGAGGACAGACATTTGTTTAGAACTCTTAAAGATGTCGAAGAAGCTCCTTTAAGCAATTACTGTGATGTTCCTCCACCTCCAAAGAAATGTCAGAAGGAGTCCGAACCACAAAAGAAGCACGTATTCTCGGAAAAGTGGTTGCAGGAGGTGAGCTGGCTTCAAACAAATGATGAACGCACAGAGATGTGGTGCAGAATGTGCCGTGAAAATTTAATAAATGACAAATTAATAAAAAGGCATGAACATTTTTTTTGTATCGAAAAAATATCGAACCGTGACACCAAAGTATCGAACCGAACCGTGAATTTTGTTGTATCGTTGCACCCCTACTTTCTAGTTATAAAAATTTTCCTGCAAACATATCATTCAATTGAATTTTATCATTTAGATCATTATTGAGGGGCGCAGAGGATCCAATGATGAGTCAGATGTGGCCATAGATGATTTGAAGCTTTATCAGGGCCGCTGCTTAGGTAAAAGGTTTATATATCATAACATACCATTATTGGTTTGGAAAGGTGTTTCTCACTTTCTATGCAGACACTTAATAACACTGTTAAACTGTTGCAAATCTGGTAGGTGGAATTACAAGACAATCAGCTAGACCTGATCTTAATACCATGGCGCCCCCAAGTGTCCCTGTCCAATCCACTGCAGCTCCACAGCCTCCTATGGTCACTACTACCTTCCAACCAGCGATAATAGAAAGCCGGACACCTCTGCAGCCAGGTATAGTAATAATTTCACAGTAACACTTCAATGTCCCATTTATACTCTAACAGATAATAGTTTACACATCCATTATTTGTGCAGCAGTGTGGGGTGGTGGCTAGCACCGTTGACTCACTACATAAAAGTCATGAGTTTGACTCCAACACACCTTTCTGTGTGCAGTTTGCATGTTCTCCCCATGTTTGTGTGGGTTCTCTCGGGGTACTGTGGCTTCTTTCTACAGCCCAAAGACATGCAGTTAGTGGGGTTAGGTTAATTGGTGATTGTAAATTTCCTATAGGTGTGAATGTGAGTGCAAATGGTTGTCTGTCTGTATTAGCCCTGCAATATAATGGTGACCTGTCCAGTGTGTACCCTGCTTCTCACCCAATGGGAGCTCAGTTAGGCTCCAGTTCCCCACCCCTGATAAGGATAAGAGGAAGAGAATGGATGGATGGATATTTTATGTCTAGAATTATTCTATGCCTTATATAATCATATTTTTTCTTTTTTGAACAGTGTGCCAATTCCACTGTAATTTTGAGCAAGATTTATGTCAGTGGAATCAGTTGATCACAGATGCTTTTGATTGGACAAGAAACAGTGGCTCCACTCCTACTATCAATACAGGACCTTCTACAGATCACACCACAGGAGGTAATTAGCTTTCTGACATAGGGCAAATAAAGTTAATATACTGAGGTTATATAGTGTTAAACTTCCCGAATAAAACATTCACACCATTAAAGCCAGTTTGGTGATTTGTTTTTTGTTTTTTGTTTTTTTCCTTTCAGTATGAAAAGCTTTAAGAGGCAGTTTTAGCAACAAGTGCAAATGGCTTGTAAATTAACTTCTGTACTTATTTATTCTGTGTTATTGCCTAAAAGCATATCTTTAACTTACTGATTGTATGTCCCCGTTCAGGTGGCCACTATCTTTACATTGAAGCAAACAGTGCATCGTATGGAGACACAGCTCGTCTCATCAGCTCTGAGTGCTCTGACTCTGGACCTCAGTGTCTGCAGTTCTGGTACCATATGTATGGCTCAGCAGATACAATGGGCCTCCATGTTTACCTGCTCCAAAACAGAATAGCCAATCAGATGTGGAGGAAGCAGAATGACCAAGGAAATATGTGGCACCTGGCTCAAGTGGACATTGAACCAACCACACCTTTTCAGGTGACTTATTTCAAACCATGGAGTGTGGCCTGCTTTCTAGTTATAAAAATTTTCCTGCAAACATATCATTCAATTGAATTTTATCATTTAGATCATTATTGAGGGGCGCAGAGGATCCAATGATGAGTCAGATGTGGCCATAGATGATTTGAAGCTTTATCGGGGCCGCTGCTTAGGTAAGATGAAGATATATAAAAAACAAAATATACTTTACCAGATTTGAAAATCTGTGACCAACTTTCTATGTAGACACTTAATAACATTGTTAAACTGTTGCAGATCTGGTAGGTGGAATTACAACACAACCAGCTAGACCTGGTCTTAATACCATGGCGCCCCCAACTGTCCCTGTCCAATCCACTGCAGCTCCACAGCCTCCTATGGTCACTGCTACCTTCCAACCAGCGATAATAGATAGCGGGACACCTCTGCAGCCAGGTATAGTAATAATTTCACAGTAACACTTCAACGTCCCATTTATACTCTAACAGATAATATTTTACACATCCATTATTTGTGCAGCAGTGTGGGGTGGTGGCTAGCACCGTTGACTCACTACATAAAAGTCATGAGTTTGACTCCAACACACCTTTCTGTGTGCAGTTTGCATGTTCTCCCCATGTTTGTGTGGGTTCTCTCGGGGTACTGTGGCTTCTTTCTACAGCCCAAAGACATGCAGTTAGTGGGGTTAGGTTAATTGGTGATTGTAAATTTCCTATAGGTGTGAATGTGAGTGCAAATGGTTGTCTGTCTGTATTAGCCCTGCAATATAATGGTGACCTGTCCAGTGTGTACCCTGCTTCTCACCCAATGGGAGCTCAGTTAGGCTCCAGTTCCCCACCCCTGATAAGGATAAGAGGAAGAGAATGGATGGATGGATATTTTATGTCTAGAATTATTCTATGCCTTATATAATCATATTTTTTCTTTTTTGAACAGTGTGCCAATTCCACTGTAATTTTGAGCAAGATTTATGTCAGTGGAATCAGTTGATCACAGATGCTTTTGATTGGACAAGAAACAGTGGCTCCACTCCTACTATCAATACAGGACCTTCTACAGATCACACCACAGGAGGTAATTAGCTTTCTGACATAGGGCAAATAAAGTTAATATACTGAGGTTATATAGTGTTAAACTTCCCGAATAAAACATTCACACCATTAAAGCCAGTTTGGTGATTTGTTTTTTGTTTTTTGTTTTTTTTCCTTTCAGTATGAAAAGCTTTAAGAGGCAGTTTTAGCAACAAGTGCAAATGGCTTGTAAATTAACTTCTGTACTTATTTATTCTCAGTGTTATTGCCTAAAAGCATATCTTTAACTTACTGATTGTATGTCCCCGTTCAGGTGGCCACTATCTTTACATTGAAGCCAACAGTGCATCGTATGGAGACACAGCTCGTCTCATCAGCTCTGAGTGCTCTGACTCTGGACCTCAGTGTCTGCAGTTCTGGTACCATATGTATGGCTCAGCAGATACAATGGGCCTCCATGTTTACCTGCTCCAAAACAGAATAGCCAATCAGATTTGGAGGAAGCAGAATGACCAAGGAAATATGTGGCACCTGGCTCAAGTGGACATTGAACCAACCACACCTTTTCAGGTGACTTATTTCAAACCATGGAGTGTGGCCTGCTTTCTAGTTATAAAAAAGTATCCTGCAAACATATCATTCAATTGAATTTTATCATTTAGATCATTATTGAGGGGCGCAGAGGATCCAATGATGAGTCAGATGTGGCCATAGATGATTTGAAGCTTTATCGGGGCCGCTGCTTAGGTAAGATGAAGATATATAAAAACAAAATATACTTTACCAGGTTTGAAAAGCTGTGTCCAACTTTCTATGCAGACACTTAATAACATTGTTAAACTGTTGCAGATCTGGTAGGTGGAATTACAAGACAACCAGCTAGACCTGGTCTTAATACCACAGCGCCCCCAAGTGTCCCTGTCCAAACCACTGCAGCTCCACAGCCTCCTATGCTCACTGCTACCTTCCAACCACCGATAATAAATATCACTGTCCCTCCCGTAGTGGAGGAAACAACCAACCTAATTAATAAGAACAATATTACTGAAGCTCCAGATAACCGGCCACCTCTGCAGCCAGGTATAGTAATAATTTTACAGCAGCTCTTGTTTCCCATTTTAGTTTATTCTGGTTTACAAATCCATTATGTGATATCTAAAATGACTGTATCAATGATGTAATCATATTTCTTTCTGTGTTTTTTTAACAGCATGTCAGATCCACTGTGATTTTGAGCAAGATTTATGTCAGTGGAATCAGATGATAACTGATGCTTTTGATTGGACAAGACAGAGTGGCTCCACTCCTACCATCAATACTGGACCATCTTCAGATCACACCACAGGAGGTAATTAGCTGTCTGACACAAGCCAGAAACAGTTATTTCCAGGAAAAAAATAAGTAAACCACACACTAATTTTCTGTTTATTATTAACCATAGGTGCATTGTTAAAGCCATTTGATCGTTAGTTATTTCTTTATTTTTGTTTTATTGTAGGTTTTTTCCCCTTTATTTTCAGTTTAATGTGAAAAATGTCGAACCAAAGAAATTTAACAAGCACTTTTAACCATGTAAATGACTTGAACATGTGTAATTTACTGAATCATTCTCAATATTATTGTCTAAAAATGTATGTCTCTATTCAGGTGGCCACTATCTTTACATTGAAGCCAACAGTGCATCATATGGAGACACAGCGCGTTTCATCAGCTCTGAGTGCTCTAACTCTGGACCTCAGTGTCTGCAGTTCTGGTACCATATGTACGGCTCAGCAGACACAATGGGCCTCCATGTTTACCTGCTCCAAAACAGAATAGCCAATCAGGTTTGGAGGAAGCAGAATGACCAAGGAAATATGTGGCACCTGGCTCAGGTGGACATTACAGCAACAGACAATTTCCAGGTGTGTTACCTATCAGAGACATTTCTTTATTAGACCTATCTGATGTTGGAAAACTGCACTGCAAATAAATAACAGTCCAATACTTTTAATTTAAGTGTAACCTAATCACTCTGTATACCATGACAAGTATAGTGCCATGTAACAGTAACCTCTTTACTTTTAGATTATATTTGAAGGACGAAGAGGTTCGAATACTCAGTCTGATGTGGCAATAGATGATGTGTCACTTTATCATGGGCACTGTGCAGGTAATCCTAATGTCCTAACTATAATTTGTGCAGTCCAAACACTATCTGACAATCTAAATGACAGACCGGACTGTGAAATATTGTTACAGAATTGGTCAATCCAACAACAACTACAACTCAGTCAAGGCCGCAAACAACAGCTGGGCCACAACCATCGACCACAACTCAACTAAAGCCGGAAACAACAGCTGGGCCACAACCATCAACCACAACTCAACTAAAGCCGGAAACAACAGCTGGGCCACAACCATCAACAACAACTCAACAAAAGCCGGAAACAACAGCTGGGCCACAACCATCAACAACAACTCAACAAAAGCCGGAAACAACAGCTAGGCCACAACCATCAACCACAGTTGGACCCCAGCCCACAACTAATAAACCGCAATCTACAACAACACCAAGACCGCAACAAACAACCCTGACGGTACCAAGTAAGTTCTTTTTGCGTGTCTACAGTTAAAAAACAAATTGAAACATTGAATTGGGTTTCCTAAAATGTATACAGTAGCTGTCATGTTATGTTTGTGCATGTATGTCAGTTCTAAGCTTAAGACAATAACAAGCACATGTCTTGATGCATGCTCAATCATCCAGTGTTGCTCCCAATGAAAATGATACATCCAGATGAACAGAATCAACTTTTTGGGATTAACAAACACATTTTCAATATATAACAAAAACTTTTTTTTATTTTGTTTTTCTGTCATTTGAAGTTTATAACTGAGGATATATCTGTCCTCCAACTCTATACATCTTTCCTTCCCCAGCACCATCTTGCCCACGGTATAGTCACTATACCACTTGTGTCCCTGCATGTAGTCCAACCTGTTTATTCTTGAATGGCCCACCACATTGTAGTGACAATGAGGTTTGTGTTCCTGGATGTGTGTGCAATGATGGCTTTGTCATGAAAATGAAGATCTGTGTGCCTCTGGAACAATGTGGCTGTGTGGACAAGAATGGCACCAAACACCAAGTAAGACAAATTGACAATATGGACAATTTTGAAAATGAGCATGTGGTCATGTGGTATGTTGACTGTCTGTGTCTTTTCAGTTCAATGAACAGTGGTACACAGATCACTGCAGTCAGAAATGTGAATGTGAGAAGGATGACGGAATAGGAAAGATTGACTGTGATGATGAAGATGAGTGTGATGGAAATGCTGTCTGCCTTCAAAATGAAAAGGGCAATTATTACTGCCAGTCTACAGGTAGTCTACATGCCTGCAATGTACCTAAACTATGCTTTTGTTCCTATTTATTTAACTGCTCTTCTTGTTCCCCACAGGCTTCGATGAGTGTACGATCAAGAAGGACCCTGAATATAAAACATTTGATAAAATGAAGCATAACTTTGAGGGTGAACACTCTTATGTGCTGGTGAGGACCAGCAACTTGCCAAACAACCTTCCAGACATCTACATTGAAAGCATCAACACGCCCGTCTTAGATCAGGGCGGTGATAGTCAGCATGAAAATGACAGCAGCAGTGAAGAAGAGCAGAAGAGCAGGGAAGGTGATGATGATGATGATGATGATGATGACGATGATGACGATGATGACGATGACAGCAAAGAACATGATGAACACCACAGATTACAAGAGCTTAAGATCAGAGTGTACAATCACACTGTGGAGTTCAAGAAGAATCGGAAACTGATCGTATGTATTAACACATTAACTTCTTAGCATTTTACTGTGGCACAGTGTGATGCTACCTACACACAGACATTTGTAAAGTCAGTCTGGGAAATAACTAGCTCCTCTTCACATTTTCTTTTCAAGGTGTTACAACTGTAGCGAGGGAGATGATGTTATATGTGCTAAATTATGCTGTGTGATAGCGCTTTTCTTTTCACTTTAACATTTGTAGGTATAAGACAGAGGAAGAGAGACAATGTGTAAAAAACAGTAATGGCAATATTCCATGTTTATCCGGTGCCTAGATGTTATTGTGTCTGTGTGTGAGTAATATAATCCTATGAATCTCAATTTGCAAGGGTACTGAACTAAAACTAAGCAAGTATAAGACTGTAAGTGTTATAATGTACTTTGCTTGTGATTGTATCACACTAGCATGCTAACATTAGCTATTACGTACTGAAAGCTAATAGAATCTCAATAACTTGTACGTATTTGGTAATATAGGAAAGACTTCAGCTAATACTCAAGCTTTCCACAACAAAAATGTATGTTTCACTTCATACAACAAACATAATCATACAGGAATGAACAGCAGAATTGACATCTACATATACTTCAGTTATATTAACCCTTAAGGACCCACAGTGACACTGGTGTCACTGCCTCTTTACACTTAGAGACTTGGTTATATATGATTCATTTGATATAAGACCCCCGTAATTTTCATGAAAGTAGAAATAGGTCTGGGCTCTTAAGGGTTAAATTGCACTGAGAGATTTTTTTTTCCTCTTCAGGTGGATGGAAAACCAACGGAAATGCCCGTCTCAGTGACTGGTGGTCTAAAGATCTGGAAGCGTTCCTCTCATATCTACCTACAAACTGATTTTGGCTTGTCAGTGGCGTTTAATGGACACCATTCAGCAGGTAGCCAGTTTACAATATCAAAAGCAGATGATGTAATTTCTTTAATGTGTCATTCCACTTTAAGCTAATAAATAATTTATCGTTTCCCATATTCATACAATGTATTAAACGCTCATATTTATTCTGCAGAGATTACTCTACCACACATTTATAGAAGGAAGGTGGGAGGCCTGTGTGGAAACTTTGATGCTCAGAGAAAAAATGACAGGATGAAGCCAGATGGTACCATAGCCAGAAGCACTCAAGAGTTTGGAGAGAGCTGGAGAGTGTGAATGCCAGATGAAACACTGTCTTTGAATGTGGATGAGTTTAATCTCTATCAGTTACATAAAACTCCATATGGATAAAAAAGAACAGATGAGTGTAATGATTTTGGCTTTTCTTCGTTAGCCAGCAAGTGTTGTCTTTACCTAGCTTTTTAGGGCTATGTTTTCTGAATATCAGCATATCTATTTTATCATGAATGTTTAGATACTTATCTTTTTCTTATTATTTCTACATATATTTGATATAATCTTTGTACTCTACATGTAAATTGAGCTATTATTCTCATTGGATAATATAAAAAAATTAAAAAGTATGTGGTGAATGATCACATTTTCATAAGGTGTTTTTGACTTCCTGCATTGTTGAAGGTTTCTGATGAACTTACTACTCTAATAAAACTGCACTGTAAGGACATTTGTCTTGCTTTGTGTGCAGCCATGTTGTCCCAAGTTTAGCTACAGCAGCATACACGTGTACATTTTTAAGGTACAACCCATTAACCACCTGCAGTACAGCAGGAACACCAACGCAAATGAAGGAAAAACAAATAACACAAAAGCTGTAACATGATACGGATAAGGAAGGTAATCGTTTTTTTTCTAGCAAACAATAGGATTGTTCTTGCTTGAAAAGCTCGTCTGTATCTGTATAAGGGCATGTTTATGTGGAATCCTTATTCTCAAGTGTTGCAACACCACATAGAGCCATGGATGTGTTTGTTCTGTGCATTTTTCTTTTCTTAAGGTTTCTCTGTGATGGTAAGTGAAGCTATGCCTACTGGCTACTATTTAAGAGTTTCAAAAAGTTATGGAACAATTATTTCATACTACAAAAATGTATTTGAGACATTATATATACTTTCAAACTGCTGTTTTAACAAGAGTAGATCCTACTTTTAGATCCTTTAGATTTTTTTAATTAGTTGATGTGTTTTCAGGTGGATCCTCTTTAATGTTACTGATAGTTTGAGTTCATATCCCCTGGATATATAGGTGAATGCATTTTCAATAATTCTGGTATTATTGGATTTCACTTAAGTAGCTAACAAAAACAGCGACTATTCTAACTAGTAAAGATTAGACTGAGTTTGTAAGCATTAACACTACTAGTTTTACGTTTTGGAGCTTGAGGCTGCTATTAGTGACAGATGATGATATTTACTTCCCTGTGCTGAGCCTCCTTTAGCTGGTTCTAGTGCTCGAATACATATCTCAGGAATGGACTGAGTAGATCTGAATTTATAAATATCTATCATGGTGCTTAAGCTGATGCTGATGAAAGGCCATTATGCTACAGTCTGGCAATGTACAGATGCAGAAGAACCTTCAAACTGGCAGGAAAGTAATATCATTACTATGTATTTAAGTCCTCGTGCTTTTGGTACCTGTTGGGCAAGAAAAAGTAAGTCATAACTGTATGTTAAGAATATGTATTTAAAATTTAACATGTTTCTTTAATATAAATATGTTTTTATATTGTTGCCATTATCTTTACATTTTTCTAGCCCAAATACCAGCTCCAACTACTAAACCAACAGGTAATACCCACAACAATCTTTGTACAATTAGCCATTGTGTTCAGTGCGACAGACGCTGCCTATATCTAAACCCCACAATAATGAACTTGATTTTTGTCACCTACTGAAGCTACAAGTACACTCACAAGCCACTTTGTTAGGCACACCTGGTAGACATGGCAAAAGCTCAAAGAAAGCAAGAAGACATGGAGACACGGTGACAATGCTCAAACCAAGTATCAGAATAGGGAAGAAAGGAGATTTAAGTGACTTTGAATGTGACATTGTTGTTGGTGCAGACAGACTGTCTGAGTATTTTAAGAATCTGCTGATCTATTGGAATTTCCTATACAAACATCTCTACGTTTACAGGGAATATTCCAGGATAAAAGAAAATACCCAATGAAAATATCCAGTCAAACTGTTCAAGGGATTTTTGCTCAGTTCTCTGGGTGAAAATACCGTGTTGATGTCCAAGGTGAAATGAGAATGGCCAGACTGCACTGAGCTAATCCTAAGGCAACAGCAACTCAAATAAAACATTCATTAGAGCCAAGGTGTGAAAAACACCATCTCTGAATGCACAAAAATATGTTGGTTACAGAAGTGGAAGACCACACCAAGTGCTGTTCCTCTCAGCTAAAAACAGAAAACTGGCTCTATGATTCAGAGGCTCACCAAAATTAGACAGAAGATTAGATATCTGGTCCCATTTCTACTGTGACATTTAGACATAAGCAAAATGAAAGCATGATTCCATCTGGCCTTGTATGAACTGATCAGGCTGCTGCACAGGCTACCTGAGTATGACCATATCTTGGTGGCTGCTTCCAGCAGGATAACATTCCATGTCCCAAAGCTCACATCAACTGGTTTCTTGAACGTGACAATCAGTTTATTATACTCAAATAGCCTCCACAGTCACCACCTGTCAATCTAATGTGGAACTAATGAAGTGTTTTCACTGCTCTCATTCCATTTAGTGATCCTTGCTTACTCCTGAACCCTAACAGCCTTGTTGCCTGTCCACAAAACATTTCAGAGATTCCTCAATCTGACAACACACAAACAACCAGATTTATTACAGTTGCATTTATTCTGTATTTAATATTATTCATCTTTTTGATTACCGTTTGTGAGATCATTACTTTATATTTTTTATACATTACTAGTATATTTTGAAATAGCATGTTGCAATTACAGTTACAAATATGTGCCATGCTGATCATGCAGTTTTATGCCAGAAGCTGTGGTGTGTGTGCTGTTTCCAGACTGTGCAGGTCCACCAGTGCTATGCTGCCCTGGACAAAACTCCAGTTGTTTCAGGGGGTGTTACTGTGATCAGATATGTCTGACATTTGGTGACTGCTGCCATGACTACAGGTCAACCTGTACAGAATGTAAGTGAGAGTGAACGTGCAAAATAGCAAGGTCTGCATTCACACATGTAAGAATTTGAGGATTCAGGGTTGAATATTTATAATGCAACTCTTTCTTCTCTGCTACAGTTGTGACCCAAGTACCAACAAGAAAACAAGCCACTGGAAACAACAATATAATATATACAGATACAAACATCACCACACCAGTGCTCAATGCAGCATCCGCACTTAATGTGAGCACAGCCTCAGTATCCACAGTGCCAATATCTACAGCAACCAACCACACAAGAAGTGATACATCTACACTAGCAATTAAGAAAACATCTTCAGTCGTCTCCACTGCAACAGCGGGCACCACCGCTACGCTAGCAGATATCGAAACAACTTCAGTCTTTGATTCTACACCAACCAGCCAAAAAAGCAGCACTACTGCATCTATTCCTTTAGATGATCTCATAACATCAGTCTCCACTGTTGCAGGTTGGTCATTGTTTGAATGACCCTACAGTATATCATGACAGAAATTTTCATAACCATTGGTAGGACAAGCACAGGTGGAATTATTAACAGCAGTATATCAGCCTGTGTAATAGATCATCATTCAGAAAACAAGAAACATACTTTCCTACTATGGAATCCCAAATTGTCTCCAATTAAAGATATTTTAAAAGTTGGGTAGTTGTAGCATTTCTTTTTTTCTCTTTTCTTTCTATTTTTTGTTGCTGTGAATCCATTAAAAAGAAAAAACTGCCTATACTAGAAATTTCTAGTATAGCTAGTGGAAAAAACAGGAACTTTTCTGTCATTTAATTCTTTATCTTTTACATAATTACTTTGATTTAATAAGGGAGGTATTTATGACAATTCCACAATTTTGTTGTACATGTACAATGACAATAAAGACCTATTCTATTCTATCAGTAGGAAATGTTGTAAAACATATGAAAATACAGGTAAAAGTCCACAATTTAAGTCCTCCCTCATGTTTTCCAAGGGCATCCAGTGGGTTGGATTGGAATCCTTGCCAGGCCAATTCTGGCCCCCAGGCTTTATGTTTGACACACCTGCTATATATCATTAGATAGAGTCTTTTAAGAATACAGACTGTTAGACAGCTGTGCAAATCTGGATAACAGGGGTGTTGTATCTTTCCCAGGAAGTGGAAACACTGCTGGCATTTCCAACAAAAACACGGATTCCACTGACACAAGCTCAGACAAAGGTACAGTCAATGAAATGTCCATATATCTATTTTAACATTTATATACATCAAAGATCTGCAGTACTTAAATAAGTGTATTTTTATTTGTATCTTGCTTTAAGATTTCCAAGCAGTGACTTTTCATCTAAAAGCTTCACTTTCATCCTCTGATATGGATAACAAAGATGTGATCTTAGAGGCTATATCCAGTGTAAGGAAAAACAATTTCTGAATACAAATCATACAGCATCAGATGCGGCGGGCCTTTATAATCACTGATAATCTCCTCTCTCACAGTTCCTGTCCAACATCCTTCTCCAGTTGAACTGTGAGCGCTGTGTCCTCAAGGTTCAACACGTCAAGCCCACCTGAGAAATAGCATTTGCAGCAGTTACTGCAGGCAGGATATGGCACCAGCTATACTCTGCCAATAAACTGCAAAATTCTCAACAACTAATAAATTTTTTGAAATTACATAAGATACAAGATATATATCAGAGGCTTGAAAGTCGATGCTTCGAGGTTAATAGCATGGGCTTTTCAGTTTTATAATACTAACAGTCACATTTAACACCAGGTAGTTGAAATGTGTGAGATAGTGCATATCTCACTGCACATGCCATAACTTACGAATACATTACCATACTTTTAAATGTGAATTCCATTAGCTTGTGTGTTGTGTTTGAGATAATAAAAAGCCCTGATCCTGGCAACAGTAAAGATACTGTTTTTGTTACGGGAGGATGCCAAAGATAAACGTTAGCTGCCGTTTAAAAAAAAGATCCAAAGAGCTGGACAGCCTGACTGTATGCTAAAATTAATAGTTATCTAATAAATTAATCATGATCCTCAGAGAGGATTTGAATTACTATTTTTATTTTAATTCTTATCAATTTTGAAATGACTTTGTGGATATGGGATATGCCAAAAAAACAAAAAAAAAAACAAACGTCTACTCAGAAAACAACCTGGCTGTGCTACAGATTGGCTTTCTGCTAAATGATTAAATCTGTGTCACCGTGTTGTCATTCATTTGTAGCTGTAATAGCACTCCCTACATGTGTACAGTCTGTAATCAGTCATGTATCTGTGCAATCTCCTCACGTTTACAGCATGTCAAGGTAACTATACTTTGGCATTGCGCCAGAGTCTGTGTGTGTTAACCAGACTTATCAGTCAGGAATTGGTTTGTATCTGATCCTGATCCTTCGCAGACTCTTTGAATTTAATATTTAAAAGCAGCATGACTCAGTACTGGTACTGCCAAGTTTTGGTATTTTTCATAAATCTACATGGCAAAGGCACACCATTAACCTAAAGACGTGGATAATGTGTATAGACTACAAGAAGTCAAATTAATAAATTAATTACTCACAGATGCCAACAGGCTCAATAAATTGATCCTCAAGGCAAGTAACATTATGGGGAGCTGGACTCTCTTAAAGTGGTGTTGGAGAGGCAGGTTGGACAGTACAATGCTGGATATCTCCATGATGTGCTAAACAGTTACAGACAGAAGCAATACTGAACTGCACAGGAAATCCTTTCTCCCTCGCCTACAATTCCTCCATCTAAAGCACAAGTACACAGTGCAATAGTTGCTCACCCTCTACAGAGAAAATAGCAAGTGAAGTTTGGTGAGAGGGGCACCTTGTTGTGGAAAAAGGATTTTTTGAGATTTAGAGATAGAAAGTTAAAATCTGTGCAAAGTGGTCAATTACCATCAGACAAAATAATAACAGCTCCTTTAAAACCATCCTGTGGATACAATCTTTATCTGTTCAGTGGTAGGGAGCTCATTCCCCACAGTCATGTAGGCACCGGCCTGATAATGAAGACACATAGAGTAGGCCATGACCTTGAACACAGTTTATAACTAGTTTGTTTCTAAATCTTCACACTCTTGCTTGGTTCAGGAAAGTTACAGCTACATATCAGTAGGGTTAAATAAGGTGAAACACAAATATTCATTCACACACCTCAATGTCAGCCATATTTAATTTTTTGTAATATACTGGGATAGTTATAATTAGAGCTATTTTTTAACTCCATAATTTGTTGTATTACTTACTGTCTAGGAGCAACTGTGACAATTTGATTACTTCTGGGATTAATGAAGTGTTCTGATTCTGATAGGTTATCCTAGCATTACTTCACTTCATGTTTTGTATGTATTCCAATTGCTGTGCATTATTATCAATCTTCTGTTTGCCTAATAGACTTGATTTGTTATGCTTGTGTAGTTTTCAATTATTAGATCAGTCTAAATATGCAGAAGTACAAAACTGTTGATATGAAAGTTGATATAACAGGAAACTGAGCTGTGAGGCTGCACACAGTTGCACATAGTCAATGTGATGAAAACATATTTACTATTTTTAAATGCAAGTGATGAAAGGTTTAGAAGCCAATTCTGTATTGATATCCAGGTTGCAGAAACAATTTAACTTGAATAATATAATAAAGCATGACCTGATGTTAATCTGGTAAAATGACATAAAGTATTTCTAAATTTTTAGGGCGTTATTCTTTTGTTAGGTTTTTAACCTTTTTCTATTTAAAAAAAAAAAAAAACCCTGAATATACTATTTGAAAATAGTGACTTTTTTTGTTTGGTGTGCTATTTTTTTTTTTTATTACTTTCATTGAAAGTATACACAACATACTCCTTTAACAGAGAAATGACAGAAGGTGATGTGTATTATTTCACTGTTCTAGGAAGTCCACTATGGTAGCCATCAGATGCCACATACTCTCACCATAAGTAATGGTTTTGTTATGTTCCCATCTTCACCATTCTTTCCATCAGCAGCCATCAGCAACATTTTAGCATCCAGAGGTCCCCCCTACTGATTGGCAACACAACCTCAGACTACCACTGTCCACTGTTCAATATCCATTGTGTATCTTTGACATATATGATAAACAAATACAACCTTTCTAACCAAAAACAACCTTTCTAACTTTCATAGAAGTCACGCAAGAAGCAGTAATACTGAAACTACAACAACAAATGCCACAGCATCTTCAGCATCCATGTATTTACATATTAATGATAATTTCTGTCCTGTAACTTGATTCGTTATTAACTTACAAGATTTGTCTTTACTGTCACTGTTGCCAGTCTTGTGTCTGAGGACTATAAACTGGCTGGTATCCTAGAGAAACATTGAGACAAGAAAGGCTTACAGAAGAGGAAGTGTGTGTGCTTTGGGGATATTCCATCCATGCTGGTTGAGTTGTCGAAAAAGATGGGTTTGAAGATACCATACATCAGGGGACTCCTAACTCCTGATTGACCCTTTAAGTTTGACCTAGGGCTTCACAAAAAGCCCTCCAAACCTGGGAGATGAATTGTGGGCCTTTTGTTGGATGGAATGCTGTAGAGCCTGAACACATGATTAGCTGGGATCTTAGCAGTGTCAGAAGAAGTGGGGAGTTTAAATAATGGAAAGGAAAAGAAGATAATCTGTATGTTTTTAGTGGGAGACCTGCTACAAAATCCAATGCTTAACCTGAGTAATATGATTTGAAATTGATAATGTTTATAAATGTCCTGTAGGAACTTGGGGCCACTTCTTGCATAGATTGAGCATGTTGAAACATGTTCTTGTTTTGTGTTCTTATCCAGATGTGGGCACCAAAAAATCTCTTTAGTAGAAAAATTGTTTAATGTACTCCAAGTTAAGGCGGTTGCACTGGTGGCAGTGTGGACCAGTACCAGGATGCTCAGTTGTTGTTGTTGTTTTTTGTTTGTTTTTGTTTTTTTCATTTTTCGAGCTGGTTTTCAACTTCTCATGAGAATGACAGAGGTTGACAGGAGGAAGGCAGGATGGCTTCAGGTTCAACTGGGTAAGTATCTCTGAAACACTGATAAGAGAAAGCACCAGGCTTGACATTCCAGGAACCAGGAGGGTAGGTAATGGTGAAATTAAAGTGACCAAAAAATTAACTGCTAGTGGGTCTCTGTGGGAGTAGCATTTAGAATTTACCAAAAAGCTGATTTATAATTTGTGTAAATTATAAAACATAACTCTGATTTTACTTGGCCTTTAAAAACACAATTTGAAAACTGGTGAATAGTTTAAAGTCAACACTTTCCACCCGTCTCTATCGTCTCTTGAGTCAACAAGGAAGTAAAAATGCCTCCTCTCTTGCGTAACGCAGTTTGTTCTAATTTGACACTGTGCCACTCTTGCCTACAGTCAACTCAACAGTCAGAGTCATGGACTGGTTTGCAATGTACTTCTCACTTCTGACAGCTTTGCTGCCTCTTCACAGCGGTGAGTAACATATTTAGTTTTTCATTTAAATGAGGCATCATTCATGTTTTTTTTATTCTTGTCACCTGTCAGTGGTTTTAATGTTGTGTCTTATTTGCATTATTACCACAGCAACCTTTCCTAAATGAGCCATTTTTTTCACAACATATATAATCACTTAAGAAAAAATGTGTATTTTCAGTGTTCTGTAAAGTGTGCTGTTGTAGCCATGTCAATAGACAGTTAATGTTTCATAACAGTTTTGCTGTTTCCCTATCTTCACTTACCAGTCTTCACAACAGCAGACAACAGCACAATTTTAGTCACTGCAGTCAACGCAACGAGCGACAATACAACATATACACCGCCGGACGGAAACTCTACTACTATAACTCCATTCACTTCAACTGCTTCCCTCACAATCACAAACAGCACTGATGCAACTACATCAACAAGTCTCACCACTTCAGCACCTACAGGTACAGATTGTTTATTGTTGTTGTGCCAAACCTTCTTCTTCATTTGCATTTGCTTTTTAAATTGTGTTCCTGTCACTCCCGTATTACTACATTTCCAGTTATAGTCCAAATATAAATCATTAAATTAGTATTGTTGTAAATTGCAAGGTAACATTGGGCCAAAATGTTTCAGCACCCAGACTTTTTCTTGGCTTTTTTTGTCCCCGCTAAGCGTCTGCCTGTTGACAGTGTTTATTAAACTTTTTCTGCATGCCCCATATAAACCATGTCATGATCACACGTTCTGATCCCCTGCTGATGTGACTCTTACACCTCCATGGCCCTGGGGGAACTCCTAAGAAGTTTCTCCAATGGGTTTAAATCTGTTTTAGCTTACTGACAGTGCTCACCACCTACAACAGTCATAGACAGTCTGCATAATATAAAGTGTTCTGGTTATATAGGCTATGATGATAACGTATTATTATGACAAAATAAATTGTGTGTTGAAAATATTAATTTCCCAGTTGGCCTCTGTAAACATACCACAGAAGACTTATTACTACACACACGGCTGCAGCTGAACACTCCAACAACAACAATAACCCAGGACCCATTGCAGATTTTTAAGCCGGTGAGACGTGATCGCGGATGCCGCTCAGGTGAGTCCGACTTCCCTGCAGCGGCATCGGAGAGAGTGGTACCGCTGAGCATGAGCCAGGGGTTTGGTTTGTTTGGCTTGGCAGCAGGCGCTCGAACAACTTCATGCTTGCGAGTTTACCATTGTTACTTATGTTGTTTCCTTTTTTTTACTTGGTCAATCACCATTTCATGCACGGAGAAATGAATTTGCTTTTAAGAAAAGAGTTTACAATCTGTTTCTTGGTCAAAAAAGTTAATTCCAATTATTAAGTAATTGTTTTTATAGTGTGTCAGGGCAACAGAAAAAGTAGACCACCAATAATTTTCAAGACCAACCCACATTACTGGTTGCTCCAAATATTTTGGAAAATGCCTCTAGCTACAGTAATGTGCACGCCTACATTCTGCAAACCTCACACAGTAAAGTACAGCCACCTCTTATTTACTCAGGTTGAAAAAACTGAGATTAACTCCATTGACTCTGGGTTTAAATTGGATCATTGAGGTCCGGTCAAGAATTACATCTAATTTGTTTTTTTGGGGGTTTTTTTTGTTTTTTGGTTGTTGTTTTTTTGTTTTCTTAGGATTGGGCTACCGTGTGGAATAAGTCTGATTATTCTGCTAAAATTTTGGAATTACTGTTTTATTCATCCTTTTAATCACTGATGATTTTCTAGCTAGATTCTCCGCCAAAGAAAATCTTATCTGTGGGATAACCCATAACCAGTTTACAAAAAGATTTTGAATTAGGTGTCACAAATTATAATTAAACAAAACAAGACAGGAAATAGTTCTATAACATTCCTACAGTCTCACACATAGCAAAAGAGTTTGCTATGTGTTTCCTGATCCAAGTGAATAATCGTTCAAACCATCAAAATATCAACTGAGAAAACCAATGTTTTAGTCTTACATACAGAGCAAAAGTGGTGATGCTTTTAGACTCTGTCCTGTCAAGCTTATAAACATAGTTAACATATATATTAAAATCACATGTTAATTTACAGCTAAAATAAATTTATCCATTTAATTATGAACTTCTGTGCTTGTGATCAGAATCAGAATCAGAATCAGAGTCATGTTTATTGGCCAAGTATATGTGCAGACACATACAAGTAATTTGGTTCCGGTAGATGGTGGCTCTCAAGCACAGCAATGTAAATCACACTCACACACACACACACACACACACACACACACACACACACGTGCCTATATATACATTACACATGCATAAACATACATACACAAAGCTGTGTAAACCAACTATAAATTACTAATCTAAACTTATATACATAAAATACAGAAATGAAATGAGGTGGAATGAATACTACAGAATGTACATAAGGTGCATCACAGACCCCTCACACCCCATGGTGTGAGGGGTCTGTGATGATTTTCCCTGCCCGTTTCCTGGTTCTTGAGAGGTACAGATCCTGGATGGAGGGCAGCAGGGGGGCGCTGATGATCCTTTCTGCTGCCCGTACAGTCCGCTGCAGTCTGCTCCTGTCCTGTTGAGTGGCAGCACCATACCAGACTGTGATGGAGGAGCACAGGACAGACTCAATGACCACAGTGTAGAACTGGATCAGCAGCTCCTGTGGAAGACTGTACTTCCCCAGTTGTCTCAGGAAGTACATCCTCTGCTGGGTCTTTTTGAGGATGGAGTTGATGTTGGTCTCCCACTTCTGGTCCTGGGAGATGGTTGTACCCAGGAACTTGAAGATCTTCACAGTTGACAAAGGACTGTCTGATATGGTGAGGGGGAGCAGAGTTGAGGAATGTCTCCTGAAGTCCACTGTCATCTCTACAGTTTTAAGAGTGTTCAGCTCCAGATTGTGCTGACTGCACCAGAGTACCAGCCGCTCAACTTCCTGCCAGTATGCAGACTCATCACCATTCTGAATGAGGCCAATGACAGTGGTGTCATCTGCAAACTTTAGGAGTTTAACAGCCGAGTTCTTGGAGGTGCAGTCATTAGTGTAGAGGGAGAACAGTAGTGGTGAGAGGACACATCCTTGAGGGTCACCAATACTAAAGGACCGAGTTTCAGAGGTGATCTCCCCCAGCCTCACTTGTTGCTTTCTATCTGTCAGGAAGCTGGTGATCCACTGACAGGTAGCTGGTGACACGCTGAGCTGGGAGAGTTTGGAGGAGAGAAGTTCAGGCACAATGGTGTTAAAAGCCGAACTAAAGTCCACAAAACAGGACCCTGGCATAAGTTCCCGGGCGGTCGAGGTGTTGCAGGATGTAATGCAGCCCCATGTTCAATGCATCATCTACCGACCTGTTTGCCCGGTAGGCAACCTGCAGAGGGTCCAGCTGGTGGTCTGTAATGTCTTTCAGATGGGCTAACACCAGTCGTTCGAAGGATTTCATGACCACAGACGTCAAGGCGACAGGTCTGTAGTCATTCAGTCCTGTGATGGTGGGTTTCTTGGGAACAGGGATGATGGTGGAGCGTTTGAAGCAGGAGGGAACTTCACACAGCTCCAGGGATCTGTTGAAGATGCGAGTAAAGATGGGAGCCAGCTGTTCAGCACAGGTTTTGAGGCAGGAGGGTGAGACACTGTCTGGTCCGGGGGCTTTCCTGGGCTTCTGTTTCTGGAATAGTCGGCTCACATTCTCAGTGTGCATTCTGAGTTTCAGGGAGGAGGAAAGGGGGGTGAGAGGTGTGGTGGAGGTCGTTGAGTCTGGATTGGAGAGGGTGGTGGTGGTCGTTGGGTCTGGATTGGGGAGGGTGGGGTATCATATTAAAAAAGCTAAATGCTAAATGCTAAATTTCATTTTTTTAAACTTACACTTGAATAATATTGTGAAGGGCATGTCAGTATGAGAGCATATGATTAGTGATGGGATTTCCGGCTCTTTTTAGAGATCCGGCTCTTTCGGTTCGGCTCACTAAAAAGAGCCGGCTCTTTCGGCTCTGATCCGGCTCGTCAGGTTGTTTTGTTGCCGCACAAAAGGAATTACTAACGTAAAAAAAAGTGGGTTTATTTATATATGTTTATATATAAATATATGCGGTGGCCCCTAGAGACAAAACACGTACAAACTCCAAAACACATTTCTAGCATGAACTGAACTTCCAAAGCAGAGCTACTAGATCACTTAAATTACACAATTGAAAGCATGTGTGTATTGTTTGTGTATTTATACACAGGCACTCATGTATATTCAAATCATTAAATTAATATTGTTGTAAATTGCAAGGTAACATTGGGCCAAAATGTTTCAGCACCCAGACTTTTTCTTGGCTTTTTTTGTCCCCGCTATGCGTCTGCCTGTTGACAGTGTTTATTAAACTTTTTCTGCATGCCCCATATGAGAAGCTAAAAAACTTATTTTAGCAGTCATTAACAATAAAATAGTTCCTAAAATGAATCATCCATCTTCTGTTATGGCAAATGCAGATGGACCCAGGGAGCAGAATGCACGGAGGCAGAGTTGCGGTGAAGACAGTTTATTTACAGTGATGGGGAGGTTTTACAAGGACAAAGTATGTACAATAGCGTATGAATGGGGACATGCAGGTAGTGCACTCGATCTAAAAAGCTTAAAGTAGACTTTACAGAGAGTTGAAGAGCCTACTTGGTACTGTTTATTGCCAAAACCACCAGACGGAAACAAACCAGACGAGGCAAAACCCTGGGGAGGAAACAAAACTCCTTACAGTCACCAGAAATAATCCAACGGCTCCAGCAGGCAGGGGTAGAATTACAGACTCTCCAAAAACGTCAATACTCTTCTGTCAGGTAGCTCCTAAAGAACACTTCTGAAGGATGCAGCTGATGAGTAACAGGTGTGCCAGGTTCAGTGACTCACTGCCCCGCCTACCTATACAAAAAGGAACCAAAAACACATACAGACAAAAACACCACATAACCAGAACCCAAATCCTAGCATCGTCTACTGTTTTCCTGAAAAAGTCATATTTATTCAAGCTAGCTGCCCCTCATATGTTTTCCCTGCTTGTCCACATGCCTCCTGTTCTGGCTCTTCTCTCCACCAATTTGGCCCTCCCCACAGTCTGAGTACCACTGGATTACTATCTTTAAAAGCTTCACATTTCCTGTCATAATGAGCCAAAGCTTGTTTGTTGTCAGTTTTTAAAGTAATCTGGAGCAAAGGTTCCCAGTCTTTAGAAATGTTTCATTAGACAGTGGCTTTCACTCATTTTCCTGAGGGATCCTTAAAGAAATTGAAAGAAGGCTTGCCTTCAACACTTCATACTTTACCAAAGAATGAAGGTGAAAGAATGAATATTAACTTACAAAGCTCATACAAACTTCTTTTGCCTCGTAGATCTGATTGTTAAAAATATGTTAACATTTTCTAGCTAGTCAGAAATACTTTCTAAATAATACCGTGCATGAGCTCACAGGAGTCCACCTCGCCCATACTGCCAGACAGTGCATATTTTATATCAGTCTTTATGTGTTACAGTTACTACAGGTTGTTCGGGTCCACCAGCTCTATGTTGCCCAGGGCGCGACGACTCCTGCAACAGAGGGTGTTTCTGTGACGAGATCTGCGTGACATTGAATGACTGCTGTCCTGACTATAAATCAACCTGTAAACAATGTAAGTGAAGACAAATACAGAGACTAGAAATATATACACAGTTTTAAACATTTACATTTTGATTACAGATGTTTCCACTGCACTACCAAAAAGCTACAGCTTCAATAAATATCATAACAGCTTCTTTGTCTATGATCTCTTTCACAACAGCAGACAGTACAACACTTGCACCACTTAATGTGACCACAACCTCAGGATCCTGTCTTTCTTCAACATTTTCTCCCACCTCTAGTAATTCAGCTATAGGTTTGTCACCATTTGAGAACTATATCAAAAATTCACATTTATACAAAGATTCCTTCATTGTATGTGTCACTTCTGAAAAAAGTGGCTAAACACCAAATGTTTCAACTACTTTAGTTTGCAGGTTTAATTACATTCTAAATGTGCATTTCTTTCTTTCTGCCCAAATAGCGATTGCTCACCTAAAAGTGTCCTTACTATCTAATTTTGAAACCAAAGAACGAGCGATATTAGAAATTTCATCTTTTGTAAGTACAAACATTCTTAAAATGTACATTAAATGTTACAGTGAAAAAAAGCACAACATGCATTATTCATACTTTTGTCAGTAATCAGTGTCATCTCTCTCATAGCTTCAGAGACTTGTGCAGCAGAGATGTACTAGCTGTGCCGTGACGGTAAAACCAAGACAATGAAAGGATGAATTAGAATGAAGCAACACGGTGATGACAGACTTCAACACTCACAATAAAATCTAATTAAAATCTAATTAAACCGGTAAAGTTAACTGACTGTTTCAGAATGAATAAAGTGACAGACACTTTTTCTCAACTAGCAGTATAAGCATGTTTCTAAGTTCTTATAATCAGGGCAACAAAATCTTATATTTAAGGATGTATTACACAGTTATGAATGTTTACCATATATAGAGATAAAGGTGGAGGTACAGGATTTTTTTTTAAATAAAGTTTAATAATGGAATTTATTTATTTTTTTTTAAAGAAAAAAATTCTGACAATCATTTGACAGAAGAATAACTCACCATACAAATCCAGTCTGCTCTGGTCAAGGAACGAGACTCACTGCCAAACATGTTTGCATTACTCTATTTTTTTCTGTGTTATGTTAAGTTGTGGAAGTTAAGCGGCTGCAATAAAATTATAACGCATAATTTAAAATGTAATATTAGCAGTGCAGTGTTAGAATTTTCCAGATGATAAGTGACGTAATTACATTAAAGTAACTAATATGTAATAGATCTGGTGTAATTTCTTCATTTTTTAATTCCTCGCCTCAACACGTTCTCACTCCCAAAGCGTGACATTTTACGCTAGGTGACAAATCGTCAACATATTACATTTTCGGCTACCCAACAATGCCCCTGCATCCCACCTCCAACGGGCGCACCTTGATCTTCCAGCCTCTGTCCTCTGCCTCAGCTGCCAAGTTGGCATACCACAGCTTCTTATGCTCAAATGCTTCCTCAATTGCTTCCTCCCATGGTACCGTCAGCTCAATGACGTATGCACGTTTTTGGGAGTTAGACCAAAATATTCACTGGCATGTCTGTGGCATGTTTTGCTTTTGTCATATTGATACAGGAGGGATGTAGGACCAATCAGATCCATTCTTGGCATTGCATTTATGAATGCAATTGTAAAAATCCACATCCATTGCTTTTCATTTTATTAGTGCCACCCCTCTGCACAATCTGGGCACTGTCAGGCGTTGTGTGGAGGCGAGGAAGAAGGAACCCAAACGCAGGACTCACAGGTAGGTGAAGACTGGTGGATGTTTATTATAAGGAGTGGAGGAACAGAGGGTGAACGGACACTGACTGGCTGGAACACTGAATGGCTGGCTGACTGAGAGAACACGGGGAGGACAACATCACACGAACATCATCAATGACACGACAAAGAACGAATGGAAATAGAAGACCTAAATACACAGACTGATGAGGATGATAATGAGAGACCGGTGAGTACACAGCTGAACATAATCTGGCTAATGGCACGAGACGAGGTGACAGGAACAAACAGGAAGTGACGAAATAAACTGAACGTGAACAAAACGGAAAGCACTGGGTCACCGACCCAGGAACCCTGACAGTACCCCCCCCTCCAAAGGCCGGCACCCGACGGCCAAAAGAAAGAAAAACCAGAACAGGGAGGGCGGAGGGGGCCCAGGACGGAGGGACGGAGTCCACAGAGAGACAAACAGGTCAGGCGGGCGGCCGCGTGGCCGGCGGCCGAGACGAAACAGGTCAGGCGGGCGGCCGCGTGGCCGGCGGCCGAGACGAGACAGTTCAGGCGGGCGGCCGCGTGGCCGGCGGCCGAGACGAGACAGTTCAGGCGGGCGGCCGCGTGGCCGGCGGCCGAGACGAGACAGTTCAGGCGGGCGGCCGCGTGGCCGGCGGCCGAGACGAGACAGTTCAGGCGGGCGGCCGCGTGGCCGGCGGCCGAGGCGAGACAGTTCAGGCGGGCGGCCGCGTGGCCGGCGGCCGAGGCGAGACCGTTCAGGCGGGCGGCCGCGAGGAAGGCGGCGGCGGCCGCTGAGCTGGTCCGGCGGGCGGCCGCGAGGAAGGCGGCGGCGGCCGCTGAGCTGGTCCGGCGGGCGGCCGCGAGGAAGGCGGCGGCGGCCGCTGAGCTGGTCCAGCGGGCGGCCGCGCCGGCGATGACGTCCAGAACGTGGCTGGGGCGACGGTGCGGCAGCCGCAGGACCAGGCGAAGCAGACGCTGAAGCAGAGGCTGAGTCCGGACCAGGCGAAGCAGACGCTGAAGCAGAGGCTGAGTCCGGACCAGGCGAAGCAGAAGCTGAAGCAGAGGCTGAGTCCGGACCAGGCGAAGCAGACGCTGACGCTGAAGCTGAGTCTGAGGCTGGCCCAGGCGAAGCAGACGCTGACGCTGAAGCTGAGTCTGAGGCTGGCCCAGGCGAAGCAGACGCTGACGCTGAAGCTGAGTCTGAGGCTGGCCCAGGCGAAGCAGACGCTGACGCTGAAGCTGAGTCTGAGGCTGGCCCAGGCGAAGCAGACGCTGACGCTGAAGCTGAGTCCGGCCCAGGCGAAGCAGACGCTGAAGCTGAGTCCGGCCCAGGCGACGCAGACGCTGAGGCTGGACCAGGTGACGGCACGGGAGCCGGGGGTGACGGAGCCACAGCTTTAGGGCCAGCGGGCGCGGAAGCCCCTGGCTGGAGACAGGCAGGGCCAGCGGGCGCGGAGGCCCCTGGCTGGAGACAGGCAGGGCCAGCGGGCGCGGAGGCCCCTGGCTGGAGACAGGCAGGGCCAGCGGGCGCGGAGGCCCCTGGCTGGAGACAGGCAGGGCCAGCGGGCGCGGAGGCCCCTGGCTGGAGACAGGCAGGGCCAGCGGGCGCGGAGGCCCCTGGCGGGAGAGCGGCCGGGCCAGCGGGCGCGGAGGCCCCTGGCTGACAAGCAGGAGGGCTCACAGCTGGCTCTGGGTGCTGTGGCTGCAGGTCCAGGAACTGAACTGACTGGACGGGAGGCGACTGGACTGACTGGACGGGAGGCGACTGGACTGACTGGACGGGAGGCGACTGGACTGACTGGACGGGAGGCGACTGGACTGACTGGACGGGAGGCGACGGGACTGACTGGACTACAGACTGGACTACAGGGGACTGGAGGACGGGAGGAGACTGGACTACAGACTGGACTACAGGGGACTGGAGGACGGGAGGAGACTGGACTACAGACTGGACTACAGGGGACTGGAGGACGGGAGGAGACTGGACTACAGGGGACTGGAGGACGGGAGGAGACTGGACTACAGGGGACTGGAGGACGGGAGGAGACTGGACTACAGGGGACTGGAGGACGGGAGGAGACTGGACTACAGGGGACTGGAGGACGGGAGGAGACTGGACTGAAGGCTGAAGAGCAGGTGAGTGAACTGACTGGAGTGAAGGCTGAAGAGCAGGTGAGTGAACTGACTGGAGTGAAGGCTGAACAGCAGGTGAGGGAACTGACTGGAGTGAAGGCTGAACAGCAGGTGAGGGAACTGACTGGAGTGAAGGCTGAACAGCAGGTGAGGGAACTGACTGGAGTGGAAGCTGAACAGCAGGTGAGGGAACTGACTGGAGTGGGGAAGCTAAGGGATGAACAGAGGTTGGCGATGCTAATGGCTGAGCTAATGACAGAGTTACCGAGGGGGATAAGATTGCGGCCTGGGCTAATAAGGCTGGTGCCTGAGCAGGGGACACCTCAGCTAGCCTAACCAGGGACAGTGCGAGGGCGTGAAAGGTTGGATCAGGAGGTGGATGAAGAGGTGAAGTAGTAGGTGGGCCGGTGAGCTCTTCCAAGCCTCCAGGGAGGTCAGGCTGGGTTGAGGCTGCCCTCAGCCTGGGCGCTGGGACAGGCACGGGAGGTGGCTGGACACCAGTCACCCCCACCCGGGAAACAAGAGTGGATGTGGAGGTAGACTGCGTCGCAGCTGCCTTCCTCCTGGGAGCTGGCACCGGTGTGGGTGTAGGCCGGGCCCTAGACATCTGAGGAGGTGAAATGGCTGAAGAAGAAGGCCAAATCTGGGCTGCCGTGCTGGTGGGGAATGGCTGAGTGACGGGTGTGGAAATGGTGACTGGGTGTGTGCTACTGGCAGGTTTATCAGAGTTCGGTCTGTTTTTTCTGCCACCACGATTTACAGTCTTTGTGGGAGCAGCGCAGAAAAAATCTTCCCAGTCGACATCCTCCAGGAGGGAAACTCCCCATGGATCGGTGGTGGATCTGTTATGTGTTTTATGGGGATAATCAGATGATGGATGTGGAAAACAGTTAGTGGAACTCACCACCGGGAGTTGTTGAAAATAGTCCATATTATGGCGGCGTGTGCGCCGCTTTCTTCGGGAAGAGGAAGCGGCCGGGGTGAACAGCTGAGCCTCTGGCGCGGTAGCCTCCATTGAGTCGAGGTGGGAGGCGTAGCCGCGGTGCCGTGGCGAAGGTGGAGGTCCGGCGAATGAGGCGGCGGGTGTGCGAACGAGGAGCGGAGCGGCGAGAGAGGGAGCGGCCGAAACGCGGCACGAAACGTCCGCTCTCCGCGGCAAATGCTCCGAGGCAGGTGTGGCAGCAGGTGGGGGAACGCGGCGTCTCCGAGGCCCGCCCAGAGCCAGGCGAGTCCCCTCGAAGACGTGCTCTCGCTCCGCGAAGAGCCGCTGTTTTCCCCTGACCACCTCTGCCCAACGGTAAAGCGCTGCCACCTGCCGCTCGTTGAGGTCCGAGTCCGCTGGGTCCCAATCGTGTCTTCGTGGCACGGGTCGTGTCATTCTGTCAGGCGTTGTGTGGAGGCGAGGAAGAAGGAACCCAAACGCAGGACTCACAGGTAGGTGAAGACTGGTGGATGTTTATTATAAGGAGTGGAGGAACAGAGGGTGAACGGACACTGACTGGCTGGAACACTGAATGGCTGGCTGACTGAGAGAACACGGGGAGGACAACATCACACGAACATCATCAATGACACGACAAAGAACGAATGGAAATAGAAGACCTAAATACACAGACTGATGAGGATGATAATGAGAGACCGGTGAGTACACAGCTGAACATAATCTGGCTAATGGCACGAGACGAGGTGACAGGAACAAACAGGAAGTGACGAAATAAACTGAACGTGAACAAAACGGAAAGCACTGGGTCACCGACCCAGGAACCCTGACAGGCACTGGGTTATGCTTATAGCAGGAGAAAATATTGCCAGTAACTAATCTTTGCCAGCAGATGGAAGCATATTCCCAGGTCTATGAAGTTAGCAGCACAGATGTTAGCGCAATACTCTATTGTAGTTATACTTTTGTGTGGTTTTTATTGGCACATTTCTTTCTTCAGAGCACTTAATATTTTTTTAAAGTCTCTTTTAAAGAGTTAAGTGAGCCAAATACGTCAAGTGTTGTTTATCCAATTTAAAAAGCTACAATAGAAGTGACTTTATAGTTTTTCTCAGTCGACTTGTCTCAATTCTCATAGCATAAAAGTCATTTTTACCACTCTTAATGCATTTTTGAAAAACAGTAAGGACATTTTTCATTACACAAAGTAACCTATGCAGAATTCACTACAATAATGAAAACTTTTTTTCTCATTTTTCAGACCATGAATTGTCAGTCAGTAACTTTAACTCTGTGATGAATAAATTAAAAAACCTTTAACCGCCCATGTTTAGTGTTGTTGTTGTTTTTTTTTTCTAAAGACCTTAATGACTTCGGAAAAAGGTTTTTACAGGTCTAATGTAGAGTTGAAAAATTGATGAAAAAATAATAGCGGTGTCAGGGTTGGTTGAAGAAGGAGCCAAATGCAGGTCTTTCTGAATGAAATGTGTTTATTTACAATGAAAAGAAACTATGAAACATTGCGTGGGTTCCCAATCCCCGTGCCGTGATTCTGCTCCTTTATATGTGGTGAAGTTTTGTCCTCCTCGGTGCCTATGTACAACAGTGCGCTGCTCCCTCCACATGTTTCCGCAATCCACCTGGAAACAAGAGATGCCATGGTGAGTACAGTCACATCCACCGGCCGACAAAAACACTTTAACTATTCCAACAGCTCAGCAAGAGGTGAGTGATTATCCTCAGGTGTGTCTGGCTCAAAGGCGGGAGACTCTACAGGCCTCGTGTGGCAGCAAAATTCAAATGCGTACACAAATTATCAGTCCTGTGAAACCTCAATGCATGGAAGTGTATTTTAAAATAACTATATAGAATTCTGCCACTGTCATTGTGCTTTGAATTGTCAGCTTAACTATTATGTTATGGATCTTCAAATAGGGAGCCCCAAAACAGGAACTGGAACTGGTTTTCTATTTAAAAAATCATTGTCTCTGTGAGGGTTACCCAGTGGGCAACGCAAAGCTTGGCTGGAGCCAGAAAGGAGACTCACCCAGCTCTAATTGTTTCTCAGCCCTCCAGATGTCGATCCTGCTGCCTCTAAAGGTGTGCTTGCCAAACTGTCCCTCTGCACTTGGTAACTTATATGGTACCTGTTAAGTCTTTTGGCTGTGCTGTAATAACAATGAGAAGTTTATATCTTTGCTGATTCTTAAGGGGGTTAAAAAGGAAAAGTTCTCAATTTATACTTTTCGATCATTCAGCATATTTTATTATGTTTAGCAGGAGCAAAGCAAATTAAAATCAAATTATAATAATCACATAATCAAATCACTTGAATTATACTCATCTGATTAACAGCTAATGCTATTTTGAGACAATAGATGGTAAAGAGAGAACGGACATATCAAAGCTAATCTTCTGTTCTGCTCGCCTGGCAGGAGATGAAAAGAAGAACAAGTCATTTCTTCTGCACAAAACTTTTATACCTGGTCCTAATGTCCCACTTCTTTCACAGCATTACATCTTCTGAGATAACATCTGGCTTTACCCGTAGTGACATCGAATCACGAGATGCCCAGCCACATATCATCGCTCTGCATGTGACCTTACTTCAACATGATTTAAAACAAAATTCAAAATCATTGCATTTTCTTCTTTTCTATATCGTACTTTAACATGATTTATCAATAACTTTATCGCATATGAATATTCTGTCAGGTGTGCGAAGGCTGTACCCAAATGCAGGACTTTCTACGTAGAACACAGTGCGTTTATTTACTGTGAAGCAAAAACAATATGCAGATAAATCCCCGTGCATGCTCCTGGTGAGTGTGCTTTCCCTATTCCGGTTCAGTGTGTTCTCCCAGTGTCCATGGTCTGTGTTTCCGCTCCCTTGGTGTCTATATGCAACCTGCTCGCTTCGTCCATTCGTTTCTGCAACTCTCCTGGAAATCCTAGTAATATCCACCCTGCCTCAAGTGCAGTCAGGACACCAAGATACTGATGTGCACACACACACACACACACACACACAATGTGGGGAAAAGGGAAACGAGGGACATCAACACAATGCATAAACATGGCATTTTACCCACCGAGGACTGCGGACTATGACATATTCAGTCAAACACTGATTTTCATCAGCTCAGTTATATAGGAACACTGTTTCTCACATTTTCTCTACATAACCCAGTAAATCACAAAAAACTCATTATATCTTCTTTTATTAAATCATACATATCAAAGTCAAAGTTTGCTTTGCCAAACTCTACATGCCCCCGACAATTATTCGGGCTACGCCATGTTTGCATTTCCCGGTGATGCAAATAATCCCAGCAGAGAGAAGTACACACACACGCGTGTACGCACACACACGTGTACGCACACCAAATCAAAGTAAAAGGTAAAAGGTATTAATTCTTGATTAAATCTATTTTTGATTATATTCTGATTTGATATATTTTTAATAATACTTTGATTACAATTGATTCATTCACTTCATGTTAAACAATTATTAGAGACTGGTTCATGACCATCTGGTATCAGTCGTGATGGGAAAAATTTATATTCCCCAGCCAGTGGTTCCTGGAGGTTGATGATATTCACATGGGAAGAATATTTGTGAAGTCACACAGCCCTACAGACTGTTGAGTGACCCCATGGCAACCACCTGTCACTAGGGAAACTTTTTTAAGATTAGGCTTAAAATTTTCCTTTTTGACAAAGCTTTTAACTTAATCTAATGTGCTGATTTTATTGTTTTAAAATTAATTCTAATTAATCTATTTATTTATTTTTATTGTTATTCAATGTATCATTTTTGGCATGTCACGTGTACAACACTTTGTTTTCAGCTGGGAGTTGTCTGAAAGTGTCTGAAAGCTATATAAATAGCTTGTTTGCTTGCCTGTTGTTAGGGCTGAATCAGATGACCCTGAACCATCCCTAATTTATCCTGCAAGAGGTTTAGGCTGCTGGGAGGCTTCCAATGATGCACTGTGTTTAATCCATCGTTTTACTCCATGTGTGTTTATTCATCACTATTATATTAATCCTTAGCAATTATTAAACAATGGCCCTTTTTCTTATAGTCTTTTCTCTTGTCTTCCCCTTTCAAACCCATTCAGTCACAGTAGGTGGCTGTCCCTCCCTGAGCCTGCTCTGCTGGGGGATTCTTCCAGCGACTTTTTCCTTCCCACTATCACCAAGTACTTGTTAATACAGAGTGGTGTAGTTGTTGAGATTTTGAATTGACAAACAATGATGGGGCCTTCAGTTGATGAGTGGTTTATTACAATTGACAGATTGATGATTTAGCTGTTTATTAGTTTGCCAATAAAAAATATCTTCCTGTGGATAACAGTTTAGACTTAAGATCAAAATATCTTCAGTGGGAGTGCGTGTCAGTACAACAGGAAACCATAAGGGAGGCGGCTAAATCCTATTTCATAATCAAATTGTTGTTTATTTCCATAGATAGGGTCTATTGGTAATTCAAATATCAGAGTTCCCTCAGAGACTGACTTTCAAAAAGACAAGGACAAAAAGAAATAGCATGTGCGACAAACATAGACAACACTTGAATTGGGTAAACGATTAAAGAATGGTTTGTATAGTACGCACCTATTCTGTGGCCTTAACACTGTTAAGCCCAGCCACCTGTGATTAGTATGAACTTCTGGTTGATAAAACTAGAATCCCACTAGCTCTAGCTTCAAATTTGATCATTGAGGTCCAGCCAAGAAATACATCTAAGTCATTCTTTTTCAGGATTAGACTGTGAAATAAGTGTGATTATTCTGAGAATACTATGGTATTACTCTGTTTATTTATTATTTCAATCACTGTTTTTTTTTCTATTGACACTAACTAAATCCTCCGCAAGATAAATCATAGCCAGTTTACAAAAAGGCTTCATAATTAAATTGGTTGTCGCAAATTATAATTAGACAGGAAAAGGAAATAGTTTTCTACATGCCTACAATCTGAACATGCAACACAGTAGGCATCGGTGAATCAACAAGGAAGTCAACTGTTTTACATAAGTCAATGTGATTCACTTGGAAATGACATTACCTTCATCTCCAGTTAACCAAACAGTCAGAGTCATGGATTGGTTTTGGTCATTAGTTTGGTGTTTCTTACTCCTGACAGGTTTCCTGCCTCCTTACAGCAGTGAGTAACACATAATTCTTTATATAGAATATATAGAAGCACTATCTGTACAAAAAAGGGGGGAACGATGGTTATAAATGCAGGATTGTATTTCTTATGTTTTCAATTTTGAGGTTTATCTGTGAGTCTCTATACTGAAATGAACTTCATAAATTTAATGTAGAAAAAGAAGAAGGTGGCGTTCGCTGAACAAGAGCTTAGTGTTCATGATTTATGTTGCGAAGCTTCTCTTAGTCTGAGTTTGTCACAGGCCTTAAGCACTTAGTTTTGCCTCTGATTGTACAGGTTGTACTTACAAGCATTTATGTGTTTTTTCAGGTAAATATGCGGAGGTACAAATGTTTAGATGACATATTAATTTTGAAGTGGGGTGTTAAGGGGCTTATATGACACAGCAAAGCAAATTTAGCAGGAAACTTTACATGTGTTTACATTATTTGAATTGAATTTGCAGTAATGGTGTTGTTAATGTTTGCACTCATTTAAAAAATGTATCAAATGGTGCTATGTTATTCTAATCTTCTGCTATCTCTCTTTTTTACACTGCTGGCTTTATAGTTACTATAAATCAATAAATCAATCAAATTAATTTCACTTTGCTCTGCAGACAAACTGAAGCGATTTCCACGTCTCCTTTATCAGGCTGCGGGACATTAAGCTTTCATGTTTACAAATTGTACAGCTGTCACCTTAAAAATAAACAGCAGAGTGTGCTCAGTGACAAAATAATGAGCTAAAGATTTTTTCCTTTTTTTTTTTGTTGCTTTATAGATTTTTAATCATTATTTTTTTATTTATTTTATTTTATTTCAAGTAGTTCAGAACAATAGTTCCCCAGGCTTTCTAAAGGTCTTCTCATTGGACAGCGGCTCCTTTTATACTCCTTTTCCTGAGAATACTTAAAGACATGACAGGAAAGCTTGCCTATAACATTTCATGCTGTGCTAAAGAATAAAGGTGGTCATACCAAATATTAACTTTCAAGCTCATTCAAATCAAAATACAAAATAAATGTTTTTTACCTTGTAGAAGTATTAATGGTAACCTTTGTCCAGGTAGTTAGAAATACTCTCTAAATAATAATGTGCATGAGCTCACATGAGTCCACCAGTACATATTTTACATATCTGTCTCGGTGTGTTCAAGGTGCTACTGGTTGTGCGGGCGCACCAGTTCTATGTTGCCCTGGTCAGAACAGCTCCTGTGGAAGAGAGGGGTGTTTCTGTGACGAGGCCTGTGAGGAATCGGGTGACTGCTGTCCTGACTATAGTTCAACCTGTGGACAATGTAAGTGAAGGCAAACACAGAGACTAGAAATACAGACATTTGCATTTTGACTACAAATGTTCCCGCTGCACTACCAAGCAGAGACTGCTCAAAAAGCTACAGCATTACATCTGCAATAAATATCATAACGGCTTCTTTGTCTCAGCATCCACCGTTTCACCAACACTTTCTTCCGTCTCTACTAAGCCAACTACAGGTTTGTCACCATTTAAGAGCTATTTCAAAAATTCACATTTACACATTCACATTATTTGTGTACTACCAAGCAGAGACTGCTCAAAAAGCTACAGCATTACATCTGCAATAAATATCATAATGGCTTCTTTGTCTCAGCATCCACCGTTTCACCAACACTTTCTTCCGTCTCTACTAAGCCAACTACAGGTTTGTCACCATTTAAGAGCTATTTCAAAAATTCACATTTGGGACTTCCGGTCAGCATGCGACCCGAGTAGACGCAGGAACGAACTGCTCCGGTGAACTTAACTCCGCTTTGACCAGTTTCACCCCTTCAACTGCCACCTTTAAGTCGCTTACACTCGTAACTACTTTTCTAGTGTTTTGAACACTTTTGACCCTTTCCAATGGCTTCTAAGAGTGCAAAAGCGAACAAAAAGGAGGACGCTAGCTTAACACTGGAGGCTATCACCACGCTGCTCCAGCAGCACCGAGATGAGTTGGCATCTGAATTTAAGACCTCATTTAACGCCCTCGATTCAAAACTGGACCAGGTACGACAGGCCCAAGAGGAACAGGCCGAGAGAGTTTCGTCCTTGGAGCTTGCAACTGAAGACCTGAGCCAACGTGTCGCTGACCTTGAAAACACGTGTGCCGCTCTTCGCGAAGACAACAAGCAGCTAAAGAACAAAGTCACCGACCTGGAGAGCCGTAGCAGGCGTCAGAACATCCGCGTCCTTGGTCTGCCTGAAGACACTGAAAGTGGGCGCCCCACTCACTTCTTTTCCAACCTTCTCTGTGAGTTATTGGGCAAAGAAATACTTCAGTCTCCACCGGAGATAGAGCGCATCGCTCCCTCGCAGCGAAGCCGCCTGTGGGATGCCCACCTCGCCCGGTGATCATCCGCCTGCACCGATACCAGATCAAGGACCTCATCATCCGAGAAGCTAGGAGGAGAGGGAAATTCGACTACCGAGGCGTGCCTATCCGAATTGTGGAGGACTACAGTCCCGAGGTCCTCAATCAGCGGGCGCAGTACAAGGACATTATGTCGGAGCTCTACGGGCGAGGCCTGAGGCCGGCTCTCCTCTTCCCAGCACGGCTTCGCATAATGCAGGCCAGCGGCGCCAGAAAGTTTTTCAGCTCCGTGGACGAGGCTCAACAGTACATTGAGAGGCTCCCAAAGGCTCCGGAAGCCCCATGAAGAATTATTACTAATAAAACAATGGCACCAAATGCAGGTACCAAACATTCCATACAGGTATAGAGGCGCAGTCGGCATCCACGTAAGACGTTGCTTTTCCCCTTCGAGTGTAGCGATATAGTCTGAATGCTATAGTGCTGAAATGCTGATTATCGAGTTAAATTAAAGTAATAATCTTATTATTTTTCTTTCTTTGATAAATAAGGAGACAACCTCATTGACCTCTACCCGTTGGCTAATAATGTAATACCTGTTGCACGGAGACGGGGAGTTTTGTTACCTACTCGTAGCCTTCTGTCTGTTCCTATTCAATAATTCATTTATACCAGTAGTACTTATTGAAGTACATCATCTTTTTTGTGTTTGGTTGTTTGCTTACATACTTGGACTCTGCTTTGAAACACTCCAGCAATTACATTTGGACTTGGTGGCTGATACAGTTTCAAAACTTAACAGTATTATAAGGGGTTTCAGCTTACTATGCTATGGCCACCGGAGCAGTGGTTCGACTGCTTCAACACCTAGGTTATTGCTATCATAGACAGGAGGAGTAACACTCTAAATATGTTAAGTTTGAAGAGCTCGCTGCTTGTTCTTGTTCTTTTTTTTGGCAGCCATTTTCTGTTGTGGGGAGGGTTTGGGGAGGGTAAGGGTCACTGCTATGAACCTCAGACACTGTTTTTTTTTTTTAACCTGTTCTGAACTAATTTCCACCCACTGTAAAGTTATTCTGTTCTTATCATCTAAGGCCAGTGTGCATATTTTCTTTGCTCTATAAATCAGATGAGTCTGCAATTTAACTTTCTAAGCTGGAATGTTAAAGTTCTAAATCATCCAGTCAAGAGAAGGAGGGTTTTGTCACATGTTAAACACCATAACACTGACGTGGCTTTCCTGCAGGAGACCCACGTCAGGGCCTCTGATAATGTCCGTCTTTTCTCCCGTTGGAGGGGCCAGTGTTTTCACTCACTTTTCCAGGCTAGGGCACGTGGAGTCTCTATATTGGTCAGGCAGAACATTCCCTTTGAGGCCCACAATGTCATAGCAGACAAATATGGTAGATATATCATAGTCAGTGGGAAACTGTATAACAGTCTTGTTGCCCTAGTAAATGTGTATGCTCCTAATACAGATGATGAGAATTTCTTTAAACAACTATTCTCCTCTTTACCCGACTTAAATGTCTACTCTCTTTTTCTGGGGGGTGATTTTAACTGCTGGTTAGACCCAGCCCTGGATCGCTCATCCACTAAGAGTAATGTTTTAAGCAAATCTGCATCTGTCATTCATGCCTTTCTATCAGAATATGGAATGTGTGATGTTTGGCGTACCCTAAATCCTCATAAAAGAGATTACTCCTATTTTTCACATGTGCACCATACATATTCAAGAATTGATTACTTTATCATTGACACTAATTGTCTGCAGCAGGTCCACTCCTGTGCCTACCATAGCATAGTTATTTCAGATCACGCCCCTCTTACTCTGTCTCTGTCTCTTCCATATTCTCCTGTTAAAGCTGCGCAGTGGCGTTTCAATTCAACCCTCCTGTCGGATGAAAATTTTGTAAAGTTTATCCAGGATGAGATACGCTTTTACTTTGCCACCAACTCTTCCCCAGAGACTTCCAGCCTTGTCGTATGGGATGCCTTTAAGGCGTATATCAGAGGCCAGATTATTGCTTATTCTGCAAGAATTAAAAAACAGTCCACCCATGAAAGGAATAAGTTAATGCAACAAATTAAGGAGACTGATGAACAGTATGCTCTCAAACAGAGTCATGAAATATTTAAAAAGCGTGTAGAACTTAAAACAAGACTTGACCTACTCACAACGTACTCGACTGAACGTTTACTCTTACATGACAAATCCAAATTTTATATGCATGGTGACAAACCTGATAAATTACTGGCGAGCCTTCTAAAAGGTTCTAGGGCAAGGCAAAGTATTCTTAAAATTCGACAACAAGATGGCAACATAGTCACAGATCACGAAAAAATCAATGAAGTGTTCAGGGATTTTTACTCACAGCTTTACACCTCGGAGTCCCAAACTGACTGTAATGCAATTAATGAGTTCTTAGCTAAACTTGACATTCCTGAAATTCCACCAGAACTTAAAACAAGGCTGGATGAACCCATCTCCCAGTTAGAAGTTTCCTTGGCTATAGCTTCAATGCACTCCGGTAAGTGTCCAGGCCCGGATGGCTTTCCGTCAGAATTTTTCAAACACTTCTCTTCATTACTGTCCACACAGCTTAGTGCAATCCTCACGGACTGCAAGGAACAGGGATCTCTTCCTCGATCATTCTATGAAGCCTGTATTACACTTATTACAAAGAAAGGAAAAGATCCGTTGGAATGCGCCTCCTATAGACCCATTTCTCTACTGAACACAGACGCTAAAATATTAGCCAAGATACTTGCCCGTAGACTAGAAATAGTTCTTCCAAAAATTATTTCGAAAGACCAGACAGGCTTCATTAAAGGTCGTCATTCATATTTTAACATAAGGAGGCTATTTAACATAGTCTACTCCAGCTCTACAGACTCTGATGAATGTGTAGTCTCGCTTGACGCTGAAAAGGCCTTTGATCGAGTTGAGTTTGATTATCTCTTTGCAGTCCTTGATAGATTTGGCTTTGGAGCGAAATTTACTTCATGGATTAAATTACTCTACTCTCAACCATCTGCTACAATACGAACTAACCTCCAACTGTCAAAACCTTTCAAACTTCACAGAGGCACACGCCAGGGATGCCCTCTCAGCCCCCTGCTTTTTGATCTGGCCATAGAACCCCTTGCCATTGCGTTCCGCAGTTGCAAAGATGTACACGGCATTTGGAGAAACAATACAGAACATAAGGTCTCGCTCTATGCAGATGATCTCCTGCTCTTTATTTCTAAGCCCTTAGCCTCACTACCATCTGCATTGAATCTGCTTAGTCAATTTGGTCAGATTTCAGGGTATAAACTGAACCTTAATAAAAGTGAGCTTTTCCCACTAAGTAGCAAAGCAAGTATGTTAGACTTCACCTGCTTGCCCTTCAGAGTTGAAAGGGAAAAAATTACATATTTGGGAATCACAGTGACAAAAAAACATAAAAACCTTTTCACAGAAAATGTGAGTGCATTGCTGAACCAAGTGAAGCGGTCCCTTACCCACTGGACACCACTCTCTATGTCTCTGGTAGGACGTATCAATTCAATTAAAATGACCATTCTACCCAAATTTTTATACCTTTTCCAGGCCATACCCATTTTCATTCCCAACACTTTTTTCAATAAGCTGAACTCTGTCATCTCATCTTATCTATGGCAGGGTAAACGCCCAAGGCTTAATAAGATGCATCTTCAAAAATCTAAAATTGAGGGTGGGTTTGCACTTCCCAACTTTCGTTTCTATTATTGGGCTGCTAACATACGATGTTTGGTGTTTTGGTATTTTTACCATAATCGGAGTGGTTGTCCTGACTGGGTCACTATGGAATTGCATAGTGACAACAGTATAGCCTTACCAGCTGCACTTTGTTCTCCACTCTCATCCTCTTCATTCAACTTCATTCCCAACCCTGTAGTGGTGCACTCATTAAAAATATGGGGCCAGTTTAGGAAATATTTTAAACTTTGTGACTTCTCCCTTCCCAGCCCCATTGCATCTAACCATCTCTTTAAACCTTCTACCCAGGATGGTGGGTTTGCGGAGTGGCACAGAAGTGGAATAACTTGTTTTAAGGACCTATTCATAGCCAACAAACTAGCATCATTTGAACAACTTGCTAATAAATATATTCTTCCACCATCACACTTTTTCAGATACTTGCAAGTCAGGCACTTTATTTGTTCCCAGACTTCGGGCTCGAGCCCTCCACCAGAGCCTACACTACTAGAAACTATCCTACAACTCAGTCCAACCAATAGAGGGCTGATTTCCTTGCTTTACAATAAAATGTTAAATTTGACACATACCTCTTCATCCAAGCTCAAGACACTGTGGGAAGAAGACTTAAACATGACAATCTCTGACGAAACATGGGCCTCTATACTCAAACATGTCAACACAACATCATTATGTGCCCGCCACTGTTTAATCCAGTTCAAAGTGGTGCATAGAGCCCATTTCTCAAAATCCAGATTATCCCGTATCTACCCTGACATCACTCCATATTGTGACAGATGCAAAACTGCTGAAGCCTCACTGATCCACATGTACTGGTCTTGTCCCAGTCTCGTTCAGTTCTGGACAGATGTTTTTCATACCCTGTCCAGGATTCTCAATGTGACGCTGGCCCCCGGCCCCCTTCTTGCTCTGTTTGGCATCAGTGGGAATGAGGTGCTTTTACCGGCCTTTAAAAAACAGGCATTATCATTCTGTTCCCTGTTGGCCAGGAGGGCAATCCTACTGAGGTGGCGGGACGCTGCCCCCCCCACTCACAAACAGTGGTTATATGACCTCATGGCCTGTCTAAAACTGGAAAAGATAAGACACTCACTTCAGAACTCCACTGGGAAATTTCAAAACATGTGGGGACCCTTCCTTGATGCTTTTCAAGATCTATAAGAATTTTTCAGCAAACTCTCTTAAGTCTGGTGTGGAATTACAGTGTGCAGGTGCAGGCAGTGACCTGGGTGGGAATGAATGGGATTGTTTTGCAGGGATTATGTTACTTTGGGATATATTATACATTTGTTTATATTTTTCTCTCTTTTTTTCTCTTTTTTTCTCCCCCTTTTTTTTTTCCTTTTTATCTCACAGCCGAAGATACATTTCTGAACTCATTTTACAGCTTAAATGTACTACTTAACCTTAATGTACAGATCATCTGTAATCCTTCTCTTTTCTTTCTGTTTATGTGTATAATATATATGTTGATGTTTATGTGTATAAAAGGAAACCTCTTAATAAAAAAGACATTGTTTAAAAAAAAATTCACATTTACACATTCACATTGTTTGTGTACTACCAAGCAGAGACTGCTCAAAAAGCTACAGCATTACATCTGCAATAAATATCATAACGGCTTCTTTGTCTCAGCATCCACCGTTTCACCAACACTTTCTTCCGTCTCTACTAAGCCAACTACAGGTTTGTCACCATTTAAGAGCTATTTCAAAAATTCACATTTACACATTCACATTGTTTGTGTACTACCAAGCAGAGACTGCTCAAAAAGCTACAGCATTACATCTGCAATAAATATCATAATGGCTTCTTTGTCTCAGCATCCACCGTTTCACCAACACTTTCTTCCGTCTCTACTAAGCCAACTACAGGTTTGTCACCATTTAAGAGCTATTTCAAAAATTCACATTTACACATTCACATTGTTTGTGTACTACCAAGCAGAGACTGCTCAAAAAGCTACAGCATTACATCTGCAATAAATATCATAATGGCTTCTTTGTCTCAGCATCCACCGTTTCACCAACACTTTCTTCCGTCTCTACTAAGCCAACTACAGGTTTGTCACCATTTAAGAGCTATTTCAAAAATTCACATTTACACATTCACATTGTTTGTGTTACTCCTGAAAAAACTGTCTAATCACCAAATGTTTAAACTACTCTAGTTTGCACGTTAAATTATATTCTAAACATGCAATTCTTTCTTTCTTTCTGCCCAAATAGCAATTGTTCGCCTAAAGGTTAATTTTCAAGGTCGTTTTGAAAACCAAGAACAAGCAATTTTAGAAATTTCATCTTTTGTAAGTACAAACAGTATTAAAATGTACAGTAAACCTTACAGTGAAAAGAAAAACAACAACATGCATTAATGATAATTTTTTCAATAATCAGTCTCATCTCTCTCATAGCTTCAGGGACTTTTCCAGGAGAGCTGTAAGGGCTGCACAGTGAAGGTCAAACCCGTGTGAGGCTTTTGGCAATGAAAGCGTGATTTTGGATAAAACGACACCGTGATGACAGACTCCAACACTTCTGAGAGCAGAATCATCTGTTAAATATAAATAAGCTGTTAAAGTTAACTATTTCAGAATTAATAAAGCACTCTATGTTTGTATTCATGTAGCAGCATCTACATCCTTCTGAGCTCTTATTCTAGTTTTTATTTTAAACTCAATCAAAGAAAACATTTATAGCACATGTGCTTTGTTTGATTCACTCTTTTCTGTGTTTTTCATAATAAAAGTCACAAGTTTACTCTTTACTAACTATTGTCAAGATCCAACGCTGAGTTGACAGGTTCTTTTTCACATTAAAAATATAGAGGAATGTTTTACACAGATGTGAATGTTTACTATATATTTAGATTATAAGGGTTTTTAACAGATTTCACTTCACTTCCCATTTTATGGGAAAAATCAAGAAAAAAATGAAGAAATTCTCACAATTATCTGGCAGAAAAACAATTCACCGTACAAATCCAGTCTTACTAAGATATGATACTCTGAAACATGTCTGTGCTGCTGAGGCTTGGCTTTAGTGCTGTTAGAATTTTCCACATGACGTGTGACATAATTACATTAAACCCACATGTAATATATCATTCATTTGAACTTCATTTGAAAATCAATGACATTAATGACTTAGTCTCTATTTCTGCCATGATTAATGTAATCTTGCATAATTATAAACACATTCATTGTAGCAAATAAACAAATAGAAATCCTTTTTTTGTTCATATGTGTTTTTATATTTCATAATGTATATTCCACTGTGTAAGATTGGTTTAATTGATTTGTGCTAGTTTTCTTTTTCTGTGTGTGTTGTGCTAAATAACTCAGAATTTATTGTTTTCATTTGTAGATGATATTAGCTCACATTTAATTATCCTGATTTCTTGCAGATTCTTCATGTGTGTTCAATAAAAGCAAATAAATCATAAATTTTTTTATGCATGCAAAGCAGTGTTTCCCAAATGGTGATGGGAAGGCACACCAGTGTGTCTGAAGACAAATTCAGACATGATTTGGTATTTTGTCAATCAAACCCTATTATTATAATCCCTGGAAAACAAGTCATATTAATACAAATATATAGCTCTAATTGGCAGGGATGAGAATGACATTTGTGATGTGGTAAAATTTATCACTGTCTTGGGAGAAAAAATAAACATTAATGCTAGAGCAGGCAAGACTGGGGATCTTAATGGTCTGTCTTCTGAGAGAAAAAACAAGCATCTTTATCTAACAATGCGTCACAGCACCAGCTTTGATTTCAAAGTTCCCATGAGAAAACACCCTGGTGTATTTTGCTGTAGCTCCTATGGAGCTAATCTAAAAGGGGATCATCATTTAGAATCAATGTAAAAGATTTTTTAGGCACCTAAACATTTAGCATATGAGTGGGAGCCCTTCATGCTATTTGTTCAGAGGTAATGCTCTTATAGCTGAGCAGTCATGAGTGTTTGGAACAACAGGCCACTCAAATCAAGAAAGACAAAGACGTTTGTCAAACTGGACAAAACTGAAGAAAAACGGACAAAAGTTCACAAATATGAAGTGAACAGCAGAAGCAGAAGCACGGCTTCTTTTGTTGGAGCTTATGTTCCCTAAGTAGCACCTTTATTCCAACCTGTCCTAGCTTCATGTAATCCCAAAGGAATTTAATTTTTTTAAGATAAGGGTTTCTTTTTTTAGGAATCTTTCCTCTCCTTTGAACTGTCTACACAGTGCTATTGTCCCCCTTTGTTTAGAAAAGAAAAACAGATCAAAAGCATCCATTATTCCTCCAGTCATCAAATTTCTCAACATGAGCATCATATAGGTTTCTGAAAGGGTGACAATCAACCCCGAGATGCAAGGAGAGCGAAACTTTCTGTATATTGTTTTGGTTTTTGCTTATTTTTGTTGTTTTGTATTTGTGGTGTGTGGTGTGTACGAATGTCAGGTGGAAGCCAATTTCCCCTTCGGCATATTTGTCATATTTTGCCATTTTGATACTCAAGCAATGTGAACCAGTCAGCCTAATTAATGGTATGGCCCTGATTAATGCAAATGTGAACATCTACAAACTTTTTTTCAGCTCGTTTTATTAGTGCCGGCCCTCAATCACAATTACTTGGCCGTGGGTGACGCTTGTAGCAGGAGAAAATATTGCCAGTAAACGGTTTAGTGGCGAATAATCTTTGCCAGCAGGTGGCAGCATATTCCCAGGTCTTTGACGTTAGTGACACAGACGTTAGTGCAATCCAGCACTGTAGTTAAAAGTTTGTGTGGATTTTATTGGCACGTTTCTTCAGATCACATAACAGGTAATATTTTCTTAAAGTCTATTTTAAAGACCTCGGTTGAGTCGTTTATCCAATTTCCAAAGATACAAAAGGAGTGACATTAATAGTAAAAACAACAACAACAACAAACAAAATATATATGTTTTGCATGCATGTGTTTCCACATCTCCAGTGAAACAGTGAAGGCTCTGCACCAAGAACATCTGATATATCAATCAACTGAGACAATAAAAGTCATATCATATCTATTTCTGATTGTTTGCAGGTAAAACAGCTAAAGTCACGGGGTAATAAAATGACGTAAACCCACGCATCTGTTTAGCGTGAACTGTCTGGTGAGAGAAAATATTCGCAGTCATGCTCCAAACGTGAAGTCGGTGCTGTACACTAGTACAGGTGGTGACCCCAAACTCTTCATGCCAGGAGGATGAGACAAAAATGTAATTATGAGTGAAGAAGAGGAAACAGCTCCACATGGCCTCGGGGATTGGCATAACCTTTTGGGGCGGATAGTTCAAATTAGACCGGTGTCACTCCAGACCCACCTTTGACCCCGGAAACTTAACTTCTGCAGGATCCAGAAGAAGGCTTTTGCATTTTTAGTTTATTATTATGTATCTTTACTTTTACTCCGTGTCTGCGCGATGACCCGAGATGCATATCACATTGTAGCTGCCAAAAAGTGACTGTCTGCCAAAAGGTGATTTCCGGTATTTACCAAAAAAGTGACTTTCCGTATTTAAACTGCTGTAGAGGATTTGTTGTCCTATATGCGAAATATATGTCAAATGTGTCACAAACATCATTACTGTCACAAGGTAGAAGCACTTTTTTTTGGTGAAGAGGATTTTATATATCTTATATATATATATAGTTAAAATTACATAAAAACACGTTTTTTTAAAGCGTGATCTGGCCAAGAAGGTACCTGAAATTGCAACAAATATAAGAATAGTTCTGTAAACATATTTTAAGTTAACAAAAAATACCAGATTGGTCATAATGTGGGTACAATAACTAAGAATCATAAAGATACTTTAAAAAAAACAGGTAACTTTTAAATTTGTATATAAATCCTGTTCACTAAAGTCTATTTACCAATATACGTGAAGACATTACACATACACAACACACGGAAACATTGGAAATCAGTTATTGGCAGCCGATCACTTTTTGGCACACACCGGTCTGCTAATTTGAAGCGTCCTCCTGTTCTCCGCAAAGGTAACGTTTGCGCTGCGTTGCGCAAATGAGAAGCGTGTGTTCTCTTTGCACAGTCCTCTGCACAATCCCTGAAGTTAATTCTGTAGAATGAGTCGTGGGTTCACGTTTCGCCACAGCTTTGTAAACTTAGATCATGTGGGGTCACGGAGAGGTTGGGGCGGCCCTGTAGCCGTGCGTCAAGTCTCCACAGATCAGTTACAATGTAATGGCAAAGGAATGTCGCTCGGTCCTGGATATTCCACGGAGCTTTGGGTCTAATTAGAACCAATTTGAGAATTGGATGTCATTTCATCTTTTTCAAAAACACTGTCTTTTCACAAGCATATGGCTACTGTTGAACTTGTTTGTCTAAAAACATAGAATATACAGTTATATATAGTTTTAAATAACGCTTATCTGTTTGCTCTCACAGGATTCAAAGTTTTTGTTGTGTTTTTATTTGACAAAGTAAAAATAATGCAGTAAAAAGTTCAAGCGGAATTTACAGATAATTAAATGGCTGGTTAACACACACACTTTTATCACACATACGCACTCACTGAGTCTCTGCCCTCCACCACCCTCAGTCTGCTGCGAATCCCAGGTTCCCTGTGGTGTACCCATGTTGAAGGCCCTGCTGTTAGTGATCCTGATTGGGCCTCACAGGAGGAGATTCCGGCCTGCCATTGACCCACACTTCTCTATGTTTCCACCCATCTCTCAGATCATCAGAGGCAGCCGTCTCCTCCTGCCTGTCGAACAGCCTGCTTGCATAAGGCTCCTGATTGTCAGATGGAAGGGGGGGAATGAATCTACTACAGGTTTTTCAAAATCACTAGCAGGTCTTGCCTGAGTAGTCTGCCCTGACGTTTTTCTGGCTTGGTGACTGTCAAAACATCCCCCCCATATGCATTCATACCCCTCCTTCTCCTTCTCCTTCTCCTTAGAAAGCCCGTGGCTCACAGGCTGTTCTCCTCTTCAAAGTAAAACTTCTCTGCCATGTGGTCTGCGTTGAATGCCTGTGTTGACGGCTGCCCGGTTTTTATGAACTCCTCATAGGGATCCTTTTTTTCTTCGTCGCTGTCTATGAAGCATTTAAAAAGTGTCATGGCGAGGAAAGAGTAGAAGAACATTACAAACAGGATATAGAAGTGAGCGTTGTCATAGGTCTCTCTAGAACTGGAGGTGGAGACGGTGGTAGCTGGACCGATGTTGGAGAGAGAGCTCACTGTGGTGTTGGAAACGGTCCCACTGAACTGGCGCTCGCTGATGTTTGTCCCAGTGTCATCGAGAATCTGCTTGCATCTGCTTAAAAGAGAAAGCAGGAGGGTCCGGTTCATGGTCTTCATTTTCAAATCAGCAGCAGGAAAGAGGCTCAGCAAGAATCACAATAAAGCAAAAGACACAGGGAGGAAAGAGAACTAAAGGGGATAGTGAATGGCAAGTGTTAGAGGCAGTCACTCGCCGCTTTAGGAAAGGCATGCCGTGAGCCTCCCACCCACTCTTGTGGAGACCTGATAAGGTAGTGTTTCAGATATTAAGAAGCCCACTTCTTTCCTTTTGCAGCCATAACGTGCACAACTGTACTCTTATTTTTTTTAATGATTTCTGTGAAGATGTCATTTTGACCAGAAATTCATCAGAGTCCTTATAAGAATCCCCCCCCTTATTTTTTTTTCAGAAATAACCTCCTTTTCTTTTCTCTTTTTGTAGCTCATCCTCTTTGTACTCTTTCCTTCTCTTTCAATTTGGGGGTTGGATGCTGCGGAGACACTTGGATTGTTGTCAGCTCCGGTCAAGTAGTCTACTCATTTCAAAGAGTGTTGGGGTCAGAGGTTAAGTTGTCTCCAGTGTGTTGCAGCTTGACTGACACTGAGCTCCAAAGCAAACCCTTTGGCTTTTTCACTGGCTGTGTCTTACAAGTTGAACACTTGCACACGCAAAAAAAAAGTTTGGAGAGAGCAAAGAAAACAGTGAAATTAAATCTTTCCTTGATCTTATCACGTTCGACACAAATACTCAGCACAAACAAATTTAAACACATCTCAAGACACAAAGTACTGAAAACACATTAAAGCACTAAACAAACGTCCATGTTTTTCATTGATGCTCGTGTTCTCATTTTAGACATGTACCGTGAATGACGTGGACAGCTGCACAGCTGAGCTCAGGGAAACAAAAAAGGCAGGTAAAGTTGTAGCCTTTTAAAGAATGTACCAACTGGCTTGTTTTGGGGTGTGTGTGTGTGTGTGTGTGTGTGTGTGTGTTTGTTTCTGTTTAGTGGTGATAGCCAAAAGTCTTCCAAACCATCTATAGCCATGTGACGGACTAATGCCCCACTCTGTGCTTTTATAATTTACTGCAGCTCTGCTTTAGTCATTAAAGGGTGTGAAGGAGTGTTTATGAAAGGAGATATATTTAGGATTTAGTGATCCAGAAATGCACCCCACCTTTAAAAAGCAGGTAGGAAACAGCAAAGAAGGAAACTATGAAACACTATGAAAGAACTTTTAGTCCCTCCAAGGTGCTTTACGCCATCAGATTCTTTTTAACCTTCTTCTTACCATCTTTTGAGGTCCCCCTCCCCAAATTTATTCTCTGTAAAGGTAGTAAAATTCTGGGGGCTGATTTATTCATATATTATTCTGTTGTAGATAGGTGCAGATAAACAGTTTATCCATGCCTATGTTTTTAAATGCATTCCACAAATTACACAATTCAGTGTTACAACTGTCCACTTTTATGCGTTTATTATAAATAGTAAATAGTGCTATATTTTACACAAAATGTTTTTACCAACAAAACAGTTTTACGCCATTGTAAATGAAGAGTGTAAAAAGAGAAAAAAACATAACAAATGAGCATTATGTAAGACTTACTGAAGCACTTACATGTGCTTGTACAGGCGGACGTACAGAAAAGACACATGAAGACTAAATAAATAGGAAGTGGAAGTAATATTTGCAAGTTCCTTATAAAAAGAAAAACTAATTAAACACATGCAAAAGCAAAAATTAACTGTCAAACTGAATAATGTATTCACTGGCAGAGAATTTTTTTTTCTTTTTTTTTGGCTTAATGACATCACAACTATATTTTCTATCATTCATCGCTTGATGACTTCCCCTGATTGCTCAGTGCATACAACCCAAAATGAATGACATTACAAAGACAGAGTGTGTTTTTGAGGTTATAACTGGGGAACATTTGATGCACGTTCATTTACATTACATGAGGTATGACTGTATTGCACTTTCTTTGGGTTGCAGCGGATTCACAATGACTCCACGTGGCTTCAGTTCATGTGTTCTTGCTGGTTTTCCCGGTGTAGTCACACGTTGATCGCCAAAGAGTTACTTAATTTACAGTTAATATCATTTTCCATAACACGGTTTTGATGAAGACATTCTTAGAAGAGCAGAAGTTCTTATGAAGTCTACCTTAGCTTGCATCTCTGCTACATGTTTAAAAAATAAAAATACTAAAAGGTCTTGAGTGGAATTACTTCCCATATCCCCGCCCTCCTACTTTTCCTCTTGAAGCATGGTGAATGATCAGCGCTTGGTTCTTGGAGCATGACATGACACACAAGCAAAGCAAGTGTCGGGTAACAAGAGCGACCGCGCCTTTAGTTCTGATTATTCCAGACAACTACCTTCATCTGCGTCACTTCACCTTCATCTCAGAACGTTCACTTCTTGCCAAAGGAGAATGTCTGAATCGCTTTAGCCCCCACACTATGTCTTGCTGTCCTGGGGAAGTTGTCAGAGGCAGCGGCTGGTGGTGTTTTCAGGGACAAATGTCAGCGAGGCCTGGCAAACCTCTTCTTCACGCCACCTTGGGAGCTTCAAATAATAAAAGGCACCTAAGGGGAACATAAAAAGTTTATTTTTCTTTGTTTATTTTATTTTATTTACTTACAACAGAAAATCTCATGGAGGTTTAAGTGTGAAATGGGCAGTTAAATGTGAGATGTGATGTTGGTAGGGAGGGATGGTGAGAGCAGGTGAGAAAGAAATCTGGGACCCTTTGGTAAACTTCGGAATGATAAGCTTCGAGAAAGCTCTGAGAATAAGTCTGGACATAGTTTGTACTTGGTGAGGTTGGTTATACTGCCCCGAGACAGAGCCTTAGCCTGGATCTCTGGCACTGCTTCACTGATCAATAACAACTCTAAATCTGACCTCCAGTGGGACACATGGTTCTAATCCGGACCTGCCAAGGGCCATAATCACCCCCTGTTAAAAAGCCTCTTACCCTGCTTTTATGCAGATACACGTACACGCCTGCGCACACATAGACACACATCCATTTGCCCCCCCTCCCAGCTACATATGAGTCCCTCCCAGGACTGACTAAATTAATGACATCAAGATGTTGCCACTGATGGGCCAGTCAACATTTTGGTAGTGTACTTCAGATCAGCCCTAACAGCAGACCGCACACTCCCCTCTGGCCTGTCAAACGCACTTCGAGACACGAGTCCTTTCATTTTGGCGGCGATCTTTGTTACACGGGGGTCATTACATGGCTAGGTGAGCTAGACTGAGGATTTGATGGGCAAGCTCATCATATGCAGGGGTCACGAAAGGACAGTGAGTGAAAACGTGTGTGCTGGGATAAGCTTCGGGCCACGTGGATAGCCCGATGATGGTAATGTAAACTGAGGTAACCGCGCTGCAAGCATTCCCTAAAGTTTAATGTAATTTCAGCGCAGTGCTGGGCGATTTGAGAAGCTCACTCATCAGAAGGGTCTGCGCAATTAAAGCAGAGGTTATGGTTTAGGCCTTTAAACAAACCTAAATCAGGTTGGAAGTCGGTATGAATTAGTGTTTTTGTTACAATATTATAACAAAATTTAAAAAAAAAATTACATTGTACCTTGCTCTGACTGTACTGTCCATACTGGTAGGAAGGGTGGTGGTCCACATAGGCTGAGGAGGAGTAGGAGGGCGGGCAGTAAGACTGAGTGCTAGGCAGGGCGGGCATGCTGGTCAGGCCTGGTAGAGCCTCCAGGCGCTGGGAACCATGACAGCTAGCAGCCATACCACCATTGGGCTCCAGGCTCCCAGTCAATGGGGAAAGGGCAAAGTCACTCTGGGACTGATGTGGTACTCCACCTGGATTCAATAGGCCCATCACCTGAAGGCAGACAGAGGAAGACTTGATTGTTTAGAACAGGAACTGGATTTAATTGAAGAGATTTTCTACTTACACCGTGACCTTCAAAATAAAATATATTGCAAAGTAAATTTTGAAAAATCCCAAGGCAGTATCATACACTCATTTTATCCACTCCACACAGGTGGGCTGAAGTGTAAGCGCTCCTTCTCTCCCCCCCGTTCACTGTCATAAATACATTATTACTAGCTTCCGTCACACATATGGTTCTCTTTATTCGGAATAGGAAGCTAACAGTGGCCAAAGCTTTAGCCCACTAGTGGAATCTGCTATAGTTCTTATGTCGTATTTGCAGAAGCAGGTTAATAAAAATATTGCAGTATTTTTCTCTCATTGTTTACAGTAGCGAACTCGTAGCATTTCCTCGAAATTAAACCAAAAAAAAAAGTACGTGTCTAAATTTGCTCAGTGTTGATTTTAAAAACAAAAATGCTGAGAACGTGATGTTTATTTTTGCTTAAATTCTGCCTAAAAAAAAAAAGCAAATTTCACTTTCACGCTTTCACTTTCCCTTAATCATCTCACTTTCTCTTGAGACAAAAACCACAGTGTCCTTGTGAGGGCGAAGAGGTCAAAGGTTAGGTGGGATTGAGGGGCGGGGTGTGTTTGCATATGTGTCTGAGCGCTACATCTCCTACAAGCGTGCAGCAGTAGGTGTTTGCGTGCGCACGTGTATGTGTATTAGCAGTTTTTTGCTCCGATGTCAGGGATGTAGGGGTATCAATGATCCATCGGGAACAGCTGCACAAAGGTTTGCGTGAGAGGCAAAGTGAAGTCATTAAAATGTCTAAAAATGGACAAAAAGGGAGAACAAGAATTACAGTCCGTGTAGGAGGACGCAGAGCCGAAGCCAAAAGCAAAACGAGAAACTGTCTAACTGAAAAGAAAAAGATAAAGAATGAGTAGTGCCAAGTGGTTTAAAAGACAAAGGCTTTCACAGTGGACAGTCAGTTGGTGCACACACGTACATGTACGCTACAGAGACAGCTTCGAGGGTGGCCGTGGCTCAGGTGATAAAAAGTGCAGTCTTCTAGTGGCATGGTTGCCAGTTTGATCCCCAGCTTATCAACATACTGGACAAGACACTGAACTCCATTTAATTCAAATGGCAGGCCAGCACCTTGTTTTCCACCCTTGCTGTATGAGTCCTTTGTCAATCAGAAATGCACTGCGATGCATTTAATTGAACTTAGTTAAGATTAAGCTGCTATATTAGTTCAAACTATTTAATTTCCTCAGTTATTTTTACATATTTTTTCTTTTTTCCCCTTTAGTATTTAGTTTCCAGTTGTGCAGTCTAAATATTTTTGAACACTCAAGGCTGATATCTCAACTTCTGTTTACGTAGATTTCAAACAATACAATTCAGTCACGTATTAGTAATTAAGAAGTTTTATTTTTTAGTTAATATCTGATTAATAATGAATGAAACTAGGGCTTGCATGTCGCAGTACCTTCAGCCTTAAAGCTATTATGTCTTTGGCCATGTCAGATCATTTGTATTGTAATGTAGCCCAGAAAAAAGAAAAAAAAAAATAGATGACAAATTTCACACCCATCGTTCTTCGCTGTATGAAAAGTTTGGATGGATTTCTCACTGTTGGTATTCATTTACACTCTCACATCCCTCTCCCCCGTTCCTACCAAATTGCAGCTTAATATCCAATGAATACTTAATCTTAGATATTCCCCATGCATGTTTTTGCTATGAATCTATGAATTGTATTTAAGGATTCCTTGATTGTGTCTTCATCCAGTTTTGTTCTTGTGAGTCTTTCATGTTCTCTGGTCTGTTATTGTAAAAGAGATTTTGTTCTCAGACTGCCTGATTAAATTAAAAAAATTTTTTTTATTTTTTTTTTAAGATTTTTCCCCACGTGGTGTTTCTTTACAAAATAAAACATATAGTACACATGATTGTGTTGAAATGCATGCACCATGTGTGTGCAAAGGTTAGTTTGCGTTGTGTTTGCATGGCTCTCTGTCTGATCTAGGTGCTCATGCCCTCTCTGTCTGCAACTGAAACAGCATCAGGTCCTGGTAGTATGTGTCTGTTTTGAGGTTGTTCCGGAGATTAGGACTCGGGGGGGTGCAAATCCTGGCCGCTTGCTTCCTTGGTGAGAAAGGATTGCTTTGGTATGCACCAGATCATCAGCGAGACACAGGAGAAAGGGAAACCATTGGCGTGAACACTACTCCCAAAGCAGAGCTAACTGTTCAGACAAGAATATCACCTATCTAAAGTAAACCTTATCCATATCAAAACTCCACGGTCCTCTCAGGTGGCCATATCTGGAGTTGAATGAAACCCCGAAACTTCTGAAGAATCCAGTAGAGTAGATCAGATATTATAGACAAATTTGGAGGTCAGATAAACGGATAAATCCAGCAAGGATTTGATACAAATTTGACCAAGCTACGTAGCTATATGACGAAACTGAAGAAGTAAAGTTTTCTGAGTGCAGAGAGGTCTTGAGGTATTAACTATCAATGTCATAGAATTTAATAAATTCTCATTTTCTCTGCCTTATTAAGTTAAAATCGGGAAATTAATTCTATCCTCATCTGAAATCGAGAAAAACGCATTGTAATGTACATTCAAACAGCTGCAATGGATACATAAATTAAAACAAATTAGCCAACAAAGTGAGTCATTTACATAAATTACACACCTTGTTACGAAGGGCTAGATTACTTCATTCCAATCAATTAAGACACTGGAACATTCAGTGATTGCAATTCCAGACTGAGAAAACATTCGAGGCATGCCGTCCGATTTGCAAGATGAGATGTCCGTTTAAATGCAGAGCGGCCCACTAAGGTTAATGTTGAAACCATCCATGAGGCCACAGCACCTTTGGCCTCTTTATTGGAGTTAAAGTCCATTGGTGACCCTGTGGGTGCAGGAAACTCAGCCCACAAGCATGAGCTCAGTTACAGGAAGGCTGCTACCAGCAAGCTTGCGTACCATTTACAAATTATGAGTTAGCAGACATGGCCAACTTTGAATGCATTTAAAACCAGATGTTTCAGATGTTTGCCAAAGTGGTCAGTTATAGCTTCAGCCACAATGGTGCCACCTACTGCTTTCTAACTGCACCTCAGTGGCCACAACAAAGCTCTTCTTCTTTTTTCTCGGTATATACATCCTCAGGCATTCACAAAGTAAGAAACCTGCCCGGAGCTGTTTTTTTATCTGAGCCTGACAGGAGTCTGAGATTCTCTCTCATGGGAATTAAGACTCAGCATGCATTGCATGTGAGCCCGCCACCCTTTGTGGCGGTTAAAAGCTCGTTTTACGCCTGTTAGTCTATCTTCTGAGCTGGTAGGGAGCCACTGATGGACACTGATGACTGTGTAATCGACCATAATTGTCTTTTCAGTTTTGATTTGTGTCATCATTCGACATCCGTACATCCTTCCTCACGTCTGGTCCTTTCTGCCCCTCCAAAGACTGACGTTTGCCACATTTTAAATTCATCAAGCTACCCGTCGGAATAAACAAAAATGAAAAGCTACCGAGTTCTTTAGCCTAACAAGGTGTCATCTGTGTCGCTGCAAAGCCGTCTACGAGGCCACACACAGAAGTGTGAGTGCGAGTGTGTCATTATTCCAACATATGGTGGACTTCTCGAACCGCAGCGAAGGACTGCTTCTTTTTTTTTTTGTTATGTGTGGATAGGTGTGTGCTTGTATTTCAGTCTAATTAATGTTTGTTTATGCAGAAGTACAATAACTTGGCAATAAATGTATTGCTGTGTATTTTAACAACAGATTGGCAGACTTACCTGCGGTGAGAGGCTGTTGCTGATGGTTGGGTTGACGGCGTTGGTGTGTCCTGCTGGGGCCACAAAGTTTTCTGAATATCCTGAGAAGCCGTGTCGACCAGAAGACAGGCAGTACGCAGAGCTCCCATCCTGGGAACTGGCTGAGGAGCTGAGCCCACTCTGGTGCACAGAGGTGGGTGGTAGAGGCTGTGGTCGGTGGACTGTGCTGGGCTGCTCAGAAGCTGCTGGATAAAATTAGATGAAACATTTTATTTAAAATCCCATGATTCTTATAAAAACACAAACATGTGCGATAAGAAGAAATCTGCAAAATCATTACTCAGGTATGCTCAGATTTGTTCAGCTATGCTCACCTTGAGCTATAGACGTCTGAGGGTAGGGGCTGTCTGACAGTTGATAGGGTTGCAAACCTGGCATAGCTGATGGGGGGAAACCACCAGGGATGAGGTGGTTAAACGCCATCAGTTGATTAGCCCCTGCTTGCTTCCTCCACCGGGCTCTTCGGTTACTGAACCACACCTGAGAGAGTAACATAGGCAAGTGTTTATTTTTCTCCTAACCCAATAGGGTTTGCCATCAGGCCAGTGAAGGTATATGTGCACATGCGAGGCCAGTCGGTGTGATTACAGGGAGCTGAACTGACAGAGATCTTAACATTTGTAAAGTGAAGTGAAATGACACACATTACTGCTTTGTGTGCCATGGCTGGTCGCTGGGTTCAGATAAGGCTGGAGGGTTGTTACGGTTGTTAAACCCTATATTAGGAAACCGTCTTAAACAAGCGTCTATTTTGTGATATTTGATGATCTTAACATAGCCCTTTTTGAGGAGTTTGCCAAAAATAGGACACTGTTTTCACACACGGTGGCTGTAGTGAATCTGCATTTTGTCTGTCTGCATGTGCAGGGGCAAAGGGTCAAGGGGTTTTAGAGGAACACATGTCTAATAGCTGTGAGGAATGCGTGGCAACATCTCAAGGCTATTTAATGCCCATGTGACACACGGTCATGACGGACTGACACAGTGCTATACTGTCAAGATTCAGGTCTCCAAAACGTTTGTGTGCGTGGGTCTAACCTGAACTCGAGCCTCGGTGAGTTTGGCCCGCTGAGCCAGCTCCTCTCGCGTATAGATGTCAGGGTAGTGCGTGCGTTCGAAAGCCCTCTCCAGCTCCTCCAGCTGTTCTGCCGTGAAGGTAGTCCGACTCCGACGCTGCTTCCTCTTCAAAGGCAGACCCGGCTCGGAGTCCACATCGGAGCCCTCGTCTGAGTGACTGGCTGGGATCAGGAAACAAACTCTGTGTTAATTCGATATTCAGAGGAGTCAGGCTGACACAGAATGAAACACTGTAGTAAATACTAAGCTGGGGTACAATAGCAGGATCTGATACAATAGATTGTGCTGAGTGCAACACATGGTGCAGAGCCACTTTAGATTGTATCCTCCTGCTCCCTTAAACTCCTCAGTGGTTCCTGAGGGGATCAAAAGCCAGAGGCTGCTTGAACATGGATTAAAGAGGACTACATCTCTCTGGGGTATCCATTCCCTGGGACACTGTGTCTCTTCCAGTCTTAGCCATGCTGTGTCCTATGCCGATAGGGTCCCATAGTGAAAGGCAGTCAGCCTTTTGCAGGTGCTTCTTAATCTGTTTGTTCAGTTGAGGGCAGGAGAGAGCAACTGGGTAACTGGGAGACAGCCATTGGGACCTAATTCAGCAGAAGAAGGGAATCATTGAATGCTTGAGACCATAGACAACCATTTCTGAATTTTGAGGGGGAGGTTGCCCATCTATTAAATAATGATTAAGCTCCATAAACTAGCGTGACAGTCTTCCATTGTCCACCATTACGTGTGTGTAATCCCCCCCATCATTCTCACTCATATGCACACTCACAAACATGCATCTGCTGCGTCTAAGCTACGGGTTTTCACTTGGTGAATGTAGACTGTGACAATGTGTCAAAAACAGATGGAAATAAGACAGAGTTGGAATCCACTTCCAAATCCACCCCAGAGGGACCCCTTAAGGCTCATGAGGAGGGTTCACTGCACCTTTTCGACACTCAAACTATGCAGCAAACACCTCTACGCCGAGGGAGACGAAATAAGTGGCTCAAAACCAGACGGACAGGTGTAAGCAGCAGAAAGGCTTCAGCAGAAGACCGAAGCTTGGCTATTTCCCCCCAGACAGACAGACATTCTCCCTCTGCCCTTCAGATTTAAAGCTTTAATTAAAAAGTGCCAAGTCAGACAACAAGGAGGGGGTGGGGGCTAGAGGCAGAGATCTCCCCTCGCCTCTGGAGTCTCTGGAGCCAAGCAGGAAATGTTTGTGCTGGTTGCCAGTGTGTGTCTGACCAGGCATTACACACGGATTTGGCCTGAGGGAATGCTGCTGTGATAAGGACCGCCAGCACACAAGATTCTGATGCTGAGAAGAGCTCTTTATTACATTTGGACTGAGGGTGCCACGTAGGTGTATAGGCTCATCAGCGATTGGTTGGATGCTTCAATAGGTTTGGAAAGTGCAACTCTGAGCATGGGCTGTTTTTTGTGTTGTTTTTTTCCAGGTAAAAGTTTGGCCTGAGACGCACTGAAGCACATTTTATATGTAAAATACATGTCCGACACAAAGAGAGACTTCGGATTGAAGTAAAACTTTGCTTATAAAAGCAAACTTATTTTGTATTTCTCTGTGCATTTTTTATAAATCAGCAACTTGAGAAGAGTACATCTCAAGATGAGAAAGCGAGCACAGCTATATCCAGTGCCATTACCATTTTAATAATGGGCGAACAGAGAAGGAAAGAAAAAAAAAGACAATGAATGACGGCAAAGAAACGCAAAAAATTCTTGAGGGAGGGAAGGCGAACTCATAAAACTCCTCAGAGGAGAAAGCTCCCCATTGGCATTGTATATCATGTTAACTACAAGACTGGGGGTGGATCTCCTCGCCTGCACCCTTTTACCTTTTATTTCTGTCTTTCCTTCTCCTTTCCCTCCCTGTTTTTATTATTAGTAACTACTAAGAAAACAGTCCGTCACAGAGTGTCCTTAATGGTAAATGACAGTGTTGCTTTTGTCATCCTCTAGCGTGCTCTCTCTCTTTTTCTCTCTTCCTCTCTCACTGTCTTTCTTTTTTTTTTTTGTGGGGATGGGGGGTGTTATGTGGCCAGGCCTTTGTATCTTTGCAGGGAAAAGCCTGTGGCAGGGCTCTATTGGACCGATTACCACGCTCCATCTGTAGGAGCCATCAGGGACGCCCGGGCCCGCATTCAGGGGCCTGTCACCTGCCCAGCAGGGGAGTGGAGGGGGGCTGAAGGGTGAGATGGGGGCTGTAGAGCCAGGGGCTGAGTGGGGGAATGAAGAGTGGGAGGGAGAAAGGGGGGGGGGGGGGGGGCACAAAGGAGTCTGGAGAAGGGCTACTGAGGGCTGTGGAGGGGCACAGCAGGGGAGCACCCCTTCATCCCCTCCCTCCATGGCCTGAGGGGCACAAAGTTGGGGGATGGGGAGTTGAAGGGTTGACATGGTGAGGAGATGGGAGGCTGAAGGCACCTGAAGAAGATGATGGGGAAGGCGTGCTGGGTGCCAAGCTAAGGCAAATTGGGGTGCTGGTTATTCTTTAGGACCTGTCCCTTAAATCTCATCAATTTACTTCACTGCTCTTGTCTTCTGCTCTCCCATCATTGCATCTGCATCTTTGACTTTTTTTTAAAACACTTTCCTGCACTGACATCAGTTTTTAAGGCATGCTGATGGAGAAGCAGGCTCGTTCCCACACATTCCCTGCAACAAAACGACAGAAGAGGATACTAACTGCACAAAGGAAGGCCTCGACCTCCTTACTTAAACACCCAAATCAAATTTTACGCTGGAGCTAAAGCACCGGGGAGCTGAAAATACTCCATCGCTCCTCACAGTTTGGCTCTGGCTCTGACGGGCGTCCTAACAGAAAGATAGATTATTATCCCACAAGCGGAAATTGAGGTTGCTGAAGAATAATCCACGAAACAGTTGTTTCAAAAGAGAGCAAGATGTAGTATAATAAACTAATAAGAAGCTAGTTCAGATAGCAGAACAGATATGACTGTGTTTATCGCGGTTTAGGGAGCTCAACAAGTGAATTCAACAGGTTCCTTTCGCTGATCAGAAATTCAAGACTGAAAATTAAAAAAAAAAAAAACAAGTGTATTCACAGATGAGCGTGCAGGCAGATAAAATGCAAAGGGCAAGGACAGTGCTGCAGACCCACCATGCAAGATAAACCCAACCACATATTGATCGAGAGAGGAGACTGACAGGCAGGGAAGATAAACTCCGGAGGGTCACAGATGTGAACTTGGGGAATGTCCAGTTCCATTAGCTTCACCTGCAGAAGGAGTGCCTCAAACAAGCCAAAAAAAACCAAGAGAGGGTTTCGACTGTTAGGAATAAAGGCTGCTCTTGTGTATTGCAGAAACTACCTCGGCCAGGGCTTGCCTTGCCAAGCATTCACCCCCCCTCCACTTACCCTTTCAAGAGATGTTAATATGAAGAGACACTGTGCTCATACGTGCATATAAATTTACACACATGCACTTTGAAACGAGAAACAAACCAAAGAGGTGGAGAGAGAAGTGTGAGAGAGACTCAAAGTACATACTGAAGGAAGGAATAAAGAAAGAAATCAAAAAAGACGAGAAAGTCTCAAATGAAGAGGGAAACGAGGGGATGAGGAAACAGAGGAAAGAGAAAGCGAAGCAGAGCATATGTGGCAGTTTATAGTCTCATCTTGATAGGGGCTGGCTTAGCCCTTCCTCCAGGGGCTGTTAATAGAGAAGGTAATTGAGCTGGTGACATGTGTTCGCAACACAAAACAAAGGGCAGAAGAGACAAATGAACTAGCTATTTGCCCAAGGAAGTAGATGTGGCCCTTTCAGGCCACAGAGCACAGTGCGAGTGGGCCACTGAATAAAATAGTGGCATGCCACATAGAGCCAGAGCGAGCAGATGCACTGAGGGAAAGAATGGTTAACTGACAGCTTATGGGCTCAGCTGGGGTTAACAGTTAAGGGGGAAATGGGAGTGAGTGGGCTGCTCACTTGACTTGCTAAAGAGCCCCCAGGAACCCGCAGCTGCCTGGGAAAAAAAAAAAGGGGGGGGGGGGAAAGTGAGAGATGATGATGTGATGGACATAGAAAAAAAATGGAGCGAATAAGCCGAGGAGGTTAGCACTTAACGGACAATGAAATAGCAGCAATATGAAGTTGAAAGATGTATCTCTGTCTAATATCGGTGAGGGTGACAAAAAAAGCACAAATGGCCCTGCGTGGCTATTATGTGTGCCCAGTGTGCGGTGGTTATTATTTAGTTCCACCGCAGTGCAGTTAGGTGACAGTTTCACGGTGGCATTTCCACCCTCGGGGCACGGACAAAGCAACTGCAAAGAACCCACGCAGGGCTGCAGCAACAGGCCAGTCTGCCGCACGTTCCAGTCACACAGAGACCAACCAGCAGAGCTCCCCATCAGCTCTGCCCTGTTAGGCAAAACAGACACCCGAACCAATTACCTGACGCAGGACAGCCAGAATATGGTTCTTGGATGCAGGAAAGATGTACGTGTTACAAAAAGAAGGTTATTTGTGCGTCATGGATCCTTCGGTGTAACATCCTGATACTGGTCTATCCGTTGACAGCTTTTCCCAAACATTATTATAACCTCCTTTCCTGGGGCCTGATAGTTTTAACAGTGAAGTGACCCCAGGTTAGCCCCTGACCTTTTCACACACACACACAGCACCGCAGCGGAGTCAGCCTCGCCACTGACCCTGCAACAAAACTGCACAGATACTCAGAGAGAGAAACCATCAGCACATTCCACACTTTAATTTTTCAAACCCTACAAATGTCTATGATTTATTTATTTATTTTGACTTAAATGGTAGGAAATAAGCTGGAAACTATAACACACATTTCTTTACTTAAAAAGAATTGTTGCCTTCCTTGTTCAGAGTGAGAAAAAGAAATAAATCAAAACAGCAGCAGAGTTGTGTTGGCACGTCCGTAATGTGCAATGTGCTGGATGAAACTGCTTCACAAAACCTGAGGCTAAACAAAGTTAAGTGATTGACAACGCTGTCTGGCTTTACTCAATTAACTATCCCATTGTGGCTCTTCTTTGGAGAGTCCCCTCGCTCCCGACCCTTTTCTCTCCTCGTTCCTTTATCCTCCCCATCACAGACTTTTGCTTGGCTAATACTTCCAAGAAAATAGAGGGCTCTTTTTCTACTGGGGCTCCTCTCCTTGACCTTCTATTGCTCATTGCTTCTTTTTCAGTAACTTCACAGTGTCTTTGGGGTTAGTGGGGAGAATGCAGAGAGTACATCAGCGCCGAGGGGCCGGCTCAGGGCAAGACCCCAGCCCATTACTTCAAAGTTGGCCCGCATTCATTAATTGTCCTTTGAATTAATATTGGAGGATCACAATGTGGGTGCCAACAGAGAAAGAGGCTTTAATGAAGCATAGAGTCTGCATTCAGTTGCAGATCAGCCAGTGTGGATTTTTTCCATTCTTTTTTGGAGCAGGAGAGAGCGTTGAGAGTGGTGCCGACTAGCAAAATGTGAAAGTGCTGAGTATTTAAAGTAGAGTAGAAGGGCAAAGAAGTATCTATCCACCCATCCATCTATGAATTTTGGGCCGTTTTCCCAGCAGTCTAACAGGATAAATAAGCATCATAAGCACTCTCAACACAGGAAAACACAGAGTGAGCCCCACATATAAATTTTTCCATTATCCAGCCCTGAGAGGAAAATGGAAATGTGGCTATAGCAGACATTCCTCTGGTTGCACTGAGGCCTTCTGTCTCCTGTCTCCTCCAAACCTCCAGTCGCATGTTCTACAAAATCTCTCTCTCTGTTTACAGTTAAGGGTTATTGCTATGTTGCCTGGATGCCTCTGCTCCCTGTGTGTGCCCGAAATGTTATCTGTTTATATACTTAGATGCCTCATGAGAGCCTAAGTTATGAAACTTGAAAATTGGATTAAAGAGCCTGTATGCAGCCGGCTACGTGCGGAAGTTTGTTATTGCAATAGCTACTCCTTTGTTGGCGGTTCAGACCAACCTATATTACATACACATTTCTGACCGCTATAAAAATACGGCACAGGCCCGAACGCAGTTGCAGACTTTCTGCTCTCCTCTCTCTCCAAATTTCCCCCTCATTCAAAAGCCATGCCAAAATCACAGGGAGCCAGTAACCCAGTTTATTTACACAAACAAAGTCCTACTCAGCTCCTTTGACAAAAGCAGCTAAATCTTTCATGTTTTGTCAGCACTTGATTCCTCCTGTCCCTCTGGCTATTTGCCTGCCTCTGGACAATAGAGGCAGGAGAATGGCAGCAGATTGTTGGAATGCACCTCAATGAAACCAATTATTACATGTTGACTGCGTTCACCATGGCAGATTTGAAAGAACTGAGCTCATTCATTTTGGCACCACGGGACTCCCTTTTTAAAGAAAAGTTATCCCTTTGACTGTTTGTATTTCTGAGCTTTCTTCCCCCCCCGCCTCCTCCTTCTTCTTCTTCTTTCTGCCTTTCACCCCACTGCCATAAATGGATCCTGCAAGACTTGCTGCTCTAGCTTCGATGACTTTGGTTACTTTAATTAATTGTATGACGCTAAAGGCTAAAGTGCTAAGAGTATGGAGGAAAGGATGCTATCAATTAACACATCCCAAGAACAAGAACAGCATTGCACAATTCAGTATTCCTGTAAATATCACACACCCAAGATACAATGAGTTGCTTGACTGCTTTATTAACAAATATATATACGTATATATAAATTGTAAACCAACTTGCTCAACCGTACGCGCTGTTTAAACTTTGACAAGTCTACTTTCACTTATGCAGCAAATGGAATTATCAAACCCTTTCCCACAATGTTCCAGCCACTCACCAATGCCATTGGCCTTCCCGATATACTTTAACCCACAAACCTTAGCAGTCCTTTTTTTCCCAGACAAATAAATCTAAATGAGTCAGCTTTGATCTTAGCACTTAAGGAAAGCCAACAATAGTGGTAGAAGAGAAAGGGGCAGAGAGCAACAGGCTTCTCTCTACCACAACAATAGCCTCTACAAACACCTACTTAATCAATATTTGGCCAGAAGACACTCTCTCAGTCCCCAAACCACCCTTTTCACATTCTAATGAAGTCTCATAAAAGAGGGGGGGAAAGAAGAAAAACTCAACTACTTCCACAAAGAGACAAGAATGAAATTGTACTTTTCTCAATAGAGAAATGTGCTTTAAAGATGATTGTGTGTAGGATGTCACCTATTTGGTGGAGAGAGAGAGAAAGGAGAAAGTTCTATTTATTTGTTTATTTCGTTCTGACAATTAAAACAATTCCTAAAAATCATTTAAATTACATTTTAAACATATTTGTCTCCCTATTACCTGTTACACGTTTTTCTGTGTCCTTTCTAACAGACTGCTCAAAGTTTAGTTTAACTAAACAACTATCTCTTCGGCTTGGGGCGATGAAGCAAATCAGGGTCAAGAAGAAATTATGCGTATGAAATCATAATTTGCTGGTGTATCCATCTACGATCAGAATCTAATCGGATATTTATTTTGTATCCCCCCCCCCCCCCCCCTTCCCTTACAAATGAGTTGAAGAAGTTTAACAAGCAAGCTGGCCTGATCAATACTGTGGATGTTCCTCGTCTGGTGGAGGGAAGTGCCCACAGTCACTCCATTAAATGTATGCGCCCTAGGCGGAAAGGAAAGGGGCGGACTTTTTCTGGGATGAAAGTGGAGAGAAATAAAAGGGTTCGGGTTTAATCTAGTGAAGAGTGAAGAGTTTCCCTGCGCTCGCTCGCTGAAGGCGTCATGCTCGCTGCGCAAAGACAAAAAGCGGCGATAAAAGCTCCGTGCGCAACAGTAACGGAACCGTTCGATTTGACTGGCGTGAATTTAACACATCTCCACATTTCACAAAACCGCGAGCCTTTTGTGAGCTGCGGAATGCGTTAACTCAATGTTAATTTTATTTTCCCCTCTTAGAAGAATTCCCGTCTGGTAAAATAGAACAAGAGTTCGCATTTCAACAGAAATATATTAGGAAAATCTGCATTATTTAGGCTAAAACAGCAGCACAATTGCTCTTCGTGTAGCAACTATAAATTCAATCACGTCTCCAATAGCAACAGTTTCATTTCAGTCCTCAACAGGTCGAAAATCAACAGGTGATTGTCTGATTCTGGTTTCTTCCCCTTTTTTCCCCTTTGATGTGATTTGTTCTGTAAACACTGACGAAATCCTCCAAACTGGCACTTTTTTGGAGGAGTCTATAAACCAGGTCGCACTGGGCCTGTTGGTGTCCCTGAATAATTCATCGCTCATTGCGGGTTCATAATGTCTTCTCCCGGCCTTTTGTCAGCGCAGCTTTTTTTTCTCCTCCTCCCTTTCTTTCCCTATTTTGAAAGAGCCTGGCATTTTATTGTACACCACTGAGCCGCTCACTGGAGTTTGGCTTTTTTGTGCGTCATACCGAGGTGTGACTCTAAATGGACTCGCGATGCTTTGTGCTCAGAAGTTCATTCGCAGTGTCCGATTAAGTGTTTAAAAAAAGAAAAAAATTCTCAGGCCTGGGAGTTACACAAATGTTTGATTTTGAAAAAACTATTTGTTTAACTCTCACAAGTGTAGGCGCATGCGTGAGCACCTGAGATTTTAAAAATTCAAACATTTCCACAAAGTAATATCGAAATTATTATTATTATTATTCATTTTCTTTCTGATACAAACAAACGGCAAAGCACAAGCGGATTTCACCAGCCTGAAAAGCCTTGCTCATAAGCTACAGACAACAAAACCGACCACACACAATTAAACATTTAAAAGCCATAAACAACCAGATCTTACTTTTCTACTCAAATTCGTTTCTAAATTTTTTTTCTTTTTCAACATTCTCCTGGACAGTAACATGAGCACACAGCGCATTGAAATCATAAATGAAGAACTTACATCGGTCTCCCAGAATGCCATCGATGCTGTGTTTCGTCCGTGGCTCGTTTTCCTCCATCGCCCTCTTCACGACTTCTTCATCCTCCTCCTCATCCTCACCAGCTCCACCGAATTTGGAGCGCATGACGCGGCTGATGGCGCTCACTGAGTCAGACGGAAAAGTTCGGATAAGTTACAGAAAGAAAGAAAAAAGTAAAATCATTCTTTAAAAAAATACTTCATTATCAAATAATTAACAAAAAATGTTCATAATCCCTTACACCAACAAATTTTGCGCTCGTTTTTGTTGATTAAAATGATCCCACCACTTTTAAGCGGGGAAGATGAAATTATTTTTCCACATCGTTCCTTCCGGTTATAGTTACAATATTTTATAATTGTCTGTACCTGAGGGGACGTTGTTTCTGTCGCAGATTCCATCTTTCAGTAGTTTGTCCCTAATTTCCCAGCTGAACATTCCCGGGTTTTCTCTCTTATACTCTTCGATTTTCTTGTCAACCTCTGGAGAAGCGGTTTGCTTCGGTGGGAAAATGGAGAAATCATATTTCAAATAAGGGGATATATATATATATATATATATATATATATATATATATATATATATATATATATATATATATATATAAGTTTAGTTTATATATATATCGAGTTTAATACTTGGGATGCAACACAACTTAAAATGCCTTTTACTTAAATACAGGAGATTTGTATTTTCATTTCTACATATTACTGAATGTCTGAATGTCTAAAAAAGAAATTTTAATATCAGCTGTTGAATTTTTTAATAACGATTGCAAATTTCCAGATTATTAAATCTGTGAGTTTAACAACAGTGAATATTTTTATTTTGACGGCAATGTGTTGTCTGAGCGTGTTCTGAAAAGCTTTGCTGAAATAACCTTTGGACACTGGCTCTTGAATAATAATCAGACACAACATCAGCCGTCCCGTCTCTCACCTTCGGCTTGCTGCCTCCGATGGCCCCCGGCCTGATAGAACCCGTCTCCTGGTACCGGCAGAGAATTTTGGAGACGCAGCCGTGGGACACCCGCAGCTGACGGGAGATGACGCAGGGCCGGATACCGTGATGGGCCATCTCCACTATTTTATGTCGAATGTGGTTGGGAAGAGGTCTGCCGTTTATGAAGACACCACCGAGCTGGTTGACCCGACCCTGTCCTAACGGAGTCGAGACTATAGACAACAAGGGGTTTAATTTGTGAAACACCTGAAAACTAGACAACTTGCCTCTTATCTTTTCAGCAAAACACTTTGGAAACTGTATATGTATAAAATAAATAAATAAATAAATAAACAACAACTCCTCACAACTCTCATGTGACAGGCTATGTTGGAATAAGAGCAGTGAAAAAGCATATATAAAATATATATTGGCCAGCTGGACAATTGTGTTATTAAACACGTCGCTTTTTAAAGGTTACATTTAGACACAACAACTGCACTTATGCTTAAATAGTAGTCATAAAATAGACATGAAATATTAAAAATTCAAAACCAATCACCATATAGCGCAGTCAGACTTTCTCTCCAGTAACAGACATTTAAAGTCAAGTTTTTGTTTTTTGTTTTGTTTATTTGTATGTTTTGGGTTTTTTTTTACAGTTTTAAATATTTTCCGCAGTCACGTTTTCCACCTTTGCTCAAGTTTTTTTTTTGCTTTAAGTTGAAGTTTAGTTTTAGATGTGCGAGCAGTAGCAGCTGGATGTGGTTTCTTACCTTCTAGAGAGTATCCTCCTCGCGGGTAGTTCTGATGGGGAGTCGGTCTCATCATCCTCGGTAAACCTCCTGCAAGTGCTGTCATGTTTCCTGACTTTCTGTCAGGTCGCTTCACACGTTTAACGTAGCTACCTTGGTAGATTTTAATCCAACAAGACGCTCCTTCTTTTGTTAGTTTAGACGCCCTCTTTGCAGTCGCCGGCCGTCTCCTATTCGTTGAGTAACAGGTTGCCTCGACCGCAGCGCACCGAATTCCTCATAAGAGTTACTGGTTGCTTTCCGGTGATCGATGTGGGCTGAGGGGTGAGTTTAAATCAAAGTGCTGGTTGCCCTGGCAGTCCTGCGGGGACTATGAAGATGCTGTGCGAGGATGGATTGAAGTCAAACATTTTATCTGTGCTCGCTGTCCCCTCTGACTCTACCGCGCGCATGCTGATTGGTCAAAGATCCGGACGTTCAGGGCCAGGGGAGCTGTGTGATTGGACGTCGGGCCCTCTCTTGTCTTTGGACTGACCTCACGAGGTCAGCTTGTCACGTCACAAGCTTCTGTGCGTGAAACTTCTCACAGCGAGCGCAACTCTTAACAAAACAAATTCAGCAGATCTGTTCGATTAATAGTTTTTTCCTGGCTCTGCTGAGATGATGATGCCACTGCTGGGCCTCAAATGAACAGCGCGAGCCGATTAGCCTACAGAAGCAGCACGACTACGGTTAGATTTTACAAATCTGACGAGTTTTTTTTTTTTTTTTTTAAGTCATCTAAGTTTTCTGCTACCTTGAGAGTTCGCAATGAGTACTTTAAAATCAAATCAGCCCACAGTATATTAACACAGTTAATCATAACCTTATTTCAGCAAAAAACACATTTTTTATACATATAGATATTTTTATGGACATTTTCTTGGTGTTGTTGTTATTATAGAAGGGAGGGGTCTAGTTTGTTTTTTTTTTAAATCTTTTTCTAGGAGTTTCTTCACACACACCGTAATAAGCTCTAATAAGTAATAAGTTATCATGTAATCGTTGCACTAATTTAACAATGAATGCAGCGCGGAGCAGTGTAACACATCCGTGCAAATGCTCCATTAGGGACACCCTGAGCCACATGTTGGATCACTTGATTTTTCTAAAGCTTGAGTTGTTGTTGTTGTTGTTGTTGTTGTTTTTAAAATAATTACAATAAATGACGATTTTATTATTTTTTATTTATTTATTTTTTTCTGTTCCCCTCAGGAATACGTTTATACATTGGGTGACTGAGCTTATGGGACACCTCAGTCTGCTGAATTGAATGACTGATTGGTCAAAACAATATTAGGCAACATCATAACTTACATTTTCTGTGCAATGCAGTGATCACCGTTGTATTTGTGAATATTTACCTAAACATGATGATGATCCTGAGGAGCACTGTGAAAATCTCAACTAAATGAAACTAATTTAATTTAATAATAAACTTATTTATTTATTGACTGTTAAATGGAGAAACAATGAATGGGGGAACAGAGATTGTTGTATCGTTATTTCACTTACATCCCAACTTGGTGCAATCTTTCTGGTCCTTTCACTCCCACAGCATGTGGCTCAACATATCTTTAGTCACTCTATAAGACCCTGTGTTAAAAAAAAAATCCAATGGACACAGAACATGTGGAAACATTATACGTCCATAAAAGCAGAATGGGGGAGATAGAAAGTTATTATACTAAAGTTCGACTATCATGAAAAGGATATTGGATCTACCATGTCAAATCAATTAGAGGGGTAAGCTGAGTCAGAAATGCGCTGTGGTGGTGGCAGCAGCGGTGAACCTAATGCATCAAAAATATAGAACAAAATGAACCCAAAACTAAATAACATGTAGCATTTACTTGGCAGATACACAGCCAGAGTCTTTTGAGGCTATATTTTGGAATCAAACACATTAATGAAACTCAATAACCTTCTATGTCTCCACTAAAGATAAAGTTAGTATAGCTGCCTAATAACCTATAGGCAGTTTTGTTCTTGGCCGATAAGGCCCTCTGCTGAACCACAGCACTGAAAAAATCTCCTTTCTTTGTAAAGCCACTTACAGCATAATAGTCGAGATTAACACAATATCAGTTCAAATATAGGAGGACATCTGGAGGAAATTAAATCATAACTGATAATCTGTCCATGAGCTATAGGGACTCAACTGCTGAGCTAACAAGGTTAAATCTTTTTTTTTTTTTTAAATTCTGTTCCTTAGTTTAAAAAATATATATTGTAATTGTAACTGCTTACCCTGACAAGCAGAGTGATTGATAACCTTGATTACCCTAATTTGGATTATCCATTGACTTTCTATCATAATTTCAGTGTGTTAAAACAACAGCCCGCTGTAAAACAGCATGTGTTTAACCTTTATTAGGCCTCAGAGAATCATGCCTCTGCTGTGAGTGGGAATTTTTTTAATTAAGTGTAATAATACATGTCTGTAAAGCAGACGCCCACAAGGGTTTATCATTACTTCAACTCCTTTGGGGTGTTTTTGGTTTCCTACTATTTTAAACACAGAATTGTAGTTTACTTACTCGCTTGTTATGACGACCACAACTCTAAATTAAGCTGAACTTGTGAGTGTGTGAGTGTGTGTGTGTGCGTGTGCGTGTGCGTGTGTGTGTGTGTGTGTGTGATTTCCGTTAAGGACAATATCAATCGTAACTGATTTATTTATTTATCCTGTCTTTTTTTAAGCTCCAAGCATTCAATGGTGACAATTTAAAAGAGCTTTACATGAGCGGACATAGTCTGAAAAGTGAGAAACAGATTAGGAGAATACCCAATTTATCTATTAGATAAACATCTAAGCAGCGTTAGAATGAGGAAATCCATTCTCTGATTAGCAGCCTTTGGGATGTTACTGTTACAAGGCACAACCAAAAGACTGCACTGTTTTTCTAGTGTGTTTGATCTTATCAAATATGTGTGGCTCTCCAGACTTCAGTGGGAACTCACGCTGAGTGCAGTTATCATAACAAAGACCTATAAGGTGAGCTTAGGTGAGTGAGAACAAACAAAAAGAGAAGCAAAGCATTTGTTAACCATACAACCTCGGGGCATGCGGGGTTGCTTTAATAGTTGAGTAACTACAGACCCAAACACTGAGATGATGAACCATCATTTGTCACCTTCAGTAAGATTATTATTTAACCTGCAATACACTGTGCTCTTACTTCAATGTGTGTGTGTGTGTGTGTGTGTGTGTGTGTATGTGTGTGTGTGTGTGTGTATGTGTGTGTGTGTGTGTGTGTGTGTGTATGTGTGTGTGTGTGTGTTTCTCTTTGGCGGAGGGATGATATCTGATGTTATGACAATACACAGGAGCAGAATTATTGCTTCGCCAAAGAAAGTTTTACATCCAAAGTAAATTCAGTGCAATATAGATTATTTTAATGATTAGAAATGACTAGTTTTACACGTGTGATGTGGAAATCATCATTCAATAGGCTTTTGTTTTAAAATCACAAAATATATAAAACAAGCGAATCCTATCCATAATCTGCTCATTTTTGCACATCTTCAAGGATTACATATTCTGAGTTCAGTTTTATTTTCTAATGTACAGGGGAAAAAAAGAATAAATATGTCAAACATATTCTGAAGCAGTAACCCAAGACACCATCAAGCCCTAGGGCTTTTTCTTAATTTCCCTGAAAATACATGCAGGATGAATTCAGTCGACTAGAAGGCCAAACAACCTTGGTCTCTCTGGATAAGAAACACTCGGGTCACTTTTGCCATAATTAATATGATTTGCAAGAAGTATTTTGGTATGTCATTTTCTCTATCGCAGGGCCAGATTGAGCTTTAAAAAAAGCAGCAACTGATGTTTCTGCTTAGGACCAATAACAACCATAAGCCAGAGAACCGGAGTGTGATAACAGCCTTAAATGAATGAGTCTGTGATGAGTTACAGTGTTACGTTCTTAGGTGTAACTGTGTGATGCAAGAGAAAAAGAGAACAATGCTAAATCAATTTTAGTCCTAGTATTTCACATCCCCTTTACTGATTTATTAAAAGCAGATACAGAGCAGTCCCAGTACAGGGGGCTACAGAGCTTGAAAGAGTTCAATTATATGCATTTTGCATGTTTTTGTTTAAAAATCTTGGCGCTGACAACATTTCTATTGTCAGAAATTCATCTCATTATGTGTTGACACATTTCTTCTTCATTTATATATTTTACGGATGAATCACTTTACTTCTGAATCATACAGGAACTAAAGCGAAACACCAATCGTCATTAAATCCATGATTAGAATGAAGTTTATAATAGTTTTTATAAAGGAGCACTGATATGCTAGCATTTTAAAGTGTATTCTAACCAACATAACTCTGTCCTCATTAATGGCTGGAATTACCGCGCTGTTAAAACGTTTTAACTACATGTAAAGTTGTTCCTTTATATAGATTAACACTGCTTTCACTAAACATGCAAGCATAAATTCCGCCACAAGAGGGCCCATTGTACGTCGACACATTCTGCAGGCCAGTGTGTGTGTGCTATCATGTGTAAAGATACAGCCTGAAGACAGAAGCTTGTCCTAACATGTAACACATAGTTTCTGTGTGGAAAGGGCATGAAATCTTCTTCATCTATGTTGGCAGGGAATTCCTTTAAGATGACTCTACTGACTCTGAAACGTTTCAAGCATACTTTAACTCCATATTCAGAGATCCATACTATGGATGGGGATGTAAAACTTTTAAGGACAGACATAACACATTTGTGCATTATACCAGTGGTCTGACTTTATTTAAATTAAATAATTTCATAATTTCTCATTAAATAAAATAATGATGATAATATTTCTCCACACAAACCAAATAGGGTGTAATGTATGTATGTTGAGCAGATACTCCTTGTATTACTAGGGTGGACAAAAGTTTAAAACTGGAAGCACCTCTTTATTCCACTAAAGAGGTGCTTCCTGAAATGTTCAAATAATTATAAAAAGTTAATGGTGAACTGGACTTTACGCAGAAGCAGAGCGTAAAGTCATTATGCTTGCAATAAAAAGAACCATTTCCATGAGAGTCTCCTGGAAATGGTTATTAATAACAAACATGATAATAAAAAAGAACATTCGCGAATCTCTAAACCGGCTGCTGGTATTTAACCCATGTGGTGCTCTCTGAGCTAAAACTTGCACAACAGCGGATCAGCGCCGGGCTGAAGGTGTCACCGCTGATCATCCTGCTTGGCGCTGTCCACTGCCTGTGGTGCTGAAGTGTAGAGGAATCAACACATGGTGCCCTTTACTGACACCGCGGGCACTAAATTCTAATTATACGGTTAAATAGGCCTGTTAGATCCAACTTATACACGTGATTCACGCTTGAGACAAATCTGCCAGGTGACAGACACCAATGGAGAAATCAATTTGACCATGTCTATCGATTTATTAGTATTATTATTATTATATATATATATATTTTTTTTTTTCGCTTAACAGTTAGTTCCGGTGTTGAGATCACGGTGATGCTCAGAAAGGAACGCGATTTCAACACAACCAGAAATATTATTTATTCCACTTCACACTGCCTTCCTCCAGTCCTCCACTGCAGGAGATCCTCTTATGTGTGATGGTGAAATGTGAGACTCGGTGTACTGACAGTGTTGTCAAATAAAGCAGTTAATGCGGTCCAATAATGGAGAACATGGCGGAGGCGCTCAGTGCAGGAGGCGTCCATGGGGAGGAAAGCGAGTGCAAAATATGCTACAACTACTTCGATTTGGAGCGCCACAGTCCCAAACTGCTGAGCTGCTCCCACACCTTCTGCCTGGAATGCCTCGAAACGTTGCACTTCCGGGAGGGTCGGGGCTGGAGAATCGTTTGCCCCGTGTGTCGCCACCGAACTCCTTTACCGGAACGTCGGGTTCGCAACCTCCCCGACAACACAGCTCTCACCGAGGAGCTCTCGCACAAAAAGCGGGAGCCCGAGGACTCATTAAACGCGGAAAGGCTGCCGGGTCCGCCCGCCTCTCCTGCGACCTCCACGGAGACCGGCCACAGCGGATGGGAGGCGTGCAAACACGTTGCATTCAAGACCAGTTGCGTGTGCGCCATCTTCTCCTTCCTCTCCACGCTGCTGCTCGTGTTTCTGGGCCTCGTCTTTGTGCATAACCTCAGCCACATCAGGTCGCTCGTCCCTGTCTGCTTGTCTGTTGCCAGCATTCTTGCCCTGTTCTCGCTCATCCTGACTTGGTTAGCCTGCATGCTTTATCACCCTGAAACCGAGGCAAGCGACTCAGTTTATCTCAATATCACGTGATCACCCGGATACACCAACGAAACCTAGCCTGTTGAGAACTATTCAAAGAGAAATGGTTATCATTTTATTTTTTCAGAGTGATTATAAATCCCGTATGGCACTTTAGTAAAAGGTATGTTTGTGGATAATTGTAATAACATCAGTAAACGGTGCACAAACTATGTTTGAACTTGTGCAGACTGCCACACTGTCATGCTGTACTGGGACACTTTACCTAAACAGAGCCATTAATAATAACTTCAAATCTAAAGCAGGCTTTAGCTTAGCGTCCCAAGGTGCATTGAAACAGCTGTATGAGTAAAGCTAATGGGACATGACAGAATTATTCCTATCTTCTGTGCCCGTTTACCTTAAAACTACCTCTGTGTGATTACACTGACTCCCCATGGTGGGCAGCAGCAGGGGATCCCAGGTCAGTCACCCTGAGGGGACATGGGCCTTAACAAGATGAGAAAAATAACTTTGGGGTTGGGGGCCTAAATAAGTAGTTTTTTGAAGTGTTGACACAATGGAAGTGCAGGCTGTCTTAAATAACCTGATGGGGGTTCAGTTATCTTTATCAAATCATTAAAATCATGCATCATTTTTGTGGATTTGTTGCATGTATTTGCTATGTCTCATCATCATAAGAACAGCAGCACTTTCAGTGCACTGGGTTTGGGTTATTAAATCCATCCTGATCAAGGAGATGACTCCATTTGGTTTGTGGTATTTGCTGGATCCCAGTAACACAGTAGGCATTTATATCCACTTAGTGTTGTTTTAAGAGGCGACACTGGTCTCTGGAGTTAAAATCCATCTCTTTCAGGTCTCTCAAAGGAACTCCTTCATTTGGTCATCCGGTCAGTGAGTAATGCCACTTAAGTGCCACCATGACAAAAGCCTGAGGAGGAAAAAAAAAAAGAGGGATAGCAGGCTTCCACTGGGAGCCATAGGCAACAGTGTGTCTGGGGCAGAGGGCTTCATTTCATGGGGACTGTGGGGCTTAAAGTTAAAGATTACTTTGAAATCTGCATCCCCTGCCATCAAACTCTCCCACCATCTCCCACCCTCCCTCCAGCCATCACTCCCACTCCCGAAAAATAAAAAGCTGTAGCTACAGAGCAGGGGATGAGTCGAGAGCAGATCCTCTTTGATGACAGAGAAGGATCCTTTTGTTCTCTAATCCCTACACAGCACACACACACACACACACACACTCACACACACACACTCCCACCCTCCTCTTCCTTATACGTCCAACTAGATATCAGAGATTTTCATAATCAGATGGGGGTGGGGGGTGGGAGGGGTCAAACATTATTTGTTTACCAGTTTTACCTTTAAAAGAACAGATTGACAGTGGAACATCTCTAACAAAAAGGAACAGGTTTTGAGGTCATCACTCTCTCCACAATTTTGCTCAGTGGGTTTTGGTGTGTTTCTCCAAACATTTTAAATTTTGCAGCCTTGAAGCTCTCCCAAATCTCCCCAGAAATACATGCAGCAAAACACTACAATTAACCTGCAAAAGGTTGTAACTCACTCACAAATGCTCATGTGTCAAAAAAGAGAATACGAACACAATGCTGCATAGGATTCAGCAGATTGTGATATGGATCATACTGTGACCTTGCAACTGAGAAATCAAACACATGTATAACCAATAAGTGTTCAAATTGTAAGCAGTTGTGCTTTTTCTTTTAACTTAACCCTTTGTTGACTATGATTTATACATGCTAAAGACCTCATTTGTAATTTTGGCTGTAAAATGAAAAGGGAAATAATTGAGATTTTTCAGAAACCATTTGAAAATTGTCTCTAACTCAAACGTTAACTGAGTTATGGTCATAGTCAAGAATGCCTGTAAAATAGGCCCACTGGCAGGCCTGTGGTAAATAAAGGGTTAACATTCTGAAACCTTTGTAAATGAGAAGTGCTCTTTCTGATGTGCACAAGTAACAGAAAGTTGAGAAGAATTTAAAATACTTCATCTGTGATTTGAAGTTGAGCAACTCAGAATAACTAAAGTAGCAGGTAATCACGTTGTAATCACACTGGCGGGAAAGAATCACATTTTAAATAACACAGTAGGTGAATCTCCAGGAAACAGTGATTAGATGCCGTGGACACTCAAAAGAGACAGACAGTTGCATGATACATTTTCTCTCTTCCTGTATCGTTTTAAGTGTGTGCAGAGTGTGTCTCTGTGTCATTATCACATTGGACACACATATTTCACAGAGCAGATGAAAGTGATGTGTGTACTTGCAGCATCTGCCCCCTGACGGTCCGTGTCCCGCCGTGACCTCAAAGACACAGCCCGAGGAGTGAGATTATCACCCTTCTGTGTGCAGTTTGCCTCATCATGTGACCACAAGCTTGTGTGAGTCCAAGTCTGTGTGTATGTGGTGGAGAAAGTGTGGCTTTGTGTGCACATGTGCACGTATTTGTCAGAAAATGGCAGTAAAAACATATGGCCCAACAAGCATGCAAAAACTCTAAAGAACAGTGAGAAGAAATCGATGTCCAGGGTCAAAGTGTCGCACGCAGCTCATCTAACCGTTTCACTTTCATCGTGTTCCTTTTTAGCAGTCACAGGAGATGTTTCTCTCCTATCTGTCCTCTGCCTCTATCTCACATGAGGCATTTTGGGATAACGTCTAAGTCAAGTTGAAACAGGAGAGCAATGTGTGGGCCTCACGTAAGAGATGCAACTCCCTCTGGTGTGGAAACATGAGATTGCAGACAAGTTTCTTTTTATAAAATTACATAAAAATATTTAAATATATATTAATTGATTTTTTTTAAAGACACTTAAAAGTCAACCAATGTTGGTGATTATTGTATTTACATTTCTGCCTGTTAGAATAAACCCAACACTCACATATTTATGTTTATTATGTGTGTGAAACACATGAATGAACCACATTATCAAGTCATGTGATCTTTTTAGCAGCAGCTGTTTTTTATTATTCTGATAAGTGAATTCGCAAACTATCCATTAACTGTTTCCCCTTAAAACAGATTTTACATGAATATCAGTGACCAACAACAGTAGCACCATTAATTATCAATACATTATTGTAGGAAGCTCTATTAAGAGTGCTGGCTGTCTCTCACATGATACAGGTACATGGAAATAAACCTTTTATAAAGATGGATTTAGTTTGGAGAGGCTGATATGGAACAAGCTTTATCCTAACTTTAATCACTCACTGCAGCTTCATCATCTTCCTCATATTTCTACTCTCTCATTTCTATCCTGTCGCACACACTATTGAGAGGAAATAGACCAGAAAAGAACCACGAGTACAACGTGAGATAGTTTGGAGGAATAGAAACTCCAAAAAAAAAAAAAAAAAACAATTATGGAGAAGTATGAAACAACAGTTCAGACACTTCTTTCGTCTTCTTAATTCAGGAAATATATTGTGGTAAAAGTGTGCTATTTTCAAGGATTCAAAACTCTTAAATAAAACTGTGCAACAATCACATGCAGTTAGATATTTGAATTAAATACTTGGGGGGAAACTGACATATCTGGTACGGTACTGAAATTTTAATAGACTGTGATATGAGTTAGATTACTCACTAAGTGCTCCTTAGTCTGGTGCTTGAACGCACAGCATCGTGGTTTTAATTCATATACGTTTCAGTGCATCATTTTGATGGTCTGTGATATGTATTGGAATAAAATACAGTCAATCAAAGCTGATAAGGAGGTAGTCAGTCTTTACATTGCTAGGTTTTAATAAGCTGTCGACAAAAAGAGGAAGGTAAGGAGTTTCGGTGGTTTTGGTAACCGTTCTTGCTCAAGACAACCTAGCGTCTTACACTTATTGCGGTATGTATAGCTTGTTTTCCTTTCGTCTCGTTTCCCTTCGCCCATTTGACAGCTGTCTGTCTCTTCTTTGGCAGATCGCCGACTTGCTAATCAAACACAATAATATGTGACTTGCGGTCACTTAACAGCCCACTAAACCTATCACCTCACGGGCGGCCACACTCTGTGTCCACTGCTGTAGGACAGCGTAGACGGCTGTGACCGATAATAACCTCTCTGACGTCTCTGTTGGCCCAAGCACGCGCCACCTCCAGTCTTCCAATCGCAGGCGGAGAAGCGCCGTGACGTCACTTTATATCTTCCGGGCTGGCAGCAGTGGCCCGGTGATGCTCTGATTTACAATTTGACTTAATTTTATATTGTTTTTTAAGCGGACCAACGGTTGTAATTTAGGGACAAGCGCGCCGAGTTAACAGACGATGTCTTCATCCTTTTCAGAGCTGTGGTTGCAGAGGCTAATCTAGCTGATCCGGTGCTTCAGAGACTGAAAGCGCAGCAGCAGAGGACAGAGGTGAGAATGTGTTGCGGCGTGAGCGCTCTGCAGATGTTGAGGAGAGATGGGCTTATTGTCAGCGACCGGTTTGCTAATCAACGTGGCACGTACCCTTTAATTCTCCTTAGACGTCCATACGAGGCGACGCTTATATGCTGCTTTTTAAATTAATTTCAGTGAATGTCTACCGGGAAAACCGGCTTCACTAAAGGCACCAGTAGTAGTAGCGGCGGCGGAGGCTAGCTATAGCTAAGTGCTAGCTGCTAGCGCGTCTTTGAGCCGCTAATCTGGATGCTACTTCGCTAGCATCGCAGCATGTGACCTTCTGTGTGTCATCCAGCGGTAGTGTTGCTCAAAATATCAAAACCTACGCGGCGGTTATTTTATGTGTGCCGGTTTTATTCAACCGGCACACATATTGATACAGAATACTGTTAAGGATCCAAACCAACGCGCCGACACCGCACTGAATGTCATGCTTCTCATCTGACTGCTGCAGTCTGAATTACATGACAATTACTAGGTTAAACGCTACACTCGTCACCAGGTTAAATCATAGAGTGGGAGTTGCTGAGTTTATACTACTGTCCCGATGCTGATTAACATACTGCCACTATTGCTATCATATTTAGTTATTTAGTGTTAAAACAAACAATACTTTAAAATTAAAGTGGCAGCAAGTTGCTGTTTGTTAAATTGCTTTACTAAAACAAGCACGAGGTTTTGTGTAGTCTCTGTTGGCTGGCATTAACAAATAAGGTCTAATTTCTGATCAAAAAGTTATTCATTGCGGCTGTGTCTTAAGGGATTGCAGGTTTTTCCCACTGAGATAATTTTTCATGCATTATATTGTTGAATTAGTGAGCAGGAGAGGGTGTGTCTGTGTCATTCAAATCCAACAATGGCTGGACCTGTATTACGTGTTGGAGCTGGAAGGACTTCTCAGTGTACTTTGCTCAGATAATGGATGACTTTTATCGGTTGGTTGTGGTATCTGCTGTACAACAGATGAGACATGTTTGTAGCAGAAGCGATTTGAGTTTGGATCTGATTGAAGTAACAGTTAGGATTGTCTTTTTCCCCTCCAGTAAATATACAGGTACAACGTGGGGCTGATGCACACACTTGCAGAATGCTTGTCTTTTTCTTTTTTTTTTAGCTTTAACTGTTTATATTTCCCTTTATTTATTTTGTACGTGTTATTTATATCCAGTTTCATTGTACTTGTACAATGAAAATAAAGAGATTCAGATTCTTAAAACCTATGAAGTTATCTAACCTACAGCTACCTGGGATTGTAACTACATGTCGCTTCATCACAGCCTCACAGTTGCAGACTTTGGCTATGGCTCGGGCCACTTGCGCAGTCTGCATAGTAGGCTCTACTCAGATTCAGCACAGAAGTCTTCCAATTCAGCTTCAGGGTGCAATGGCCATGTTTTATTGACCTTAATGGAACTGTGGAGTTATTAGAGGCTTTCTGAGGACCTTTTCCTCTTGTCTTGTAGCTTCTGTTTGCACATGGCCAGCCCACCTCTTAAATAAATGCTGAAGCGAAAAGATTCTTCTTAGTCGTTTTAGAGTTGTGTGAGGGTCTGCAAACATCTCTGCGTTAAGCTGCAGAATGAGTCACTGCCTGTCACCAACTCTCATGTGGTCTGGCTGTGTGGCAGCAGGGCTACTCTGCAAATTACCCTTTGGCTACAAATAGCCAAGCTCTCGTTCTGCAGTTGGTTTTTGTTGTACAGCCAAACGACTTGGAGAAGTACAAAAGTACAGTGCATGTTATGATCCAGTTGGAAACAAGTGGTTGAGTACACTGGACGCAGTCAGAAATAAAGAAAATTAGAGAGTCATTGTTCTCTGGCTTAAATGCAGCCACTGCTTGATTTTGCACTCAGCGATTGTGAGGTTAACTGTTGTCATTTCCTGCAATACCAAAGCTTGTTTGGCCTGGTTTATCTATATTTTTATGTAAGACTGCAGCTGTAGCTATCATCTCTATAGGTGTATCTAACGGTGTTCTACAAAATATTGAAAAATGACAAGATGAAAGGAAAGAAATGAGGGCTGTTTCTGTATTGTTTCCAGATCACAAAGTGTTGCCCTCACAATACTAATTTAGTGTGCCAGACAACAATTAATGAAATGGGGAAATGAAGCAGTTTCACACATGAGGCAGTCAGTTGTCTTTAAGCTAAGGAATTAATTACAAGTCCATATCAGCTCTGTTAATAAATCTTTAATTAATAGCTATCTTATAACTGAGCACCACGTTTCCTCTCTAAACAGACCTGCTGGTGAGGTGAATAGTGCTGACTGAAAGTGATACTAAGAATAGGAAGAGATGGCCTTCATGCAAGCAAAGATTATTTTACCAGGAAGCAGTTCCTTGCTATCAAAATGCGCTGACACGTCTTTATTCCAGACTATGTTCCTAAAGTTTCATGTGGTGTGTGTGTGTCTCTGTGTCTGTCTCTGTCTCACAGGTCTAGGTGATTTCCTGTGCAGAAAGAAAAAGCGCAAAAGAACTCACAGCCTCCAGCCTTCAGCCTCAGCAGCAAGTTGAGGTGCTTTCAGGGCAGGTCTAAGTTTTATACATTTCCAGCGCTTACTTCATCTTCAGAGATGAAGTTGAAGGAGGATATGAACCCCCTGCTGCTGCAGGTTTTCCGTTCAGTGGTCTGGGTCTATTCTGTCATCACCTTCATACCCTGGTACTTCTTCTCTGGAGCTGACAACAACTTGAAACGAGCCCGCAGGATCAAGGCACGCTCGGTTAGCGGGCACCCAGCAGGGCCTTACAGAGCGGTCTACAGCCAAAAGGAGCTAGTTGCGTGGCTCCACCCTGGCGTGGACACCCTGGACAAAATGTTTGAATACGCTGCCAAAAGGTTTCCTAAGAGAGACTGTCTGGGAACCAGGGAGGTGCTCAGTGAGGAGGATGAGCGCCAACCAAACGGCAAGATCTTTAAAAAGGTGAGACATGCTACCCTTATAATTTGTTTAATTAGTTTTATTTAGTTCATGTGAAAATTGAGGTTGGAGTCATGTCAAGATGAAAGTCCCCTCATTTCATTTAAGTTTAGAAATGTAGCACCAGGCGACTCTGTCAGATAACGGGAAGTTTGTTTATAAGAGTGCAGTCAGCTGCTGTGCACAGTGTGATGAATGTGGGTGGAAGTGCAGCAAATTTTCTGCTCCTGTGTCTCTGGGCCCAATTAACACCTGCAAAGCAACAGATGCCCTGTAGATGGCACTAGCGGACTGTAAATAATGTGTTATGCTGCCATCAGGAGACACTATCATGTTCGGCTTTTTCAGTATTGCATATAAGAGCAATATCTGCAGCCTCTCATGTGGGTTCAGTGATACCATTTCATTATTCCTTCTAATAAAAAACAGCGCTGATCTTACAAATGTGGATATTATGCTTCCGTTTATTCATTTCATATTCGTCCAATTGAATGAAACTGTTCCCGGCCCTGTAGAAAATATGCACCACCATCATTTTTCTTTTAATGTTTGGTGTAGTACGAGGACAAAAATGCTGAAGACTGCATGGTTTCTGCGTGTTCGTTGCAGGTAATTCTCGGGAACTATGACTGGCTGTCGTATGAGGAAGCCTACCAGGCAGCAAAGTGTTTTGGCAGTGGTTTGGCAGCTCTCAATCAGAAGCCTCACTGTAACATCGCCATCTTCTGTGAGACCAGAGCGGAGTGGATTGTCACAGCACAAGCCTGCTTCATGTACAATTTCCCACGTGAGTGGCAGAAGGACAAATGTGTATTATAATAATAATAATAATAATAATAATAATAATAATAATAATAAACATCGAAGACATCCAAGGCACTTTTCAATAAAATATACATTCTCTTTATTTTGCTCTTTTTTGTTTATATTGTCTTTATGTAAAGCTCAGAGGATTCTTACTTTTAGGGACTAATTTCAATACAGATATTTAGTGAGTAAAAATATTTGATATAATTGTTGATAAGAGTTATGAAAAAAGGGGTAGTCATTGTGCCATTGTTTAAAAACTTTCCAGCAATATTTTTCAGACTAGTGAGCATCTTACTATGAAAGTACCATTTGACTGTATCGTAGTCAGCTGTGACGCTACTTCCCACAGACAGTGCTGCGGGTATTGTAGGCAGTAGAGTCAGAGCCTATTTGTTCAATAAAGAGATTTGTATCATTTCAAAATTATTCCAAGCCTATTTTAATGGCACTATGTTACAGTGGTTAGCAATGTCTCCTCACAACATGAGGGTTCCTGGTTTGAACCTGCCACACAGCTGGGGCCTTTCTGGAAGTTTCCATGTTCTCCCAGTAACTGCACAGGTTCTCTCCAGGTACTTCCCACAGTCCAAAGGTGTCTTTGTTGGTTAATGTTGTGATTCTAAATTGCCGGCCTCTTACATAATGAGAGCTAGGATAGGCTTCAGCCCCGCAACGACTCTGAACTGGAGAAACAGTTATGAAAATGGACGTATAGAAAAGTTTCTCCTATCAGGCAGCATATAAGCTGATACCATTATATCTGGTTTTGACTGTGTAACTAAAATGGATTTAATTGAATTTGACAGTTGTGACCTTGTATGCCACTCTCGGACCCGTGGCCATTGCACATGGGCTGAATGAGACCGAAGTCACGCACATCATCACAAGCAAAGACCTGCTGCAGAGCCGTCTCAAGGTAACTGCTTACCTTCTGACACTTCGTATCGTCTGACACTTATCGCTTGTACGCTGTTTAACAAAGTCAACCAGCAGCTGCTGGTTTATTGTGTGCAACATTAGAGTGTGATAACAAGTGTAGCTTAATAACGTTTTCCTCCTCCCTCCCACCTGCATCTCTGTGCCATAGGCCATTCTGTGTGACGTGCCGAGGCTGCAGTATATCATCGTAGTGGACAGTAAACCCGCAAGCTGGCCAGACATTCCTAAAGGCATCATGGTCTACAACATGGACACAGTGAAGGAGATGGGATCCAGGCCTGACAATAGTGAGTGTTTGAGCAGGGTGATTGAAAAGGTTTCTAATTTGGTCTGGAAAGTGGAAGTGCTCTGATGGAGGCTTAATACAAAGCCAGCATCCTAATGTGTAATTGGAGTGATGTGCTCTGCGTGACGGAAGGAGGTCAAATCACCACTTACAAAACACACTATGCCATCACCGGCAACTTTCTAGGAAAATGAAAGGAAACATTGTAGAAACACCTCGGCTGTGTTTGGTTTAACTGGAACATCTGAAAACTGCATTTTTGTCGTGTGCAGTAGATGTGTGAAATTATTATTTTCATTTTTTTTTTAATATACAGCAGTCATTTGAAATTTGTCTTTGTCTTCACACATTTGAAGACCGGGCTCATAACGAGGAGCAATTCAATCTCTCAATAATTAAACCCATTAATATGAATTGAAAGAGGCATGATCAAAGCACTGTAAATTTATATGCAATTAAAAGTGTTTTTATTTGTCCTTTTTAAACCTTAAAGATAAGTCAATCCTTAATCATCACTCACCATGCAGTTGTTGTTACTATGGTTTCATTTCTGTAAATATTATATTTACGGTCCATTTCCCCAGTAGCCATTACCGCTCTTCTGTCTGTCCACCATAGTTGCAGTAGACCGCAGAAAGCCAGAGACCTCAGACATCGCAGTTATCATGTACACCAGCGGCTCCACAGGCATCCCCAAGGGTGTCATGATCTCCCATGGCAACCTCATTGCTGGCATCACAGGCATGGCGGAGCGAATCCCTAACCTCAAGTATGTCAATATCCGATTTCTCGCTGTTCTCTGACATTTTCTCGCTGAGTTTTGCCACGTTCTGGTGCACAGAGTTTCCACTGTCACTTCATTCTCTGCCAACGTGTGTGGTGATTGTCACTCGCACAGAGACAGTTTTGTTGTTTATCTCTATTTTATGTCAGTATCTAGAGGTAATTAATGAGATCATCTGTGTGTTCGCAGCGAGACAGACACCTATATCGGCTACCTGCCGTTAGCCCACGTTTTGGAGCTCAGCGCGGAACTGGTGTCCATCTCTCACGGGTGTCGCATCGGCTACTCCTCTCCTCAGACTCTAGCAGACCAGGTCAGTGGGGAAACGGGCAGCAGCATCTTTTAGTCAGCGTTTCTTGTCTCTCTAACAGTACACTGCAAATTCACAATCCATTAAAGATTTAAAGAGGTTGCCTTTTGTTTTGTTTTATTTCACAGTCCACCAAGATCAAGAAGGGCAGTAAAGGTGATACCAGTGTGCTTAAACCCACTCTTATGGCTGCTGTACCAGTAAGTCTTCATTTATTGCAGTACACCTAACACAGGCACACCAGATAAAAGTACTGGGGGCTTTTAAAATGCCAGAAATGTTTACTGAGAATTCATCTGCTTGGTGTGCAGGAGATCATGGATCGGATTTACAAAAATGTAATGACCAAAGTGGAGGAGATGAGCAAATTCCAGAGGACGCTGTTTGTGCTGGCTTACAACTACAAGATGGAGCAGATCTCCAAGGGCTACAGCACACCTCTCTGTGACCGGTAATACCCATGCACATGACGTAACCCTGAAACAGGACCTTTTATGCTTTTCTGTTTGAATCTGTACGATGAGAGGGTACGTGCAGTGGTGCTGATATCAGGCACACAGTTTAGGTTGTGAGCAACGAAGCCCCGCCTACCTGCTGTTCAGACATCCTGTATTAATGACAGTTGACGCTTGCTTTCTGAGTTATACACAAGCAAACATTTACGTCTGCTCCTTCTTGGCTAATCATAACAAAAGAGCTATTTCTCTGGATCCTGTGTGAGTATTTGGGTAGTATTGACTCTCGTATTGTGCGTGCACAGAACATTTTTTTAGTACGAATCAATATCTGTTTGCTATGGGGCTTTATGGCTAACTTTTCAAAGCTCTTTTAGTTTCTGGAGTTGCTGTCTGAGTCTCCTCCACTTGCAGCCGTCATCATCACCCTGCTCTGTTTTCTTGTCTTTTTCCTCAGTCTGGTGTTCAAACGTGTGCGTGCGCTCTTGGGAGGGAAAACACGGGTGCTGCTGTCTGGCGGAGCTCCCCTCTCGGCTGCTACACAGAGATTCATGAACATCTGTATGTGCTGCCCTGTGGGGCAAGGCTATGGTCTGACGGAGACTTGTGGAGCTGGCACCATCAGTGAATGTAAGCAAATGTGAAAGAGTACAGGGCTCGCAAAATCGCTAGCCCGACGTCCCGGGGCTAGCGATTTTTCCAGTCGGGCTACCAAAATCTAACTCAGCCCTGCCCGTCGGGCTATCATAGGAAAATATATGTCAGTGCTTTTGCATTCTTTCGCCAATGTAGCTGAGTAATTATGTCATTGGCATCGATGAGCCACTGTCAATATGTGACATATTGAAATCGCGTTTGAATTTGCGCTTGCTTTTTGCTTTCACTTTCATTTTGCGATCGCGCGAACGGTGTATAGAGAGCGGCAGCACTGATTGGTGAGTGACGATTAATTGCGCACCAATTCCTCTGACATCGTCTTATCAATCATTAGCTTACTATTCAAACGCGACAAGTGAAATCTCTCGCAGCAAGCTTAAACATGTCAGAGGTTGAGTGCGCAAAGAATCGCTGATCATTATGTAAGTACGTGTGTAAAAGCAGCAGGATTTAGGCTGGTATTTTAGTTCTGCAGAGCCAAATAAGACAGGTCAGGGTGAAGAAGGGGCAGCCAAAGAAAAGCCGATCACAAAACGGAAAAGATATGACAAATCGAGCCCGTTCTCACTCCCGAGGCGTAACATGGCGACGTTTTGTCACGTCGGTTATGGCTGAAATCCAGTGCAATGACGCTCCCGCGGTAATCAACGTTCCAGCCCTGTATTCCAGCCCTAAACCTAACCTTATCCCTAGCCCTAACCATAACCTTTTTCCTCACCTTAAACAGGACTTAAATGATGTTAAATAGCGTGTTTCTAAGCTATTTGAAGGAAAAGAGCGAACATGTGTAGATTGAGTCCATACGGTTCTCACATTTCCTCATTTTTCCGAGGTCGTCATTTAGGAATGTGGTGGGTAGCCGAAAACGTAATATGTTGACGATTTGTCACCTAGCCTAAAATGTTACGCTTTGGGAGTGAGAACGTGTTGGACAAATCAGACTATGAGGCAAAAAGAAAGCGCAGCTTTTTTGGTTTCATGGACAAAAGAATTTCTGTGGCTGGAATATAACGAGCTAAATAACATGATGTTCTGCCAGGTGTGTTGTGAGTTTCATTTGATTTCTGAGTCGACAAGTGCCTTTGTTACTGGGACCAGTCATTTTAAGAAAGACCCCATCAGAACCCATGAGAAATGCAAGAAATGCATTATTGCCCAGTCTGCAGTATCTTTCCCAGAACAAACACCAATTGCAAAAAAACATACTACAAATAAACCAAGCACAACAAGAACTCCTGAAAAAGCTGTTTAGAACAGCGTGCTATATTGCAAAGAGTGAACTACCATTGGCAGAATTTAGCAGTCTTTGCAAACTTCAAAAAGCAAATGGCCTAGATCTTGGTTCCACTTACTTCTTACCCCTGACTACAGTGAAAATTTCAGATTCAGGATCTGACACAGACTGATTCATGTTCTACACAGTTCTTACAAGTTCATAGAAATTTCTGTTCAATTAGAACCAAGTATTTGAGTTGATGGTTTTAATTTTTATACAGTTGTTGTGATTTGTATTTTAACAATTTTTTTGATTAATTTTTGTTTCCGTTACAATATTATACTTTAATGTATAATATTGTAAAGGAAACAAAACGTAAAAAAAAATTCTTTTTTTATTCGGGCTACTTAAATTTATTTTGGGCTACCAAAAACTGAAGAATGCCTGCCCGAAGGGCTACCAGAGATTTTGAAATTTTGCGAGCCTTGGAGTAGATGTGTTTTTGCTGTTAGGAGAAACAATTATAGAAAGAACTTAGAAAAGACAAGCAAAGCTAATATAAGTCCTTATTGGTATTTTCAGTTTGGGACTACAGCACAGGGCGGGTTGGTGCTCCACTGGTTTGTTCAGAGATCACACTGAAGGACTGGGAAGAGGGTGAGTACAGAGCTAGAAAATCGGTCCTTAGTTCATTAAAAAAAAACAAAAAAACATTAAGTTGCTTAATAATCAAAAAATCCGGTTCTTTTTTAGGTGGTTACTACAGCACAGACAAGCCCAACCCAAGAGGGGAAATTCTGATTGGTGGGCCCAATGTAACAATGGGTTACTACAAAAGCAAAGGCAAGATCCAAGACGACTTCTTTGTGGACAAGAACGGCCAGAGATGGTTCTGCACTGGAGACATTGGAGAATTCCACCCCGACGGATGCCTCAAGATCATCGGTAAGAAATGCAAAAATGAGTTAGACTGCATGTGATACAAGAGGGAACATCAGTCAGGATTCTAATAATTCTTCTTTTCTCACAGACCGTAAGAAAGATCTGGTGAAACTACAGGCAGGCGAATATGTCTCTCTAGGAAAAGTGGAGGCTGTTCTGAAGAACTGCCCACTCATAGACAATATTTGTGCCTATGCCAACAGGTAAAGCCCTGCAGACTTTCTGGATCTGTTTATTTCATTGTTGCTGCCTAATCTGTAATCTGTAATCTAATATTTTTTGTTGTTGTTTAGTGACCAGTCATATGTGATCAGCTTTGTGGTGCCTAACCACAAGCAGCTAATGGCCCTGGCTGAGCAGATGCAAATAAAGGACTCGTGGGAAGAACTCTGCAACAACTCCCAGATGGAGGAGGTGGTCCTCCGCATCATCACTGAGGCTGCTATCACAGGTAGAGGGAAAAAGTCTTATCTCCCAAGTACAGTATCATTAACAAAACTCAAGTGAGACATCTGAATAGTTTGTTCAGATTTGGTGAGATAGCATCCCGTCCCCTGTGTCAGACTTTGCACTAAGATGACACTTTATCTGTCAGGCTGACTTGTGATTGTGCTCTCTCACATCCAGCAAAATTGGAGCGATTTGAGATTCCCAAGAAGATCCGGCTGAGCGCTGAGCCCTGGACCCCAGAGACGGGCTTGGTCACCGACGCATTCAAACTAAAACGCAAGGAGCTAAAGACACACTACCAGGAAGATATCGAGAGGATGTACGGAGGAAAATAACACGAGACGCACTCCCAGCAACCAGTAAACACATCCACATATATATACCTGAAAACACTCACACAGTGCTCAAGACTACTTTCTGAGGAGTTACATTTAAGTTACCAGTAACACATAAATACACACACACACACACCCACAGGGACTCATGTACCTCCTTTCCCGGCTTCCCTGCAACCAGCTTCGATCAAAGCAGGATGGAGGCGGGGGGGCGACTCTTGAATCCAGCTTAATGGTTTCTGTCAAAACCTAAGAGGCTGAACAGACAGCTGAGCCAGCCAGACGTGTGCAATGCACCAAACACTCCCTTTCAAGGAATTCCTTTAAGTTGCTGTGACGACCAAGACAGCGAATGAAGTCAGACCTTTGCATGACTCAAAGTGAAACAAATGTCAAGCTTGATGCAGCTGAACCCATGTCAGTGACCACACTCTGTTTGCTTCTCCTCCCGCTGCCCTGCTTGCTGGAGTGTGCTGCGTGGGGAGCATGAAGTACGCACCCCTGGCAGAGATATGGTGGGGAGGTAGCATGAGCCCAACAGAGGGGACACCTCCTGGGCTCAAAGTAACATTCAGGTCTGCAGGGATCTCTGTGGTCTTTATTTTATTTTATTTCTTAAATCCGCATTTCAACATTTCCTTCATGTTTGGTTTGTTAGCTTTTAAACCCATCTGATCAGTTTTCTGTGTAAGGAATGGGTGTTCCAAAGCCATGAGAGATTTGAGCAAATACATTTTCATACTGTTACTTTATGGTGGTATTATTTGGTAGGGGGTGGGGGTTCTTTTCCTTTTTTATTATTTGTTTTGTTCATGCTACTTGTACTTTAATGGTCTTTGTTTACAAGCTTTTTCATTTCTTCTTTTGTATCTTTTTCCCTTTATTAGCCCGCGTCATAAGGTCTGTACATTTTAATTTTGACTTACTGACTTGACCTAGTTATAAATGATGGAGTCGTATCCCTTCTGCTGTTCCCTGCCTACACAAGATTGTCAAACATTAGGACCAATTGGGAGTGTTTTTGTTTTTCCTTTGTTTGTTTTTTTCCGTGGTTTATTGACATACAGTAGCCATGCCACATGTTCCTCCAGTCACGACCAATGCACCAAACGGATGGTTTCAAGGGAACTTAGTTGCTTACCACAGGAAGAATAGTTACACTAGTTAGCCTTTCATAGACTGCTGTCCCAGTTACTTTGTGGTGCAACTGTACCATAGGTCTGTTTACTGTTACTTTAACCTTTTTACGTATAAAAATGAAATGCAAAGTGAATGTGCAATATTTATACTCAAATATTAAAAGTATCTAAGAAGGAAGACGAAAAAAAGCGCACAGGCAACGGCCCTTTCGCGGCATGTTAACATTTAGGCCTCAACTTCAGTGCATAATGGAAGGCCTGTAGGACTGTAGAAATGTGGACGATGGTAGAGAGACACTGATAGAGAAGTCTAGATGTAGCTCCTTTTGAACGTACTGTGCTGCAAATGTAATGTTTTTGATAAGACTGTAAAGTTAAAAAAAGTTATATCTGGCGTTGTAGAAAATTGCATGATGTAAAGTGCACATGTACCAAAGCACATCAGTATGAGAGAATCACACTCCATTCAAACAACTGAAGAAATAATTTATTGACCCACTCCTTTAAAAAAAAAAATAAAAAAAAAATTGGGAGTGTATGCATAGCTGAAGCTCAATTCACATTTCTGTATCTTGAAATTGGTTTATCTGTATAATATTTGTGCAGTGTATATAAAAGGGTCTCCAGTGCTACAGACGCCCGACATTTATTTGAAATGTTGTAAAAAAAAAAAATTTAGAAAAGAAAACATGCATTAATTAATGTAGGTTTATGGATTTGGTGCTGGTGGTTGATATACTCTGAATGGCAATAGTGTAAAGTGACTTTTACAAGCTTTGTTATTTCCTTCCCTGTTCTTAGATTTCTTTTATGTTGTTGTAAGGTTTACATCTTTCTTGCAGCCGCCTTTTTCTGAATGCAAACCCTGCTTTGCTTGTAACAAAGATGACATTAATAAAGGGTACAGTAGGGTCCTCCTAATGGCATCTGTCATCAGATTTCATACATAAGGATCGTATTTAGCTTTGACCAAACTATCGCGATTAAGTTGGGGGGGGACCCGTGCCTCCCTTTGTGTGTGCTGTTTGCTGCTTTTTCTCTGCCTGGCTCGAGGCGGCTGGTTGCCTTCTGACACACACGAGCTATCTTCAGGGGTCTTTAGAATGTGAAGCACTCCACACATTGTTGGGTTTGTTTTGTTTTTTGTTTTTCTTGATGACGCACGTCATCTCATACCAACAAGAATTATCTGAACTAACAAGACAAAGACTGAGGGGTGGTGCAGAGATCAATTTCACCATTCCTGTTATTTTTGCTTTCTTTGTAAATATCAGGGAGGTGGGGGTGGGTGGGGCAGGTCTCACAGATCAAAGTTCATTAAAAGTACCAATAACTGTACAGGTGTAAAGCCTCCTGTTAATATGTTTAGTAATCTTTGTAACTGAACTTGTTTTTTTTTCGGGGTGGTTAAGTGGGCCTGAAAGCTGAGCTACTGCAAGTGTCTTCTTCCTTTTATTTATTTGTGATTTGGCCTTGGAAATTATGTCATGAAATAAACAAGTTTGTGTTGTAAATACTGCTGGTGTTTGTGTGCTTTGGAGTTCTGTGTGTGTGTGTCTGTCAAACATCTGAACGCAGTCTGTGAGGCTTAACGTGTGACTAATAATCAGCAGCTTGATTGGAATCATCCTCAAAGCAGAGTTTCTATGGCAACGAAGGCCAGTGTGCTTGCGTGTGCGAATGTGGTTTGTGAAAGGCTGTGTGCCGCTTCGACGCAAGCGGCACATCCAGTCCTTCATTTAAAGCTAGTAAACAAAGGAAGGTGTTTTTTTTTGTTTTTTTTTCTTAACCCTTTCTTGAGAAATTGAATCGGAGAAAAAGAAAGAAATAAATTTTATTGAATTCCTTCTGAACCCACCTGCTGATTAACATAGATGATGTAGTCAGGATCCATTATTCAACACCAGGGCTGCAGATAATCCTTTACTTTTTTGAACCGCTGTTGAGCCTTAGTCTAAAACAAAAAAACATGACATTGGCAAGTTGTCCCATTCAGTTTCTCTGAGCCTCAGCTGACGTATTTGGATTCTCCAGAATCACAGACTGCACGTATAAAACAACAAATCACACATGAGTTTTTACATGCTGTTATTAAAGCCTGCAGCTGAGCTTTATGGCTGTCACTCCATTGTTTTTTTTTTTTGTTTATGTTTATTATTTAAGTTTTATTTTTGTTTTTGAAGCCAGAAGTGTTAAGCAATACCTCTCTGGGCTTTCTGGAGTTTTTTTTCAATTATTATATTTTAATAGACCAGGAGTGTCAAACATAAGGCCCAGGGGCCAGAACCAGCCCCCCAGAGACTTATTTTCAAATCAGCTTGTTAGCCAGCTTTGAAAATAAGGAGGGCATACATTTTGGGGGCCTTTTGTTTTTTTCCTCCACAGACATTCATACTACACCAAAGTAGTTAAATAACAGATACACAATTAAATGACATAAAATCTTTCACCTGTTTTTCACTATCTGTTATAGATATTTTGGTTAGAAGCCAAACACTTTTTTAAATCAATCTACAAAAGGTTAACGTTTTATAAATATGGGACAGCCTCGCAATGAGCTACCAGAAATTCTTCTTTTATTAAGTAGAAATACTGAGATGAGTTTCACTCAACTGGTGATTTTCAAAGAGCTATTAGCCAAAAATCTGGCATACTTCTGCATGGTTTGCAGTGTGTCCTTTAAAGAATCTGAAGAAACTGGAGCACAAAAGAAGAAGTGGCAGACCTTAAAAAAATATTTACAACTGATGAACAGTATCTGTAAGTGACATCCTTAAGAAATGGGAAAAAATCCAGCAAAGACCCGATCCACCATATAATACCATCTGGAAATCGTCTAATTGGCAACAGCTTCAATTTTAAGTTTGACAATGATTGCAAACACACTGCTAGTACAGTGAAACCATACCTAGATCATGGATTGGCCTCCCTAGAACCTGAACCCAATACTAGTGTTGGGTCATATGACAGAGAAAAGTACAATAGAAGAAGCCCAGAGAACTACTCCCTAACTCTACTTCAGACTGTGTTGAAGAATAAAGGTGCTCATACCTTCTTCTTTTTTTTGCCATATATACCGCATTCCTATGCATTTATTTTGCTTGCACATTTCAATAAATCACCTCAACTATTTACAATTTTCCTAGGAAAATATGAGAAGTGGCTTCAAACTTTTGCACAGTACTGTACCATCTATCAAGGAAGTGCAGTAAAAAAAAATACCCCAAACAGCAGCAACAGCACAACATTGTTGAGAGGTCCAGTGACTAAAAACAGCTGAATTGAAGCCTCATTCAAAGAAAGGCTATTTTGTTCCAGGCTCTAAGTGGGCCTGTTCTGCTATAAACCTGGGGATTTTAGTTTGAAAGTATATGGGGACTGATGTGACTGTGGAGCCTGCCTCAAGCATTTCAGAAACAGAATAGAATAGGCCTTTATTGTCGTTGTACATGTACAACAAAATTGTAGAGAAATATATAAAAAAATATATATAAAATATAAATATAAAAAAAAAATAAGTGAAAAGCACAACTGCACCCAATTATTCTATACACAAGCCAGTACTAGTTCAGTGTTACCGTCCGGAGTGCTCACTCTGTAAAAGGCCTGATTAGCTAAGCACAAGTTAATAATGGGTGCAAGTAAACTTTACAGTACCAGAGTCTGCATTACAATTCACATCACAGTTCATATCAATTCACACCAAGAGATGAAATCAGATGAAGCGCATGCCAGTCTTTAATGTCAGGGAGAACACTTTTCATTCTGCCAGTACCATGTCTGCTGCTCCTTTATTTAAAATGAATCTACGAGACCACAGAGAGTCAAGCAATTCTTCCAACCCCTCCTCTTCCTCCTCTTTATTCGCTCCATCCAACCCTATGGGACGAGTGAGTGAGTCAGAAGCATAATGCTCCCTTATTAGCCCACTGATTCTGACGCACACACACACACACACAGAAGAGTGGCTCTACCACAAAGACAACAACAGCAAGAAAACAGTGAAGGACATCTTTCACATTATATATGTGGTTAGTTTGTGAGCGTGCGCGTGTGTGTATATGTGCGTGTTCCCGTGCTTGTCCTCGGTTTGCTCTCTGACACTTTATTCCTACTTCTTTTCTTTTTTTTGCTCCTTTCATTCTCCCTCTCCTCGCTTTGCTCGTCTCTCTCTCTCTCTCCCTGCCTACTTATGACTCAGAGGTGCGCAAAAAACTTTCTGTGTTCTATGCGCACACACTACTGCAAGCCAATAAGCCATACTGAAGTTTACACAAGGAGCCGAAGCCGAACGTTAGCTGCCTTTATAACTCTGGAGAAGTGGGTGGTGTCTGGAAAAAAAATGATTACGTCTGAGGCTGAGGACTGGGATTAAGGTATCCCTGCCCACTACTGGCACACAAAGATATACAATGAACTTTGGATTAGAGGCAGCCGAGGAAAAGGTGAAAGAAAAAGTTTGTTTTTTAAATGTAAGCGTTTGATGATGCATTTACATCACTTGAACTCCCAGTGTATGGGTTTAAATAAATAAATAAATAATTTCAATTACATTTAAGATCCAAGGTTTTACAAGAAAAAAGAAGCAAAAATATCTTATGTTGAAATGCAGTGAAATGTAACACTAATACTAGATATTAGTAGGCCATACCACTTCATTATTAGTGTGGTATAATTGCATTTAAGTCCTGAAACAAACAGATTAGTTGATACTGTTAAATATGAACATGTTTCTTTGGTAAATGGTGACATTTTCCATTGCCTAATTGGGAAGTCGGTGAATGTGATGCAGTAAAGTTTTGGTTGATCGTGTTAATCCTCTGTTTCATGCTGGTTTTGTTTTTGTTTTTTTGGCTGGTAATGTGTTAGGTTGACCTCTGGCTTCACACTCTCTGACGGCAGGCTGCTCCGTGCCGGGCATGGGCACAGCGACCTCGGCTTAGCTCAGCTGGGTCATCGTGGAGCCGGGGCCAAAGTGGAGGTGGGAAAATGTGTGAGGTCTGGTAATGAGCTTGAGCAAAGCGATAGCGTGTGGTGGGGGGATGAGGATGGTGAAGCAGAAAGGAGAGAGAGAGGCAACTGATACGTCTGGGCGATGACTCACCGATGCTGGGTATTTATAGCATCGGGAGGGAGGTGTGGGGGTGGAGGAGCGAAGTTTGTGGGGTTTGGGAGGCAGCCAGGACAGCATCATCGCACCAACGGGGAGTGGTGAAGGAAGAGACAGAGACTGCAGAGATGAGGAAGCATCGGTGAAGGAAAAGGGCAGGAGAGGAAAGGAAGAGATGGAGGAGAGGTGGAAGAGTGGAAGAAGGGAGTGGTGGCAGGGTCCAAGAATGAGATGGAACTAGGCTAACTAACGGAAAGATCAGAGGACGAACTGTGGGGAGAAGTAGAGGAGGCAGAAATAGCATGCGCATTTAAAATTCTCAGAACAAAGACGGCTTGTCTTGTTGATAGTGCCACGCTGCAGGGACACTGTTAAACATCCAGTGAGCTCCATGTGGTGCGCAAGAAACACAGGCGCTGGCTTTCTAATAGAACAACAAAGCTACAGTAGGCTATTTCTGTGCTGGAGCTGGTATTAGAGCAACACCCAAAACATATTTAATGACTCACATTTGCAACAAAAAAAAAAACACTTTTCCCAGCAGCTTTACATTCAAAAAAAACTGTGTTTGCAGAGGAAGACTGGAAAAGGTGTCACGCTTTAATGAACATGACAATCATCTCTGTTACCAAGACAGTGTGGGTTACAGTTAAGCAAATTAGGAACATATTAGACTGTTAAGAACAACTAATTAGGGAGGCAAAAAAGAGCAGCTGGAAAGGCAAAAATGTTGGTGGATCATTCCTTTTCTTTTTTCTGTGAATATGTGCATTATTAATTCCAAACAGCTTCTTGTATGGCCATAATAAATCTTATTAAATTGAATGTTTTCTGATTCATATTCTACAGTTTTAAAAACAGGTTACTGTGGCGTGCGCTCGCTCTTATTCTTCTCTCTTCATTGACAGGATTTCTTCATCAATAAACACATCCTCACTGGGCCTCTGGTGACGTCAGCCAGTGCGTCATGCTGAATCCCTCACCATACACACGAATCTGAGCACGTGTGCTCATATACACATGCAAGCGCAGCCACACACACATACACACATCCTCTCAGTATGATTCAGAACAACATGGCGAGTGCTCGCATTCATTAATATGTACAGTGTAAAGAAGCATGGGGTATGAAAGCTAACAACAAGGAGTGAAAAGAGTGATGCTGAGGTTGAGAGGCTAGTTGGGGGCACTGCTGAAAAGGGCTGAAGAGAAGTTAAAAGGAGAAGGGGAAAAATGTGGTTGCTAAAGAATCAGGCTGTGACGGTGGAGACAGCCAGGTAGGCATGACTAAAATAGCACCTTTGTCAAACGGTAAGAAAAAAAACATGAGATGAGGAGAGGAAAAGAATGGCACAAAGCCTTGAGTTCACTATGCTTAAGTGAGCTAAAAAAAAAAAAAAAAACAGGCACAAAATCATCAGAAATATATGTTTTAAATAGAAGTATGCACTTAAATAAGAGTGAAGGGAATCGTTTGTTAAACGCGTAGCTGGAAATTGGCAACGTCATGCTTAAACGTAAGTGCATGTTGTTTATCAGTTGGGAGCAAGTTCCCATGAACCCGGCCAAGACTCCAGGGTATTCCTGACACTTAGCCAAGAAACAGTGTTGGCGCACAAAACCTGTGAAATCGCCCCAAACATTCTGGTTTTGCACTGATTAAAGGAACAAGGTATATAATTGATTAGTGGAAGAACGATTTGTTTTGGCAAGACCCCTCATATTTCCAGTACTTTTCATAAGCTAACTGGAAAAATTAGAGTGGCAACAACATTCTCATATAGCCTAACTCGAGAAAATTAATAAGCACATTTCCAAACATGTCAAACTATTTATTTTTGTTTTTTTAATGGAAGGAATCCAAAGATGATCATTAGCAGAGGAGGAACGGAGGCTTGGCTGTTGAAGCCAGTCTCATTAAAGCAGAGATATTTGATCCAATCCCACAGGTCCTCTCCTGCATTCCTGTAGCATTACGTGGACATTTGCCCTTTTAGAAAGGCTAAGCTTGTATTGAATCTCCACCTTGTTTCATTCATTTCTCCTCTGCCCTCCCTATGCTGCTAAGCTAGCATGCTTCCTCTCCTTGTTTCTGTCCTTCCATCCTAATGGCTCAGACAACATATTGTGGCTCTAATCACCATCATCTCTGTTCCTGAAACAACCTGCCTCCTGAAGACAAGGACCATGCTTTACTTGCAGTAATTGGCTCAAGGAGAAGGATGAGCCAGATGGGTACAGCAGAAGGAGAAAATGTAATGAATGCGCGTCACTGAGAAAACGGCCAGCTAAACTGGAGAGTCTAATGAAGGAAACGAGGATACCAACCTGTGGGAAGAGATGAAGGTGGAGGCAGATGAAAGGCAAGTGAGACAGCGTCACCATGGAGACGTTGGTTAAAAGGAAGGTGAGCCATGACAACGGGCGCGCCATTGCGCGTGCCCTCCTGCCTCATGATGTGGTGACGGGGGGTGGGTGGGTGAAGAGGTGAGGAGGAGTGAAACAAAACAAAGGAGGAGGAGGGGCTGACTACATGCAGCTCTATCTATATCTTCTTCTTTTTTTTCTTTTTTTTTCGCACACAACATTATTTAAGCAAACACACTGAATGCTAGACCATTCCAGGAATTCGGTGTTGATTGCTGAAGATCTCGGCTGAATCACAGGTCCTTGAGCTGACTGATGCAAGAATCTGAACTCAGAGCATAAAGGAAAAAGTAAAAACAAACAAACAAAAAGATCATTTGTCACACAGTGTATGTGTTTGAGTTTGTATATGGGTGTGTACTCCTTTATTATAATGACGGAAGCAAGCCATTGTTGAGCTAGTCTAATTTTCTCCCCCCACATCTCTGGCTTATGTGCAAGGAAACAGCAGCGGTATCACCCAGAACAGCAGGGCTGCTGGGTTTAAACAGGAGTGAAAGAAATATATAATTTCATAATTATAGAGGAGAACTTGCATGGTTTTTCAGGTTGAAGAAGAAAGGAAGAAAGAAATGAAGTCACTTGCTGAAAGAATAACATTTTTAACATACAACCAAGACTGTCCATTAAGCAAATCATTTCCACCTAGAAAAAGAGGCTCATTGTGACTCTACACCTGTTTGCCTTGAAACCTGTAAATGTGTTGTTTTCATGTGTTTCTCTCTCAGGCCTAAAGGACCCCCACCCTGAAAAATACCAGCTCAGTTAATAAAGTCTGCACTGCACATCTGTGATTCTGAGTCTCTGCTTTGTTAGAAAAATGGCACGAGCCCAGAATCTGAAAAATCCACGAGTCATAAAAGGAATTCATGTCATGTTTTCTCTTCTCCCTGAAAAGCACCTTGAATAAGAGCCGAATACAAAAAAGGTTCACGATCAAAACAGAGACGAAAAACTTTTCCTGCAAAAGTATGTTCTTACGGGTCTTTTAAAGGAGGCTCTTTTAGCTCTTTCATTTTTTTTACGAGGCTTATTTTTAATGGGGGGTGGGGTTGGGGGAGCTGAAGATGATAACTCTACTTGGTGAGATCTCCAGATCACAATCTGAGGAGCTGTGAAGGAGCTGGGTTGGAACACAGTGCCCTGACCTCAGCTCTTCTGATTTGCCAGGACACCCTGACTGCCATGTTGTTGTTGTTTTTAAAATTATTTAGATAGTGCAGAACATCTTTGAGTTATTTTATCTGAAGGGGGAGCAGATGTAGAAGGAGGCTCAGAGAAATATTTCAGTGGAAAGATAAACTTCAGAACTGAATTAATGGAAGGGCGCCTCCAAAGCATACTTCTGTGTAACTTAGCAACCAAAGGAGGCAATGGTATCATCAACACTTTGCCAAAATGATTTCTGTTTTGTCTAATAATGGGCTTTGCTATCGATAGACTTATAGAGCTCAATGGAGAGAAAGAAGAAGAAGGGCACTGAAGAAGCAGGAAACAAAACCCATGAGAGGATGAGAGTGGCACTAAAGACTCGTAATCTAATTACTATCATTTTCTCCGTGCCCTGATGTTACTCTCATTGATAAAGAGAGAAAAAGACAGAGAGAATGCAATAGTGCCATTCACTGGGAATGTTTATTTTCTTTTTAGCATCTGAAGTAATTAATCAGTACAGAATGATGCACAGAGACAGCACATCACAAGCCCCGGAGACGAATAACAGATTCAGTCAGTGAATCTTTTACCAGCAGCGGCCTGCTGGGATATGAGTTTAGAAACCTCTGATCCATCACTCAGAATCATCACAGTGCCCAGGGGGGTTGGTATAACTTCCACAACAAGAAATAAACACGCAAATAGAAGCGCACACATCCTTTAAACTCAACCAGATATTTAACAGCTCACGTCACAACATCCAGACCACCAGGCTGTTTTTACACTGTAAAAGGACACAAGGCAAGAATTTAAAAGGAGATTGAGCAGGGGACCATTTCCTTCAAACATGATGTGAGACAGCTCTCATTCACCCTGTCACTTTCACTCACGCACGCAAGACATCGGTCAGCATCACGGCCAACAAATGAGCCAAAAATTCATCTTCAAGTAGTTCTGTGTGCTTGTTCACTTTCAGCAAAACAGATAGGAGACAGTAAGCATGTTCCATCATCAGTTTCTTAATATGCATGCAGGAAAATGTGCCCTTTTGAAGAGAGACACAGTTCAACTCAATTTATACAGCAGCGATGCGACTGCTGGGACCTCTGACACCGCTGCTGTCGCCCATGGCGATGGCTGTTTCTAAATGGAGAGTCACCCCGTCCAGTGTGTGATGCTGAGAGCTAACACATTCTCCAAACACCACCACACCTCTCCTCCTTTCCCTTTAACTGTGTTTTGATCTGTGATTCAGTTTTTTTCCATTTGCTCCCCCCTCTCACACCCACACCCACACCGAGATGGACTTAAACAAGGCAGCAGGCACAGCAGCACAGTGGGTCTTTCAACGTCACGAGGGTCTCTGCAGCTCTTCAGCCGTACATGACAGGCAGCTGACGGCACAGTCGAGTTTCGAAAGCAGCTTCATCCCTCCCCCATCCCTCTGTGACTTTTGGTACTGAGGATAAAGTAAAAGCATTAAGTGACCAGTTTTTCTTTCTTTAAGAGATGTGAAAGGATGGAAAATATGAAACGATAGAGCAGGACAGCGGATGCAATTAGATGTGAGATGGAAATAGGGCGGGAAAGGCAGAGCTGGGCTGAAATGGAAGAGTACTTCTGTGTGTGGGATGTCAGAGGATGCTGACCTGAAGCTCTTTAGAGACTTGAGATGTTGTTGGAGCATCAGAGGAGGGTTGTAAGGAGACACTTGAAACGAAAACATGAAACGGGAATACTACAGGAATGTTACTGTTCACATCAACTTAAATATATTACCTTAATTTAAATTACCTTATATTACCTTAATATATTAAGGTATTCAACCATGTGGATAAAGTATAACAAGTCTGTGTGGCATCTGTTCATGTACTGTAGAACCTTGGACACCGTGTGTAGTGCTCTTGATTGGTTTAGCATGAAGGCGTCACTGTGCGATAACAGTGATAGCCCAAGTGTTTAATAAGGCTTTTGATCTCACCATAAACTTCACCTGTCGCCACCTTTTATCTCGTCTGCTGTAGACCTTTACATCTTGTGGTCCTGCGGAATGCCGGAGCTTCTGGCCCCCAACAGAGGCCCAGTGTTTATCACATCTCTGTCATCGAAGGGAGAAAGAAAGAGAGAGCAGGAGAAGGAGGAGGGGTTTGGTGGGGGCTGCTCAACTGCGACAGCAACTCCGCGGTGGTTTTAGCCTGTGAGTCATCGCTAGAGGGTTTAACTCTTCCGATGCCAAGTTGAGAACGTGCAGCGATGTTGTTTTTCATGACCAAAAGTGCATTTTTAAGAACCTCTCGTTACAAAGTGGGATTTGGCGTTGGCACATTTAGCTCTACATCTCATAAAACTGGCGCCTAAGAGTTGGTTTCACTTCAATCAAATCAGCTCTCCTGTACATGCAAAGTTAACATTTTCATTGTTTCCACAGCTGAATCTAACAAACGGCTTTATTTCTTTTTGTTTTTCCCAAGCAGCAACTCCAAACACCCTTCCTATCAGCATCTTCTACACAGCGCTGCTGTGCAACAGACAGCGTCCAAGGCTATTTTTAAACGCAGCTATTAGTATGCCATATCATAAACCTGAATCATTTATATGGATTTTTAAGGCCGGTTATTGCGTGTGCTGTGTGATGACGCGGTGGTCAGGTGTTGCCTCATATAACCAGGGGAGCTGTCCGAGTGCTGAAAACAGAAGAGAACAGCACCGCTACTGAGGAGATGTCATACACCCTTACTGCTGTCTGAGCTTTACTGCCAAAGGTAAACCACGATTTCTTTTTTATTTATTTGATTCAGTTTTTAAATTCTGATTCACATCTAGACGCGTAAAATTGAAAGACAGTCTTTTTTCTATTTTTTAAATCACAGCTTCTCGCAGATTTTGACATGTTCCGTTAGAACGAATGAAATAGAAAGAAAACTATATCCTTCTACAGTCGGGGATTACAGTGAGTTGTAATAACGGAGGATTTTTTTTTTTTTTTAGTTAATGTGGATGCTGACGGGAGGAAATCTGATTTTTTTTTTTAAGACGTTGTCAATAACCAGACGGGGAGTGACTCATCCAGCGATGTGAATGTTTCTCCACACGCACACCGACACATCGTTCAGTTTGCGAAGCGTAACTCCCCGACAGGCGCACAAACCCCAGATCAAAACAGAATTGTTTACGATCGTGCTCGTTGCTTCCTGATAAGCTTTTAGTTAAGATAACCGAAGAGAGGGAAATAATCTATGATCTTTATCCCCTCCCAGCTGCTTCACCATCATTGTCCTCTCTCTTGTTTTCCAGGTAATAATTTGCCTATAATGCTGCATTTTCACCACAAGTTGCCCGCGGGGGGAGCCGTGGTCCTGCTCGCCTTCCTCCTTCATGGATGCGCCGTGCAGGCTGCGTCTCTCCCCCGTCACTACAGGCTCCGAGGAGGGGAGAGTGAGGGGCAGCCGGCTGCGTATCCACCCAGCGCCGACATGATGAAAGCCCTGGAGTACATTGAAAACCTGAAGCAGCAACGAAACGGGGGCCAGCCTGAACCCGTGGATTACGACGAAGTGGAGAAGTTCAGGGTCCTGCTTCAGCTCGCCTCGCAGCAGGACGAAGGTCCCGGGGATCACCAGCCTTCCCCGGGCATGCAGAGGCAGGACATTACCGCTGAGCAGCTGATGAAAGCTCTGCTCAGGTCCCTCCAGGATCAGACCGGGAAGGACGCAAAGCTTAGCCCCGCAACGCCGCCGAGAAATGACCGCCGAGCTCACAGGCACCGCACCAAAGATACTGAAATGCCTGAGGGCGCACCAGTAGATTACGGTAACTTCCCAAGACCCCACAAGAAGTACCCACTGATGTTTGAGGACGAGGAAAATACTGACGCTTCCAAGCGGGCCACCGAGGACCTGGATGAGCAGTACACACCCCAGAGCCTCGCCAATTTGCGGTCCATCTTTGATGAGCTCGGGAGGATGCCCACAATCGGTGGGCAGAAGAGAGACGGGGACGACGGGGAGGAAGAAGAGGACCGACTCAGCCTGAGAAACCAGGCCTATGAGGATGTGGCCGGAGGCGAGGAGTGGGTCCCCATGGAGGAGAGGGAAGAGGCGGAGGAGATGGTCAACGGGAGCCATGAAGAAATGGACAGGGCGCTCAGTGACCAGGAGGAATCAGAGAGGGAGGAGATGCAACGCCGGGCCAACCAGAACCAGGAGGAGGCTGATGATGACACTAAGCTCGTAGATTACTACCTGCTGAAAGTCCTGGAGATGAGTGACCAGACGCAGAAGAGGGATAAGACCGGTGAGCAGAAAAAGAGACTGATCCGTCCCTCTATCGTGGATCCTCGGACCGTGAAGGAGTTGCTGGAGCTTTCCCTGAAGCTGCACGTCCCTCCACAAGACCTTATCGATATGCTGCTCACCGAGGAGCTCCGAAAGCTCCACCGCGATCCACAAGCCGCGGCTCGTTACACGAATGCTGGCCAAACCCCCAGGATAAGGTACTTCAGCCGCAGACTGCCGCTGAAAAGCAAGACTATCCCCGATGATATGGACAGAGAGGACTTTTTAGACATCATCGGGGTAGAGACAATCAGTAACGAGTACCCCGTGGTGCAGAGACCCATGAAGACCTCTCAGCCCTCAGACAGAATGCCTGCTGCGTCCAACCCTGCTGCAAATTCAGGTCCAGTTAAAATCCCCCCTCCCTCCGGACGCAGGGAGAACCTGTTTCTCTCCGAGCTCAACAAAATGCCCCTGAAGCGTGAGGCTGACGGTGACGACGACGACGGCGGTGACGTGGAAGACGAGGTGACAACATACCTGGCGGCAAAAATTCTCACAGAGTACCCCAACACCATCACCAAGCGGGACACCCAGGCGCAGCTGAAGGCGCAGTTCCCGTACGAGCTGTACGAGCGCGCAATGGACTACTTGGGGCAAGCGGACAATGAGAAAAGGCCACTGGTCAAGAGGGAAACCGAGGAGGCCACAGAGGAGAACGTAAAGCCCACAGAGATGCAGGGGAAAGAGAAGATAACGGCCAAAACCTCGGCCCCTCAAACCGTAAACGAAGAGGAGGAGCACCGTGAAAAAACAGTGGCCGGGATGTAGCCAGATGTCCTGCCAGACGCACGAAATTATGAATTTAGTATATATACTGTCTGAAAAATAAAGTTTGGTGGACGTGATCTAGTTTACAAATTTCTATTATATGAACTATAGCCGGTATGACTAATATCTCCCTAACGAAAATGAACTACAGCACTCTTACAAATCAAATAATAATAAAAAAAAATAGTCCCTACTTGCTGCAAGAACCTTATATTATTATTAATATATAGTTATACAAGAGATTTTAGGTTCCTCCCTTAGGATGTGAACCTCTTACCGATCTCAAATCGCCAGTTAATAAAGAAAAAGAAAAAAAGAATAAATTAACAACCAAACCCAAGTTATTAAAGATTTGTGATTTTGTTTACATTAAATGTGTTTGTAAACAGCACTATATTTTCAACTGTAATCAAATGAGTAACGGTGAAGATGCTTATTTTTCATCCATGTCAAAACTATTCAATTACATATGTGAATATTCATGTAAATTATTCAGTATGATGCTGACCGGGAATTTAACACAAGTACACGGCGTATTTGGAGTACTATTGGAATATTATAGGAATTTCTCATTAGGGCAGTGTGCTGGCCTCAGAGCGAGTGTTGTTGTGACTCGTGATATATTCAGGGTTAGTGGATTTAATGTTGTTATTACAGATAATTATTTCCAAGTCTCAATATCAGAACGTCGCCTGCCTTCCAGCCCCTTTCATACTGCGAAGCTCTGTATTGTTGGCCTACCAGTGATTGTGCTATGTATGCTCATTTTTAAACCATTTTTGTACATGTTCAACAATGTGTGATCAATCACAGATGAATAAAGCATCAGCGGTATTATTTTTCTTCTTTCTGAGTTGTGTTGCCTTATTAAACAAATATAAATGTTGCATATAAAAGGAAGCCAAAGCAGCACGTGCATTATTTTGGGGGGGCGGGGGGGGGGGGGGGGGGGGGGCGGGGATGGTGGGGATACAGCATGAGTATTCATTCAAATTAGACATTCAGCGCCAAGATAACAAGTGACTACTCAAAGCAAATTGCTTATCAAAAAACATTTTATTTGTAACATCAGAAAATGCACATCAAATGTATACATTTAAAGAAAAGAAAAGAAAAGAAAAAAGAAAAAGCAATCACACCCACACTAGCATAGCAAGTGCCCTTTTTAAAAGACTAACAGTCAAACACACATTGTATGTCTTACACATTAAAAACAGCAGGTAATCATTGGTATCAGTGTTATATCAAAACGAGTTCTGTGCTGTAAGTAACTCCGTAAGTTGCTGAGTGATTGGCACAAAAAATAAAAAATATCAGACACTTCTCAAACAGACTCCAAACATTAATTTCTGACATATTAATACATGATAAATACAGGAAATTTGGAAATCGGAACATCACTTCCTGATCATGATTTTTTTTCCTTTAAATACCCACCATCTTGTTATTACTTCAAATTTAATAACTGCAATTGACGTCAAAAAACCCATCCCAACCCATATCCTCCACACAGAAACACACACATACAAACTCTCCTTTCACTTGAATGCGTTACTGTTAATGTATATTAGAGTCGCCACAAAAGACATGATACACACAGCTATGATTTAGGCAGACATTCAAGTAAAGCCAGATTTTTCTCTTCTGAAAATGTTCAGTAGAATCGAAGTTTGCTCCACTTTCAGGTTCAGAAACGTATGTGACTGCTATATAACACATCTTGCTCCCGTCTTCTTCTTTGCTGTTAGTTCATGTCCTTTTGTCCCCCACCCCCACAAGCTAAAATGCAGGTTTGCTCATGTACTCCTCCAATGTCTAAGGAAAGAAAATAGAAAAGAAAGCACAAGGGATGAAAAAAACAATCAGGTTCCCAGACTCTAAAAAGTGCAGTATAATACAAAATCATATCCACAGTCACACATCTACACATCACCTGTTACAAAGTGCTGAGCACAGCAATGCACTAACATAAGCGGAACATCTAACCTTTCTGTCCATATTCAAGGTCATCCAAACAGCTCCACCTCATACCACTCACTGATGTCATCCTGAAGCGATAATGGTCAAAATGAATGGGAGACTAAACTGCATCACTCTAGATAAAAAGTGTTAATCAGCCTGACTCAGGAGCACCGAACAACACACCCAGCTACGCACCGAGCCACGAGCCTACAGGGAGAGCAGGAAGCACCAGCCAAACGCTAACATTTAAAGAAAGTCTGTCTCACGCTAACACCCAGACAGAGAGAGAGACATAAGGGGTAAGAAAAACAGCAAAACACAGACCTATAAAACAAAGAGGGAGCAGCCACTACTATCCACATGCCTTTTAGTTATGAGGAAGACAAAGGCACAACAGGGATCACCACATTTGATTGGATTCTACAATGCACCGACTACTTCGCACGCACACACATCACGTTCGCATGTCAGAGCCTCACACAATACTCATGTTGCTTAAAGCAAACAATAAGCACTAATTTCAGGTATCTGGGCCTTTCAAAATACCCCACAACCATGATTTAAATAAATAAACAAACTTTGGAATACATTTGAAAACATGGCAACATTGCTTTAAAAGGAGACACTACAAGTGAAGTCTGTTAAATACAATGTATCACCATTAACCTTCTCCTGTTGAGCACTTCCATTAAGTATATTTTTTAGGTATTGCAACTTTTTAACTGAACACCGAAGAGAGCTGATACAGATTTATTCCAGCCTGTCATTCTGTAAGGTTCGCTGTATGTAAGTGCTACTGGAATGGAGATTTTTGAGGAAAACAGCATTTCAGTGTCTGTTTTAATAATAAGAATTAACCAACAGATATAAACCGTGAAACTTCCCGAGAGCTGCAAGTAAATTTAAAAGAAATAGGCACTGCCTCCTTAAACATGCACTAATTTGCACAGTGGACAAAATGCATATTTAAGACATTTTATTTACATTAGTCTGAACAAAATAATAATAATAATAATAATAATAATAATAATAATAATAATAATAAATCCAAATAGGCCAGAATCTCAAAAATCAACCAGTGCATGAAGAAAACACGCCTATGCCTGCAGTGTCTCGCTTTATACACTGAGCCATGCAACAGATGTTACGTGCTCACACCACAGGTGCAAGTCACAGTGTTTTACTAAGTGCATTTGTGCGTGCATATCAGTGAATCTCACCTCCTGTAACATGTCTGAGGCTTCAATGGAGCGATTCACAATCTGTTTAGAGGTTTCCTGGATCTCGCCTCCCATTAGAAACTCATCCAAGATAAAATAGGCCTTCTCAAAGTTAAAGATAATGTCCAGCTCACACACCTGAGAGGATGACGCAGTTATTAAATTAGAGAAACTACAGAGCAGAACATATTCTTAGATCCAATCTTTGCAGCCTAGTTGAGCAGCAATGTTATTGATTTTTAGCAACACTTTACTTCAGACTACAGCTGCATAACAAATATGAGAAGGTGAAATACATTGCCAAAGTATTTGTCTAGCAGCTCCACGTAGCGATGAATGATCTCCAGGGCTAGCAGCTCATTTTCCTGGCTCTCTACTCCCAAACAGAAATACAGGCTTGCATACCTGAGGAGAGTCAGACACAGATGATTAACAGTGGCATTGTGGGGATCAACACCTATTGGAGAAGTGTCAATAAACACGTGAAGCAATCTTACCGCTTATAAACAATCTTTAGGTCTTTCCACTGCATGAAGTTGCAGGAGCGGGGTTGCCGTGCCAGCACCATGGTGGTCATGTCCCTGATGATCTTCTTCTTCTCACGTTCCGACATGGATGTGAACCACTTCTGCAGACGCAGCTTTCCCTGGCGACTGAAGAGCAGCATGAAGCGCATCTAACAACACAAGAGGGCATTGTCAGTGGGGAAATCCTGGCCCGTGTCGAGGCAGCAACGATGACTCACGCAAACAAACACAAATCCACATCAAGTTAATCCCGAGAAACTTTATTAAGCAGCCGGCGCTGCGCCCACACCAACACACACAGTCACAATCAGGACTGCACAAGTGGCTGTGCTGCTGGCACAGTTCATTAGCGAGTAACTTCACTGACCAGACACAAGGGGGAAATAAAGGGCTTGACAGGGAGTAATAGTGAAGGTCACTGACAACTAAGGAAGTGGCAGTTTTCAAGTGAGCCAGCGAGTCCAGCTTTTGGATGTTTGGATAATGTGTTTCCGAGCACCGGTCGGGTTTGAGTACATATCAAAACAGACATTAGTCTCCTTCATCCCCACCCCCGCTCTGTCGGGACCACACTGCCATGCCGTTTCCTCTCATTGTTAAAGTTAGGCTTCAAGAATAAATATTACTTTGTCTTCAGGTTTTATGGAGCATTTTTCTCCCAATCAGAAACGAGAACATGCAAGGCCCTCTGAAATATCATCCTGACTTTAGGTTTCATTTAAAGAAAAAACAAAAACAAAACTCAGACTCGACTTTAAGAGTACCAGGTTTTTGCTTGCAAGAAAAAAAAAGAGAAAAACAGGGGGTTGTCTCAGTAGTGAGGTCTGTCAATTATTTTCTACCATTCAGGTCACCAGTGAGGCTGTAATGCCTAAACCCTGATGTGAAACAAAGAGCACATTGAAAAGCCAGTGAACACCACTGCAGTCATAAAGAAGTATGTGTAGTATGACACAATTGGAGTGTGCTGCACAACATTTATGATCCAGCCTGTTTGTGTCATTCAAATGAGCAGCTGAGTTCAAATATCTGAGAAACCCATTAACTAAAGTCAGAGGAAAAACAATACACTGTTATACAATGTATAAAGAAGAAACACATTCTTCTATTATAGCCATTCAGGCCAACAAAATGAAGACATACCAGTTCTTCCACTACTGGAAACTGAACGGAAATTAACAATACAGATGGAGATAACATTATTAGACTGAGTGATAGTCAAGCATTAATCACCAGAGATACAGGAAGACTGGATTGTTTGTCTACACACCTGTAAGTCATTTACAGGGGTGTACACCCCTTAAGGGCTCACAGGCAAATTCATATGTAAAGCATTAAACAGCCAGCAGGGCAACGCTCGACGAGAAGTCACAAAACCTGTTTTCTTACAGAATAGACCGACTGGTAGAGCACACACCTTACTTCCGAGTGTTATTAAAAGTAGGTTACAGACAATAAAAACTCAAAGTGGAAACCAAGTAGACTCTCATCAGGCCTGAATCGGAAAACAAACCTGCCCCAGTTTAGCAGGAAGTGCTGTTAGAGGCGCAGTTTCTAGCTTTAGCTACCTGTCAGCGACAGCAGGTGCAACAGGTGAACAGTCGGGGTATTTTATGCCTACAGTCAAGCGCACAAAACAAACACATTCGCCAGAAACTTACCATTTTCAACACTAGACCGAGGAGCTACAAAACACCGTAAAAATATTTAAAAACTAAGCACTTTAACCCTCACAAAGGGTCAAACTGTCCGGATGGACACATATCTATCCTCCGTGAAGTGAGTACAGGGTGAAACTTGGCTAACTCCGCCCACAATGCCGCTGGGCAGTGACGCGTCATCGGTACTCACAACCATCGTGGATTGGTTATCCTGGGCTTGTATTTCCAGGGATCCGCCCAACCAGGAGCGCCCTTTAAAAAAACGAATAAATCTGCCACGTGACTGTGGGACCCACGTTAATGAATGAACTGATAACTGGCGTCGCTTGACTGCTGTCAGGGTGTGTGTTTAAATGTTATTCCCGGTCAGAGTCGGCAGAGAGCAGCAAGCGCATCCCTCTCCTCCCGCCTCATGTGATTATGATCTGTCACACAGCTGCTTGAACAAGGACTGGAAAACTTGATGCACTTTGTTTGGAATTGTTCCTCATTTGAAATCATGTCTCTGTACCGAAATGCCATCTGGTTTTTGAATGGAATCCAGCAATATACAAGGTCAGTAGGATATCATTTTGGTGTTGATCTGCTGTGTGTAGGGATGCTGTCAAAAGATGCCTGGTAAATATAAATCTTTTTACTTGGTATTGTTTTGTTCTGTCTCTCTTTTTAAAACTAAAATTAGGATTTCTGCCCTGTGACATGCATTTCATGTTGTTTATTCAACCCCAAAAGCTGCTCCGCAGAGCCATATCAAAGGTCTGATCACTGTGTGGCACAATCATCACACAAACTGCCCTTTATGTACAGTTACAATAGTTCTATTGACAGCTCGTGTGTCTTGAGGATGACAGTCTCATCGTCTCATCATCTCAACAACAATGCAGGCTGTCAATCACAAGCTGCCTTTTGAGAAATGATCAGTCCTCGCCTTGTAGCATTACCTTTATTACATGTTTTCTGCACGCCTGTAGGAAGGGATACGAAGTGGCATCTAAAGAGTTTGATCCCCGGGACCTGGATGTGTCGGTGGTGGGGAGGTCATTTATGATTACTGGTGCCAACAGTGGAATTGGAAAAGCAACAGCCGTGGCTATAGCCAAGAAAGGTACACGCCGGAGGGTTGTGTTATCTGTCAAACATCACCACATAATGATAGCAAATAAAACCTGATGCTTTGTCTCCAGGTGGCACGGTCCACATGGTTTGTAGGAACAAAGATAAAGCAGAAGAAGCCAAAGAAGACATTGTTACTAAATCTGGGAACACGGTGAGAATATTGACTTTGAATACAGAAAGTAAAAAAAAAAAAAATCCCCTGATTTATGAGAAACAAAGTGATGCCTAATCTTCCTATTCTAGGAAGTATACATCCATATTGTGGACATGTCCCAGTCACGCAAAGTCTGGGAGTTTGCAGAGGCCTTCAAGAAGCAGTATCCATCACTGAATGGTTTGGCATGTATCACCTTTATTCTTTATTACAATAAATAGATTTTATATCCTCTTTCCTAAGCTAATTGTGTTAATGGTTTAGACTTAGTTGTGTGATTGGACTTTTTCCTCTGCTTTGGCAGATAAACAATGCAGGGTGTATGGTGCACAAGAGAGAGCTGAACGCTGAAGGGCTGGAGAAGAACTTTGCCACCAACACCATGGGTGAGATTTTCTTCTGATGGTCAGACTGTTGTCTTGCATAACAATTTTTCAATTTTTTAATTTCCTTTTTCAGGGGTGTATATTCTCACACAGACTCTTATACCACTTTTACAGAAGAGCCGGGATCCAAGAGTGGTATGATTACACGCATAAGTGCACACAAACAAAGTGTTCATCTGTATAGTGCAGACAGCATAATGCCACTCTTGTCCACGTTGTAGTGGGTCATGGTGTTGTAAGCACACTGATGTATTTATTCCCCCTTCCGCCAATTAGATCACTGTGTCCTCAGGAGGCATGCTGGTACAGAAACTCGAGGTCGATGACTTGCAGTCAGCGAAGGGCTACTTTGATGCCGTTATGGTCTACGCACAGAACAAGGTAAGACAGGAAGGTGTGGTCCAGATTTTTCAAAAATTAGGTTTGAATCTGCTTTACATTGCACAATATGTCTGACTGGTTATATAGGCCATTTAGAGTAATGGAGAAGACTGACGTAAGATGTAAAGAGGCCACATTGTGTTGTTCCTTTTCAGAGACAGCAGGTGGTGCTGACAGAACAGTGGGCCAAAGCCAATCCTGTCATTCATTTTTCTGTCATGCATCCAGGCTGGGTAGACACACCAGGTACGCTCATTTGAGCAACAGTTGCAGTTTTTCTTGAATTGTATCTTAATTAGTCTTCCTCCTTTCTCAAAAACCACAAATACAATTAACAGCTAGTTCTATTTTCTCCTTGTTTCCAGCCGTTTCTACATCAATGCCTCAGTTCCACCGGATGATGGAGGACAGGCTGCGTACTGTAGAACAAGGAGCCGACACAGTCGTGTGGTTGGCTTTGTCCAGGGTGGCTTCCAGAACACGCAGCGGGCAGTTCTTTCAAGGTAAACAACACGAAATGTGACGGGCTTCACCATATTATCTGTTAACCTTCTCAGGTCAACTCAAGCATCGTCATCGTCTGGTGCCACCAGTTCTGACAGCTTACATGTGTTGCAGATCGGAAGCCTGTTCCCACCCACCTCCCTCTGGCTTGGACTCACAGTTCGGCTGAGGAGATTCAGAGGTTCATGACTCAAATGGAGAATCTATCCAAAGCTGTTCAGTTGCAAGCTGACGCAGATCCCGCTGGACCTTGTAGACCGCAGTTTGTCTAGTTTCTCTGCTTCTCCACGTCATAACCATATGACCAGCTACTGGAAAAGGTGTCATCGATTCTTAACAAGCCTCCTGTCTACAACAACAGTTGCATGTTTATGAAACTGTGTTGTGTAGTGTCACAAAATATTGATTAAAGACGAAATAACTGACTTGATTGCATGTGCACTCATGTCTTGTATATTTACATTACAAAAACAGATTTCTGACTCGTGCTTTATATTTGGAAATTTGCACAAATGTCCACAGTGCTTAAATCTCAGATGTGCAGTTGATGTTTGATGAAATAAAAAATAAAAACATGGCTTTTCTGCACCTGATTGCTCAGTCTCCTTTATGGCGCCACATTGTTACATATTTGCACAATATTACGGCAGTAAAACCCAACCTAACAGATGGAATGTGGGGGGAAAAAAAAATACCCCTCATTATCTCCAATTCAGATAACTGAACCATGACCAAGCGTGCTGGGAAAGAAACACTTTCTTCTATATAAACACCAGATGACAGCGTTGTGTCCGTTGGGAGAAAAGACTACTTGTGTTCTTGCAGAGCAGCGGGATAAACTAGATGTTTTCATCCTCAACTGTCTGGGTGTGGATTTAAATGCTATTTCCACAAAGGGTCAGCAGAGAGCAGTAAACGCTCCCTCTCAGCCCGCTTCCTTTCATACTGATCCGTCACAGCTGGTTGACAAACATCAGTAAATTAGTGGACCTTTTGCAATTGCTTGCTTGAAAATCTCTAGCATTTCACAATCGTTATTTTGTAAGAATCCACATTTTCCTCTTTTTTTTTTTTTTTTAAATAATTTTATTTTTATACAGTATTGAACCAAAAAAATAAGTGGTGCATTCACATTTTTCCCAAGGGATTCTTTTCAAGTTTGAGCTCTACAAGGGTAAAACAGTGAAAAGCTTGAAGCTGGATCCATCCATGTTAAAACTCTCAGGGAACAGGAAGTTTGGTAAGATTTAAAAATCATCTAGAAGATTTCGATGGATTCGTTTTTTCCTGTAGTAAGATTTTTATTCCCCATTTATGTTTTTACTGTATTTTTTTGGAAGGGGCGATGAGTCGGGTTCCCAGTGTCTGTCTCTAAAAGAATTTCCAGTCCATGCGTAACAACAGTCCAAAGAAAAACAACTACCCCTCCCCCTCCCTCCAGTCCAGTCTCTTCCTCGTCTCCTTCACAGTTCGTCTTCTACGCAACGTAGGTGTACACTTTACGGTCCTCTGGTGTCCTCGCCAAGTATTCTCTTTCTATAAGTCCCTCTATCCGCTTTTTGATTACCACAGGGCTCGGAAGAAAACGTGCCCGGAGCTGCTGAGTGACCTGAACAAACACACACAAAAAAAAGAAGAAAAGAAAGTAACAGCATTAAAATTGTTATTCATTATTTGAAAAAGGGAAATGGATTCTGTAAAATGGACGAGTTCCTTACCTCTGCAACCAGGACATTGTGTTGCATCTTCTTCCTCGACTTCATGATTCGGACAATGGCTGCCTCAATCTCGTGCTTCCTGTCGTCATCCACTTTCTGCCGAGTCTCTTTCCTTTCAGGGTCTGATTCACCTTGTTTAGCAGCAACTGGAAAAATTGGATATAGGAACTGTATTACAGAAAGGAAGTGTCCTAACTCCACTTCAAGGATTGCTATGGTTACACAGCCACCATGTAACAGTAAGTATTTCAGAACAGAAGCCTTTACTTATGCATAACCCGAAATAAAAAAAACCCAAAAAAAGTAAATTATTGTGAGTTAAAAAGCTGTATGATATTCTACTTGTGGTACTGAATCAGTCAGTATTAGATAATATAAGTACTAATATGCAATACTATTATATTTTTAAAAAGCACAGCAGTGATGACCCATAAATCCTGGAGTGTCAGCCGTGACGGACAGAAAGGGTCCCGGAAAAGACAAGACATCAGCGAGCTCTGGTGCATTACACACAGCCTTTGCTCACCTGTCTGAATTTTGACTCTGTGCAGTCTCGAGGTAAACTGATCGTTGACTGTAAACACGTGTCCATTTTCTATCTCCTTGGACTTGGGCTCCTTAGTGAGAATTCGCTGTGTGGGTTTCCCACATGCTAAAGACTGTAATGCTCGCACCAACTCTCGCTCTGGAATATCTGTCTCCTGCTGAATCTCCTGTAGAAAAGAAAAAAAAAAAATTGGCTTTAAGTGAAAAACTGTGACACCATGTACAAACACACATATATAAAGACATTAAGTCATATAATGGTAGAGTGCAGCCATATAAAAGGTGTGTTCTCACCTCAAAAGTGCACTTTTCTCTGTTGTTGAAGAGCATGAGGATGGTCATCTGGAAGGTGGAGACCTGTAGTATGTGCTTGCGGGTGTTAGACCCTGTCACCTGTGCACCTCCCATACCCAACTCTGAACCATCCTCCTGCACATGGAGAAGGTTTAAAAAACATGTTTTGCTGCTTAACAGAAAGATTATGAAAATCCTCAATGATACTGATTTAATCACAATAAGATGCATTTTAATTTCAATACTAAAGCAGTTTTGAAATGCAGAATCTACCTTTTTAACAGCTCCATAGAAAGTTGCGTTTAGGTCAGCTCCTCCCATGTGATGCTGTAAAGTGAGCTGTCTACCACTGTGCTTAGCTAGGTAAAATCTGGTAAATAAAAACAAAGGCGTTGAAAACCAATAAATGAAAAGTACACTGAGATCTTCTTTGTATTGCAAAACATATGAAGAAAGAGGATTACCGTCTGAAGACTTCAAAGGCGTGTCTGGGAGCAGGGGGGATGGTGCATTTAGGTGTTGCAGACTGTGTGGGCCAGTAGCCAGTAGTTAGGACTCTTACTGTGAGGTCCACACCACTTAAAGATGCCTGGAACACGTACATGAAAAGCAGATAACATGACTACACACCCATTACAGCTTCAATGCAGAATATCTGGTATCAGACAGAGTAAGAGAGCGAGACAGAGCGATGGTACTCAACAAATCCTGAATAAAGGAAAAAAAATCCATGGGAGAATTCAGCCCCAAAAGAGACAATCAACAGCCAAATTAATGACCCTATGAGCCAATCATGTTGTTTGACTAACGCATATACACAGTAAAGCCTCCACTGTGTAGTTTAAGGCATGTCTACTATTGTCTACCAAGTAAAGATGTGGGTCAGTGTACTTATCTTTCTGAGATGACTGTATTCATAAAGTAAATTAGCATTTGATATGTTCAAATGTTGCTTTGGGGTGAGGCAGAGACTATCACATCAGCACTCTGGACATGAGTAGAACTTTGACTTCTAATCTAAATGTGCTTTGTGACCACGAGTCAATGCTCTCTATTCATGCTTTAAAACAGGACTTCTAAATAACAACCTAAACAATAACTTCTGCTTTTTAATTTTATTGTGAGACATGACACCAAACATCACAAAGTGTGGAGATAAGGCACTGACAGATACATATTTCATCAAAATAAAGTGTGTGCCTGAGTTGAACATGCAAGGATGTGCTGTGTAGCTGTATGAATGTGCAATGCGTGGGTGTATGAGGCTCTATATCTTAAATCCTGCTGTGCTATCATAGAGTTTGTCAGCTGTGCTGGGTTTTTCTGTGTGCCTTGTTTTTCTGACTGACTTACTGATGTAGTTTGTATGTGTTGCCTGAACTCATCCATGGTAGTGTTGGAGATGCTCATGTCTCTGAACATCCCTTCCAGTTTTGAGGTGAACTGACAGCCGCACTCTGTCTGTAACAGAAAGAGACAAAGAAAATGACAAGAACCCTCTGACAAAGATTTAGACAGGTGAAGAGAGGAAGCATGAGATAAATGATATGAGAATGGACAAGTCCCATGCATAAATTTATATACAAAACTACTACTTTTTAAATGGTTTTTACCTTGAGCTTAGAGATCATGTTCTTTTCTGAGTCGTCTGAGACACTCTTGTTACTGAGCAGCCGACGACCCAAATGCTGCTTGTAGTACCTTTCAAAAACATCCTTCTCCTGCATGAACCGGAACAACACCATGGCCTTGTCAAGAATCGACTCCACTTCCTGTTCCGTCAACTATTCAAACAAGAAAAGGGGAGAAACAAGATAAAAAGTAGAAGTCAGCTGCTAACAGAAAACTCTAAATGACCTACTTAAGGTTTTTGAAGAAGCCACTCACCCCTTTGACTCCCTTCTTGAGCTTGTCATCAATAAAGAGTGAAAGGTACTCTGGAGAGCGGGAGTTGAGGTTCAGGAAATACTCAAAGTCTCCAGCTATAGTTTGTTTGAAGAGTCTGTCGTTGTTGAAGGCCTCGAGGAGGAACCGATCAAATCGTGTTTTCAGGTCTAGCAAACCCTGTTCAAAAGGTGGTAACAAAGAAGTTATGTAATCCAGCACGATACAAGTGTCTCTTGGTACTTTAAGCATGATTAACCTGATATTTAAATCTTCTAATGCTACACTTTTTTCAGATAGAGGCATACCTGAATGTAGTCAACGGGGTTTTTGCCCTCTCCCTCTTCTGACACCAGAGCTTTGCCTTGCTCTCTCAAGTACGAGCTCATACACTCGCACATTGTTTTCAGGCCATTTGGCACACGACTAAACAGCTTGTACATGCATGCCAGGTCTGAGAGTGAGACATGAAGTAAAAAACAATGAGAAAGGACATTCTTTGGTGTTTTTTTAATTTTTTTATTTCTGAATTACGTGCACAGAAAAGTCATGAATGATTTAATGCTTTTACCTTCCGTCTTGCCATTCTTAAGCATATGGACCAAGCCAGAGTTCTCCATCTCCACAATGGTCTTCATGTGTTTTGAAATTAGCTCCCTTTCCACTACTTTGACAATGGGTTCCTCTGTGGACTTGTCCAGGCAATGCATAACTCGCTCAATCTCTTCATTGATTCTGGCCTCTACCTTCTTTATGTAGACACTGGCACAGTTTTCAGCTAAGAACTTTTGGCTTTCCATCTGAAACAAGCACACATTGTGTGTTGTTATAGAAATTATTTAGAATAGCAACAAAAAGATGGAGTAAAAAGTGCATAGCACAGACTCACCTGGAAGAATTCTGCTGACATATCTAAGAAAGGACCCTCAAAGTCCTCCTCGTATACAGACCTGCCATCCAGGCCTAGAATCATCAGCATCTGGCAGGCATTTCTGATTGCTCCCCTGCAATGAATTGTAGAGCATTCGAAATAAGGACAGAAAACTAGCTCATCACTCAATTTTGTACTTGAACAAACTTTCCGTTCTGCAGTAAAGGTGTTCTAAAGACCAAGAAGTGAAGCACTATTCTTTCACACCTGTCTACAACCTCTCCCTTTCTTTCCCGTGCAATCATGTCCAGTAAGGTCTGTCGTAGGTGATCCCGAATGCAGCCGTAGCGCACCACCTGGTCTCTGAATATGATGAGGCCGAGGTTGTAGACATTTTCCACATTGTTTTGCTGAACATAGACCCTGTCCTAGAAGACATGACAACAGAAGATGCAGTTTTCTATGAAAATATGTACTATGATAAACTATGGTATCAAAAAAGGGATGGATTTGCCGTACTGTGATTATACAAATACATAGTAGCATATGTAAATTTACAAAGTAAGAAGTGGCTTCCAATAAGGTAAGTTGTCAGCCTTCAGTAGATTAAAACAAACAAACAAAAAAACCCACTGTCTGGGCTAAAGAAAGAGGACAGTACAGAACTAAAGAACTCCAGGACAGCTGTGTAGTCTCTGTACTGACGGTGCCATTGTTTAGCCTACTGTTTTCTAAGGAGCTTGGAAAGAAGAGCGTTTGGACTTCTTTGAGTTGCTTGAAGACGTTTCACCTCTCATCCGAGAAGCTTCTTCAGTTCTAAGGTCAAATGGTGGAGAGTCCCAGATTTAAACCCAGTGGGAGTTTCCCCCCAAAGAGGGACAAAAGGACCCCCTGATGATTCTCTACCTAATCAAATGAGCCAAGGTGTGAAAGCGGGTGTGAGTCACAATCAGCCAGGGTTTCAGGTGAGCTCATTGTGAAACCTAGCCCCACCCCATCATGTGATTTCCTGAGGTCAGATGACCCAGGATGTGAGTGGGCGTTAAGGCGTCTGGGAAGGGATCTCGAAACTGGATTATAGATGTCAGACAGTTGGTGTCGTAAACCACCGCTTCTGTTTAAAGATGGTCGCTCACAGTGGACGTAAATGGCTTCTTTCACTCCTCTTTCAAACCATCTGAGGAGTGAAAGAAGCCATTTACGTCCACTGTTAACACAAATGGCCATCCCTTAAATATCACAAAATTATTTCCATGTGCAAAAACACCAAACAACAGTTACAAATGCTCTATGAAATCTTAAAGATCTTTTACAATTACTGATGTCCAGCTTCAGAACTTTTTACATGAGGAGTATGACTAAAACACAAATGCATACCTACCATGTACATGAGGATGTCTCTGATCATGACCATGGCAGTCTGGTGGTCATTCCAGGCCTGATTCAATGTTTGCAGAAAATTATTATTTAAGGAGTTTAGGACATCTTCCCGTACCTGAAGATATAAATAGTCAAATAAAGTCATCTCAACATCTGGTGTGGTATTATGAATAATTGTCTTCTTTTCAGATCCCTTCTCATCATTGTCTAAAATACTTTGAAACTGATGAGAGTTTCTTTACCTTGTTGATGAGGTGCTCAGTGACCACCTCCCTCAGGCCTGTGTACAGCTTCTCCCCATGTTTGTGGAGCACCATTGTGTAGGCGTTCCTGTACAGCTCCTCAAAGCTCAGTCCACTGTTGTTTTTCCTCTGAATCTCCTGGATAGCATTCTTTAGAAGGTCCCAGATGTTGTTCACATATTTCTCATCCATTGTCATCTGTGAGAGACAAATATTAAATTCAGATACTTTGATTAATGCCTTTTTTGTTTACAATGAAAAAGGATTAGTCTTTCCAAAGCAGGTCTATCTGATGTATCTCATGTCTTTTGTATACTCTTGCAAATGGTCAGTAACTGTTTTGTAAAAATATAGACATAACTTTTTTTCTCCCTTCTGTTGGAAATTAGTGTAGGAATGTTGAAAGCCACATCTCTGAAACGAGGAAACAATGCATAATGCCTGGACTATTCTGTTGTCTGTCACATATTTTTGCATGTGGCATCTGCCAATATTCTACCAAAGAGAGAGCAAAAGAGACAGACTACCATCTACTTCAGCAACCTGAATATTATGCCAAAAACAAGCAAGGGTGGCTTGTTTAACAGGTTACCAAACCCCCTGCTTTCTGCTTCATAAAAAAATTATTATTTTTTTCTTAATTCATGACAAACAATTAAACTCTCTAAATCAAGAAATAAGGCAACTGAGTCATAACATTTGAAAACAACTGTACCTATAAAAGAGGTAGGTAAGTAGGAAGTAGATGTGAATTCTCTCAGCAGAAATCTTAACCTGATTTCAGTGGAAAACAAGAGCCAAGCTGTTCAATCTGCTAGAAATGTTTTCTCATTTTTTTCCTTCTATAAATACCTTTTCTTCTGACAGTTGTATGTTACTGGGACTGTAAATGGCATGTTAAAGCTTTTATCTCTTAAGGGAGTCTATTATGCATTTTGAAAAGGTGTTTAGGATCATCATCTATATCTTGGTTGTGTGTTCATTGAACAATGGACCATTTCATTTTTTTTCTCTTTTTTGGCCAAATATACCCCGCTAACTACTGACAAAATCATTCTTATTTTTGCTTCATCATCTGTTTTGGGTTTTTCTTTTTCTAAACTGTCCTAAATGTATCAGGCTTGATCATATGCTTATATGCAAACGTCTAAGTGTGAATTTGTGGTAGGGGTGGCTGTGATGGGTTGGCCAACATCAACACCATAACCTGTTCAAGTTATTTTGACCATGTTTACTTTAGCACCTTGTTGGGATGAAGTTGCGCTAGCTCTCCAGCTAACTCTGCATGACAATGTGCGTTGATATCCTCCGCGGGCGGAAGCAAAAGCGTAGCGTGAAAAAATAGCAACAAACAACCCTGCTTATCGTTACCATAGCGCACTGATACCTGCAGACTGACTTAGCAAATGTCAAGACAGCTAACACGGCCAGGCCCGCTACTTAGCTAGCCATCTTCTCACTGAAGTTTCAATTAATGCTAACATAAGCTCATGACAAATGACGGTGACATTTACAAACCAATAAGCCAGCTAGCATTAAATAAACTGCACGATAATACGCCCAAGGTAACTGCTCAGATTGAAGCAGTTTTCGCTTGAGTGACATTTTTTTTTCTCGATTGAGCAACTAGTTAGCAGGCAATTACTAGCATAAAGACCTGTCATCCCCTGACTCGTCTCATAGTTTCGGCTCATTTTACAAAGCTCATTCAGTTCTCAGTACTCACAGGAAAGGCTCGTATCCTCATCTTGGTGTCCTTCTTGGGGCCGCTTTTTAGGTTGGACATGATTAGTTGCAACGACTATCCTTTCTAAGTTGACTTAAAGACTACATGAAAGGCAGCTGCTAATTTGCTTTCAGCGCCCGGAAAGCGACAGAGAAACTCGGTGACCTCCCCTGTGGGAATTAGGTCGCCCTGTGTGTCTGTTGTGTTGTTGTCAGTCGTTCTCCTCAGTGGTTTTGGCTAGTGTTAGCTTGTATGCAGTGATGGCGGACGGCTGTTCTCCACTGCGCAATCCGAAATCTCGCGAGAGGAGAAAAGTCACTAACAGGTGCATTCCACAGGTTGGAAGTTAGCGGCTTTTTTTTTAATAAGCTTTATTGACAAAGCACAAAATATAGATACAAATTACAAAAACACAGTGTCAGGGGGTTTGGTAAAAAACAAAATAGAACAGTCTAGTAAAGAATCACATAACATTGAACAGGGAACATAAGTTTATGGTTTTGACAGCGTTTACATTTTGGGAATGTTGTATGGTTTTAACATATTGTTTGGTTTCATTTAAAAAGCACTGAAAGGATGGTTTTGCGTTAGAAAATTTAAATTTATGTATATGAAATTTAGCCAGTAATATCAGTAAATTAATAAATTAAAATTCGTTTGCCCTGTCCGTGGGGTACTTAAAGAAACCAAACAGTATTTTCTCATAACAAAGAGAGAACTCAGAAAAGATAAAAGAAACAACAAAAACATAAGCATAAATTAGACGAGATGATCCCTCCGCTTTCGTGAGTAAAACTCTCCCTTTACTGGATAAATCCCGCTGCAGCTAAGCATTATGTTTTATCCAAAATAGGAGTTAAATTATGGGAGAACCTGGTGGATTGATTTTTATTAATGATGATACCAAGGTAAGTGACAGACTCTTTCACTGGGATGCCAGCAATAGATAGACTGGTACAATTTCTAAGGGCAAGCAGTTCACATTTGCCAATGTTTAAGTGGAGTCCTGAAGCTAAAGTAAAGGCATTAATTGTGTTAATAGCTATCTGCACCTGTGAAGCATGTTTTAAAAAGAGAGTTTTTTTGCTGCAGATGAGCCATACTCTCTTAAATATTAGGGGGCTTTAAATTCGAAGAGTTCCAAATTTTGACAGTAGAGATGACTGGTTAGGGCTTTATCCCAGAAATGTTTCATTAATGACAAAATATCTTCAATCCCTTTTTCATGTTTTAGAAGGGAATTATTAAGTTTCTAGTAGCAGCTCCTACAAGTTTGGGCAGCATTAGGAGACTTGAAGTGATACTGCTTTGTGGTCCGTGAGTGGAGTTGGCATTATATTGACTATAACATTATTTCTATCTAAGTAATCAGAGACTAACCAGAAGTCAATACGGGATTTAGAAGAGTTGGATTTGTTACTCTATGTAAATAGTCTGGCTTTAGGGTTTTTAAATTCTCCAAATGTCTATTAAATGATTTTTTTTGCATAAATGTATTTAAACAACAGGACAGAGTTATTTGAGCTAGGTGGCCATCTGTCTAGTGAAGGATCTGGTGCAATGTTAACATCGCCGAGTTAGATGTCGAGTACTTTTCTGGAGATGTCTTCTTGCTTTTGCTCAGGGACACCTGATGGAACCTCAGGCATCTCTGATGGTATCTTTCAACTTCCTTGACTTTCAGTTCTACTTGAGACAATCTGCTGCTGTTTTTCTTACAAGTAGCTTTAACTGTTTTGGTTACATTCTTCAAAGATTCTACTTCCAAGAACATGAAGCCAATAGACTTCTTCATGGCCTCGGTGTTAACAGTATTCTTGCTGACCATAGCCTCCAGATTATCCAGAGCGCTCATTAATTAAAGTAGCAATGTTGTTTTGCACATCAGCAAGAGTTATATCACCTTTGTGTTTTTTACCATCGGGTCTGGCCGGAATATCGGGGTCCGAAACCGGCAGTGGCATCAGTTCAGGACTTTTGCTGCAGTTGTAGTCATGTTCGGCAGCCACGGCATTCTTGGGAGTGGTTTTTGAGCCAGCTACACATGTATTTGTCTCCATTTCCTTGGTTGCTCATTTCGTTAGACTTTTACATTTCATAGGTGTTTCTTTTTCCTTCCTTTTACTACCCTGAGTTGTTGGAAACATCTGAGCTATCGCTTTGCAAAGAAGCTAGGGTCACGGAATAGTTCTTTTAAGTATGGTTCAGGAAGCCGTTACTTAGAAGTACAGCATACATGTACTGAAGGAACAGTCAGTAGGATAACTCACTTGTAATTCAGAGAAAAAACGAAGGCTGAAAGGGAAGTAAAACTGCAAAATCCTGCCAAGCCGCGGAGAACGGCGTCTACCTCGGTCGCTATCTTGGCTCCGTTAGCGGTTCATAGTTTATCAACCGTTTCATCTTAAAGTAAAACACAAGAAAGCACAATGTATAGAAAAAATATTCAATTACCTTTTGAATCCTTCATAGTACCATCAACTTTATCACTTTATTTATCTCTCACTGCCATTTGTAAGCGAGGACATAGGTTGCTAGGAGATATATTGGAATTTTGTGAAATATATTGTAGTTTGACTCATGAGGGGGGGGCTTACTGGCTTAAGCCCGGTGTCGAAGGGGGGGGGGAGGTTACTGGGCTTAAGCCTGCGTCAGACTATAATTTGTTTCATAGTTAGATGCCTGACTGACAACTGTGTAAAACAAAAATTACACACAATATTCGAAGCACATAGCGCACAGTCGTAAATTCCCCCTAATTTTGGTATGATCCGAGCTCGGACACTAGCCGACTGAGCACAGCGTTTATGCACGTGAGCGAGGGGAAGAAGCTGCTGCGTGCGAATTTGCTGTAGGAGAAGTGCAGACAGGCAGACAGAGGAGAGCTTAAGTCTGACCAGGTACCAAAGCAAATCATTCGAACTGTACAAATAATGTAAATATGACGGTGTATCACAAAAGATTGATATCAAACTGATCACTTGACCCATATTACGTTACTTGCTCTTCAAGTGAATCAACAAATGGCTAAATGAAAAATGAACAACAATTTTTTAGAGTCTTAGTTTATGTGTGTTTATTTTCAGTTGTTACCCTCCACGGCTAAATAAAGCACTCTAAATCGGTTTCAGTAAATGTACTGATTTACACAACAATGGACATAGGGGCTAAGTAAAATCTCAGGTAAATGTTATTTTATATATTATGCTTTGTATGTTGTTTAATATATTTCTTTGCAAACAAGAGGAATTTCAATAGACTTCAGTATATTTACAGTTGAAATCAGACATTTACATACACCTTAGGGGAAATAAACATAAAACATTGAACATCAAGTAAACGTTTTTGTTTTAGATAAATAAATATTAAAATATCTTTTAAATTAGTTAAATGTCAGAATAAAGAGAGAGAGAGCTGTCTATTTTTTTTACCACTTTCATCAAATTTAGGAGTATATATACACTAAGTTTATTGTGTCTTTAAATAATAAGAAAACTCCAGACGATTCCATTCTGAGCTTAAGAAGCTTCTGATAGGTTAGTAGAGTCCATGAAAAATAAACATTTAGTCTGATTTGATGTTTTACAATTTAAAAAGTGATTGTGTTTATATCTGAGTTTGTAAATATCTGGTTTCAACTGTATATTTGATGATGGTGGTGTTTGGCTTGATTGTCAGCACAAAGAGGGAGCGAGAGGAACAGAGAGAGAGATGGAGAGGAGAATGAGGACAGAAGAGAAATGGAACAAGAGCCAGGTGAGACAGACATGTTAGTCAAATGGTTGTTTGCCAAAACTCATTAGAACATGTATCTAGTACCTAGTGTATCTTTTTGGAATACTTGAATAATATTGACCCTGAAAATGTCATTGATAGGTTCGTAAAACTCAAGCCTCGAAGATACAGTCTCATGTTACCACAATAAAGAGGTGTTGTCAGTGTAGTGCAGGTCTATGATGATTTTCAGTGCTACTATCATCTAGTTTTGATTCTGGTTCTGTCTTGGTTAAGTCCTGAAGTAGTCCTGATTTTGAACTGTTGTAGTCCTGTTTTAATTCCGGGTCAGTTCTGGATCTGGTTGAATTGGGGTTTAGCAACTCCACAGCAACTCCACCCCCCAGCCTCCCGCCCCCTTCCAATCCCACGTGCATACCACCCTTTAGGGCTAAGCTCTGGGTGTATAAAATGTCTGGCTCCGCCTCTGGTTTGACTATGCTCAGTGTCAGCGTTGCTTCTTTCCGGTCCCTCCCTCACTCTTTGAGATGCCCATGGTCAAATATCGATGATTGACCCGCAGCTGGAAGACTGAATATCGTCTCACTGTCATAACAATGCTTTCTGAAAGAGAAAATGAAATTCAACAACACAGAGATAAGAGCACTACGGAAGAGGATTAGGGCCACTGGGGAAAAAAGCGGTAACATCTTTTTTTTTTCCAGAATTCTGAGAAAAAAAGTCAGAATTCTTACTTTTCCCCCAGAATTCTGGAAAAGAAAAAAAAACAAAACATTACCGCTTTTTTCCCCAGTGGCCCTAATCCTCTTCCGTAGAGCACTGTTTCAATGTCTGAGGAAATAAATAAATAAACCTATTCACCTCTATAGTGCTGTGAAGAAGTATTATTCCCCTTCCTGATTTTCTGTCATCAAATAAAGATAGACAAAGGTAACCCGTGTAAATTTCAAAGAATGCAAATTTTCAATTTTCATGATTTTATTTATTAAGAATAAAACATTATCCAAAACTACCTGGAGTGAAGTAGGCTAAAAGAGTTCAAAAAGCAACACATCCACCACAATCTAAAGAAATTTAAGAACAACTGAGAAACCAAATCCTTCCCAGGAGTGTCCATCCTACCAAAATTACTACAAGAGCGCATCAACGACTCCTCCAGGAGTTCACAAACAATCCCAACAGCATCTAAAGGACCTGCAGGCCTTGTTTGCCTCAGTTAAGGTCAGAGTTCAGCAATAAGAAAGAGACTGGTCAAAAATGGCAGCCGTGGGAGAGTTCCAAGAAAAAAACGCTGCTGAGTAAAAAGGAACACAAACACTCGTCTTACATTTGCCAAAAAACATCTTCATGATCCCCAAAATTTGTCTGTGGACCGATGATACACAAGTTGAACTTTTGGAAGGTTTGATTACATCTGGTGTAAAACTAACACAGCATTTCATAAAAAGAACATCATAACAACAGTCCAAATGATGGTGGTAGTGTGATGGTCTTGGGCTGCCTTGCTTCCTCAGGACTTGGACGAATTGATGAATTCTGCTCTCTAGCAGAAAATCCAGAAAGAGAATGTCCGACCATCAGTTTATGCCCTGAAGTTCAAAAACTCTTTGGTTATGCAGAAGGGCAATGATCTGAAACACAGCAGCAAGTCCACCTCTGACTGGCTCAAACAAACAATATGAAGGTTTTGGAGTGGCTTAGACTTAAATCAGGCTGAAATGCTTTGACTTGACCTCAAATAGGCCATCCATGCTTGAAAACCCTTCAGCGTGGCTCTATTAAATTCTGCAAAGAAGAATGGTCAAAAGCTCTTCCATGGCCACAAAAGACTCATTGACAGTTACCTCAAACTCTTGATTCCAGTTCCTGCTGCCAAGGGTGGCACAACCAGTTATTAGTCTTGGGAGTAATTTTTTTTTCATAGGGCCCTTAATTAATGAAATCATCATCAAAAATGCATTTTGTATTTGCTTGGGTTTACCTGGGTTAACTTTGTCTAATATTAAAATTGCTTTGGTCTGAAACATTTAATCATGACAACGATGCAATAAACTGAGAAATCAGGAAGGGGCCAGATGTTTTTACACAGCACTGAAAGTCCAAATCAAGTCTGTAGTGAAAACTGCATCTATTAGCCCCTAAAATTATACTATGAGCTTATCTTAGAGAGCAGTAAAGAGACAAAAACATCTCACGAGCACACATTTTATAGTAAAATCACTCTATTTTTGGACTACCTAATATCACAAAGTAATAATGATATGAGTGTACCTCTGCATTCTGCTGCCATGATGGGAACTGATGCATTCTTTCTGAGATTACTTCCAGCTTTCCTCTTCAGGCCCATGTTTTCCAGCTCCAGCTTTCTGATATCTGCTTGCATGGCGCTGATCACCTGGATAATTCTCCTTTTGCTGTCCATGGTGCTGACCGCAGTCTTTTCCACCCTGTCTGCTTCTCTCTTGAAGGTACTCAGCCCACCTATAGACACACGTTCTATTCCCACAAATATGCTTTCATTTAAGGCTCATTACACAGCTCTCCTTTGGGTCAACAAAGATATAAGCAGCCAATCAGCAGCAGCAATCTAGTCTGTCATCGGACTGTTGGTGGTGGGGTCACCTGGGGTGAGTGCTATTTTCTTCTTAGTGACCTGATGCCTACCACTTTCCCTCCTCCTGTTAAATATTCATCTGCTCTGTCAATATAAAGGAACAATTGGTGCTTGGGAGAGGCTTGCCTGTGGTCTAACTGTCTGTCAAGAAGATACAGTGAACCTGTTCCCCATGAACTTAGTCTACCTCTCAACATGGTGCAAATTCATATAGACTGAGGAATAAATTATTAAACTTGGTTTACACTTTTTTTGTGTGTCTTAACTTTAATAATTTTTTTCTGCCCCAAAAGCCTGGACTGGATTATGTGGCAATAGTAGTAATAATTTATTATAACATCAAAATGGCCATCTATGCCCCTTTGCTGATGCTTTCTAAATCATTATGGCTTGCAGAGGTAGTGCAAGTGAAATCACAGAGATCTGAAAATTGCCTTCATTCATAAAAGAGTGAAAATATATGAAGTGCATTAGCAGATGACTTCTGCTTGTATCCATGCGCTTACAAATGTAAAGATTTATACAATATTTATTGTACAAATGCACCAAATGTGCAAAATTAAAAGGAAAAAATATGTTTGAGAGGGCTAGCCTGGGTTTTATGCTGCTTTGCTGCTCTCTAGTGTCCAGTAGTCCAATAGCATCATGCTTACAAAATAACCTGCATAACACTGACCTCTTTGGTAGAAACTAGTATCTCATATATCTGACCACAGCAAATAATGCTGCTTTAGATTTTCTCATAAGTCTTTTGTAAGCTGAACCCAGCACACTTCAAGTGTAAGCAGGTGCTGCGAAATATGCCAGCTGCTGTGCATCTAACTGAAAATTACACATCACGAGGATGTTACTTCATGATGTCCTCGTGATGTGTGATATTGGAGGTAAGACTCAACAACAATGGCAGATATGAAACTGCACACAGACATCTGCCTCAATATTAAGCTGTCTGTTTGTTTGTGTTTTCACACCGCACTACATAGTCTAAGTTCCTCCCATTGCACAGTGTGGTGTGTGTGTGAGCTGTTTGTGTGCTGATAACAACCCGACAGATAAGCCCTATGTGCTGCTGACACACTGACACCCTTCAGGTGATTGTGTAAGTGAAGACTGAGTGCAAGACAGCTGTGTTTATGACACAACATGGGTTGTGTTTTAACTCTTGGTTGTATACAGAAGAAGGAAAAACTCATTTAAAAAAATAATATTTACTATAGATTCCCAAATGTCCAGCAGGTGGCGTGCACTCTAATTTTTGTGACACAAAACTGGGGCTAATGTCGTGAAGCTTCATGTGCAAGCACATGATATCCTCCATCAGCAGCAGGGTAGGCCCAGAGCACTCTAATAGTAAGAGTCGCAGAGAAGGTTCAGAATGCATTGATCTGCAGTAGTTTTTATACCACAGTAAAGTGCATGTGGTTAAGTCTTTGTGTACTCCTCTACCTTTCTGACAATTTTTGAGCTTGTTAATGTGTTTTTAACATTATATGCTAACCAACAGCAGCCACAGTTTAACATTTATTGTTAGATTTTAGTGAACTTGGGTAAACATTTCAAAAACAATTGTTTTCTACCTGTCAGGGTTTCTTCATTGTGGATTCAGTAATGCCACGATAAATTCATACTGCAAATAATCTTAATGGCAGAATGAGACTGACGGGTGATTTTCAATGATAGCATGAGAATAACTGTGTTTGCTTTGGAAATATTTTGGTCTCCAGAGCTTAAAATATTCAAATTCAAAACAAACATCTAGTCCAACTTTCTGTGTGACCGAGACAGGAATTTATATATCGTGCATGTGGACAAAAATGCTACTCAACACTTCACATCTACACAGGGCAGATTACATTAAAACACTCATTATTGTGTATCGTGTCTCATAGAGCATGTTTTTTTCACAGGAATTATAAGACTTTTGCTATTATAAGACACTTTAGTGGGATTAATACATATTCATATATTTAAAAGTTTTATCTGCTGTTGTGTGCTGTGCTGCATGGGGACGCTGCACTCACTCAGAGATAAAAGCATACGTGTACATTCATCCCACTGATGCCAAGAGGAGAAAAATAGTTGGCTCACTTTAAATAAACAATGACAATGACTGTAACTATGGATTAAAACATCAACATATACACAAATGCAATCATATTCAAGAACACATTTGCAATAAGTGTAAATCTTGGAAAAACTCAGGGAGATGAATCTCCAGGTTAGGGTGCTGTTTCACTGCAGGGAGTCTTCAGACTTGTGGTTCGTGTGCTGAGAGTGTTAACAGAGAGAAAAAAGCAGAAAATGTACATACTTTTTAGACGGGTAAATGCATGATGGCATGTGATGTAGTTGTTATAAGTAAAATTTTAGAAATTAATTAGCTGTTGATGTTAAACAAGGTGTGACTAGTGTCGTTAGTTATGAATTCATGAATTTGTATTGACAGTTTGCACTAATACTAAAATACAGGATCGGTATGACAACACACACAGAATTCAGTTCTATAAAAATGCATATATTTATTAGATTCTCTATTTAGCCTTATTTGATAATTTTTTTCAGAGCTGGTTTCCATATTTTAAATTTACCTTGTTTTTTTTTCAGTCTGATTTGTTTCCTTTTCCTTCTCTCTGATTTTACCATCATTATACACAGTGTAACAGTCAACAGAACCATAAGCCTAAAAACAGTATTTATGAGACTGCTACAATATGCCTCGACTCTTTATTTTTAGCCATATTTCAGAAAATAGCTCGCTGTTTCCCTGATTATTGTACAATTATTATTTTATTACTCTGAATCGATACATTTGTTAAAACAGACCAGACAACAATAAGCAATAATGTTATTTTCGCACTGACATTCACACCTATCAGTAATTTAAAATTACCAATTGACCTAACCCCGTTAACTGCATGTCTTTGGACTGTGGGAGGAAGCTGGAGTGCCGGAGAGAACCCACGCAAACTCCACACAGAAAAACCCCGACCAGGTGGTGGAATCAAACCCACCAACTTCTTGCTGAGTTTGAGTCCAGGCCTTACCTAGAGTGCTAATCATTGCGCGCCACATTATGTTATATCACAATATAGTAATATTAATTAATATTTAATATAATATTTAGTTATTTAGTTGTGTGTGTGGGGGGGGAGGTATAATATATAAAACATAATTTTATAAAGGCTACTTGTTCTTGGTTGATATTGTGTGTTTGCTAGCTTAAGCTGGCATATCTACAAATTTATTGGTGGATAATCAGTTAACATGTTTCAATGCACACGTTAAAAAAACCCCAACAACTTCACAAACTTCTGTGCAGCTAAAAACCTAGTTCCAGGAACTATTTCTGCAAAATAAAATAAAATAAAATAAAATGGTGCATTGGAATGAACGGAGATGATGCGACTTTTACTAACCAAGGGCTCTGGGTAAGCCCAAAGGGCGACGGTATAAAGTAGAGGTAATTGATTTTTTTTTTCTTTGCAAGTGATTACAGAAGCAGAATTTAATACGTGGCTTTTGCAGCCCTTTCATCACTGCTCGTTGCTTTGCAAATTTGACACCAGAGGGTCAGGACAAATGCAGCTCCCTTCAGAATACCGCACTCATCATTTTAGCCAAGTTGCTGTTGACCTGGTGCCAGCACTACAAAACAGGACAAGTAATTTAATTTGTCACCACCGCCGACCTTGAAGCAGGGAATGTAGGCTACCAGAATCCCAATAGGGAGGCTTCAAGAAAATGTCCTGGGAGCTCGGAGAGAGAGAGAGAGTGGGTCGGACTGTTCTGCTTGAAGCATCACACCCGTTCCCTCATGTCTAAAGGAATACATTTGTCCTTCAGGTATGTATGCAGAGATTAATGAAGGTCTAATTCTGTTTTAAAGGTACTGGGGCGCTGTCTCTAAGGGCAGAGGTGATCAAATTACCCATGATTTAATTTTAGGTTTAACATCAGATCTTTAAGAGTATAGCAACACAACACTTCAGTCTTTGAACTGAAGCATTCTGTGCTCTCTGTCTAGCTATTTTTGTGGCATAAAATCTGAAAAATGACAAGTATGCAATGCTTGTCCTTCGCCAAAAATGTTCCTCCTTAAAGTGAAAAAAACAAAACAAAAACTGTAGCCAGGGAGTAAACACCATCATAGCAACAGATAACACGACTGCCAGAAAGCATCCAGTCAGCAGGCAGTACCACCATAATCCAAGTCAAGATGTCCACCTGCATGAACTTAATGGCGTCATTACTCGGGAGATACATTACACTGAAGTGTCATTTCCCTGTGCAAGAGGCTCTAAATCAAGGAGGGCATGAGAAATGTAGGGTGCATCGGCTTTTATTATGTAATGCATGCCAAGTTCTCCGATGCCTCTGTCTGTCATGTTTACATACCTCACAAAGTGTTGAGGCATTATTTCATTTGATTGGATCAAACACCTTTAAAGGGTTGTTTCAGAACCTCGCAGTAAATTAAAAAAAAAAAAAAGAGGCAGAGAAACTGCTCGGTCATTGCGTTCCTGTGCAGCTGTTTTGTCTCTTTGAGCTGTCGCCACAGTTACCACGATGATATGACACTGATAGGTTAGATAAATTCTCAGATCCCCAAGTGTTCTGTTACTTTATTACACATTAGTAAGGTCCCGAGGGAGAGCGCATTCCCAATCCTATCTCTCATCACCCAGAAGCAACAAATGTACTAATGACCTCTTGCAGCCGTGTGATGTGACGTGATGCGATCTGATGGTAACTGCAGCCCTATCGAGCTGACATCTTATATCACCCTGGTCAGAATTTAATATTGGTCGTAAAGTCTAAATATAAGGCTTCAGAGACTAAGTTGTTTAACATGGAGCTGCTCTAACTGTCTGGCAAAAACACACACGCAGGGGTAACAAGGCTTGAAGGTGGCGTGTTTACTGCTTGCCGAGATGTTCTGCTTTTGAGATTATTATGATGCGTGTGAAATGTTGCAGCAACTTCGACCAAGCTGTTTAAAAGAAGCTTTTAAGCAGCGTCCTCCTTTTCCAGCATGCCAGTGTTTCAAATAGAGACCTGTAGGTTTTCCAGCCATTTGGCACGGTCTTTAATGACATAGCTCATAGCCACAGTCCCATTTAGCAGCCTTCATTATGACTCACTAATCATAGGCTACATTTGTTTTTCTTTTTCTCTCTTCTCTTTCTCTCTACCTCTTTCTTTCTGAAAACTTTTAGGCCTCTGCCTTCCTTTTACCATTCTGTTTATCTTCATCTTAGCGAGATGAATCCAGTAAGGACACCAGAGCTGCTACTGGAGAAAGTGTTTGTTGACTTTTCGGCACAGACTGGTGCTCTGTAGGGGAGCAGTCTGTTATTTATGGCTCAGGGCCTCATGTGATTGGCTGGAGAGAGATGTAATTATGTCTGGCGCTTTTTAGAATTGCAATAGATGCCGTGTTGAGTTCACTGGTTGCTAGGTTACTAAGTGAAAGCTTTTGTACTTTATAGAAAATTTTCTTTTTCATATAGCCTTTGCTTGATGGTCAGTGAACCTTTTCTGTTCTTACCCTCGGCCCATTGATGCAATTCTTACTGAGTAACTCATTGTGGCTAATTGTAGATGTGCCCAGATAGTGTGTGGATGTTATCTGTGTCCTGTTAGGGATTAATTCAGAATTTTGTACAAAACAAGGTGAGCAAATGTTGTTCCTTCATCAGTTACCTTTGAACTTTTTTGAACAAGAGGAATGGAAACAGCAACCAAAGCCAGTTTCAGTTCTAAAGATGCCTGACTGGTATTTTAAGACAGGCTTATTTGGTGTGCAGTCGTTGTCAGGGTGAAAGTACTTTTGAGCTGATAGGAAGTAACACAAATATTCACTTGCAGCAATGAAGGTATGCAGAAGACCATCTCTGAATGCACAAAATGGACTACAGCAGCAGTAGACCACATCGACTACTGCTTCTGTCAGCTAAGAACAGGAAACTGAGGCTATAACTTGCTCACCAAAACTGAACAAAAAAAGATTGGAGAAATGTTGGTGTGTGAGAGCATATATGAGGATTTTTTTTTCTGTTATCAGAATTTGGTTTGGTTTGGTAGTGACATTTCATCCTTCACATAGATAGTGTTAGTAGGAAAGGAAGTTTTAAATAGCTGCAATGATGTCCAGTGAATTGCTTACATGCAGAGGTGAGAAATATGAGATAAACAAGTCTCAACGACTGCTTTAATAGCCGGTGAGGAGACTGACTTAGAGTCAGACACAAGCAGAAATGATTGGATATTACTTTCAAAATTATAGTATTCAACTCCAGTGAGGGAAGATTAATTCAATTAACAGTTGTCCATAACACAAGAGACGTGCATAATTTTCTTCATAAAAACAGTCAGCGATGGGGCCTTTATCTCCTCATTATGTAGGGGTGGTCAGACGGGAACCTTGAATAGGCTGATGGGATTATGTCAGCTTGAATTGGTCTCTGTTGAGGTTATTACACATGCATGCAGTGAAACGGAAGCCAAGTGTTTGTCTGCTCACTATAGGTGGTGGGAACTGAAGACGATACTTGAGCACACCACCATACATAATCCTATTGTGTGCTCCATACCATGGCTTATGTGATCACTGTCTTCAAGAATACATGTGTAGTTATATAAACACAGAGATGCGAAAGCAGTTGGGGCTCAGTGAGTAATCCTCGTCTAATCCATTTATTTTAAATACATGGGCTGTCATGGTTATTAAGTAGTGATGTGTCTATCATTTTCGTGTGTGCACATAGTTGCAACACTGCCTTCGACGTATCTCACACCCCGGTTCCAAAGCAAAAGCTTTGAATGCCAGTGCAAATTTGCATTTCTTTCAGTCATTTTCCACAAATTGGAAAATACTTATAAACTGAAAAAGAAAATGTTTTTCTGGGTCTCACCAGAGTTGAAGCCAAGTATCTTCCCCTTTTCTCTCTGTCACATGAATATCAGCCAGATCACGATGGGGGGGGGGGGGGGGGGGGGGGGGGAAACAACACTTCCAGGCCTGCGGCATCGAGTTATCTACTTTCTGTGTAGGCTGGAGTTATTAAAGATTGCATGACACAGTGTCTGGACCCGGCTGAGTGGATAGTGTAAGTATAGACGCTGATTAGTTCTCTCTTCTCACCTAATTACTGGTGTGATCCTATTGCAAGCTGTTGTGATACCCTCAGCGGACCATCATGTCAAAGTCAGTTACAAAGTCAAGTTGTCCGTGTATCTAATGAAAGCAGTGTAAAGATAAGATGGTTGTAAAAGTGTCTAAACTGGCTTGTTAAATAAACTTTGAGTTGGAGTAATTCAAGTAGGTGGTTTGTTAAAATATTTACGCAGTTCTGTCTGTGATGCTTTATGACATTCAGATCTAGACAGTCATTTAAATGGCACATCTGTATAACAAATTGTGACTGTCACCCATTCGCTTCTTTCTCTCTCCCTCTCTCTCTCTCTCTCTCTCTCTCTCTCTCTCTCTCTCTCTCTCTCTCTCTCAGTCTTTCCAGCTCCTTAGTTTAGTTAGGTATGCAGTAGTGCCACTTGCAGACGCCAGTGTCCCGGTAGCCCTAAAAAGGGAAGGAGTCTCACTCTTACTCCTGGCAGCTCGTGGAGGAGCGAAGGCTAAATTAGGCCTGGTTTCATTGACTTCCAATCCACCGACTCACACCAGCCCTTCAGCCCATAGGAGAGGAGGCCCAGTGGTGATCAGTGCTTCTGATCCTTCCTCAGAGCTTTCCCTGACACTGTCTGGGTAACTGAAGTCAGATAGAGAAGTGACAAATCTGAATACAACAGAAACATTCACAGTTTGTGAGGCTTTTTATTTTAACATCTCCATATCATCATAGTCATGTTGCTTACCAACTATGTAGTAACAGCCTAAAATGACCCCTTTTTGATTTTATTAACCTTTATGCCTTATAAAAGCATCTTATCCTCTTAATTTCACAATATTAAAATCTTGTTTAGAGCCATAAAAGTTGAAGTTCAATATATTATGACTAAATCATGTTGCAAAGCAACCACCTAGCAATAGATTTTAAGGACCTATTTTTAGTGTATAAACAACGTCAACCGCCCATGTTTTGTTTTTTTTCTCTCTGTGTCACTAAGTGTTACTGGGGCATGGGCACGTACCAGTTATTACTGTGTACGTTCTGCTGATTATTTTTGTAAGTTTTTCTTTGAGACTCATAGGATGAATTTCAAATTTTCTCATAAGTATGATGATTGTGAACCTAAGGGTGGATAGACACACTTGTTTAATACTAGCAGGTTATCCTAAAGTCTACTAGCTGTTAACTGGCTGTACAATTACATGTTTCAGTACGCTACAGCGTAATAATTCAGGCCTGGAAGTCTCTTCATGTGAGCCATATTCAAATTTAAATTAGATTGTGAACTTTATCGAGATTCAGATTTAAAAAGTTGAACATATGAAGGTGTTTTTATTTATGGCACACAAAGCCATAAAGGATCTTTGAAATTCTTACTAAAGAACACCATATATTACATTTAAATGCTTTGCGGCTCTTTTTACTGTATTGAAAGAGTAGCTTCAAGCAGTGCACAAGCAACGGTAGCACTTTAACAGTGAAGCAAGAACTGCTAATTTTGAAAAGTACTGAAATGAGACAAAGAATGGAAACTGCACTGGCCTTATTTTATAGGACTAAATCCTGTTTATAATATATATAATTCATGTAATATTGCTAAGTTACATGCAGTCACACTCTGCTGTGAAAGATAAAGCTGTAGCTACTCAGTTGTGTATTTTTGCTGATAAAATGCTTGTTGTTTGTCTCCTACCCTCCTCTGCTCTTTCTCCTGCACTGAGCTGTCCTGTGTGATTGACCACGTCTCTTTCTCTGTGCTGGCAGTCGGAAACAGGTGCTGAGTGCTGCTGAGTGTTGCTGCGTGTGTGGGCCCCAGGGGCCTGGTTCAACATTCCACTGATAGTTTGATAGACATGGGCTTTCGGGTGGAAGAGAAAGGGGCTGCAACAACCTCGCAGAAGAGGAATCAATGGTGCTTTGTTATGATATACGTGTTTTTAAGGGGATGAGGTCATATTGTCGAGCTGAAACCCCCGTTTCCTTTTGAAGTCAGTCTCACAAACAGCCTCTTCAACACTCCACTTCCTGATTTGTAAAGTCATCTAACTTATCTCTTAGTCTGCAAACTATAATGTCTCAATCAATTCCTTTTTTCGCACCTTTTCAAGCATTTGTACATGTCATTGCGGATATATACTGTACAATATATGTTGCACAGTGTGTTGACACGTAGTTTTGCAAATGGGCGAAAAGAGGAAGTTACAGAAAGGGGATACAGAGAGAGGCGGGGAGAATAACAAAGCGACCATATTTGGCATAAGTAGATAATGCAAGCAGAAGATGCAAATGAGATAAAGAGTGGTTGTCATGGAGACTTGATGTTGCGCAGTGATGGTTCGCTGTAAACCTGACCACATTTGTGGTATAGCCGTTGCCAAGCAGAAGGTTCTATTATGAGAGTGAGAGAGAGATCAGAGTTAGAGAAGTAGAGGAAGAGAGAACTGAAGATGTTAGTAAATCCCACAATGCATTGCAGCAGCATGACCTATGCTGAAGTGGCTTTGTCGGTCCCAGAGGCACATCAGCGTTAGACAAACACGCAGGTAAGCTCTCTGTCTGTAAGTTTTCCCTGCAGAATTGATATGATTAGGTTATTTTAACCGGCTCCAAGTGAAATTTGTTTGTAATTTCTATTTAATACTTCCAATTGGTTTGGTTGACATTTTTTAAAAAATATTTAAACAGCAAGCTGATTAACTTACTTTCTTTTCTGCTTCACAAAGAAGGAAATGTCAGTCTCCGTTCGACGTTAACATGCAATATTTTGTTCTTTGTTCATTTGTCAAATTTGTCTCTTCAGTGGGGTGCGTGTTGAGGGTTTTATATGGAAGGAGACTTTATATGATAAACACAGCAATACATACCCATAGGCTACATTTAGACAGAAAATTAGATAAAAGCTGAAATGAAAGGCCTCTTTGCAGAGGGTGTTTCCATTCGTTTGCTCCAAGATAAGCTTAAAGCCTGAGCTCTGCACACACATACATGTGCACTGTGGTGTCAGATAGGGACAAGACAGCGTGCTATTTCCTCTCTGTGTATTTCAAAACTGACAGCTTGAATTGCACCTGCTTCCCCCACCATGTCAAAATGGAAAGAAGTTAAGAGAAAACCACAAAGTATGCAGTAGGGAAATATGACTGCAAATTTGAACAAGAGGAGGATTCTTTGTTTTGTTTTGCTTTTTCTCTCTTAAGTTGTTTAAAGTGTAGAAGTTACCTCAAGGGGGGATTTTTGCTTTGTCATTCTGCAGCCTCCAATATATACTCTTGTGAAATCACTAATGTTAAATGCAATTTCCTGGGGTTTTTTTTTTTGTGTCTTTCTTAAAGACTTTATACGATTGAGTGAGTTTTTTTCTGCGGTTCTTTTTCAAGGGGGGGGGGGGGGGGACTAAGGAATAAATGAGCTATTGGAGTTTGGCATATAGAAGCTCTAGAACATTTCCACAGAGGAGTGAGAGTTCACATCAGCCAGCTACTGTCATTTACAGACAGCTGAGAAATAGCAGAGTGCTGAGATGATAGGGATGCTTAAGGTGGAAAGCTGAGTTCATCAGGGAGGAAGGAAAGGAAATAAAATGTTAGCCATTATGTTTTTTTATGTGACAGAGACAGAAGGGTCATCAAGAAAAGACTGTGTTAACGTTGAACTGAACAGAATTTTGAAATATTTTTATTATCTTCTTTTCTACTTCAGTAAATGAGGAAGATATGCAAAAGACCGATTTCTTTTTATATATTTATGAATACAAATACACATAAACTGATGTGGCAAAGGGAATTCCCAGGCATTACTTAGGCTACTTTAGAGACTTCCCTAACCGTACAGAACCACAGAAGAAACTATACAAGTGTTTTTGCAGGCTGAGTATACTCCCCATGAGTAACTTGATGAACTTAGAGTGTAAAAGTGGTGGAATTCCCCTTCAAGCACATTGAATACACTCTCTCAAGCGTGTGCGCGCACACACACACACACACACACACACACACACCTCTTCCTGTTTTCGGTTTGTACCATAAGTATGTGTGTTAACAGTTTGCTCGACCTCAGTGTGTTTATTCCTGTTGCTTTTTGCGCATCCTTTCGCAGCTCTACAGCTTCACTGATCTAGAGAGCACAACATCTCTGTGAGATATAAGGCATGTGCAGAAAGAAGGCAAATCATTCGGCCAGTGTGACACGAAAAGAAATATGAACTATAAAAGTAGAAGTAAGCTCCTGCTGTGCGCTCGATCAGAATGAAACTTGTCAGAAGCAATGAGCGAACATTTGGTAACCGCACAATTTGGCTCTGCACTCATACTTGAAGTTGGTGAGAGGAGTATGATTGAGGGGATTATTACGAATTGACAAGCACTTATAAAGCCTTTAAGGCAAGTTTAGGGGAATTAAGATGCATTCATAAGTGAGATAAAGCTATGAAAAGACAGATTTAGCGATATCATAAAGAAGAGAAATATGAAAAGGATGCACACAGTGTACACTGAACTGTAGTAGAAGAGGGGAAATTCCACATTAGTGTCTGAGTTTCACAGAGAGCCCAGATCTTTGGAGGAGTTGCTAATATGTCTCCTATTGAGCCAGATCATCAATCACTGTGTTTCTTTATTATGGGTCAACGAAAGCTCAGTGCCGTCAAACAGATTGGCCTTCTAATCTAAAAGACAATAAGTCTAGCAGGGTTGTTTCCATGCTTGCAAATAGATCCTTCCTTCACTAATGAATGACTGCTAGAAATATATCAAGGCATGCACGTTGCTGTTGTAGTTAATAAAGCCACTGTCGATCAGAACTTGCAATAATGCTTTCAGTTCTTTTGTTTGCAGTGCGCACTGTGTTTTTGCTCTCTCTGAGTTTACCAACACATTGAGGAAGGGTTTTGGCTATAGGTAAAGGGTTAGCCGTGCTGCAGGGGCTCAGCCACAGATTGTCACCCTGGGTTTACAGTGCTGCTGTGTAAATTGGAGATGACTTATCACCAGCTTTGTATTAAACAGAGCTGGGCAGCCATTGAAACAAGTCCAGCGAGATAGCAAGGCTAGGAACAGAGAGACAGTGGAGGTGTGACAGTTTTACATAGGATAGGCAATGGTTTTAAGCAGTCTTTCGTGTACATATAGGCAAATACGCCAAAGAAAGAATGGACCCTTACGTCTCCAAGTGAATATGTGTGAGCTCAGTTAATTTACATTCAGCGCTATGCAGCATTAACATGCTTTGTATATGAAAACACATTGTAAAGATATTTTGGATATAGGGATGCATTTTCCCTGTGATGGCAATCAAATGAAAGCGAGTCACAGACAATATGCACGAACTGGTCGCAAAACTTGGCGTCAGCACACGCTCGGAATTTGCAAGGATTCCTGCAGACGCCAGGGCCACTATCTCCATAGCTACCGGATATTGCAGAATCGGGTCCAAATCAAATTCTTGGAGGCTTCTATTGGATGCATGGGTTGCAGCAGCAGAAGCCTGGTGTCAACAACAATACAGGCGAGTTGGCAGGAACAGCCGCCTCTGTGTTTTCTGAGTTAGCCTTTTTCTTAATATGTTGCTGACCTGCAACCAAACCGCCCTGGTCTGCATCTTTTTTTTTTTAAAGAAGTAATTTTAAAACTATAACCACTTACTTATTGCAGTTTCACTTTGTAGTGCTTTTATAATGTGGGCAGGAGCTAGTGTGAGCTAAGGGTTGCATGCCAGGGACGGAAAGCCGTATGAAAGTGAGAGAGAGGATCTGGACAGAAGCCAGGCCAAATCTGATGCAAAAACCCATCATAACTGTTGGGTCTTTCCATAACTGTTTCCTCCACACCCCATCTTCTATTCATTCTTTCCAATTGCCATTTATTCCTTTTCTTCCTGACCTCATTAAGACCCTTCCTTCACTCATTCTTTTCCTTTCTGGTTGTATTTAACATCACTCTCATGACTTTTACTTCTAAAGTCCTCGCTGTGCTTGACCTTTCCTCACTGGTATGTTTATCCTGTTACTAATGTTCATCTTTTCTTGTTGCTGGGTTTTCCCAATCTTTCCTTCCTGCCTCTTCCCTCTCTCCTACCTCAGCCTCACTGAATAGGCAAGGACAGTGCTGCTGTAACTGAGCCAGCACTTCCTGGTGTTTTTTTTTTTTTTTTTTTTTTTTGGGGGGGGGGGGGGGGGGGGGGGGGCGTGGCCAGCTTCAGTGGGAAAGAAAAGGAGGGAGAGGGAACTGCAGGATCTGTATGCCCAGTGCAGTCCGGTCTCCCTCCCTCCTCCTCTTCCTCGTCATCCTCCTCCTCCTCCACAGCTGTTGCCACTGCCGCCCAGTGAGCACTACTTTCCTGCAGCAGACAGATGATCCAGAGGCTGGGGAGTCAGTAAAGACACAGCCCAGCCCCGTCTCAGCACAGCTCTGCACAACCCAGCTTAGCCACTTGGAGAGGCAGGGGAGGGGAGACACTAGCGCACACAGCCAACGCTGCAACGCATACACACACAACCGCACAGACAAACACTCCTCCTCTCTCTCTCTTGCTTTCTCCCTATCCGCTCTCCCTCACTCTGGGTGCTCGGCTCCGCGCACAGCTCCTTTACTCATTCGCTGCTGATTCACTCGCTCACTCGCTTGCCTCCTCTTCTGCCAGTCGCTCTGCCTTGCTGTGTTCTGCCTGCCTGCCTGAGAATGGTCCAGCCGGTGCCTGGGGGTCTGCTGTCGCGGCCTGTCTGAATACACGCATAAACATACAGAGCCAGTCGACACGCGGAAGCACGCACACACAAACTGGAGGGCAATGTGAGAGGTAAGAGCTTGGTTCATAACCCTCCTCCCTGCCTCACTGGTTTATCTAGATCTTTCCTCCTGTGAGTGTGTGTGTGTGTGTGTGTGTGTGTGTGTGTGTGTGTGTGTGTGTGTGTGTGTGCTGCCTTTACTTTCCAAAGTAGGCACTTGTGCAATAGAGAATAGGTAGAGATGTGGAGATTGTTTGCCTTGGTGTCTGCTCTGTGTGTGTGTGTGTGGTTGTGTGTGTACCACATGGCTAACTTCCATTTGTTATGGCTTGTTGTGTGTGTGTGTGTATATTTATATATTTATATATATATATATATATATATATATATATATATATATATATATATATATATATATATATATATATATATGCGTGTATATATATACATATATATATATATATATATATATATATATATATACACATATACATATATATAGAGGCACGCACACATTTAGACACATTCTTGGCTCACACCAGACAGTCACACAATAGCTCGTTCCTGAGGGTAGCGCTAGTTAGCAAGAAAATTTGCTTGTGTGTGTGTGTGTGTTTAGAGGGCCGTGGTTGTTCCAGGAAGCAGTGGAGAGGATCAATAGATCGCCCACTCAGCTTTCATTCCCTCTGCCTGACTCAACATAGGACATGTTTGGAGTTATCCTTCAGGGTTTGGTTAACAGGGAGAATGGTATCATTTGACTCTCCTATACGTTTTCCCTCTTTCTTGCTGTGTCAGCCCAAAGCGAAAGCATGGATCTCCCACATGTGTGTTTCCTTAACATGTGTGCCCTGTGTAAGGCAAACTCCCGCCCCGCTGTATGTAAATTGTGTGACATGTGAAGCTGGTGCTACCTTATATGGCAAGCAGTATTTCAGTACGTTAGAATGTTTGCCAAGCATTTCGGGTCGCGGGAGGAGAGAGTGTGTGAGGGGGTGACTCTGTCTGTGGGAGTGTGTGTGTGTCTCTAAGTAAGTGTTTGCATGCGTCTGACAGAGGGGGGAGTAACCGAGTGAGAGAGAGAGAGAGAGGAAGAAAGTTGCAAAGAGAAGGGAAGAGGGGAAAGAAGGACAGAGAAACATGGGAGAAGGAGACCGCGTAAATGGAGAAGGTTTTACTTGTTGATCTTTAAACGGGAGTGAAAGTAAGTCGACTTAAGAGTTTACTTTGTCTGGGTGACTTGCAGTGTACTGTAATACATGTTTTTTCCAAGCGATTACAGACCAGGCTGGTTTGTCCGTGTAGATCAGACTAGTTTATAAGGAACGAAAAGCATTTTTATTCATACAATAATATCTTTTGGCACCAAATACATTAATTTTGCTGTTTGTTTGCTGCTTTAAAACAATTTGTGAACAGCAGCTGGTCACGATTTTATTTCTAAAAGTATCTGACGCCTTCATTCCTTCTCCTCCCGTCTTTGTCCTTCTCCTCATGATCTCTGAGTATACCCTCGGTGGCTTGTTGGTGGTTGGGGCAATGATGAGGAATGTTGTTGTTGTGACTTAGAGGGATTCATGGTGGCTCAGACAGTAGCACACACACCCAAGTATGTGCACACATGTGAGCAGTCGCAGCAAAGACAGATGTGTGGCAGATTACTTAGTAGAGACTTTGTAAAAAAATCTCCACAATAGGTGCGCTGCAGGTAGACTGTCAATTTCTGTCTGGCTAAGGAACGTGTCACTGTGATTATGGCAGATAAGGAAGTCGTAAGATCACGTTGCTCTCTCGGCGTCGAGTTGCATACGAGCATACATTCAGGTGCAAATTACTCTGCATTTATATGTGCTTCCTATCATTTAGAATCTGCCCTACAGAAAGGATTATGTGCCTGGCTGAATGTGCGCTGACAGGTTAAGCCTTTATTACACGAGGGCTTCTCTGTATGCTTCTGGTGATACAACCACATTTCATCCTCTCTGAGGAAGTTTGACACAGTTTTGCCCGAGCATGACACACTTTAAGCTAAGCTAAAAATAAGAAATGCCCTTAGCAAAGTAATACACCAGTAATAAATGAGGTTTTAACCTGACTTGATACATGTTTCTTCCTGTTCTTATTTTCAGGTTTCTGTTTTAAACATCACACGATAGCAGCAGTGCCCATTTTATCAGAGCTACACAGCAGCGCTAGTATGTGGGATGACTGATGTGTCAAAGCTGCTATTTGTGCTGCCAGTAATAAGGGTCTAGATATTTCATTATTGTTCTGTCCGGAGGTACACATGTCAACACAAGCTTCTACTTGTTTCTCTCGACAGCCATGACTTCTTAGGCCTCTTCATCTCCGACAGCGTGTCAGATGGCTGTAACATTTATAATGCTGCCGTCCCACTAGTCGGATTCTCTCGCTCAGGCTTTTTCTAGCAACCTTTGCCTCAGTCTAGCAGAGAAGGGGCCCCAGTAATATTCGGTCAATGCAGGCATGAGACATTGCATGATGTGGTCACTGGTGATTAGGGCGGAAGATAAAATTGGTGGCTGGTAATGTGTCTTTGCATAAAATACACAGATAACGCAGCCAAACATAGGTGCTTAGCGTGGGATTAGTAGTGGAACACATGATTAGATGCCTTAGTGTTTGTCCAGGAATGAAAATTTTGTTCTGCAAATATTTAAATGAAAAATATAGCAGACAGTTGCAGAGTTGTGACCTTAAAAGGAAATAATGAGGAAAGATATTTCAGACTGACAGTTTGTGCTACTTTGCAGGGGAAAAAAAAGATTTAGCAATAATGCTGTGGTCTTATTGGGCAAAATCACACAGTCACGGCAACACTTCCTGATCATCGGCTGAAACAAATTAAAGTATGCATTTTTTTTGTTGTAGGTGTAATGCACCTAGGTTGAGCAGTGCTTCTGTATAATTTGGGGATTCAGTAACTTCTTAAATAGGGTCTTATTAAGTAGTGAGTAAGGGTATAAGTTCAAAATATCCTGGATTTTACACTTTCGGAACACCCAGAGGAATCAACACTGCAGTTCTAAAGGATATTTTCCCATATACCCACCCAGAATCTTCCACGATTGCTCAGTCAGATTGAGATCCGGTGACTGCAAAGGTCAGAGCATATGATTCTCTTGTTTTGAAACTTGTGAATTGTTCACTTGTTATCTTACTTTACTTTTGGCTATTCGCAATCGTCTTAGTGTGCTTCAGTAGAAATTAGCCCCTGTCTCTCTGTGTACTGACACAGACGACATAAACGCGAGCCAGCGAGCCACTCTATAAACCATAAGGCCCGCCATTATCCTCACTGTCTGTTGATTTCACAACATCCTTACACACACATGTGCGCACAAAGATGCAGTGTTGCCCACAATCAGATATTCACCACAGTTTAAGAATGCCCACTGTCGAGTCGGATAGAGGTTTGTGTGTTTACACAGGTTCTCGTTTATGTATGTTGTCAGCGTGTGTGTGTGTTTAGCGCTGTCCATGTGTGCCACACAAGAGCTCTCATTGTCTCCAGAGGTTTGCTCCTCTAGAGAATCAATAGGCATTGTTAGTTTTGCGTTTCTAGCCAGAGAGTTACTTTCAGAAAACCTTAATCAAATACATAACTTGATGCGACTAATAAATAAGACAAGTTAATGACTTTATGATGAGGACGAGCACGCCAATGAAGTTGATAAGAGTAACAGATGTGGCACAGCTCAGAACAGCAATGTTATATTTGCACAGCTCTCTGTCCATGTGATCTGTACTCACATTAAACCAAACTAATAAATGAAGTGTAAGTAAATAGTGTGTCCTGTATACCCGGCACTTGCACCAATTTTTTTTGGATACCTTACTGAATGCAGTCTCTCAACCAACTGAGATCTCACAAATACAGCTTACTCAGTGTTGCACGTAAACTCTATGGGGGGCAGAGCAGCATCATTTAGCCTCTACATTTGTGCATCAATGCAGAAAAGATAAAGAAAGTATCAATATGTGTCCAGATATGCACCGGTGTGTAAGTGCGTGTAAAGGTCAGCGAGGGCAGTATTGGCATGCTAGCTTCTGAGCAGCAAGTCCAGAGGTGTTGTGTTTCGTACAGCGTGACGACCTGTATCAGCACACTGTCACCCTGACACCACCTCTGGCAAAATGCTGAAACCACTCCCTGCGCTGAACAGCAGCGAACCAAAAGGGATGACTGCGTCTTTCTCCGCTGTCACAGTCGAAAATAGAAGCTCCGCCTCGAAGCTGTGGTTTGCTAATTAGGTAGCCATACCTAATCTCTGTTAATACTGCGCTAGTTATTCCATTTTGTGCGGCTATGCAATAAAGAGTAAGTATTTCGTGGCCATGAAGTCAAGCCACGTTTATCTAAATTAATAATGTGTCGCTCATTTTTCCAGGAAGTCTTATCATAACTGTGAGCCACACCTTATTTCTTGTTTTCTCGGCCCTGCTGAGTTTTCCGGTTGCAATAAGGACTCCAAAATCCCAAAACCAGCTGCCAGATTAGCATGTGTCTTTGGTAGATTCCACTTTTCAGTCAGCTGAGGCGTGTTTTCATGCACGACTGCCATTCAGCACCATTCACCATGCACGTCAGTGCCAGGTTTTATGATTCGTAGGGGCTTTCGGCGTAGGGTGAATATTGACAGTTTGTTCTGTTTTTTCATAGCGAGAACAGATTTGTTTCATGGCTCAAAAGGAAGAGAAAGTAAAAGATGTGGAGGCTTGGTTTTCAAAACTGTTTATGCCATAAAAGTGTATGCTGTTGTCACAGGACCGATTCTTCTTCCGCTTCCTCTTCTTGTCGGCCCAAAGTCTTACTACCACGTGTCCTAAAAGAGCGATTGGAAGAATGTCTTGCTTGCGCTCTCTCGCTGTCTCCCCTTCCTCCACTCTGATCGACCTTGCACCAGCTTACAAGACCTTGGAGTCTAAGGGAGGGCTGCTGAGGATGCTGAACGAGAACATAGGCCAGATAATCACACCGAGGGCACGAAGGCAGAGATGTGGGTGGAGTTGAGGTGGCCAAAACAATAGGAAGGAAATCACAGATCCACCTGTTCAAATTATACATTTTGTGGAAAGAGCAGAGAAGAAGATCATGTTAAACACTCGCTGATTTGAAATGGATACTCGAAGAGCACTGACAGTTAAAGTGGAATTAGATAGAGGGAGTGGCACACCAACAGAAAAAACTGTAGAGATGAGGAAATCAATAAGGGAAGGAGGCCCTTGTCCAGACATGATGGATCATAATGAGGATTCATTATTACTCTGGCTCGTCTTACAACATATTACATTGTTTCTCCCTCACAGCTGTGTTCTCATCTGACCAAAACCACAGAAACTGATTAGGCAAGTCGACAGACTCAGGGGGCTGTCAGCTTTTAATGTGTCAAGTCGTCACACCCTCATTTGATTTAAGACAATTCCAGGTGCCTTTAGTTAAAAAAAAAAAAAAGAATTAGATGTCTCTGTTCCACCTCATTAGTGTCCAGACAACATAGCTTTGGTTCAGCTGAAGTCCACAAAGTGTACTTGGTAGTAAAAGTGTGTCACTAAATGCCTCATCAGACTCAATTGTAATAGGTACATGTAAGGTCAACATTTAGTGATAATAACAGACCATTCATGAACACACATAAAGATTACTCTCGACTGACTTGACATTTACGCGGCAGTGTGCGCAAGTTGATGAATGACTTCACGTGAATAGAGTTCATGGGAACAGAAATGTGGCCCGAGTCACACAAACAAAAGTATGACATGCAGCATGCTGGAAGAGTTGCACTCTGACGAAGATATTCAATCTAAGTTCTGTTACTCAAAAATGTTTTTTGGCATAAAATAGTTTTTAAACCGGCAGGAAAACTATTGCTTCTTGCGCAACATTTACTAAGATAAGAGAGGTGTGCAGATCGATCCAAATATCGTTAGTATTCATACCAACGCTGGTGTTGGTATCAGAGTGATACTTTGTTTCTAACCTCTCAATATGTAGCCCACTGAATTGTGTCACATCACATTTAAACAACAGAAGTTGATCCAAAGTGCTTCAGATACAGGCACATTTACATTCCAGGTCTAAAGAAAAACAGTTTTAAAATAGATGAAAAAGCTGAAAAGTGTGCTTTGTTGTATCAACTAATTACTGTGGAAAGTAAAAAATCATAACGATTTAGGGGTCATTAAAATATGCTGAAATTATTAAAATATGAATGGATGATGATTCAGCTCTTAAATCATGACACACTGCTTTCCACTACATAAACTCCCGCTATAGGTTATCGTTACTGGTATCGGCAATACTGGCCATGTAAACTGACACAGCTCTAGTTATAGTGAAGAGACAGATATTTTATGTTTGTGTTTCATTGGAAAGTTAATTTATTTTGATTTCCATATAACGTGTGATATGAAAGATCATATCACACTGGGGATGTGTGTAGTCCTTCGAGTATGGTCGTTGCAGGATTTGCGTTCCGAATACACGCCAAAGGTCATTTCTAATGCTACATTGCTACATTTGCTATCATAAGGGTCATCCAAGGTGAAACTGAAATGTTTTGTCATTCTCTCTCTCTCTCTTTCTCTAAATACACTGTTTATCCATGTTGCTGGGTCATCATGGGCTGCGCTGCACTGCTGCAGGGCTCTGATATAGTGCGTTGCAGTGTTGTAAAGTTAGCAGTGGTTGGTTGGTGGCATTGCTGAGGGTGCACATGCTTTTCTGGGGAAAGCGATTTCACTACACAGGGTGTGGTGACTTACTCTGGCTTAGCGATAAGGGCAGGATGGGCCCCTGGGATCCCAATCATGCAGATTCCCCCAACAGACCCCATACAATGGATTCACCAAAAATAGAAACCACTGGCAGCAATGCAAAATTTAAACAAACAAAGCAAAGCAAAAACGACTCATTTAAACGTATAAACTCATTTAAAAGTGATAAATGGGAAAATTCTGACAGTGAAATAATAACCAGGCTGTTTCGTTCAATCGTGTTCTGCACAATTACTGCGTGCGAGCTTGCATTTGTGCGAGACCGTTGCAATATGCATTGCCATACTGCAATGGTGGTATTTCCTATTTAAAAATAAAACGACATTATCTCTGGAGTCCATGAATTTTATTGTTTTGATAAGGAAACAGGTTATCTTGTAAGGCAGAAACAGTTCAGCCTGTGTGTCTTTCAACAGCAAGCGGGCAGGTCAGCCTCCTGTTCGCTCCTCCCCCTTGCTCTCACCTGGCGCTCGGCCCAGAATGTTGCTGCAACTCCGCAAGCTCTCATTGGCCACCGCTCTCACAAGGCTTCGCAAGAAAGGAAATGACTAAACTCTTCTCCCTCATGCCCAGCCTCAACTTCCCCCTTGCTTTCACTCTCTTCCTTTCTTTCACCTCTAAACACATTTGCAATGGCCGGCTTTGCTGTACTGGACTGTAAGTGATACGGGATTTGATGTGCTTTTCTCTGCGTTGTCCAGATGATGTGGAAAGTTGTGAATGGCTGCTTTGTGCATTTCTCTCTCTATGTGTGTGTGTCTGTTTGTGCGTAGCAAGGCCTGATGAAGGTGTGCTTGCTCTATGTGTGTTTAGAGCGCAGGGCGGGTGAAAGTTTTATTTGTTTTCGCTGACACCCCTGCATTTCTGAGATTTTTACATATTCTTCACTCCCACAGCTGCATAGCTCAGCAGTGGCACGACTTTAAAAATCCTGCAGGTCAGAATCTTCTCTGAAAGACACACGAGCGGGAAAACAAACATGATAGTTGTTATCTTCTTTTTTTTTAACGTGTTGTATCAGACTAATCTTTCGTTCCTTTTTTCCCCTTTGTTCTATCTCTCTCTTTATCTCCCCAGAGGAAGTGCCTTCCCTGATGTCTGCTGCAGCTTTGACCTGCTTCTACAGCTGAAGCTCCACCCTCCCCCCTGCCTCGCTCGCTTGCTGCCACAGCAACACGAGTACAAGGACAGCAGCCACACCCTCCTCGCAGCCTTCGCTCCGACCCCATCCACTGTACCATCATCATCCACTCCACGCAGCCTGACTCCAAACTCCGCTCTCCTCACTGTAAGACGGCCCTGCTGCCAGCAACTATCCACCAGCTGACCAGCCTTACCACAGCAGCCCAACACACCACCAGGCCCACACAGCATCACCTTGCCTTTCACCTTCGCCTTCAACCCTCTAAAGCCTCCACTTAGTCCTCAGTGTCCTTAACCTTCTTGTAGCAGGCTACACCTAGACTGTCACCTTTGTTGCCTGCTTCACTGCACCTAACCAGAGGGCTCTCAGTTCGGCTGTCACCTTCGCCTGGGAATGTTATAGATGACGCAGTTCAGTAAGCAATAACAAGTGAGAGAGAAAATCTAACCAAGAGAGGCAGCTTGACTGTTAAGCTAAGTAGTCTCCCCTGGATATAATAACTCTATCAGCCGCTGTCTGATCAAGAAAAGGACCCGCTTACATCCACAGCCATCCTGCAACATTTTACTTTGGAGAAGGAGCCCAGTCAATCAGTTGGAACTTTTCTTTTTGAGTGTTTCATTTCATCTTCATGGACAACACTGATACGTAAACAAAAAAAGAAAAAGATTGTGGATAACAACACTATAGGTACTTAATTTGAACAGATTTCGAAGAGTTTTCGAACAGATCTCCGCTCGGAATACTTTTTTCTGCCGGCGTCTTGAGATGGCAATGAACATAACACACATCCGTGACACAAAGTGGCTGACACTGGAAGTATGCCGGGAGTTCCAGAGGGGCACGTGCTCACGCTCCGACCAGGAGTGCAAGTTCGCTCACCCAGCCAAGAGCTGCCAGGTGGACAACGGACGGGTCATCGCTTGCTTCGACTCGCTCAAGGTAAGAAAGGAGAAGTGGCGAGCAGGAAATCTGGAGTCGATAAAGAGATACAGATAAGAGACTGAGCATATTCGGTCTGACAGGCGGTTTGAGGGAATTTATGGTGTTGCAAACTGGAAATAACAAACTGGAGTGCACCATCTGGCCACAGCATGTGCTCTCCTTGGTCCGACCTATTTCTGGTCAGGTGACTGGAACGTGTGATGAAGGGTGCAGAATGGAGAGGGGTGGGTGTTTTGGCGGTGGGGTTAGGTGAGGCAGTCCGGCATATTTAACACAGAGCTGTGGAATTTTCTGGCGCAGTCCGAAATGTTTTGAGTAGTGTTTACTTCCAAATGGAATTCATTCAAGAATCGGCTGCTTTTCCGACTGATTACACTGCACATAAACACAGTTGCATGAATTTACTACAATAGCGCAGTTATTCTGGAAGTGATCATGTTTGCTGTGTGGCAGTGTTTGAATAGAAAAGCAGACGAACAGTCTGATGAATAGCCAGATGTACAAACTCATACGGATGCCCTAAGCAAAGCTCAGCTGCTAGAAACGAACAAGGCGATAGCGTCATCATGTAGCTCTCATTCGCTGAAACCACTTCCTGTTCAGAGGCCTAAGGGCAGTTATAAGGGGTTTGTGTGTGTTTCTATATGTGTATCTGCTTTAGAGCAGAGTTGGGGAACTGTATGCAGTAATTTTCCATTTTTAGGCAGCAGCAGGAAAGCAAACACCTCTTTTTTTCCTCTCTCTCACACTCTCGTCGATTCTCTCACTCTTTCACAATGACTCTTTTTATCGGAGCACAAGATCTCTGGAGATGGGTGGACCTCAACCCAAAGTTTCCAGCATTGACTTGGCACTGTATGTTTTTCGTGTTTGTATTGTCCGGCAGACACTGGTGACTCGTGGTCATTGACTGCATGTGAGCAGGGTTAGGATGAGGACAGCGTGTGCGCAGTGCAACTCAGGGGAAGAGTTGTTACAGCCAGATGTGGACAAAAGAACATTGTCAGGCCCAAGCTGACTCTTCAACAGCTTCTTCACCTGTGCACATGAAAATTACAAGAAAAGTTTAATATATTTTCACAGCTTGATCTCCTGAAATCTTCTCAAAACACCGCAACTTTGCAAAAGTGGAACATAAGGCACTCATAATAATCATAAGCAGTTTAGTTTACTCAGCCTCACATAGTTAAAATATTGTGTTGCCAGATGTCAGAAAATAATTTGGATTAAAATTTTAAAATAGCCAAAACAAAAAAAAAGGTGGCATCCAGTTATATTCAAGTTTTAGCAAACTGGAGACCTGCTGCAGCAGCATAACTGCTACAGACATAACACAACGTTACCTACATGTCACAGACTCCTGAGTTCAGTGTTACTGACTGCGAGAGGATATTGACTGAGAGAGCAGTGGTGCTTTTATCTGCAGGCAGATGTTTAAATTGTCACACTGAGGTAGAGGTTGCCACTAAAAAGGAGTGACTGGCAAGTATACGGTGGCTTTTTGAAGGACTCTGAAGTCCTTTTTTAGTAGTTTGGACTCATTTTCCACTAGGATATGTGTATTAATGGAGATGGGTAATACTTTTTTTTTTTTTTTTTAAACCACTCGCCCCATTTTTTCCACTGGTAATGAAAAACAGAGCAGGTCTCCGAAACCCACAATGGAAAGAGAAGCAGAAAGTAAAAAGACAGAGAAAGAGCAAAAGAGGATAGAGGAAATATCAGAAAGAAAACCTGTGGATTTGTCAGATAAATGTTCATACCATATGATAAGGCATAAACCTCTAGTTCTGCACACACACACACACACACACACACTCTGCATTAGTCTTTCTAAACAGACCCGCAGCAGCACTGAGTGAAAAATCAGCTGCCCTAATTCTCTTTAACACAGATTGAGAGGTTGAAATAGGACTAACTCTCGAATGAGTTGTGTTACATGAAGCCACATTGCCCACTCCCAACACGCAGACACTAATGCACCCTCCTGGACACATGTGCACATGTTTTCTGCCCATGAGAGAGGATCGACCTTCTTCTTGAGAAGTGTATAATTAGCACAGGTCTCACATGATCACTAGTGCATAGCTGAGCAGGTCACACCCAAACCCAGTCATTTCCCCAACAGCCACTCTCGCTCTCTTTTCGGCCTTTTTCTTCTTTTTTTTTAATGTCACGGTCACGGCCTCACAAACATCTGTCCGGCACTAAATGACATTGTACATAATATATTGATACCAGAAATAGTAAAAAGGAGTTAAATCGTGATTTCTCATGGCAGTAATCATATGTGCACCACATTCCCTCAAGCTAGAAAATCAATTACAACCACGTATCCATCTAGGCCACAGACCCGTAACAGAGTCGAGGTGCTTTTGAATCTGCCCGTGCTTGAACAAGATGCATGTGGGTGTTTGCTGGCCTTACACTTGGCCTTAACCTCAGAGTGCAGCCGTTTCTGTTGCCTGTCTATCTGGTTGGTGCAGCACAGACAGCTCAGCTATGTCGAAGCAGGGTAAATATTTAGAGAAGGATAATGGTAGCCTGGACTCCCTGATTTAAAGTCAGCTTTGTAACTTTGGCCGTCAATGATTAACTGCAGAGCAGATAGTTGAGGTGTAATAAATTGGAATCTTAATAAACAACGCGCCTCATAGCTAAAACTAATCTAAACAACAGATTAACTGATGAGGCAGATGTTTAAAATATACCCGATACTTTGAGGAGGTACAGCGTAGTAACCTACTTTTAACTCACTCTAGTTGATACCACTTGTTCTCTCTGCTTGTACACTAAAGCTGATAGAAGTGTAACACGGGCTTAATGTTGCAGAAACAAGCGCGCAACCTGCCTCATTAGTATATGAGGCAAGTTGTTCTCTGCTGTAAATGAACCTGTTGTTGCTTGCTTTTAATGAGCATTAAAAACGCCTTCTGTGCTGTTCCGCTCGGTCTGTCTGTTACATCAGGACACACCCATTCCCGGGCAAGATGGGTCACATTACACCTGGATAACTACCCTACTAGCACAGCTATTACCACACACGTATCGTACAACACAAACCCGTGTGGAATTAGGTCAGGAGCAGGTCCTTGTTTAACCCCGGATGGCATCCAAAATGTTAAAAAATGGAAGCAGTTGATCGTCTACCACAGAGAACCGTTTGAAGATACACACACACACACATGCTTTCACACAGCATAGACTTTGTGCTTTGTCTACCTGCCAGCCTGACACACCCGCTGTCATCACGTTTCTGAGCACATGCACATGCGTTACATCGGTATTTGTGGTGCTGTTGCAGCAGCTTCGTTTGTGTTGCTGCACTGTTTGAGGCGAGCTGGATGTTAAAGGAGAAATATTTGCTTGTTTACCATCTGCACACCAATTATTTGTTCAGGGACCATTTTTTCTTTGATTTCTCACTTCGGCACATTAAAATTGACATAAAGCAGGTGCTACTGTAAAAGGCCAAGTCTCAAGTATGCTTTACATCCGTGTAAAAAGAACTGTGTGACTGAGGTTGGCAATTAGACTCATGTGAATTTTTCTGTCAATATGGGTTAAGAGTTCACTTTCACTTGAAGAAAACAATAATAGGGGTTAACAAAAGAAAAAATCTATCAGAGGTACACAAAAGGTAATCGGTTTGCCAAAGTCAGCTGCTAGAAATGTTGAAAAAAAAAAAGCAGAAGTACTCATGTAAAGGCCTAACAAGCTGCTAGACAGAGGATGTAGGCATACATGTTTCCCTGTTGTTCATGATACCTCCCACACGAGCCGAAAATCCAGAAAAAACAGATTGCAGTTCAAAAATATACAAAAAGTAACTAGTGAACTACAGGAATGATGAAAGAAAAAAGTTGCTGAAAGAAAAAAGCAATTGCCCATAAGTCACAGCACGAGCATCACCTGATATCAGTCTGATTGCAGATGGTTTCCCCCTGCTGAGACTAATCACGGAAAGATGCCACAACAAGCAGCGGTAAAAGGCTGAGGGAGCGTCCCCAGTGAAGATATATCGTGTGTTAATATCTATGGACTGAATACTTAAATTAGTCATTTTCTCCACAGGATTTTCCACAATCTGTTAACCCTTTAAAGCCGGTGGGAGCGGGCATGCTCTGTTTTGCGTAACTATTTTTAAATCCCGGTAGCACTGCAACCACGTAAGCTAGCGCAATAATTTTTTTTGCATATGAAACCGGAGGAGTTGTACTTACATCTTATGCCATCAGCTTGTCCTCGGTCACGGTTTCCTTCCACATATAACTTTGCAAAAACTGTATAAAAAGCGCTTGCAGTAACAAAAACATAATATTCCAGAAACACGCTTTGCCGATCCGATCAGCTGTTCGTAACACTTCCTACATTGGATTAGACGTCAGTGCGAACTATCGCATGTCCGCCGTGATCTGCTCAAAACCGGAAGTGACGTCATTTTCGCGGAAATGTAGTTTTTTACCATCAGGGCCTTATAAGGCTATACTGGTGTTTTTAAAAGTTATGTTTGACTTTATGACTTTCTGTATCATTTCTGGGATGCTTAGGACTCATATTGCACTGCTGGAAATAGTTTATTTTGATGCATATGCTGCTTTTTTGCAAATTTGCATTATAATATTTATTTTCGTTTTTCCTGCAGTGTATAAAAATTGGTGTATTTCAAAAATAAAACTATGAAGACACTCAAAATAAATTTCCTGTGGTGGGAAACTATTTTGTGTAACTTTTTTGTATTTACAGTTTTGAGGGATAAGCCTCTTAAATTTCTCTAACTAGAAATATATGTTAAAAAAACAAAAACGATTTTCAATTTTTTTGTAGTTTATTGCACTTTTTTGCAATTTATGTAATTACTATGCACTTAATGCAGACATATTATTAAAATTTGGGCTATAATGGTTGTATTGATGTATAGCAACTTGAAATGCTCCCAAAAATGGCTCTACAGCATGTAAAAATATAATATAAGCTCTGGCGGACTTGGTTCTATGGTAGGTCTTAAAGGGTTAAATATGCTGGTTTATTTGACTTTATGCATTGCTGTCCAGCTACTTTTCAACCCCTTACGCTGGTGGTAATTCTTTTTATTAGGCCGCTTACATTTCCCCACATGGATCTGTCTACGTCAATGTAAACACGCATAAAAGCTGCGACCTGACACTTTGTTTTAGCCATTATTTTACACCTGATTTACAACTTCTGGTCTGGACTGCATCTGTCTGGCTTTTTCTCCCGTTCATTCTCTTTCCTCTATCTGCCTTTCCTCTCGTTTCGCTGGTCATATTTTGACAGCACGTTTAGATCCAGTACAGTGAGGTTAAATACACACAGACACACCAGACAGACCTTTCTGGTAAATATTAGCCATGTTGCTAGCTGACGGCGTTTTTGTGATTTCAAACAAATTTTTCTGCCAGTCTCCGCAATGACTGACTGTATATGGCCACTTGCGTTCAATACCCGTCATCTTTTTTAGCCGGCGATAACCTGAGGAGCACTCTGCCACGTTAAATCAACTGCAAGGGTTAACGTAAGCACACCACACACACACTAAAGACAGACAGATGTGCCATTTTCCAACACAGCAGCCACAGATGAGCACGTGGAATCCAAAGTCGGTCATAGGTCAGCCGTACTCACTTTGGTTTTGATACACTTTTCAAAAAGTGCAAGCCATAGTCAGCAAGGTTTGTTTTCAGTGGCATGGTGCAAATTTTCAGTCGGATTCTGGCAGGAATGATGTAACTCCTCTTGCAGACTTTTCATCTTAATTGCATTCCTAATGGGATTTCTATGACTGCATACAGAAAAGCTCTTTCTCCTCTTTAAATATATTTAAGGGGTAGATTTATTCATCTGTACGATACAGCTTCTGCTAAACGGATGCTGTGCGTGGCTGTGCTCAGTCTTTCCTCTAGCTTATTAAAATAAACCGAGACCCATAACTGGGATTTTATTTCAGTAAGTAGGCGTTTTTAGTTTTCTTTCTCCTGGCATCAATGGGCCTATTCTTAAGTCTTTGTCACATTCATGCTTGGACCACGCTAATCCTGGTTGATGCACACACTAAACCACATAGAGCCTTTTCCTTGGCCTGCTTGTTTTAGGTTGTGTGTGCATCCTTGTCACATCAGCGCATCTATGCATCTTGTCTGTGAGCTTATGTGACAGAAGATCAGCAACAACAGTCTTTTCTTCTCGGTGTCAGCCGTCCCTGTCCCGGCATCACACTGGGCCCATTTATAACACCAGTGATACAATGATTACTTCTCTAGCTGCCCTTTCTGAATCTGTCTTTAACGTACAGACTTAACAGAAAGCCACAAATAGCCCGAGGGTTTGTTTGCTCCACCCAGTAGCAAATATTGACAGATCAAAGTCACGATTCAGGCGTTAAATTATCCGAAATTCGTAAAACATAATCTGTACTGAGCCGATTAAGTCCACCCCTCATTTCTTTATATTTTGTTGGGAAAATGGGAAGTAGGTGCAGCGATTTACTGAAATGTGTGCATATATGGAAGCAATATAACAAGCTCAAGAGTCAATATTTGGTGTGACCACCTTTGTTCTTCGACACAGCCTGAACTCTGGTTGGCAAACCTTTTTGTAATTTCTTTAAGTAGTCTTTAGGAATAGTTCTCCAGGCTGCTCGAAGGACATTCAAAGCTATTCTTTGGATCTTAGATGCGTTTTGTTCTGTTATCTGTCAAGATAATCCCGAGCTGCTTCAATAATGGGAGATCTGGGCTCTGGGGAGGCCAGGTATGCTTTTACTGTATTAACAGTATGTTTGGGATTATTGTCATGCTAAAGCATGAAGCTGTTAACAATCAGATGCTTTCCAGATGGTATCAGAATCTGATGGTACTTTTCTGTGTTCATAATTCCATCAAATTGGCAAGATCTCCAACCCCACTGGCGGAAATGATAGAGCCTCCACCATGTTTTACAGATGACCGTAGACACTCACCTCTCTCCCGACTTCCTCTGTTCTTAGGGACAATATTTGAACCAGGAATTTCACATTTGGATTCATAGTAATCCAAATGTGAGCACTGCTGCCACTTATTTTCAGTCCACTTGTTGTTTAAATTGGCATACCTCGCCCTTTTCTTCCTGTTTGATTTCATTAAGAATGGCTTCTTGACACCCAGTCTTCCACTAAGACCATTTCTGTTTAAGGCTTCAGTGAACAGTAGATGGATCAACTGAAAGATCTGTGTCTCAGGTTCTGTGTTGGGTCTGGTGGATTTTTATTTTGCCTTGTTGATGCAAAATTACTATTTTATCTCATTAAAACTGCTGTTATCTTTGGTATTTTTCAATTCATATCAGTCAAATTCAACTCAATTATGTGTTTAAGTGTTTTTTGCAAAATTGTCCTTTGCATGTAGACACAACACTGGTTCATCCCTGGAATTAGGTGGCCTTATAATTTTTGAATGACTTATAGGTCAGTCTAAAGTGGCTTAATTCCTCTGAAAATGGTCAGACACAAGGACTGGACTGAAAACGAGCCAAAGTCTAAGTAAAGAAACTTGGAAAGAGCTTCAGAAACCCTGGAGAAGTATTGATCTAGCCCACCTTTAAAAAGTTACAAAAATTCGAGCTCCTTGGAAGCAAAATATTTTTAAAAAATGCAGAGGTGGGTCAAGACTTTGGCACAATACTTTATAATTAGTGTTGGTAATGCCACTGGTCCGTGATTCAACTCAATAGATAACACAATGAACTGCAAGGTGTGCCCATTCGGTTACATTTTTGACACTATATAGTATATAACAAAGAAACAAAATTATATCAGCTTTATTAATAGTTACTGATAACAGTACTAGCAGATGCTGCAGTTAGCTAGGCTATCATCAATCCCACAAGACAGGTGAGCGCGTAGCTTGAGGGCACAGCCGCTCACTTAGATTCAATTCTCTTAACACCTTTTCACTCTGCCACTCCCCCTCCTCGGTCCAGCAGTCACGTTTACCCTGCCTCTTTTCTCTCCGTCGATGCCAAAACATTAAGGAGGCTATGTCAGGCGCTGCACACTCACATGCTTTCTAGTGGTGACTGTGAGGCAAAAAGGGGAAAAAAATAGTTGATAGCTGTCCATGTGTTTTTCTCTTTCTCAATTGCTCTCTGTGTGCCTGTCTTGTTTTTCTTTAAGTGCATTCCTTCTCAGAATCGCAGTGTCTGGGCCTGTCAGACTCATGGCAACAGTCTTAATCACTTTCTGCTTGTCTTCAATTCAGTTTTCATTGTCATCGCAAGGAAAACCTTTTACCTTATTTGGCGAATCTGAAACTTAAGATATTCTCCATTATGCATTTGTTTATTTCATTATATGTTATTGAGCAATGAGTCACAGTCAACACCCTCAAATTTAGGCTTAATATAGGCAGGATAATTCATGTGTTGTTGTTTTCTTGACCTGGAACAGTGACACAATCTGAACACCAATTATTAGCCCTGATTACTTTATATGACGCTCACAGACAGCAGAATATAGCGTATGACTTGCATTTGTGGCTGTAGCCTTGCTTGCAAAATCTTTTGGGCTGGATTTAATTCTGAAGTTGCAAGTTAGCTGTTGCTAATATCAGAATATCAGATTATGAATATCAGAATATTATCTTCCATAATAGAAAGAGTATGAGGCTAAACCACTTGATAAAATGCTGTACGAGAGGAAGAGGGTGAAATCGTCCTCGTGCTGGTGCCAAGCCCAAAAGACATAATCACACACAGAAACAGGATTAGGCCAGTTGACAGTGGGATTAGAGCCGTGGATAGGATTGCAGACTGTGAGATCAGATTAGCATAATACATACCAGATTAAATCTGTTAGTGCTGCAAACTAAACTAATCATTTTCCCCGTGGTTATTACTTGGCTACTGATAGAAGAGGCTTTTTTTTCCCTTGTTGTCTGAGACTTGTGCAGATGGTGGCGGGAGTGACAAGGGTTAAAAAAGGGAGAGCAGAAAGCTGGGACCAAAGGAAAGTATATAAAAGAGAAAAAGGACCCCTTTAAACTTTTTTTCCTTCTTTTATAGGTCTTGCTTAGGGTTGAAATGCATCACAACGCTGCCACTCTGAAGTGATAGAGATAATGATGGAGTCTTGCTTGAAAGACAAAAAAATATGGAAGGAGATTGGTACACGTAACTCATCCCAGGCTAAGGGGCTTTATTTGTAGGTGACTTTGTTTTCTCTGTATTAAGATCACTTCCCCATTTTCTTTGTCTGTCTCCAGATTGCTTTTGTAATCTAAGCTCATTATACACCACGACTGTATTATATATTTTATAACAAATAAATAAATATGTATATATATACAGGGCATTGTAAGTCTACTAGTCATTTAGATTTTCTTTAGTGAGAATATATTGCATCCCACTGCATTACTCATGCTTTAAGTTTTGAAATGGCTCATTTAGATAAAAGAAAGTCTTTATTTCTCAACCCAGAAGGCCCAATATTAGAAAAAGAGCCCACCTCAGTCATTTCAGAAACAGTGTTGCTATTGATGCGTCATTGCTGCCTCAGACTTGCGATTTCTGCTCAGCGACTCTTCTTTCTCACTCTGAGGCAGAGCTCGGAGATGATTAAATGAATGTTACCGGGCTACGTCGCGAGCACTGGATGGCTTTCATAAAGTGCTGCGGCTCAAATCAATACTCGTGTGATTGTTCTGTTATCACGGATAATGAAAAGCAAGAAACTGACCTCGCAGGAGGAGAAGCATCGCTAAACGGAGAAAGGGGGACCTTAATGTAAACAAAGTCACATGAAAGTTGGTTTGTGTATCAAGAGATAGCAAGAGAGAGAGAGGCAGACAGGGAGAGGAGGGGGGCATGTGAGAAAAAAACAAAAAAACAGAGGGAGGTCTAAGTTTGGATCCAGAGCTCCTGTGTACGTGACATCTGACCTGAGGGATTTCTGAGAACCAACACCCTCTCGAGTGTGAATAACTCATTGCTCAGCCTGCATTTTGTGTGTCTGTCTGTCTGTGTCTATATGAATAGTTTCATGTGGATGCTACTGTGTCCACATGCATGTGGGTGTTTACATTTGAACCACAGCTGCAATTTGCAAAATATTTTTCTCCTAAAACCCAGAAAATCCGCTGATGCATTCTGCTCACATTTTTCCCACAGCCACACGACGTACCTTATCGCACTCTGTGTGGTCCGTGTTGTAACTCTATTCTAGCCTGTAATCCTCATTCTCTCTGCCGTTGTTGGGTGAGGGCGGGGATGCGTCACCGTAACCAGTATGGCTATTATCATAGATTGACACTCCCTCTTTTCTTCATATCTCCACAAGGCCCGCTGGTCACATCAACTCACTGACCACTAATCTTCACTTCACAGATTACTGGGTGCATTGAGCCCCAATAAGGAGATGTGGGCATGAGTACGAGTGCGTGTTTATGGTCTGATATAGACATGCAGGCCTCAGCAAAGAAACGGCACTACATCACTAAGGCTCCAAAGACCTCTGCCGTCTTCTTCGCTTTCTTCAAAATCTGCTGTTAATTTGATGCTAAATTAAGAGACTGAAAAGAAAATAAAATCAATTTTTCTCTTCTCTAAATGGGTGTTATTGATTGTGAATTGCTAATTACTTAATGCTTGCAAATTTAGCAGGGATAAGATGAGACTATCACATCGGAATATTTCTGGCTCGCTCTTTTTTCCAGTAATTTGGGTGCTTGCTGTTTTACCAGGAAATTCCAGTCAACGTGCACATTAGTATATTGACTGAGTTAGCTGTATTTTATGTTTTATGCCATATTTGGGTGCATGGTAGACAAAGAGACCAACCGCTGGGTCCGGTCCTTTGAGTCTGTGCTATTCCCCAGCAGAACAAAGCTTCATTCAGAGCGTGTGTGAAGAGAAAGGGCTTTCATCTCTGTGTATGTTTAGACAGAAGTCAGTGGAACGCAGTACAGAGAACAGAGTAGCTTCACAGCACAACTCAACACAACTGAATCTTACACCATAACATCACACCACAACGCTGGAGCATCAAAGATAAGAGGGGAAGTGAAGTTGGATCAACTGTAACTGTCTCTGTAGTGTGTTTAAAAGGATGTAGGTTAACGGTATGCAGGATATAAATACATCCACGGTCACGCTTCAAATGGGTTAGCCTGCGGTAACTAGAATATTGTGTTTTGTTTTTAGGTATTTATTTTTTTAGTAAAAGGTTTGGACAGATTGATGTCCTCAGAAAATTATGCTGCAGAGTTTCCAGTTATTTTTTTTGAGGGGGCCAAAGTACAGTGGCCCTGAGAGGACAAATACAACAGAAGTGTTGATCGACCAGCTGCGCAAGTGGCAAGCTAACAGTAAACGGATAATAGCAAACATGTGTCTACAATATCATCTGAGTCATGTGATTAAAACACACATCTCAGATGAGTCCTCTGCTTCTTTTAAACGTGTCTCAGTGCAGTCTTTCACGTGCTTTGGTTTCTGTCACTTCTGTAGCTCGTCAGTCACGTAATTGTCTCCCCAGAACCGCGTCCATTGTGCTTTGTGTTCTTTAGTGGCGTTTGACCTCTCAGGGCCACCATACCAAAAGATCACAAAATGAATTCAAGTGATTGTGATGTATTTAAATTACAAAATTTGAACTATAAAAAATATAGACCAGCTCCTATTTCACTAGCATCTGGCAAACATATAGTTAGTCTGGGTTAAATATAATCCAAACAGAATCACTGTTTCAGTTGATTAAATTTTAACCTTTTGGGGAATCTTTGAAAAAGTTTAATAAACTGGAGACAGAGTGGTTCAGCTGATGTTTGCATCTTGACATATACAAAATGTAAACCTACCAAGTAGGGCTGTCACGAAATCAGAACGTTGATACCAGAAATAAGACAGTAAAGATTGAAACAATCAAGTGACCATGTTGAATATGTTAAATTATGTTAGAAAAATCAAATAAAACCAAAAACAATAAAGCTAGGAATCTCCTTAGCCTCACTTTAAAAGACCTTGAAGTTACAGTTTACCTGTTTTCTGCAGGCGTTTTCCTGAAAAGAGCAGAATTATAACTGAATGCTTCATATCGCTGTTTAGCTGTGCCACATGCAAGAATAACTGGCTAAGACATGTGTGGACAGTTCATAATGTAGCAGCAGTTCAGAGATGATCTGGTATTTTGGCCTTAAACCATTCAGACTTTTATAACAAACTATATTTAAGGGTTGCAAGTCAAATGGATACAAAAGCCCCCATTTTACTGAATACTTTTAACTATAGTCTTCACGGGAGAGACGTTTTTCTTCACCTGTCTCGTGTTTCCCTCCTTCTTGCTGGCTCGCGCACATGCACAGTGCAACATCTTGCTGCATGCTTCACGTCTGCTCCTTAAAAGGATGGGATGCAGCCCCACCCAGCATTCTTTACTCGTTGGTTCATTGTTTGTTTAAATCCCACACAATCACCAAAGCTGGGTGTGTGTCTACGAGTGTGAGACAGAGAGCTAGAAGAGAGTGCGCTCAGGGTGGGACATGTTATTGCAACTTATCATCAAACAGCCTGCCCAGTAGCCAGTGGGATTATTGTTCCCAGTTTGGCCTGGATTTTGGCAAGTCTGAGCTCACCGGGGGAAGTGCAGACTCTCACTATTAAAATAAAACATGGCCTGGATTGAACTTAAAGTAGGCAGGGAAAGTTTAGTAGTGCAGCGGCTGCTTGGTGAAAAACCCCGCTGTATTAACGTCGTATTATTTTACTAAATCATGACTCTGACCTATAATATGTAGTTTAACCCACGTCATAGTTCTTATCAACTGAACTTGGAAACACTTTCCTGAAACACACTTTGAACAATGAAGACAAATATGCCCTCTGCTCATCAGCCTACACTGATTCTAGGGAAACAGAATGAGGGAAACAGCTAATGATGTGGATGAATCATTTTTGATTGTTTTTACATGTCTTGCATGAAGCAGTGACAAACTCATCTATTCACTCATTATCACGTATTATGAAAAATCCCTAAAAAGAAGGATTTGAAGCTTCCATAGCCCAGCCCATGTTTGATTTGCATAATTATCCTTAAATCCCATCATTATCACGAGACAGTGCAATGTCCTGCTCAGACTGAGATCCCATGGTGGAGTCGAAAGAGCTGGTCAGCGATAAGAATTATCGGAGGTGATGTATCTATCTTTCCTCGACATAGTTTGAATTTTTCGCGATGGAAACGCAGACAAGCGGTGAAAGATGCCCCTTAACTAGTCGTGGCTGCAGGGCCAGCTCTATCTGTAGCGTTTTCTTTGCCGAGCTTCTCTCTCTGGCAGCGATCGGGTGGATTCAGGAGTCACTGTGTATTAGAGGAGAAGTGTCTGACTGCTCTGTTACCGTGGACACCATCTGTAGCTGCTCCTCGAGGCTGGTGATGTCACAGTAACAGACAAAAACACGACGCGAGGGGCTACGTTTTCCTCTCATCCCTGTCTGCATCTCTTTTCTTTTTTTCTTCCCACCCTGCTTGCGACAGCTCGCGATGGTCTAAACTGATCACTTCTGCAACTTCTAACATTTCACTGATACAGCCGTTGAGTCACCATGACTTTCATTTTACGCTTTCCGTCTCTCTCTCTCTCCATGCGATCAGAGTGCTTTCTCTTATGTGACCTGCTTTTTTTAAATTCAAAATGGCTGCTAGTGATGGTTGATGACATTTTCTTTTCTCCAAATGATTGAACTAAAAATCAAAGCAGCATTTTATTTTCTGCCCTCCTTAACACAAAAACACGTCCATATACAAAACTGCAATAACAAATCCAGCAGTTGACGGTTGGGGTCATATGAGGTGAGCGCAACATGATCTTTTATGTTTTTACAACCACCCCGCTTCACCTACCCCTCACACACACACACACACACACACACACACTCTCCCTCCCCTCTCTGGATGTTGTTGTCACTCTCTGGATGAGTGCTATTAGAACCTGCTTTCAGCTCCTCTTTTTTTGAACACACACCTTAGTGCCAGATTTAAAATCCTTCTCCTCACATTTAAGGTCTTGAATATTCAGACCTTATCTTAAAGATCTCATAGTACCATATCACCCCAATAGAGCATTTCACTTTCAGACTGCTGGTTAATTTGTGGTTCCTGGGGCATTTAAAAGTAGAATGGGAGGCTTTCGGGCCTATCCCAGTTTAGATTTCTGGAGACACTACTTTTAAGAACATTAAAACTTTCCTTTTTGATAGTATATATTTAGGGCTGGATCATGTGACCTGAACCCTCCATAGTTATGCTGCAATAGCCCTTGGCTGCTGCTGCACTGAGTGTTTCTTCTTCATTCACCTTTTTCCACTGACTATGTGTTTATACAGCACTCTGCATTTAACAGGTCACAGCAGATGGCCACTCCTCCCTTGGGCTGGTTATATGGAGGTTGCTGCCTATTAAAAGGGAGTTTTTTCTTCCCGCTGTTACCAAGTGCTTGCTCATAAGGGGTTGTTTAGTCTTTGTCTTACAATATAAAACACCTTGAGGTGACTGTTGTTGTGATTTGGCACTATATAAATAAAACTGAATGCGAATTCAAAATGAATGAATTGAATATGTCAGAATTGCCGAGGCCAGCTCAGCTAACATATAGCCTGGCCTGTCCTAGATGTTTGAGCACATGGGCTAACAGTTGCTCAAAGACACACCTATATAAAGATGAAAGGAATAAAAACAAGAAAAAAAGAGTATAATGTGTTTTAGATCAGTATGAAACTTTTAAGTTGATTCAAACATCTATTTTGCCCTGCGCATTAGGAAATAGCCACACATTTTTTGACTCATTGACACTGTGTGACATAAAATGTGAATAGCTAATCTGCATAAGCCATTTTATGGCTCTGTCTTTGTGCCTGTTTGTCTTCTCACTAATTAAATGAGTCCTGTGTTCATTTTTATTCAACTTTAGCAAATCTTTACTATCTGCTATCACTGCTAGAATTTCATAGCAAGTTTAACATATTTTCTGAATGACACAGTGCTGCCTTCTGTCCCATAGCTGTTCATCAGGTTTTTGATATAAAAACAGACCAATGAAAATATCAGGCCCCTTATCTGTGCGCTCCATTTTGTTATCTAAGCAGAAGAGAAGATAGCAGGCACAGAGCACGAGGGAGACGTGTAGGTAGTCATAGGCTATGCATCTGTCTTAATTGCTCTTAACCAGCTATCTGCAACACAATCTGCTGTCATTTTAAAAGGAGCTCCAAGTAGAACTTGAGATCACAATTTCAGACAAGTGGATACAACAAAATACCTTCAAAAGGACCCCCTGCCATTAAATTTCCCCTCAGTGCTCCTTCCTGTTTCCTTTGCACCTGTCCGGTGCTCCAGTGTCAGTGAAAGCAAAGGAGATGGAAAAGTGAGATGAAGTCATGACAGAGTATAGAAATGAATCCCAGTGGGGTCAGCTCTGTCAGCGAGGGAGAGCACAGTCAGATCAGCTGTACCGCAGAGCTGAAAGGAAATACGCGCCTTTCCTAAACTGCGGACGTGTTTTGTGTGCTTGCTCTCATGTTTGCGTGACATACATCTGCCACCTGTTAGAAGAACCTGACCCCAATGTGCATGCATTAATGCATATGCATTCTTGCCTGCACAAGAATGCGCTTGAGTGTGTCAGACCTTTTCCTAGACTACTCCTCTCCAGACTGAATACATAATTGGATACTCGCAACAGGCAGCAGAAAGGGATCCCTGTCTTAGATTATTATTCAGAGGCTTTGAAGCGTGACCTCCGGATGACTGCTGATATAATATAGACAGATCATATGAGTGGACGGTATTTTTAGCACCGTTTAGACATGTAGCCAAGCTGGATGTCTGGAGAAAAGCAGCGCAGCATCAGTTGACCTCCTGGGGCTAGTGTACACATACACACATGTCCCAGCTGGGACTCGCAGAAATAGCAAGCTGTTAACAATTAGTGATATACTCAGGCCAGACCCAATGTGAAACTGAGTGTCTGACGTTGAAGTAGCTATAACCAAGGATGCAGGATTTCACTAGATTGAACATGCACCATGTGTTCATTTTTCATATTTTATTGTTACATGCAAAAGGTGGTGCGCAGTGTAGTGGTTTACAAGGTTTACAAGTGAAAGCTTGTTTAGATCTACGAGGAGACACAAATCCCTATAGGGTGTCTGGATTGAAAGATTCTGCCAAATCAAACACACCGTGCTGCTGTGGTGACCCCTTGTGAATAATGAGAGTTTTTTTTTTTTTAAGTCTGCCAAGCCTTGAAGTAATGCTGATATAATGTTTACCACCCTCACCAAGCCGAGAGTGTTAGGAATGACATTAGTTTAGCAGGTATTTAGTTGTTAGGCCAATTACCTGGGTAAACCTTGGCATCGTGATGATCGTACAGGAGCTGGCGATCCTCACAGTTGTTACTCAAGACTATGGATGTCTATACAAATTTTATAACGGCCAGTTTGGTAGCTGCCAAGACATCTTTTTGAATCTGCCGTTAAATGCTAATGCTGTCACTTCTCTCCACTCCTCTCAGGGCCGTTGTTCCAGGGAGAATTGCAAGTACCTGCACCCTCCTCCCCATCTAAAGACCCAACTGGAGATCAATGGCAGGAACAATCTGATCCAGCAGAAGAATATGGCCATGCTCGCCCAACAGATGCAGCTCGCCAATGCCATGATGCCTGGCACGCAGCTACCACCTATGGTGAGAGGACACACACGTATGAACACACCACAGCTACTGCCCACGGTGAGATTACGTACATGTAAAAGCTCACACATATATGGCTCCTTCTTGTCTGCGTGGCTCTTTCCCGTCTTTCGAGTCCCCTTCATGTCAGTGCGTGTCTTTACGGAAAGCTCGCAGTTTGCGCTCCCCGCTGTCCTTTAATTCCTCTGCCTTTATTTTGTTTCGCTACAGCCGATGTTCTCGGTGACACCAGGCCTGGCCACCAACGCAAGCGCAGCAGCAGCTGCAGCTGCAGCCTTTAATCCCTACTTAAGCCCTGTGTCACCAAGCCTGATGCCTCCAGAGATCCTGCCCAGCACCCCTGTCCTCATGGCCTCCAGCCCTGCAGTCAGCCAAGTCCCCAACGCTGCCGCTGCAGCCCAGAAACTGCTGAGAACAGACAGACTTGAGGTAAAACACAAACTGACAGACTGTGATCTCATCTCTTCTATGAAAAACTTTCCATTACAAACTCTTCCTCGTGGTGTATCTCTTTGTTAGTCAGAGTAGAGTTAACCTCAATGATAATGAGCCTGTAAACAAGACAGATATTAATGGCAAGCAGCTTAACAAGCATAAGAATAACGGTGCCCTTACTTGATTTGCATAAACAGTTTCTGAAACGGAATTGAATTATAATAGCTGGTGCAATTATGCAAAGTAGAAACCAAACTGAAAGAAAATAAAAAACAGGTTGATAAACTGTGATGAAATGTCATCGGTTTATCACTCGTGTAATCCTGATGAACTGCATCTCAATTAAGTTCCCGTGGAGATGGTGCTTTCGCTCATTGCGTTTCACACAATGGCACAAGACGATCATAACAACAGAGGCGTGTTATTTAGAAGAGAGTGCTGAAGCTATAATCAGCGCTCAACGTATACAAACCGCACTAAAATTACACTTTTGTCACTTTGTCGTTAAATAGCACCTTTTATGTGTCAATATCACACAGCCACCATTTAAAATAGCAGTTTTGTGTGTTTAATAGCATCATGTCACAAAAGTAGCATAGCGCGGTATAAAGCATGTTCAGTCACACACTGCTGAAACGCTCACAGGAGTAAGGCAGAGTTGATGTCAGGAAAGCAACAGCCGTTATGTGTGCCTAATTTAAAAGAAAGTGCTGCCCTCTGGTGTCTCTCGTACTTACAAATGTCTGCGATGCAACACACAGCTGTGTATAGGGGATAAAATGTATTATGAGATTATACGTATTTGTGTTAATGTGGAAATGGTTCAACATAGTGTGGACCTTCCTGAATGCATTACAGGATCTCAATAATAGTTGAACAGGAAGTATCCAGATATATCTTGTGATGTTGGATAGAGGAAGGCTCAGCACAGGCTGAAATAATATGTAAAGGCTTTCACGGGTTAGCTGGTTTAGATAAAATCACTTCCATTTGTATTATAATATTAATATTTGAGATACGAGTGCACAAATCAGGATTTTTTTTTCTGTGTTTTGTGCAAATCTGAATTTAAGGCAATTTTAAGTGAACTGGACATAGACTATTACTTTTACTAAGGTCATCATTTTTACTGACAGTGAACTTTATAGATTTTGGTTGTTTTTGTGTTTTAGTTTTATTTTTTGCCTGGGTGGATTTGGCAGATGTGTGTGTGTTAGTTTTTTATGTGACTTATTATTGGACTGAGCCTTTTATTAGCTGGGACACTCTTGTAAAATAGATTTTTTTTTTTTATCTCAAAGGTCTTATTTTTCCTGGTTAAATAAGGGTTAAATTAAAAAGAAATAAAGAAATCTCATGTAAATATTCTGTACAATGTTTTCTCCCGCGGTGGTGAATTTGGACATGGAGCCTGCACGTTATCATTCGCCTCATCCCATTTGTCTGTAGGTCTGTCGGGAGTATCAAAGGGGCAACTGCTCTCGGGGGGAGAACGACTGTCGCTTTGCTCACCCCGCAGACAGCACTATGATCGACACCAACGACAACACCGTCACTGTATGCATGGACTACATCAAGGGTCGGTGCTCCCGAGAAAAGTGCAAGTACTTCCACCCGCCGGCTCACCTGCAGGCCAAAATAAAGGCTGCCCAGCACCAGGTGAACCAGGCCACAGCCGCCGCAGCCATGGTGAGCAGTCTGCAGAAGCGTGCGCACACTCATTTACCACCCACACAACTGGCTTTATATTTACGTTAGGGTTAGCGACTGTAGAGCAGATGTGTTCTGTGTTTCGTACTCAACTTGCTTTACCTTCCTGGTTGGTATAATGTAGCGTTTTCAGTTCTGCTTTTGCCAGGCCAACCTTAAAGGTCTGCATGTTCATGTAGGTGAAACCTGCTCATATCTGGATGATAAGAAGAAGGATCGGACGATAGTGCATTAGTAGCTTCGTTATTCCCATGCTAAGCCTTTTTTTGATTGTTGTTCCTTTTTCTATCATCGCAGAACACGAGTAGAGAGTCCAGTTCCCCTCTCTCTCTGTCTCTGATGGCCTGGCCTTAATTGTGACTCCATTGTTTCTGTGCTTCCTTACCTATAACTTCTCTTCCTCTTGACATTATTATAAAAGATTCATTGTGCTTTCAGTCCTGTCTTACAGTAACAGCACGGGTGAATAATAGTGCTGATCAAAGTGTTTTCTACATGCTTTTATTGACGTAGCAAAACAGAAAGCTCGGGGCGAACCGTTGCAATGTGAACCTGACTATGATGTGCACAGTGAAATGGAAACCTGTGAATATGTGCTTCCATATGATTTCCTGTTCAGTCACTGAGAATCGCTTACAGTAATGGTTGAATAATTTTTCTTCTCGCTATATTCATCCATCTCTGTGTGACAATGACTAATGTAGATGAGTAGCTGTCATCGATTCCTGATGATCATTTAACTGTCGAGCAGTAGAGCTAGTGTCCACACTGTGCATGCCTTAGTCCTGTTATCCCCTTGTATATTTGCATTCCAATGATTTGTTTTTTTATTTGTTTTTGTTTTTCTCACCTATACCCAAACTGCACTGCTGCCCCCATGATGCACCTCTGCTTGCTGGTTTATGTTAATGCGCTTGAACCCCATTGGCCCATTGCCATCATGTGCTCGCTGCCTGCTAATTAAGACTCAGTCGGCTGTCAAATCACTGAAGCGACCCCTCGACGCAACCTTTGACCTGGTACTATGACCTTTCACCTTTTAGCTTGGCATGTGGCTTTGTTGTAGCGCAGTGTTTTAACCAATGATACCTAGCTATTTCTGTTGTCGTTGTCTCAGTGCAATGTCTGTCTTTTCCTCTTGTTGATCTGTCATGATTGGCTGTGATAAAGTGATTGTGGCTTTCCGGGGTTACAAAAAAAACCCAACGGTCGCATCCAAAACAGCTTTTCTTCTTGTACAGATCACCTCAAGCACCAAGTCTAAATGTGTCATTTTTCTCGGAGCCACAATCAGTTCATCACCCGTAGCTTTTCTAACAACAGTCAGTGAGGGCTAAGGAAGTAGAATTTCTATAAACGGTGGCATGGCTTCAGTGTAACGTCTTAAGTCAGTGTTCAGTGTTGTGGAGCAGCTCAATCAAATGTGTGCATGTCTGTGTCGCTAGTGCATGTCAGATGGATAAGGGTGGGGGTGGTGATGGTGGTGGTGGTGAGCGGGCTAAGAGGGAAAGCCTTTAAAACCATACAGGAGTGATCCCACCGTAACAGATTATTACAGTTCAAATGATAGTTCACTCCATCACCAAATGTTGTCACGGATATTCAGACCTCAAGAATGGCCTCAAGCCAAGATGAAGCCCGCACGCGAGAGCGCTCATGGTTTTTAAACAGCAGGGATCCGCTTTCTGAGTTACGTCCCTTGGCCTAAGACCATTTTTGACGTTTTTGTCTGCGAGTGAACCATCACTTAAACATGCTTACACAGTTTATCATGGAGCTAGCAGTGCAGCCTCCCTTTTCTCTGTGCTTCTTACCTGTTACACCACTTGTTAGCAGCCTTATTGTTTTAATAGTTAATGCTTGCTTATGTTGCACTTAGTCAGCCTTAAGACTGCAGAGTTAACAATCCAATGTAATGAACATATGAATGCTTGTTAGCTAGTAGCTCCAGTAGGCACCATGCTCCTGCTTGTGTAGTACTTGTGTCAGACTGCTGCTTGCTTGCTACTGATGATATAATGATATTGTTATTGTTGTACACACAAGGATGTTGTGACAGTGCTCCTCGGATGTCCTCTAACGTATGTACCTTCTTTTGTTTTCTTTCCCGTTTTTGCCTCTTTCAACACACCCTCTCTTTCTCTCTCTCTGTCTTACTTTTTCCTCTCTCTCTTTTTTTTTTTTTTTTTACCTCTGTCTCTCTCTGGCTTTTTTATTTTCCTTTTCACTGACCTCCCTCCTTCTGGATGGGCAGGGCATCGCCCCTAGTGTCATGGCTCCCCTGCCAAAGCGGGCAGCCCTGGAGAAGGCCAACGGGGCCTCTGCCGTGTTTAACACCGGCATGCTCCAGTACCAACAGGCCCTGGCCAGCATGCAGTTTCAGCAGCAGGCTGCTTTCCTCCCATCAGGTATGGCTCCCAAAGCGACCACAACGAGTGCTCTTACCAACTGAGTGGATGCCTGGATCAGTCTAACCTGGCTTCTGCTTGGCTGGGGTCGGACAGAGTGGTAGATTGCAGCACAGAGCAGATTTTGTTTTTCTTTTATAAAGAGGGAATTTAAAAAAAATTAGGCAAGTGATAACTCTAGATTTTAATCTAGGCTTGCTGGGATTGCATGTGTGTATTTCAGTGTTAAAAGAGAGCTTTGAAAAAATGTGCTTTATGCTTTGTCCGGCTTTGCATGGCCAGTAGGTATTAAAATGGGTCACTATTTCAATCTGTCAACTAATTGCCTTAATATAATTCTTTATAGCTACCTTCACCCCATATTAAATGCAGGCCCAGGATGATAGGTATGAATACTAGTACTCCAAATAATTTGTATTAGTTTAGTTTGTTTTTTTTAGTAGGTTGTTAGACTTTTCACGGTGTGATCACTCATATTTCGATGAGGGGCTTCGGCTTGGGCTGGGATGAATGGGGCTGGGTAATGGTATCTGGTAACAAACACCAGTTTGAAGAGTCTGGCTTCTGCACACATCTGCTGTTCCTCTCACGTCTTTTTAGAGTATGTACGTAATGTTTAATGCTCTGTAGTTACACTCATAGCCCTGCTCTCACTCTGTCATTCACACCAAAGATGAAACTGTAGATTCAATTAACTGGTTTTCTGATGATGAGTTTACCTCTTCGCCTTTTCCAATCACTGATGTCTGTGTCCAAGAGATATTAACCTTTTTTTTCCCCACGTTATCTCTCCCTTCACTCTAATGAACCTTGTGATGGGCTGTTTTGATTTCTCTTCCCTATCCAATCCACTTCCTGTTGCACTGCATGATGGACAGGCTCAATATTGTGCATGACACCTGCAGCCAGCGTTGGTAGGTCCCGGCTTTCCTTCTTTAGTTGTTGTTTGTTTGAGTCGCAGTTTTAGTGAAATGTACTTTGTTGTGTTCATAGACAATTTGTAAGCATTTTTGTTTGGTGACCTGAGAGTCAGTCCTTTGGTTACGTGATTTGAGGCAAAGGCAAATAATGTTTTATATAAATGTTGTTTATTACATGTATAAAAACATCCTCATGGTTTAACTGAGCTTCGTTATTTTGACCTCTCTGCCGTATATATTGCTCGACCACACTTGTCCTCATGCTCGTTCTAAACTTGGCTTTTGGCTGGTTTAACCTGACACCTGTAGAAACCCTTTGAAAACATTAAACAAAACTGAGGGGGGTTTGTTAGAGTGGTGACCTTTGTCTCCCTCTGCCACATTCTAGTTTTTGTTTTTCTTTACTGGAAGAGTACAGCAGCAGTTTAGTCTTATTACACGCAAATATGGAAGTAAGTTGCTGCTGCCAGACAGCGATCTCAGACTGTTTGATCCTTATCAGTGCTGGCAGGGGGAAGAAAGGGAACCAGTTAAATCGAACCCCTCTCTGACCTCCTCTCTCTCCTTCTCCTTCCCTCATTTGCCTGGTGTGTATGTGGCTACACTGCTCCTCCTGTATATTTTTTGCTTACATGATTTTCCCTCCAAAAAAGTTCCCATGATGCACGGTGGTACTCCAGCCACTGTGTCTGCAGCCACCACATCTGCCACAAGCGTTCCCTTCGCAACTGCCTCCACCAATCAGGTTTGCACCTCTACCTCTAGTCTCTCTCTCTCTCTCTCTCTCTCTCTTTCTCTCTCTCTCTCTCTCTCTCTCTCTCTCCCTATCTATCTATCTATCTCAGTGCACATGGATAATCTGGGAATGCTTGTGTGTTAATGCAAGGGTTGGGTAAACAGCAGTACTCCCTCTTGTTGGCCTACACTACAGTCCAACATAAAGTTTTGTGAACACAAGCAGTGCTATAAACTAGTAGTACTTGTCCATTTTAACTATAACTCTTTTTCTTAGATTATATACCTGTGTTTAAAAAGAGCAAACAACAACAACAACAACAACAACAACAAAAACATGCTGTATTGTATTTTAATGTGTGTCCTCATTGTAACCTCGATTTTTGTCCTTTCCCATTTTGAGGACTCTTCCTTATCAAAGTTGACTTCCAACGAATACATGCAATTGGTATGTATGAGGCAGTGTTTTTTCCCCACATTTTTAGAGCCATTTGCACAGCTTGTGCAATAGTTGCTATCTGTGCCCTTTGGTGCTTTGCTTTTTTTTTTCCTCTCTTTTTTTTCTGCTGCTTCTTCCAGCACGTAAAGCAAAGCTTTACCATATTCTTTGTGTTAAAAAGCTGGACATACTCATTATTAATGTCAGAAAAAAAAGTTATAAAATCAGTCTGTAAGATGACTTGCTGCGTTGTTTAAGTTCAGTTCTGTTGGAGGCGTTTTTATGTAAGCAGCAAGCTGCATTGCATAATCATAGGTTTCCATTAAACAGGATTGATGAACAGTCGAGATGAACCATTATGCAGCTGTTCTTCATCCTGGACTAGTTTTATGCATTTTATCGAGGCGTGCAGGTCAACAACATGGAGGACTTAGATTTGCATGGGGGAAGCCACCTTACTGACAGTTTCCCATCCACCTCCCCCGCCCCAAACTCCCACCTCGTGTCTCCCTTCCTTTCAATCCTCCTCTCTCCCTGCTATCCAGAAGTGTCTGCATCAGTTGTGCCACAACTGTAGCCAAATTGCTTTTTTTTCCCAGCTTGTCATATTTGTCTCTTTGTTTTTTCCAGCAATAACTTCATCTTAATGCGAGGAGATGATGTTAAAATATGTTGATCTGTACTTATTTGCGCCGGCCAGCCTCAGCTTTGCCCGTTTTTGCGTCAGCATCCTTCATTTGATCTCTTGTCTGTTGTTCTATCCCCAGATTCCAATAATATCTGCAGATCATCTGAGTAGTCACAAGTACTTGACTCAGATGTAGTTCCTCTCAAGAACAGTGAGTTCCTATTTCAACTCTCACATATTCTCTATTCATCACAAGTTGTTTGTTTTTTTTTCTCCATTTGTGTGACTCATATTATCTGCTTCAAGTTTCCCTCGAATTTGTATGCGCACAGAGCTTCTAACCACACTTTACCATCAGTTTGATTTAAGCTAAATCCACCGTCTCTTGCAGATCAAATGAATGTGTGTTGGCACCGTCCAAGCCAAAAAAAAAGAGTTCAGCCTTTATGTACATAACCTTCAGAATGTCAAGCAGTGGGACAAGGAGGGTCTGCCACGTCTCATCACACGTGAAAACATCAAGGGTACAACACATGATCTGTGCCATCTTCCCACATATCAATGTCAAGAAGAATTTGCTGTCAAATTCAACATCCAGCTGAGAGAAGAGCATATCTTGTTGCCAGGGTCGGCGTGTCTCTCTCCCCCCCTCGGCGGGGGAAACGTTCACATGATACCTCTGTGTCGGATTGAATCATAGCACTCAGTTTCTTCTAGTTATTATTATTATTACCGCATGCACAGAAGGTCAAGAGCGTTGTTACATGAGATGACATTAAGTGCTGGTACAATAGTAGACCAAGATTTCCTTTCCTTTTTTATTTGTTCTGCTTTATTATTATTATTATTTTTATTTTTTTTAATTGATAGCCATATTTCAGCGTTTACAAGAGTAATGCAAACATGCACCTTGAATTTGAATTGAAATCTGAAAGGCACAATGATTTTAACAGGATTTTATTCGCCAAATGAATTAGGCATGTACAGTATTGTGTTTTTACAGCTACTAGTGAAACTAGATGTTGACATGAGGGTCTTGGACATATGAATGTTCTGGGTAAACCAACATACCTGTGTACCTTGAAAGCACAGCCAGGCTAGCTTTTCTCACCTCGTGATGTGCTATAAAGGCCATACAGCTAAAACCAGAGTGTTATCTCAGCAGTGTTATTTGTTTACCGAAGGTAAAAGTTTTGTATGGCTCTTTTTTTTTTTCTTTTTTTGTATTGTTTTGTTTTTAAAAATCTCCATTGTGAGTGTTTTTTAACTTTTTCTTTTCTCAAATTAATCAGTTTTAGAAGTGGGTTTCTTGCCAAATCAATTTGTTTGGTATTTGATGTTTTTTTTGTTCCTTTTTGTTTGTTTAGAATCAGTAATGGAGGGTTTTTCTAAAGTTTGTCATAACTCTTTTTCATAGACTAGTGTTGTTTTTCCTTCTTGGAATTAAGTCGTTGGACAAGTCCATTGACTCTAAAGCCTGGCAAAGTAGAGGGTGTAGCTTCAATTGACATTGCGTTACCGTGTTTCCCCCTCTTGTAAAGAGGAGCAGCTCTTAAACTGTGTCTCCCAAGAAGCACTGTTGAGCCATGTGTGGATGCGAACTTTAAACAACAAGCCCAAAGGTCTAGTCGGTCATTTAAACCACATGTGCACTTGAACGATTATTTGTCCAGTCGCCATATTTTAATTTCACATCCCATCCCAAGTGAACTTTCATTTTTGATTTTCTGAGGAAGTACAACACGTTCAAACGTTTGCCTTGTATCTCATGCAAAAACACAAAGGTTTTCCTCCACGCATAGATCTGACTATGGAAACCAAAGCACAGTTTGTTTTTTTTCTCTCAAACTTATCCACAGTGGGTGAATACAGAGACTTCTCTGCAGAGGCTGAAACAATTAAGGAAAAAGGTTTATCATCTTTCATTCATGTGTCTTGATTTATGTTTTTCACAGCAGCGTGTCTTTACCGATTGTAATGTACCTAACAAAGCCTTAGATTACAGTTAATGGGTCCTCGCCCAATCAAATGTACTCTCAATCACCGTGCAGGTAAAGAACACCAATGATGTTTTATAGTTCTCTCACATGCCGCTTATGATCTTTTTTTTCTCTCTCTCGCTCTGTAACAATAACAATTACTCTCTTAAATTTCATTGAACTTATGTGTTATGTACTACTTAAGAATTTGAATCTATTTGATGTATGTAGTTTTAGATTATTTTTCTTTTTTTTTTGTTGTTTTGTTTTTGCCTTACTATATATTACTTGACAACATTGATATAGCCGTTGTAGATGTTGAGGTAGAATGACATTCATAACTTTTTTCAAACCATATAAATGATAATGTGTTAGTTTTAAATATTCACTTCATTCATATAGCTGGATGTCTTTTTCAGTTGTGTTACATTGTCAGTTAATTTTTTGTTGTTGTTGTTGATGAGAAGACTTTTTGATACGAGGAACGAGATCAATTGATTTGCTGCACAGCAGCGGTCTCTGAGTTTAACAAGAAAAAAACAACAAAAAAATCAAACACACACACACAAAAACTATTTTAACCAACTTAAATTTTTCCTTGTAACATGTCGAGATCATGTTTGAAAATACTATATTGTACTGAAATTCAGACTGTCCATGTTTTAGAGTAAAAATTATTTTCTACTGTATCCATTTCAAAGAGATATGTAATTTTGTTTTTGTTTGAATATTTCTTAAGTTTGCCCTGAATGTCAGGCCAAAACGAGCATAGAGATTTGACGGGTGTTCGGATGTTCGATAGATAGCGAGATTAGGAGCGAGGAAGCAGAGGCGTCTGTTTTCCCGAGGAATCAGAAATGCTGCAGATTATGAGTTCGAACCTAAGGGACGAAGGTTGTCTTTTTGCACTTCTGTATATAGTCAAATGAACAGAGAAAAAAATGTGTATCATATTGAGATATTATTTTGAATAAAAAAAGATCTATAATTATAAGGAATTTTGTTAGATTAATTTAAATTCTTAAATTAGAAGACCAGCTAAAAGAAAAAAAAATGCTTGCAAAGAAGGGCACTAGTTTCTTGGCCAATGCATTCAGAGAAAGCTATGCGCTTTTTGTCTTATTTTATAAGTGGCTAGTATTGCCAGGGAATGTTGTAGGGGAGTAGATATCCCCATATCATGCTAACTCCACCCCTCTTGTAGGATGACATATCCAGTAACATTCATATACCATTTGTTGGACTTGGTCACGCAGTATTGCTGCTCCCATGGTACAGCTGATACATGAACCTGTCAAAAATGTGTATTCTATTATAGTTTGATTTGACTGCATGTAAAAGTACAAACACGTAAACAAAAGATAGATATGTAAGGTAATAAGATAACACCTTCAGACTACAGAATACACAACATTTGTTCTTTGTTTTTCAAATTATCCATGCAGTAGATAACATCCACAGTGGGAAGAAGTGATACTTTAGAACAAGTCATCTTACTCTTGTGTGATTAAAATAAAAATATTTTCCAAGCAAACTTGTTATTTAAAGAATGAGAAAACATTAGCACTCATCCACCCCCCGGATACATTCTCATAGCCGTATAATTACAGTCCACGCTGACTCACGGGGCAGTTGTTCCTGCTCTTATAGCTGTGCACTCAGCAGGTGAAGGCTCATCACACCAAATGCTTATTTGGCAAATTTAGTCTTTAAAAAAATGAATGTAACAGTCGCCAGACAACATCAGATGTGTTTCTGACTCGAGGCTGCTTTGTATAGTTGCTACAGAACCAAAGCACCATTTTCTCCAAACCACACGTTCAGTCTTCAGGCTGCAACCGAGGTCTCGCTTCCCTGCTGGGCGCACATGTACGCTTTGACTGCTTTTTACTTGTAAGTGCACCCACCCAGTTATGTATTTGCTAACAGTTGCCACACAATAATGTACTATTCTGTCTTCATATTTGTTTATGCACATTTTATTGTTAATTGACTCTTGCTGTATGGATGAAAAAAAAAATCTGAATAAAACAATATTTGATTTGCTCATGCAACCGTCTGTGTGGTTCTCTGCATCGATGTGAGTGAATGCCACAAAGGTGGAAATTTCAAGTGATGCAAAATCAAATCACCTCATCATCTGATTTCACTTTTAACAGGGATTTCTTAGGTGAAGAGGACAACTTATAGTCATTACAGCTGTCTTCTCCTCAAGGGTTCGAGGCCATCAAGATAACAATTCTGGAGCAGCTCCGTGGAGAGCAATATATGACATGTTGAAGGTTGCATTAATTGTGCTCAAGGCGATTTTCATGACATCGCGTGTATTATCTGGGTCAGAAATGATAGTGGTGCTTTTGAATGACACCTATATAATCTCACATAAAGACCTGTGCTTCCTAGTGCATGTAGTTCCCTTCCTAGGGAGAGTGAGTGTGTGTAAATTACATGCCACGAGCACCTAACAGGAAGATGTTTGCACACTTTATAATTTAAATCTCACCATAGTTAGCCCTGCTGTGTTCCGCATGTCAGATACCTTGCAGCTAACACAGAGCTGGTGCACAGCTTTCCTGCTTCCTCTTAGACTTTCAAGAAGTTGCCTGTATTTGGACAGGTTTGAAAGCAAATGGGGGAAGTTGGATGTGGATAGGTTCCATGAGCTCCATCTATCAATGATGGACTTGTAGTAGCCCCTCAGCCACTGATGCGGTGAGAGGTTCCAACTTTGGGCTCACAGACACTTTATTGGTGCATAAGAGTTATCAGTTTTTTGGTTTCTGTGCAAATTATCCAGGAAACCCCACTAAGACCTGCACTAGTGTAGCCAGCGTGTAAGTCAGTATTCCCTGAATTTGTCCAAGGGTCTAACTTGTGGTCATTGTGCACTCAGAAGCAGACAGCAGGAGGAATTGGTATCAACAGGAGCCCAAAACACTTTCACATTACATAAGTTACCCAACAGAGAGCGAGAAGGGTTTTTTATATAACTGTGGACAGTCTAAGGGTTTCTATCTGAACATATGTGTCTTATTTATGTTGATTTAGGCTTTAAAAACAGTGTTGTGTGATTTGTACTTCCTATGACCCAGGGGCGATTCTAGGATCAGAGCTTTGGGGGTGCTGAGCACCCAGAGAGCTGCTCAGCCAGGCAAGATAAACTTTACTCGTCACGGTGAGACGTCACTGTCTCTGTCAGTCCCTGCACCCTTAAATGTCTCCAGTTGTCCTGAGTTCTCTCTGACTGTCTCCTTGGTGCATTTAAACCCCTGTTCCTCCCTGTCCTCATCCTCTGTTGTCTTCGTTTCCGTCATCAGTCATCATAATTTTACCATCTCTCTAAGATCACTAATAAAAAAAAGTCCTCTCTCAGTGAACTTTCAACCAAAAGGCAAATAACCAAACCACATGTACATCTAATAAAAGATAAAAATATTGAAACACTGATCCAACATTATTCTTGATTGACGGATCATTTGTTCTTACACTTTTACCTGAATGTGGCTCCTGGGTTAAAAACACATGTTTAGGTTACCTGTGTGTAATATATATATATATTTTTTTTTTAGCTAAAAAGAAACATGGCCTGACTCCTACCTAACTATATAAAGAGTAACTGAAGGTTAAATGCAGCTAATATGTCCTGTTTTAAGCCAGGCACTTAAACCTCCGCTCCACTGTGTCTCAGCCAACATCACTCTGGCAGCAACGGCGTTAGAGCCAGAGTAGGGGAGAGCCGAGCTGGAACAAACCATTTTGGGAGGGGGGGATATCTATACTTTTGTAGTTAAAATGTTACGTCTCAACCAAGTACTGTCACACAAACAGCAAATATTGTCAGAAAAGTAAGAAATCTTTGGGGCTGCTTTGATTCATTTTGGGGGTGCTGAAACACCCCCCAAAATGGGCTAAAATCGCCCCTTCTATGACCGTACATCCTCATGACGGTTTGATCTTTTCAGGTTATAGCAGTTGATGGGGAACAACAAATGACCCATGATTCACCTGCATTTGCATTTATTTAAACAGAACTGGAAGAAAATGTGGGAATTTTGAAGTGCACAGAAGAGCCACACAGCTCTGTAGTGTATCACAGAATGGGCGGAGACACAGAAACACTGACTTTTCAGCATAACTGTGATTAGCAGCACATTAGCAGCCCCATGCATATGCACATTGACATTTTATTTTAGTCGTTTTTATTTTATTTTGTGTGATTACAGTGCCAGCGTTTCCCTATAAACTATGCAAAGTGGTTACAACTCTTGCATTGTGCATACTGCTTGTTGGTGTATAATTACACCCTTTGCAATACCTACACTTAACACACAAAGCATACAATGCAAACACCCTGGGCCAGCGCTGAGTGATGTGACTCCGTCACTTCACTGCTGCCCTGTTATGTTTCAGGTTTTGTGCTTTGCAAGCTACTGGATTTCCTTTGTGATCAGTTAACTATGTATCTATGCCCATGTGGCGCACATGGCGCACACTGACATATGCGCACCGATTACCGACTAACTGGATAATCCCATTACTAGACACATAATTACAGAGTCTACAGCTGCGAGCAGTGACCGTGAATATGAATATGAGGGCAGAGGTCACGCCGATCGGGCCACAGACGTGCATACGACTGCAGTATCGTTCTGTCTGGTCATCTGATTGCTGTGACTGAAGGGTGTCGGCTCCTTTAAGAAAACGGAACTGAAGCCTCGGCTTTTGACGCTGCTCAGGATGTGGGCAGGAAACGCCATGCAAGAGCAGTGAAGCGATCACGCTTCACGGCCGCCGTTGCACAATACAGCGCTATCAAAAATGTGTCTTAATTGAGCCCGCTGATGCCCAGGAGCGGCCATTCTCCCCGGATCCGTGCTCCGCGGCCCTTACAGCGCACGAGAGGGCGATTTGCCGGCGTGGGATTTGAATCCTATCCGAGCCAGAGGGCAGCCTTCTCAGCCTGCTCGGCTTGAAAACATCGGGGCTGGCCAGCGGGTGGCAGAGTGAGGAGGCTTCGTCGCGGAAAAGGAGGTGTCTGCCTTTTATTTTTTAAGAATATATATACATATACCTCTCCGCGGCCATGAGGGAGTACAAAGTGGTTGTTTTGGGGTCGGGCGGAGTCGGCAAATCCGCGCTCACGGTCCAGTTCGTGACGGGCTCCTTCATCGAAAAGTACGACCCCACCATAGAGGATTTCTACAGGAAGGAGATCGAGGTGGACTCGTCCCCGTCGGTGCTGGAGATCCTGGACACGGCGGGGACCGAGCAGTTCGCCTCCATGCGAGACCTGTACATCAAGAACGGCCAGGGCTTTATTCTGGTCTACAGCCTGGTGAACCAGCAGAGCTTTCAGGACATCAAGCCCATGAGAGACCAGATCATCCGAGTAAAGAGGTACGAGAGGGTGCCCATGATCCTGGTGGGAAACAAGGTGGACCTGGAGGGGGAGAGAGAGGTGTCTTCCGGGGAGGGCAAAGCTCTGGCCCAAGAGTGGAACTGCCCGTTTATGGAAACTTCAGCCAAAAATAAAGGATCAGTCGATGAACTGTTTGCAGAGATAGTCAGACAGATGAACTATACAAATGTCCCCAGCGGTGGAGACAAGTGCTGTTCATGTGTCGTGCTCTAAAAGACAAACAAACAAACAGAAACTGTGCATCCGGGCTGTTTGAGCTTTCAAAGTTGTCCTGCAGGCTTTCTTTTTTGTTTTGTTTTTGCAAAAGTATTCGCTCTCCTCACACTGTTGTCTTATTGTTGCACACAAACACACACAGACACACACACAAAATCCACGACAACAATCAAATATGTATCATATTCTGGAAAAGTGTTTACATGAAAAAGTACTTGAATGTTTGGGGATTTTTTTTATAGCTTTGTATATGACACTTCTCTGGAAATGTGCCTCAGTGGGGATGTCTTATTGTGAAACCTAAGAGACACGTGATTTCTGGTTATTTTTGTGTTTTTTCTTCTTTTCAGTTGTACTGTTTATATCTTCTGGGCTGGGGTCTTCTGTCTCGGAGACTGGTTGTTCTTGTGTTTTGGGGCTACTACACCAAATCCCTAGGCTTAAATGGGATTGTTTACCTTTAGGGTCTTTTGGTTTTTTGGAAGGCCTGAAAGTGTTTAAAAAAAAAAATACAAATCTGATTAAATTATCAGTCACCACTCAAGCCTTGGACAGGTTGCTCGAATCAATGTCACGTTATCTCTCCAGACAGTAAAGCGTGATCCCAGAGGCACAGACCCACCCGCTAATACTGAAGCCGTGGACTGTGGTGGAGTTCTTTTGCCAGCAAATTTTTATTTGTTTTCTCCCCGCCCCCCCTTGTCTCTGGTTTGGTGAAAGTGGATTTATCGTGGAACTTGCACTTAGCTGACGGTGTCCCTCCCCAGTGTGCACAAACGAGGACCTTAGTGCATTGCTGTCGCTGCATGGGGGACGCCGTGACCCCGTGTCAAGTGCCTTCCTAAGAAATCTGTGACTGTGCCAACTCATGAGCCCTACTTCCTCTGCAGTGAGTCATGATGGCAATCAGAACTTTTCTAGCAGTTTTCAATTTACAGTCTAGTTTCACTTGTGCTGAGAATGGGAGGCGCTTCTTCCTACTTTACTGTAAGGAAGCTTCGCTTGTCCTCGACCTGCTGTCCAAAGGGTCAGATTCAGGCCGTTTCTTGAGGTACTACTCCAAGAAGAACAACAGAATAACTTTACCCACTGCAATTCTGGTTCAGTGAATGGAAGCCATGTCTGTATGTATTATCTAGCTGTTTTGTTTAGTTTTTTTCCCTTTCTAAAATGTGACATTCTTTGACTTACCATAATTGTATTTCTCTCTTTGGACAAATCTGCCAATCCAGCTGTCAGTTTGGAAGACTTGTAATACAAAACAGATTTTACGTAACGCTGTGTGCTGTGCCCGTCTGTGCTGAGGATGTGTATATGCGTTATACTTTCGGGGTGTTTTCAATTTGACTCTCACTGTAAACAACTTTAGGGCTGAAACAGGTAGTTGATTAATCCATAAGCAACCGACTGATAATCACAAATCACTGATAACATATGAACTGTGTAGTGGTGCACGTAAATGGGTATAGGATGAGCTGTAAAATAAATAAGGACATGATGCTATGATTTGCTAATCATTTAAAAAAAAATGTAAATTAAAAGTAAAGCAAAGACAAGTGAAACAGAATTTGAATTTTATGTGGATAAAGCAATAATTTTCCACTTGGAATTTGATGCCAGCTGGTTACAAAAAAGTTGTGACTGTGTTGCATCACCTCTTTCTTTTTTCTTTTTTTTTTCTTTTTTTAACACTTTTAAGTGTTTGGCAACCAGAGAAGACAAAATGTTTCATCGTGCTTGCTTGATATGAGAATTAAGCAGTTAAGTGCCAACTTTGTCATATATTATTTTATATGCTGCCAGATGTTTTGTCTGGACTAAAGGAAGGCCAGGTTTGGCATCCGTACTCCTACCACAATCACTGGTGATGGATTTCAGAACATGTTTCTGAGCTCACGCAGTCGCTTCTGCTGCAGAATGTTCTGTATTAAAATGCAGTGCCTCCTGCGGGCCTGAAAATAACAGCCATTCAATAATTGTTTCCAACACTGACGCACGTGCAGACATTTCTTTTTTTCCAGATTCTCAGAGTCTTTTAGCAACGCACAGCTTTTCCAGTTTTTTGTTGTTTCTATCACTTAACTAACACACACACACACAAACATACATACATACATATATATATATATACGTATATGTATGTGCAACATTTTAGAACTTGTCTTTGTACTATTTGCACATATAACAGTGTTTAAATGATTTGCAAATGAGTGCATTGTGCTTTTATTTACAATTTACAGCAATTTGAAAAGGAACTCGCAGTGACCGTGGGATTCAGTGGGATGTGCAAATGGGATATCTTTCAGTTTTGTTGCTTTGTGTTGGTCACACAAAGCAAGTGATTTAAGGATGTCAGTGAATCTGTCGAGCATATTTTTCAGTGCTTTTGGATTTTTATACATATCAATAAAATATTGATTTGAAGTATAAACAATCATTAGCTGCATATCTTAAGCTTTTCTACTATTATTTTCCATGTTAAACAACTGAAACCTTTCTTTGTATTTATATAATGTGTGATTATGTATTTTATTAGGTACACTTTACAAGGATTAGGATGGGCCCTCTTTTACCTTCAGAACGGCTTTAATTCTGCTCGAACCATTGCTCAGAGATGGTCCATGTTGACATGAGAGCATCACACAGTTGCTGCAGATTTGTCGGCTATACATCCATATTGTGGATCTCTTGTTCTGGAAGACAGTGAGCACTTTTTGTGTCAGTATCCAACTTAAATCAACCATACATGCTCAAGACTGACATTTGGTAAGTCTTTCTCAGTCTGCCCAATGAGCTGTTGTAATAAGTGTCCAGAAACCACAAAGCTTCATGGTCAAATTAGGAAAACAAATTTGAGAATGTGACTGCACTATTCAGGTTCTATTTAAAGAAAATGTTCCCTTTTGTAAAAATACATACTGTCCGCTGTTGCTGCCTCTGTCATCAGAATCTGGGCCACTAAAGCATTTACTTATAATTCACAAAATGCAGTCCTGTAGTTCTACTGAAGTTTACGAACAGTTCATGTTCATCTCAGTGATTATTTATAAATAAGTGGTTCATGTTTTTTTAAATAATGACTGTAAAAATGTTGCTTTAAAATGAGTTATGACTCAATTCAACCAATCAGAACATGAACACAAAAGAATGTGAACTTACTGTAAAAATGGCAACTAAGATCAATCTGATAATAATTTCATCAGGTTTTTCTATATTCACTTTTTTATATTAAAAGAGGACAACACAAAAATCAGTCCAAGGTGAGGAGTCAGACTGATTTAGTGTAATACCTTGCATCACTACTAAATGATTTTCTGACACATGTGTAAAATACTCCAGCTAAAGCCCCTCACGGCCTGTTAGAGGGACATCATTAGTATATATTATATAACTAAAAGCTTCATACTTCTACATACGTCTAATGGAAACAGACATTTTACTCGCTTTCATTTATGTAAAAGCTGGAGTTTAACTCTTCAGCTGAAAATCACTGTATAAAATAAGTACTCAATGTTAAGTGAATCCAAGGGGTCACAGTCATCTTGGTTTGTAAGCACTTATAAAACAAGCAGCGTATGTACAGCTGTTGAAGAGTTTTCCTCAGAACAGCTCCAATATTTTAAAGGCCCAACATGGTCATATTGTTCCACATGTTATGTAAATGTGCAAAATTAAAGACCAGTGTGTATGGATGGCAGATGGCCGCCCCTCCCTGAGCCTGGTTCTGCTGGAGGCTTCTTCCTGTTAAAAGGGAGTTTTTCCTTCCCAGCTTGCTCATAGGGGGTCATATTATTGTTGGGGTTTTCTTGTATTATTGTAGGGTCTTTAAACTACAGTATAAAGCACCTTACAACTAAGTGCACCAATCCCAGTTATAACAATATGCTGTGTACGCACTGATCAGTGGTTATGGTAAAACCTCAGATGATGAAGTAACGAGTTAACACGGGGCAGATTTTAGTGGTGTTACAATGGGAGAATCAGTCTGAGGTGTTTTCCCATCTTGCCATGATTCTCAGATTAGTTACACACCTGCAGGGATTTAGTCACATGACCTGGCAGGTTTATCAGTCTGGTGGACTATACAATCCACTATGCATAAATGCCTGAAACAGAATCTTGACAATGCTGCAAATATAGGGATGATCTGATATCGTCGTGTTGGTGTTGTTCCCAGATCATCATGAAAATGTTGTTCCAGGTTCAACATTGCAAGTAACCAATCACATTATTGTGACATTATTCTTTTGCGCACCAACCCATTCGTGCATTTATGAAATTCCAATGTTGCAAGGACAATATCAATTCTGCTTAGCGTTTATTAAAGGGTTAGGGTTAGGGTCATCTGGGAACAACACCAACACGAGGATATCAGATCGTGCCAAATATAGGTTGCCACAGTCAAATCACATTTGTTTTTGCTTATCTGACTGTGTATAAATTATATAAAGCTAAAATAACAAATACACTGTTCCAGCTGTTGAAGTACAACCCAGAGCTGGAGGTTTGCCTAAACCCTGACACCATTTCTTACTGCTGTTGCACAAGCACACTCTTCATCCTCAATTTCACAAGCTGCCTGGCAAAGTAAAATAAATGTAGTGCATGCAAGCTCACTTTATCTCCTGCAAGTTCTACAGCTGAAGGTTATGAGCTGACACATATGTTGGGCTTTTTTTGGCATGTAGAATGACAGGAAGGGTGGATGAACTGTTGCTTCCTGTGCAGATTCACCTCAGATCTATGAAATGCTGAAAAAGGCAATCGGTTCCTTTTTGTTATTTAGAAATAGTAGCTTATTGTCACACTCTGTTCCCCCCTAGGTGCACACAAAGCACACACAGGGCATGATCTCAGTTTTGTAATGTTCCAAGAAATATGTTTTACATAATTTTCAAACCAAACCAAAATAGAGAAGCAAGCAGCGTAAAGGGCTGGGGCATGGGTGGAAACATTGCACTTGTGTGACTGTGGTGCCTGCAGTGCAGTGCTTTCTGTGATTTGATATGAGAAGAAGTCGGTACGATCATATGACACCAATTTGCTGTTATCGTGGTTGGTTATCGGTAAGCTGTTTGGAAACACTCAGCTGGATCAATTAAACCACCTTTCAGCCACTGCAAACACTCCTTCCTGGAAACACTGCAAACACCTCACAGTATCTGAATGAAGGGCTTTAATGTCTGTATTATTGTTAAACCACTGAATCACATAAACTTGAACCACTGTGACAAATGAGACACAGACACACACTTTCAGAGTGAGCCCAATTAGTTTGCTTTCATGTCTTCTCCTGTTTTTCAATGGTATTCTGTTTAGTGTTTTTTATGGATAGCTTACAGTGACAACAGTTCTCACATTTCAGCATAAATATTAAAGAAAATACAATTTTATATCTTTATGTCCTGAACTTTAATTTAGATAATTTTTTTGCATGTTAGGATTGATTGTGAAGTATTCACAGCTCTTCACTTGTTCTACATTTTGTCATTTTACAGACTTATTCCAAAACAGATTAAATTAATTTTTCACATCAAAATTCTACACACAAAACCCCAAAATGACAAAATGAAAACAGGTTTGCTTTCATTTCTTGCAAGTTTATTAAAAGTATACATGTACATAACTATTCACACTCAAAATTGAGTTGAGGTGCATCCTGTTTCCAATGATCACCTGTGAGATGTGTCTACAACTTGACTGGAGTCTATCTGTGGTTAATTCAGTTGATTGGACATGATTTGGAAAGGCACACACCTGTTTATATAGGGGCCCGCAGTTCACAGTGCATGTCAGAGCACAAACTAGTCCAAGGAATTGTCTGTAGACCTCCGAGGCAGGATTTTATTAATGCACAGATCTGGGGAAGAGTACAGAAAACATTCTACAGCATTAGGCCCCAGTCAACATAGTGGCATCCATCACCCATGTAAGGCGTTTGGAACCACCAGGACTCTGGGTTAGAGTTGGCTGCCCAGCCAATCTGAGCAATCAGGGTAGAAAGGGTTTAGAACCCAATGGTAATTGACAAAGCTCCGGTGTTGCTCTGTGGAGAGAGGAGAACCTTCCAGAAGGTAGCACTTCACCAATCAGGCCTGTATGATAGAGTGGCCAGACATAAGTCACTGTTCAGTTAAAGGCACATGACAGCCTGCCTGGAGTTTCCCAAAAGGCACCTGAAAAACCTGCTGACCATGAGAAAGAAATTCTCTGGTCTGATGAAACAAAGACTGAGCTATTTAGCCCGAATGCCAGAAAGCAGCTAGAGTCAAAAGTCATATCTAGAAGAAACCATGCACTACTCATCTCGTGGCCAATACCATAACTGCAGTGATGCATGGTGCTGGCAGCATCACGATGTGTTGTTTGGTTTTCAGGAACTGAGAGACTAGTCAAGGTAGAGCAAAAGATTAGTGGAGCAATGTACAGAGACATCTTTGATGACAACCTGCTCCAGAGTTCTCTGGATCTCGAAGGTTCGTCTTCCAACAGGAGAACAACCAAGGCCAAGATAACAAAAGAATAGCTGTAGGAGCACTCTATGTATGTGCTTGTGCGGACCAATCAGATCCCAGACTTAAACGCTATTGAACATCTCTGGAGAGCTCTAAAAATCGTCCATCCAACCTGATGGAGCTTGAATAGTTCTGCAAAGAAGGAGAAGCTGCCCAATAATAGGTGTGCCCAGCTTGCAGCATCATACTCAGAAAGACTTGAGGCAGTACAATTGCTGCCAAAAGTGCTTAAACAAATTATTGAGCAAAGGCTGTAAATACTTATGAAAATGTTCTTTTTTTGTTTTTATATTTTTAATAAATTTGCAAGAATTCAAGAAAACATTTCTCATGTTGTCATTTTGGGGTATTTTGTGTAGAATTTTGAGGTGAAAAATGAATTGAGTTTTGAGAACATGACAAAATGTGGAACAAGTGAAGCACTGTGAGTACTTTCTGGATGCACTGTACCAATCTCACATCCGCCTGTAAGATTGAGCTGGTTAGATAAGCGGAGCATCATAACTTCACACAAGAAGAAACTAAACAAAAAGTCCACTAAATCCCATTTTCTTTGTTTAATTGGAAAATAGAAATATAAAATCTTTTGTACAAAGGGGTTTTTGAGCAAGTTAATCATTTCGGGCTCAAGAGCTTAACTCTAAGGCTAATATATAAACAGCTGATCGCACTCACTCATTTATTGTATTAATGTTATGGAAGTTCAGAAATGCTTGTCAAAAAAAAAAATCATGCTCATATATCAGACATCTTTAATTTATTTTCTTTATTTTCACACTTTTAGATTGTTTTTTACCTAAATGTAAAGATGTAAATGTAGCTGTGAGTGGAGAGCTTCACATATCCTCTGAACTGTGTTTCAACATCTTACAGTTTGATTACATTTGCATTTTCACTAACATTTCTCTATGTGGCTAGACTGTCACGACATGTGCTGCACTAATTTACACCCCTCCACAGCACAATCATCCCCTGGCTTTGTCTAGTGCCATCATCAGATCAAAGATCTCGTTATTTCAACATCAATGTGTTTATGTTGCATGCTTATATCCTGAACTACAACATGTACATGCCTAACATTAAATAGATGTGGACGAACATGCAACAAGCAGGGGACAGCAGGTTCAGGCAAAAGCAAATTAACCGCATTTGTACTTTCAAAGGAGACGATGCACAAAGAGTCTGAAACAGCTGGCAGACAGTCAAAGTAAAAAAACAAAAAATCAAACAAAAACAGGTAACACAGCAGATGAGAGTAATTTCAAATACTCACAGTAGCAAAGAACAGGTAAAACCCCTAAGGGTGAAACAGACAATCACAAAGGAAAAACAACTGTCAGACATGCATAAAGACCGTGATTAACAAAATAAAACAGGTTACTCATTCAGAAACACAAACAGCACGCATCGGCACATAGACAAAAAGGTTAAGCACATGATTAAATAAGACCCAAAAACTCACCATGGTGAGTGTCCAACTAGAGTTATTATGTTTTGATAAAGCTAATAGTATTCAGATAATATTAACAGCCTGTAAATGAGCCCACTGTGATATTAATGCAGGTGGATCATAAAACAACCTGTGTTTGTAGCTCGACTGAGCATTCAAGCAGCTCTGAACTGGTTTTATTAGGAATTTATTAATTTAACAAGTTCCTGTTTCCGACATTTATTTTTGGTTACAAAATTGCTGTAAAATGAAAAAGTCAAAAATGCAACATCAACGTTTGCTGGATGTCCTCGCTGGACTCTCTTTCAGGAGAAAGTTCAGACACAATGAAATGAATCAAACATTTGCTTCCTTCATGATTTCTTAGTTTGTTGCATATTTGTCATACTTACCTGTTTAAAATGATTATGTTTCATATTTAATATTAGACAAAGATAACTATACTAAATACAAAATGCAGTTTTTAAATGATAAAATGTGGCAAATATGCAAAAAACTAAGAAATCAGGGAGGTCCAAATAGTTTTTGTATCTTTGTGTGATCACTCAATTAAGGTGAGCAGTTGATTTAATGGTGCCTCACATGGTGCAGCAGTCTTTAGCCTTCCTCTCTTTTCTTTAGCAAGACCAGTGATAACATTACTCTTGACTTACAGAAAAATGTTTAACAAGCACAATGTTTGAAAAGACAGAACTGACATCGGCTCAGTAAATGTATCTGAAAAATAGAATAACAAACATCAGACAACATAAAGGTGGCTCAGTATTACTGTGTGATGTGTTGGAAGAGTGCATTGTTGAAATGATCTGTTCAACATCCTGTCCCAGCATAGGCACAGGTCATGTGACCATGTTCTTCATTCTGAAGTTGATCACCATCTCTCTGGTTAAAGAAAAACATCCTCTACTGTTGCTCCGAAACATCCAACCACAACCGAAACCTCTGTGGGATTTTAAAAAAATGTTTTATGTTATTTTATTGTTTTACAACATTGTATTACAACACGTTTTCTGGGAAGTATTTTTTAATTAGTTAGTTAGACTTGAATAACAAGTACATTTAAGTAAGTTAAGTAAGTAAAAGGCTGTTTCACATTCATGATTCACTTGGGATTTATTTTATTTTAGCTAAGCAGTTTTCCTCTGCTTAGAGTCGTTTTCCCCAGCAACATTTTCCAGTTTCCTCTGGAGGATCCTGAGTTATTCCCAGACTAGCTCTGCTTAAGCCTCATCTTTAGATAGAGTCTGTTATGCTGTGTAGTTATTTTGAGAAATTAAATAAATAAAGCCCACATTCTTCTTTACTTCTTCTAAAAACTAATATTTATAACTCTAATTTGTTTCGGTCTAAGTGAAACAAATTAGAGTTAGGAAACACTTAGCTATACAATGAACAGCAGGCACTGCTGGAATCAACATCTGCACAAACGGGGGCGCTACAGTCCTTCTAAGGAAGATTTGAGCAGCCAATACTTAATCTTCTGCATTCTGGTGTATTTTTAGGCACCAATCTGGGTGAGATACTTTTGTAAAGTAAAACCCCAAAATCAGGCATCGTCAGCTCAAAAGCTGAAATCGCATGCAGTGATGCTTTCGGGTTTTCTGTTTTGCTACCAAAGAGGTATTTTTTAAAAAATTCTTATTTAATCTTATCCCTGCAGAGATGTCATTTCTTCTTCTGTTCTCGTTTCTGTTTACATTTAAAACAGCCCACATTTGAAATGAGTACAATTTGTAAATTTGACACATCATTGAATGGATTTGCACATTTTTTTTCATGTCATCCCAGCGAGGATTTACTCCTCTGTCATATTTTGTATTTGTCTGGTACCAAACTAGAAGTCAGAGTGCAATGTGTTGACTTTCTAGTCTGACATCAGGCAGGTTTTTGATATGCATCTATAATCAGCTCATTTCAGCAGAAAATGAATTAACTGTAATTTATCAGCCCCTGTTTCTGCAGTATTTCTGTTCTGTTCATGTTCAAAACTTTCTGCACTTTCATGTCACATGTCACACAGATCTGTGTTTTAGGATCCCCTTTAGGTCTCGTGCACATCTCAGCTTGTTATTGGGTCTGAAAAAAGAAGTGAGAAACATTAAGTTATTATTTAGTTAGAAAGCTAGTAAGTACACCAATTTCACATCCTAACATCAGACCTCTGCTTCCCTTTCCTTCTCGCTTCCTGATGAATCACAGTGGAGATCTGTGTGTGCCTGGCAGGGACAACTGCTTTCAGCACAAAATATACAGTGTGCTTATGATGACTAATGATTCATATCCAAGTTTTGCAACACAACCATTCCTGATGATAAAAGACAAAAAAATCACTGCTGTTTGATTAATAGTAGCATGTTTTTAGTCCTCTCCTTTCATTCTAAGACAGGAGTGTCAAACATAAGGCCTAGGGGCCAGAATTGGCCTGGCAAATACTTTAATCCAATCCACTGGACGACATGATGGCTTTGGGAAATGTAAAACAGGACAGAAATTTTATACTTTTAATTTGCATTTTCATGCAATTAAAAATTAGACCCATGGCCATTTACGCTAAAGCAAAGAAATAAAGTTATAGATGTTATAGATTTCTGTTAACAAAACAGAACAAAAAGTATAAAACCCAAAGAAATTAGGGGTTTCCACAATGAGGAGCTTGAAGCCACACTGAAAAAACACAGGAACTCAAACAAGAGATTTGAGGAGCATTGCAGACACTTTGACAAAGCAAAAGGGGAAGACAGGATTACATATAGCCAAGGGAAAGACACAAATACAATGCAAGTCATTAAAAACAGCTGAGCAGGATTAGGAGAACAGGAGGGAAGGCAGGAAGTCAAAATAGAATGAGATATAAGAGAAAACCGACCTTCAAATAAGAAAAATAAAATGGAAAAGGCAAAAAGAAATGACTTACAAATATATGGCTACGTTCTACAGTTAAAGTGCGCATACATGTGTCTGAACTTTTTTGTCTTGTGTTTGAGTTATGGTGTCATTATAGTTCCAGTAATGTTCAGCTTTTGTTCTTGTGGAAGTATTTGACTTCTTGTTCCTGTTTGTTTATTCACTGTTCTGGTATTTATGTTTTCAAATGTGTCACTTCCTATTTTGAGTTTAGTATTTTTTTTTCATTTTTCTAGTTACGTCATTGTTTTCCTGTCTATGGTCCTGGCTTTGTGTCTATCCACTCTGTTATCATGCTCTCTTGTTTCCCAGGTTCTACATCCTCAGACGAACCTCTGCTTGGTCCCTCCCATCAACGATGCAAACTGACGAAGCGAAGAAGAGACAGATGTTCCTCCAAAGATATTTATTGTGTTATGAAAAGTTAATGCAGGAACTTTTAGTTATCTTTTAGATTGAGATGTTATTTTTATGCAGTGCTGTCAACATAATGTTTGCACTTATCATAAAATAACTACTGATCTATGTGAGCCCCTTTCTGTTGGTGTGAAGGATGGATGACTAACAATCTAACAAAAAAAGCAGATACACAGGAGAGCAACTAAAACATAAAACCTGAAACCCTGGCATCCCAAAGGAGGGGGGTGAGAAGAGAGCGGGCTATTTTAGGAGGAGAGAGGTGATGAGGGGTGCCTCTATTTGGAAACGGAGGTGGATGTTGGAGGTGGAAAATGAAAGAGGAAGGCCCGATGGGACATGGAGGTTTTTGTTGGTTGAATCATACGTCACAGCTTTAGTCAGAACACCTGATGCTGATGTGCAAACAGTGACACACACACACACACACACACACACACACACACACACACACACACACACACACACACACACTGAACTGCTACAGACAAACAGAATATGGAGGGACAAAACTTAGAGGAACCTTTTGCATAACAACACAGAAAAAAGGAAAGACGGTGAAAGAGTAACCAAAGTAAAGGAAGAGGACCAGGAGTAAAGCCAGAGAAAATACATTTCGCTTCAGGGGCATTACAGTTTGTTGAGTATAGGCACTTCTGAATCTTACAATCCATTTTTTGAGGGTTTTTCTTTTAACTGAAATGAAGACACCACATGTGAAATGATCACATGACATCATCATAACAACTAGAATTTATCAACTAGGATTTTTACAAATTTTTCTGTTTAACTGTAACGTGTAGAAGCTGCTGGGACATTACTGAACTGCAGGGGGTGTTAGAGCTTTAAAACACGCGCGCGCGCACACACACACACACACACACACACAACCACACCCATATACACAAATGAAAAAACACATAGCATCCTCAGCTGCACCAAAGAATAAAACTCTTTCTCTTCTAAGTCCCTTTTAGTAAATGATATAATAATTCATAAAAATATTAATTTACTCTGACTTACAGAAACCTGGTTAGAGCAGAATGATTATGTTAGTTTAAATGGATCACCATGAGTTATACTAATAGTCCGAATCCACAAAACACAGGCCGAGGTGGGGTGTGGCAGCAATCCTTCACTCCAGCTTGTTAATCAACCACAGGCCCTCTTATTTCCTGCTTCTAAATTTACATAAACCTAAGGGTTGTCATACTCATCCCTTAAATCTTGGAAAAATGGTGTCTAACCAGATGTTTACTCTGGATGGCATTACCTTGGCCTCCAGTAACACTGCGAGGAGTCTTGGGGTTGTTTATGACCAGGTCCTATGTAGGACTGCTTTCTCTAAAAATAGAAAAATCCTGTTTCAGAGTGACACTAAAGAACTACATCTGCATTTATTACTTCTAGGCTGGACTACTGTAATTCTTCATTATTAGGATGCCTTAAATACTCCCTCAAAACCTTTCAGATCATCCAAAATGCTGCAGCAAGAGTACTGACAAGGACTTGGCTTCTCTTCATTGGATCCCTGTTAAATCTAGAATCAAATTTTAAATCCTTCTCCTACAATGTCTTGAATAATTAAGCCCCATCTTATCTTAAAGACCTCATACAGTATCACCCCAATAGAGTACTGCTCTCAGGCTGCAGGGTTACTTGTGGTCATTTATTTAAAGGTAGTATTGGTGGGGTCTTCAGCTTTCAGGCCCCTCTTCTGTGGAACCAGCTCCCAGTTTAGGTTTCAGAAGACAGGCATTATCTCTACTTTTAAGATTAGGCTTAGAACTTTCCTTTTCAATAAAGCTTATAGTTAGGGCTGAATCAGGTGACCCTGAATCCTCCCTTAGTTATGCTGCAATACGTGTAGGCTGCTGGGGGCTTCCCATGATGCACTGTGTTTCTTCTTCACTCACCTTTGGATGGATGGATGTTTCCCACTGTTACCAAAGCACTTGCTCACAGGAGGTCATCTGATAGTTGGGGCTTTCTCTGTTTTCTCTGTTTTATTTTAGGTCTTAAACTTACAAAATAAAGCTCCTTGAGGCAACTGTTGTGATTAACAGTATATATAAAAGTACAGTATATATATATATATAAAAGTACCACTGAATTGAATTGAATTGAAATTTCTCCTTTTCATTAGAGGTCATTAAAAATCTGAACCTGTTCTCTCCACAACACTTTATATTTCCTTGCTTTTCTGCTGTTCTGTTATAACTGAAAGCGTGAACTGCATGTCTTAACATGCATGATTGATGATCGAAGGAATGGAAAACCGGATTTTTCAACCCTATGAACACTTGCTGTTAACCTCTGTGTAAGTAAGAGCTCATTTTAGCACAATGTCACTCAGTAGCTTTTAAAACAACAAATAAAATTGCAAAACTTTTAAATGTGGCATCCTTCTCTTTTGGCATCAGTTGCACAAGTAGCTGCAAGTAAATTTCCCCTATACCCTACCTCCCTACAGCAGCATTGAACAGAGTCTGTGAGTCTGCCTTGTAAGCTGAGCTTAGTCTTTGAAATCAACATGTAAGTTGATCAGAGAACTAAAAATTTACTTTCACACTTGAGATTACATTTTTCATTTTTGCAGAGCACCTATAATTTGACTCAGTGCTGTGAAATTAAAGTATAACATACTGGTACTATGTTAACCTCTGTTCACTTAAGCTTCATTTGTTTTAGTTATATCGCTGCGTCAATAAGCAATAATGTAAACCTTGTGTATCAAAGGTAAAATACAATAAAGTTGGTTTATTTAAGAGGTCACAACAACTACTGTGGGTTTAAAGCCACATACTTGAACTCCTCCACTTGGGGCAGGAACTCATCCCCGACCTGGAGTGGGCACTCCACCCTTTTCCGGCTGAGAACTATGGCCTCAGATTTGGAGGTGCTGATCCTCATTCCCGCTACTTCACACTCGGCTGCGAACCATTCCAGTGCGAGCTGGAGACCCTCACCCGATGAAGCCAACAGAATCACATGATCCGTGAAAAGCAGAGATGAGATTCTGAGGCCACCGAAGTGAAAGCCCTCCGCCACTTGGCTGCGCCTAGAAATCCTGTCCATAAAAATTATGAACAGAATCGTTTACTTTGCGTTTCTAAAACATTTAATGGATCAGCTCCACCATAAATATCTGAGCTGCTGACTCTATATGTTCCCTTAAGGTTGCTGAGGTCCATAGACCAACTGAAAACCAGGGGCGATCGATTTTCAGTTATTGCCCCCAAACTGTGAAATGACCGTGTTACAATTCCCTAATCATTTCCTGGTTTTAGGTGACAGAAGGAGACATGTGGCCTGGTCAAAACACAGAGAGCTGCACTCTAAAAGATCTTTAAATATAGTAAACATACCTTGTGTGCCACAGACTGCTCCCAAACACGAGGGGGCAAATAATACCTCTAAAACACTTAAGTTGGCTCTATTAAACGTTAGATCTTTAGCTGGGAAAACATTTTTAATTAATGATTTAATCACTGAGCACAGCTTTTTTTTATGTTTTTAACTGAAACTTGGTTGGACGAAAGTAATAGTGGAGCTGTTCTCATCAAGACGACCCCTCCTAACTACAGTTTTATCAGTGAGGCCAGGGTGAGCAAGAGAGGAGGAGGGGTTGCTGTCTTACTTAATGAATCATTTCAATGTAAGCATATATCCTGGAAGTTTTCAGTCTTTTGAATATGTGGCTTTACAGCTGAAGGCCCCATCCAAAGTTGTGTTTCTTAATGTTTACAGGCCTCCCAAATACTGCACAGACTTTTTTAATGATGATAAGTGAACTGCTGTCTGTGATCTGTGTTGATTTCGACTGTGTAATTATTGTTGGGGATTTTAACATCCATGTGGACAACCCTCAGGACAAAGGGACTAAAGACCTGAGTAACAATCTGGGCAACTTTGACTGCCGACTCAGCATGTAACCCTAACCCTAACCCTTTTATGCTCCATATATCCATATATCTCCATATATCTGGAACAAACTCCCAGAAAGCCTCAGATCAGCTGAAACACTCAGTTTATTTAAATCCAGGTTGAAGACTCACCTATTCTCAGCTGCATTTGAATAAAACACCAAATCCACACTTTTAAGCTTAAATTTCAAAACTTACATTTTAACTACTGATTTTATCTACTGTTCTGATTTTATCTACTGTTTTTTTTAATCAATTTTAAATCATGCTTTTTATTTGTTTTTGTTTTTTAATGTCTCTGTAAAGCACTTTGAATCACCTTGTTGTTGAATTGTGCTATATAAATAAACTTGCCTTGCCTTTTAATACGTGCCTTTAAACAAATTTTTATTCCTTCTTAACTTTGATTCATTATATTTATTATATATTCATTCATCCATTATTATATTCATTATTGTTGTTGTTTCACTGATTTGTTGTGTAGTGTTTCGGTGCTTTGTACAGCACTTTGGCAAAGTTCTGTGCTTAATAAATAAAATAGGATTGAATGTTGTATTTCTTGTCAGTAGGATCAGCCACTGTACCTGTGTTAATGAAAAACATATGTCAACCTATTAAGTGAGAAGGACACGCATTCAAACGCAACTGAAAACACAATCTCCTTGGTAGCAGATATCATTCTACCTGTGATAACAAGGAAATAAAGGGTACTTCCTTTTAATGTAGTCTATGTAGGGAGAGAAACAAAGCAATACTCTCTGAAAGTGCAAACCTCCACCAAATCATTTAATACACCTGACATACTTTTCAGCATGATTAATTTTTATTATTAGCTCCACCCAGGAGGTTATGTTTTTGGTAGCAATTACATACATTCTTGCAAGCATGTCATTCTGTCTGTACACATGACAGCTCAAAAATTACTTTGATTTATTGTCTGTAAATTGACAGAAAGCCTTATAACTTTGAAACTAGTATTCTAATTAATGTGATGTGTCAACATACAGAAAGTACCACATATACTATTCTCCCTTTCTAATTTACATAAACACCATCCTAGTGTGGTGGTGCTTAAAACTTAGATAACCTTGAAGTTTGATTGCTTTTAATTTAAATGTTATTCTAATGTTTGATTTTTTTTTTTATGTGTGGGTGTGGTACCTGATGTTTTTTTAGCTCATGAAGTGGGTCCTACCCGATTGTCAGCTAGGACTGCAGTCTCACTGAACTCCTGGCTGGATAAACAGTTTAAAAACAAATGATTATTTCAGACATTCATTTCTCACATATGGTCGATTCTGCTCATTTTTGGTTATCCAAACACTTGACACTTCTGGCTTTGTCAAGCCCTAATGAGAAGGTGACAAAAAATAAAATTATCGAAATAAAAGGGTTTTTTTTTTTTTTAAATAAATGGTCAGTACAATAGCACCAGCAAACTCTTGTTTAATTTTTTTTCACCTAAAATATACCATATTTGTTAAATTATAATTTTATACCTGGACAATTTTTCTTCAAACTTCAGAGCATTTATACTGATAATCGAAGAATGAACTGTATGATGATCTTTTGGTACTTTTTATGTTTTTTGTTCATGAATAAATTTGAATATGCGAACATGCAAAACCACATTATAAATTTTACGGTTATCTAATATTTGCATTTAAATTTATATTCATTTTATTTAATTTGGAGTTTTTTTAAATTTTATATTTCAAAAAAATATTTGTTTTGTGTTTTGTTTTATTCAGTTATATATCATTCTACTTATATATTTAATATGGATAAATAATATACATTACTTACCTTTGGATAATTAGTTGTTATGACTTAATTAATTAATAACAAATCATAATTGTTGTTGCATTTTATTGGCTTCATTTTCTTAAATTTATTTAAGTTTTTTTTATTTGTTTTTTCTTTGCTGTTGTAACAGAATAATTTGAACAAACGTGTCCAGATGTAGCTTGAACTTTAGTGACCTTAACTCAAGTCTGGATGGGTTTGCACATAATTTAAAAAATAGAAATACACACACTTAAATCAGAATACTTCTATTATTGATTTTGACCAAGAAATCATCTCAAAACAGCACACATACAGACACACAAATGTACATTTATGTTTACCTTAAAATGAGTCAATGGAGCCAAGTGACTAAAAAAAAGAAAAGTGAAATTGCTGCACATATTCAGACTTTATTGTTCCATTGAGACACAAACTCATATAAAATATTGGTTTTAATTCTGACCACACCACCAAGTTCTAAAGCTGTAGATTGTTACTGTAACCCTGCCACCTCTGTCACCACCAAAAATAATAAACCAAACTCTACATGTCAATATTGTTCTGTTTACTTTTTTGCTATTCAAATCATGCTTGTCTGAGCTTACAGAGGGAATAACAAATGGCCAATGAAGGTGCTGTGGTTGTTGCCATTATCAACAATCCAGGTGTCCGGACGGAGCCTCATGTACACCTGGTCTCCTGCAGCCAGCTGCAGAGTCATGCCATTGGTGGCTGTCTCATAGCGATTTCCAGCAGCATGGTTGTACACTGTCACCATCTGCTCTCCATTCTTCATCAGACGCAGCCCCATCGGTCTAGATGATAAATTATGACCAGAGAAGCTGAAGTAATAAACTCCTCTGACCGGAGCAGTGAAAATACCTGGAGATGATGGACACAGTTACAGCTTATATGGCACTAAGAAGTTTAGTGGTAGTGAAATGCAGCACTTATCTAACAAATAAACTCATAAATGTAAGAATACATATAATTATGTTAAGTTTACCTGTTGCAGGGTTGTAAGAGCCTGAGTTAAAGTAGACATTTTTGTAAGTCAGTGTGATCTCTGCATTGAATGGTCCAGTATTTCCACCACTCCCGATAGATGCTCCAAAGGCCACACGGCTGCCTGGAGTTGTATGGAAATATGGGATTATTTGTTTGGTTTGACAAAAACAAAACCTGAACCTGTATCAGTACACTGATAATGATCTTTACATGTCAGAATAAAAACCTCCAGCTGTGTTATGTTCTTACCTTGGATTGATGATTTCAGATCTGCCAGCTGTTTCTCAGCATTATTCAGCTTGGCTTCTAGTTGTCGTAATATTAGGAAAAGTTGTTCATTTGTCCCAGCACAGAATTGAGGTGTCTCAACAAGAGAGCCTTCACTTTCAGATGCTTTGCCTGCTTGAGGGAAGGCAGCTGCACACAGATAGAAGAGGCATAAGGTTAAGACTGCGGTCTTCATCTTTTCAAAATTTCTGTTCATCTGTGTTAGTTCCCCCCACAAGGCTCTAGATATATATCACAAAGACGGAAGTGTCCCTATTTTTTTCCTTTCCAATAAGCAAGCACAAACAAAACTCAGCGACAGTACTTATCTGGAATGTGATTGAGACGAGATAACTTGTAGAAACATGTTGTTAACTGTTTGGGCGTGCTTGGGAAAAGAGACAATTTTATTGCATAAAACTGTGCTGAGCGGATTTTGTGAATACCTGCTCTGACAGCTGATTGTACCATTTGGTTTCTACATACAACCCTATGAGTTCAAATCAAACACATAATGAATAGTGTCAGACTTCAGCTTCTCGGTCTTGTGACCCACCAGTTCACCTAACTCACCTGACTAACAGGTAGAATTTTTCATTTCAGTGGAGCTCGGGCCCGGTTATACCTGGGAAAAGATGGGGCAATGCCCCTTTAAACAAACGTCCTGCCCTTCAAGTTGGACTTAAGTTTATAAAGAACCCATGTCAAAGTACTGTGGTTAAGTTAAATCCAATTTATTAACCTACCTCCGAGATAAAGTGCAGCTGCAAAGAATGAATAGTTATGTCTAAAACCTTTGTTCCCTTAAGGAGAGGAATGAGGTACAACACATAAGTATGGGATATCACGGCCTCGCGTTTCCTGGCTGAAGAAACCTTTATTCACGCCTGTAAGGCAGATGACGTGTGATGACACGCGCACGGCCCCGCCTGCACATATAGCCGCTGTCATCACAGTCAACCTTCAGTTCGATAGCCGCTCTTCACCGAGCCAAACTGCTCAGTGGGGCCACCTTGTGTTGTACCTCATTCCTCTCCTTCAGGGAACAGAAGTTATAGACATAACTATTTGTTCCCTTTCAGTTGATTCACTCGGTACAACACATAAGTATGGGACATATATACACGCCCCGCAGAGCAGCCACCAACCCGGAATCAGACCACTACCACCTTAGTGAGCGGTAGACCCAGCAGAAAGGACAGTATGATCCACCGAAGGGGCTGTAACGTCCAACCGATAAAACTGCACAGAAGTGATGCCCAACTAGCTGCCGCACAAATATCAGCTCCAGGCACCCTTTAAAAAGAGCCCATGAGGTCCCCATCCCCCTGGTGGAATGAGCTCTCACCCCCTGGGGCAAAGCAAGACCTTCGGTGCTGTACTTCTATAATCCAGTGGGACAGCTTGTGTTTAGACAAATCTCTACCTATACTTGGATTAGCAAAGCAGCCAAACAGCCAGTCACATAAATGCACATTCTGAGTGCGCTCAATGTAGGTGCGTAGCACACGCACTGGACAAAGAGAATGCATCCTCCTCAGATGCTCCTCAGATGCAAAAGGAGGGGAGGAAAAGCTCAGCAACTCAAACTATAAGATGCAGGCATTAGTGATGTGTGATACCACAGATTTCCTTTCTGATCCGATACCAAATAAAATTCAGGGTGGTATCGACGATACTGATCCGATACCAATACTTTGTACAAAAATGTATTTTATTTATTGTATCTTTTATTGCATCTCAAATTATAGCGTCATCATGATTACAGGGCATCAGATTACTTGTTCTTATCACTTAATAATGCAGAATAATCATATAGAAATAAAAAACCTGAAGTTGTGCGCTATTTGAACACGTTGGCTGCCGGCAGCACTAAAGGACTCAGTGAGAGACGTCTGTCTCGCCCTAGCAGCACCTGTCCCTGTCCTCCTCTTCAGTTAGCCTCAACATAAGCTCGTCATATTCTGTGATATGATTTACTCTGAGGTGTTTGACAAGGTCAGTGGTGTTGCCACAACACCTCACTTTTTTTGCCACATGTATTGCAAACCACGCTTCAGCTGTTTGTGGATGTTTGTGGAATCGATATTTCAGTATCAATCCGCACATCACTAGCAGGCATGATCTTGGAAAAATAGGCAGCATTTGGACGCAATATGACCTTGTGGCCATCAGGAGAGAACTGTGTGCAGGAGGGATGCACAGACAGTGCATGAAAGTCACCCACTCGCTTTGCCGAAGCCAAAGCGAGAAGTAATGCAGTCTTATATGAGAGAAATTTCATTTCCACGACTCAGTGGGTTCAAACGGGGGGCTACAAAGGGCCTCCAGCACCAAAGACAAGTCCCAAGCAGGGACACTGGACTTAAGCACAGGTCTCAGCCGGCGAATCCCTTTCAGAAAACGTATGGTGAGGGGATGTGCACCCGTCAAAGCCAAAATGACAAGCAGATATAGCTGCTAAATAAACCTTAATTGTCGAAAATGAAAGACCCTTATCCAGCAGCTCCTGCAGGAATGTCAAAACATCCACAATAGAGCACTGAAATGGGAGAGTGTGGTGGTCCTGGCACCATTGCTTGAATGCTCACCATTTGTAAGCGTACAAGCCTCTACTAGATGAGGCCCTGGCGCTCTGAATTGTCACTATCACACTAGGTGGCAAACCCTTAGCAATCAAGTTTGACCTTTCAGCAGGTAAGCATGAAGGCGCCACAGACCTGGGCGTGGATGAACCACTTCTCCTCCCGCTTGAGAGAGGAGGTCTCTGCGGAGAGGAAGCTGCCAAGGACTCGCTGCTAGCAGCGAGAATGTGTACAGTGCGTGTGCTACGCACCTACATTGAGCACACTCAGAATGTACGTTTATGTGGCCAGCTGTTCATCTGCTTCGCTAATCCAACTAGAGGTAGAGCTCTGTCTAAACAGAGGCTGCCCCACTGGAATATAGAAGCTATCTCACTGGCGTACAGCACCAAAGACTGTTGTCTCCCAGTGTGTCTGCAGGGGAATGCATCACCTGCCTGACCTGGCTCATTCTGCCTGCAGGCTGAGTATCTGCGATTGTTTGAGAATAAACAACACTCTTTATTGATTGTAACATGGAAACATGTACATTCACACATTTTGTTGGAGGCACCTTTCCTGGGGCACAACAATGAAAAAAAGTGGGAACACTTGATGTGGTCACCTGAACATTTAACACACCTGAACAGGGAGTTACAACCTGAGGCATTTTGTGTGCTGGGGGTTTGTGCTTGGGAGACAGTGTTAGGAAAGTGCAGCGCCTTCTGGGGCTGACAACCTGAACAGAGCTTAAGCGGCACCTCTTGGGTGGCAATGGACCGGTAAAAGCAGTGTCTCCCTGCCGCAGGACCCCTTCTCCACTCGGAACCAAAGCTAGGAGGGCTGAGGCTTCTGCCTCCTGGGCGTTGGGTCCCGCCAGGTGCCCGGGGGTGGGCCTTTGCTCCAGGATGACTGGCATGAAGCTCGGACCGGAGGATGTGCTCCCGCTGGTGGCACACCCACTGCAGAAGTGGGCGCCGGTCTCTTGCCAGTCGGCAGAGAAGCGGCGGGCCTGTCAGAGCTAGCTTGACTTCTGGGGATGATGTCGCGCAGAGCTTCTGTCTGCTTTTTCCTCAGATCAAATCTAGCCTGAATGGCTTCGAGTGAATGTCCGAATAATCCAACCGCAGACACTGGTTCATCCAGATATACAGCCGTGTCCCTAACCGGGACGTCAGAGAGGGTCAGCCACAGGTGCCTCTGCGCCACTACTGTCAAAGCCATCCCTCTACCCAGGGAGAGCGCTGCACAGCAGGATGCAAGGAGGATGTAATCTGTGGCAACTTTGACCTCGTTAAGAAAAGGTGCCAGTGGGCTGTCATCAGGAACCAGAGATCTGAGCTCCGCCAGAGCATGGTGACGGAGCTCATGGGGCGAGCAGTGCTGGCCTGAGCCCTATAAGTCTTCTCAAACTGCGAAGCAGAGAATCTGCAGTGCATGGACGGCAGAGTTGCGGGGCCGCCGACACCATGGTTATGGGACTGGGCCAGATAAGCAGCCAGAGATGGCTCCATAAGGGGTGGGTTAGCTAAGCCAGCCCCCTCGGCGCCGTCCAATTCCATGTACTGTCCATAGCCGGGCACAGTGACACGGGTAGACAGAGGTTTGTCCCATGATGCTGTTAAATTGCAGACAAAGTCTGGGAACATTGGAAGCCGTTTTTTGGCCGTTGGGGGCTCTAGTGGGAGGAAAAAACCTGCGAACTGCGACGGCTTCTGAGCTGGCGGAGGAGAGGGCCAGTCCACCTGCAGCTTCTCAGCAGCATGGCGAAACAGGGAAAAAAGAGAGGTGTCATCTTGACCGACCGGTGCAGCAGCAGCGGCACATGACAATGAGCTCTCCTGCTCATCCTCTGAAAAACCATGGATGTCCAAGCCAATGTTCAGCACATCATTGTCTTCCTGGGGAGTGCTGCTCCTGCATGGCTCCGGCTCGTCATTGGTTAACCCATCAACATATTCCATGTGGTCAGCCCAGCTAGGTGCGGGGACATCGACCGGATGATCCTCGTCTTCTGACTCAAATGAAGCCGGGGCTCCAGACTCGGAAAGGAGAACGTCATGCTTTGCGAAAGCAAAGCGTCCCAGCACTTTTTCCACAAACGTCACCCATCTTTCCAGGGTCGAGCACCGAAGCTGGCGACAAAACGCACAGGCTTTGGGCTCCGTCAACGCTCTCCTAGCATGGATGATCCCCAGGCAGACAGGACAGGCATCGTGCTGGTCGCTGTCATGCAAAGACAAACCACATCCCTGAGGACAGGGGCGAACAAAAGATTTCTGCTTTGGTCACTTCGGTTTGAAGTCCATTCCAAACTGCAAAGCAAAACGCTACACAGGGGGAAAAAATCTAAATTAGCACTCCACGGGCAGCCTACGGAGGCTAACACCAACAGGGGCAGTTAAGCTCAGTTTAAGTTGGCAGACAACGGAGCTAAATAGCAGCAGCTAGCTAGCCCAACTCAGCAGAAGTGTTCTCGAGGTGAAGAGCGTAAGAACTGAGGGATGACTGTGATGACAGCGGTAATATGTGCAGGCGGGGCCGTGCGTGTCATCACACGTCATCTGCCTTAAAGGCGTGAATAAAGATTTCTTCAGCCAGGACACATGAGGGAGTGATATCCCATGTGTTGTACCAGTGAATCAACTGAAAGGGGAAGTATTTTCTCCCGTTTGGCTACGGGAGGCAGTGAGGTGCGTTTAATGTCTCTCTGTTAATTTGAGTTTCCATGAAACCGCGATAAACAGGTTGTTGTTGATTTTTATTACTTTGCCAACCCTTTTTAGTTTTGTATGTATTGGCTATATTGAGAGGTCTTATTTTATTCTTACTTCATTTTGCAAATTTATTTGAATTAGGCCATCCAATTAAGGTGGATTGTATGTTGTTGGTTGTAAAGATCTGGATGGATATTTTTATTTTATTCTTTATTTCTGTTTTTCAGTTTTATTGTTCAAGACTTTGTAAACTCTCTTTTTTTTAATAACTGGGCCTACTCTTTTTAGATTTGTTAATGTTGGCAATAGTGAGAAGTGTTATTGTTGGTTTTCAATATATTCGATATAGGCTATTCAATTAAGGTAAATGTCATGTTTTTAGTTGTTAGAATCTGATGTGCAATATTTTATTTTCGTTTTTGAATTTCTGTTTTCCCCCTGAGGGATTGCCACCTTAACGTTTTCAGGGGGTTTGCGTGCCTTAGTGACCATAAAAGCTAGACCAGCAGAAGCTTAGCTTTTAGGTGGGACACCAAAGTTGGTCAGGTCTTAGGGTAGAGGCCTGACAAAGTGCAATCCAATAACATGACAAAGCCAGTTATCCAGAGTAGGGCTGCCATGATTAGTTGGCTAGTCACGATTACATCGACTATCAAAATTGTCAACGACTAATTTATTAGTCGGCACGTTGTTTGAAGCTTTGTAAGATCCCGAAAGATGCAGGAATAAGTAGTAGGATTTAGTGTAGTGTAATAACGGCCTGAAACAGAAGATGGCAGCAATGCATGTACAAGGATGCCAGCTGCCATTAAATGCAGAAGAAGAAGCAGTCTCCAGTATCGTAGCTGTGTCTGCATCCTTCGGAGGCCGCATTTGTAGGCCGATTGCATTACAGCGACCCGACGAAGGCTGTCCAAATTTGAAGACTCCTCCAAATACGGCCGACAGATGCGTCCTTCTTTTCCCCAGATTTGAAGGATGGGTCGGGTGTATCCTTTGTGGCCCAACCGATTCCACAATTCATAGCGTGGCCCAGCCAATTCCAGGTTCCAACAATGGCGGCAGCTACTTAGTTTTAATATTACTCTTATTACTCTTTCTGGGTCACAAAATAAACTTTTTAAGATATTTTCAGACGAGAATGTAGCTGTATAAAATATCATCTTGTCTTTATTCTTAGTTAGCACATACCTTAAACATTTCAAGCTGTAAGCTAATCATAGTAGGCCCATAGGATCAGTTTCGCAAGAGAGAGTTTTATTTACAAGTCCACCAACTGTATATACAAAAAGGTGCAGGGGAAGTGCTATGTATAACAAGGTGAGGGGGGCTCCGGGGAAATCCAGGAGAAAGGCACGCGTTCTTCAAACAATCCATACACACGATAGCAGGTTCCCACTCCAACACTCGCCACTCGGGAATCACATGGGGAAGAATCCAGGTGGTCTATAGACAGGGAGACGTGGTTAAATACAACGCACAAAGAACACTCAACTTAACTTGCTGTGGCTTGACTTTCACTGATGCGTGGCAGACAACGATCCAGCGAAGAACAGCAGTCACCTCCTGGCTTAAAAGCTCATCGCCTTGATTAGGCTCAGGTGTTTCCTTTCTCCGAGGGCATGGGCCGAGGGCGTGAACCCACAATGAGTTCCACCCCGGCGACATAGAGGAGGAGAGAGAGAGAGACTGGAAGTAGGGGTGGGTTTTAATAATCGATTCATCGATTAAAATCGATTCTGGCTTGGATAATGTGATATCGATTCATTAAAATCCTGAATCGATTTTTTTATATAAATGTATTTTATACATTATTTGCTAGCAAATAATAAGGAAGTTAGTGAGGGTTGAATACCATAATTGTCTGTTCATTGAAAACCTTTATCATTCAAACTGTATCAAAGAGGAAAATGTAAAATAAAAGTGTCAAACCAAATACGAGGAAAATAATTTTCCCAGTGAGACGCTGTTACAGGGTGTTATACAGTCTAAAAAAATAGACTGTTTGAGTAGCATTTCTACCGCATACCTTAGCTCTTCTTAAAAAAAAAAACCAAAAGATAAATGTCATAAGAAGGTCACATCTAACCTTCACTAATGCTGTTTATGCGACACAGGGAACTCCTGAATAAAAGTCTTCAAAGGAACTTTGGTCTATACTGGTCTGTATTCAGCTAAGAAAGGTGGATCAAATAAGGGCTTTTTAGGTAATGGCTCAATTACTGCAACACTAAAAGTTTGTGGTGCATAATCTGTGAATACCAATAACATGGTCAAATTTCAAATTGAAGCATTAATTCATGATAAGACTGTCATGGTCCGGGTGAGTGGTGACGTTTTTCCATGGGTCTTAAGCTAAACTAGCGACAGTGTGAGGCTACCAAGTCGTTCTTGTGTGTCACAGTTTACTGCTTATGCTAGCCTGGTGTTCTCTCCGTGTGATTTCTAGGCATCTTCCAATTCAACATCTCACCTTCGGCAATAATCATTCTTATCTGGACGCTGGTCTACTCTGGAATCACAACCACAGCCCAAGCTCAGTCCATTGTCAGTTTACCTGCCTGCCTCACTGCCACAGCAAAAGGATTAAGAACCACGCTCCCTTCTGGACCCCTGCCTCTGGAAACTCATCCCAACCACTTTGATTGCTTTCCTCTCCATGCTGGTGTTGTGCCAAAAAGTGATCGAATGCTGAAAACTTATTTCCAGTGTTTGCCAAAAACTGATTGCTTGTATTTTAACTGCTATAAATAACTTGTTGCTCTATAATGTGTGAAACATGTTTCACATGTATCCCTCATGAATGATATCAAGTCATCTTGAGTCACAAACAACATTCCTGTAAGAAGGTACAAGCCGCAATTAGTTTTGGCATTGACTTTTATATGTCCTTTATTTATCGAGTTTAAAAAAAATATCATTGACATTACAAATGTCTTTTTTAAGAGTAATCTGGCCAAGGCAACAGCAGAAATTGCAACAAATATAACAATAGTTCTGCAAACATATTTTAATTTGACAAAAAGGACCGGGTTGGTTCACCATGTGTGAGAAATGAATGTCTAGAAATTGTTTTGTTTAAAACTGCTCATGGAGCCAGTCCCAGATAACACTGGGCTGACATAAGTCCTGTTTTAATCATCATCATCATCATCATCTTTATGAACCACAATCAAACATTATAATGATATTAATAGCATAAAAATAATTTCATTTGAAAATGAGTTAAATCTAAAAGCACATTAGTAGCACCAAACTCCTGCCTATATGTATTAAGGTTTTCTTCTCACTCAGATATCTGACTTTTCAACTATGCTTGTCTGAACTTCATTTTAGTCACAGAGGGAATAACAAACGGCTGATGAAGGTGCTGTGGTTGTTGTCAGTATTAAAAATCCAAGGTGTCCGGACGGAGCCTCATGTACACCTGGTCTCCTGTTTCCGGCTGCAGAGTCTTGCTTATTGATATATAGTTAATATAGATTAATACTATACACTACTTAATTTGGGATTATTAATTGTCATGAATTAGTTAATACATTTATAACAAATAGTAATAATTGTTGTGTTTAATTTTCTTCATATTCTTAATTTTATTTATAGCTAACCCTAATTGCACAAACATGTCCAGATGTAGTAAGAACTTTAGTGAACTTAACTCAGCCCAAGTCGGGATGGGTTTGCACACAATAGAAAAAATTAAAATACACAGACTTGAGTCAGAGGTGCCTACTTGACTAAAAAAAAGAAAGAAAAGTGAAATTGCTGCACATATTCAGACTTTATTGTTCCATTGAGACAAACTCCTATAAAATATTGGTTTTAATTCTGACACCACCACCAAGTTCTAAAGCTGTAGAGTGTTACTGTAACCCTGCCACCTCTGTCACCACCAAAAATAATCAACCAAACTCTGCATGTCAATATTGTTCTGTTTACTTGTTTGCTATTCAAATCATGCTTGTCTGAGCTTACAGAGGGAATAACAAATGGCCAATGAAGGTGCTGTGATTGTTGACATTATCAAAAATCCAGGTGTCCGGACGGAGCCTCATGTACACCTGGTCTCCTGCAGCCAGCTGCAGAGTCATGCCATTGGTGGCTGTCTCATAGCGATTTCCAGCAGCATGGTTGTACACTGTCACCATCTGCTCTCCATTCTTCATCAGACGCAGCCCCATCGGTCTAGATGATGAATTATGACCAGAGAAGCTGAAGTAATAAACTCCTCTGGCCGGAGCAGTGAAAATACCTGGAGATGATGGACACAGTTACAGCTTATAAAGCAGAGCAGAAGAGCAGTGGTAGTGAAATGCAGCACTTATCCAATAAATAAACTCACATGTGTATAAATACACATAATTATGGTAAGTTTACCTGTTGCAGGGTTGTAAGAACCTGAGTTAAAGTAGACATTTTTGTAAGTCAGTGTGATCTCTGCACTTATTGGTCCAGTATTTCCAACATTGCCAATAGATGCTCCAAATGCCACACGGCTGCCTGGAGTTGCATGAAAATATGGGATTATTTGTTTGGTTTGACAACAACAAAACCTGAACCTGTATCAGTACACTGATAAAGATCTATACAGGTGAGAATAAAACCTCCAGCTGTGTTATGTTCTTACCTTGGATTGATGATTTCAGATCTGCCAGCTGTTTCTCAGAATTATTCAGCTTGGCTTCTAGTTGTCGTAAAATTAGGAAAAGTTGTTCATTTGTCCCAGCACAGAGTTGAGGTGTCTGAACAACAGAGCCAACACTTGCAGATGCTTTGCCTGCTTGAGGGAAGGTAGCTGCACACAGAAAGAAGAGGCATAAGGTTAAGACTGCGGTCTTCATCTTTTCAAAATTTCTGTTCATCTGTGTTAGTTCCCCCCACAAGGCTCTAGATATATATCACAAAGACGGAAGTGTCCCTATTTTTTTTCCTTTTCAATAAACAAGCACAAAGAAAACTCGGAGACAATAATTATGTGATTGAGACAAGATAACACTTCATGAAAAACCTGTTTTAAGCCCCATGAATGATCCTTCTCTTTATAAGCGGTGTAACATGAGTGGTTCACTGAAATAACAGCAGAAATAGCAGAAGCAACTGTCTGTCAGTACGCAGTGAGTAATGTTGGACTTCTCGCTGGAAATCAGCAGCAGTAGTAGTAGATATTAGAAATAGCAATTTCAGCTACATTCTAAGGTAAACTTGAACGCAACATTTAAACTGATAATTTTTATACTGGAGATTACAAAGTAAAAGTTGTGAAAGCATGCAAATGTAATACAATAGTCTAACAAGCAAACCTACTGTTAGAATTAAGGCACCCAGCTGTCCTGCTCTTCTTTATCACTCATGCTTCTTCTTGTTTGAGGTTATTTTTCTGCATGCTTATAGTAGGCAATGTGAAACAATACATGTATTAAGGCTAATTTACACCACGGAGCACTGCTCCAAAGAGTCTGCCGTAGTTTTAACAGTGTCTGAAGCTGGATTAAAGAAAAAACAAAGTTTTTTTAGGGCATGTGTAGGACCATCTTGTGCCAGTACAGAATGTGATGTCACTTGCTTGGTTGGTTGTTTACTACTAACAAACCCAATTAATTAATTTAAGTTAGCTAACTAGTGACAGAACTGGGTGTTTAACAAGGAAGCTAAAACATAGGAGGTTACATTTACGCTGCCCCTGGTTGCAGCAATGAGTTTTATGTTAAAAACCAACTATATACGGCCCACTTTCATTCAGTTTGTTAAGTAGAAAGTGGTCGTTTTTTCTTGCTGGTATGCTGATGGATACTGGGATTCCCTTTTGTGCTTTGGTGACAAGTAGTGTTTGTGGTGTGATGCATGTGTAGAAACATGTTGTTAACTGTTTGGGTGTGCTTGGGAAAAAAGACAATTTTATTGCATAAAACTGTGCTGAGCGGATTTTGTGAATACCTGCTCTGACAGCTGATTGTACCATTTGGTCGCTACATACAACCCGATGAGTTCATAGTGAATAGTGTGCTTATATGGTGCTGAGAAGTTTAGTGGTAGTGAAATGCAGCACTTATCTAACAAATAAACTCATAAATGTAAGAATATGTATAATTATGCTAAGTTTACCTGTTGCAGGGTTGTAAGAACCTGAGTTAAAGTAGACAGTGTTGTAAGTCAGTGTGATCTCTGCATTGATCCAATATCTCCAACATTGCCGATAGATGCTCCAAATTCCACACGGCTGCCTGGAGTTGCATGAAAATATGGGATTATTTGTTTGGTTTGACAACAACAAAACATGAACCTGTATCAGTACACTGATAAAGATCTTTACATGTCAGAATAAAAACTTCCAGCTGTGTTATGTTCTTACCTTGGATTGATGATTTCAGATCTGCCAGCTGCCAGCTAAAGTAAAAATGAACACAGGGAGGCTCTTAAGCAAAAGTTACACAGAGTTTATAAAGAGTTCTCGCGTGCGTGCGTGCGCACACACGCCTGCTGCCCAAACCATTGTAGCTCACAGCTGTGGCAAACTGGGGAAGTGGAAGGGGCGTGGCTGTTTGGGATGGCAGACTATGGCTGTGTCCCATTTCAGGGTCTGCACGGTTGAAGTACGCATTTTAAGTGCGGTTACGTCACCTCCACGCGACGACGGCTGTCCCAATTCAAAGTGTACTTCAAATGCATACTCCAAATGCGCCGTCGATTTCCCCAAATATCAAGCGTGGTCCGGTGCACGCTTCGTGTTCCCATATATCCCACAATTCATAGCGCGGCGGTGGGTGTGGATAATTTTGCTGCAAGAAGGGAGCGGCCGAAGAGTGAACTGTCAAAAGTAAGTACTGAATATGACGTCACTTATTCATGTGCGAATGTTTAATAACAAAGAACATTAAAACATTGCTGTTGGCCACATGTCGGCAAAGTTATGTGACACTAGTGATGTTTGTATTTTCAGCATTAACTTGGTTTTAAAGCCTCTACTTCTAAATATATATATAGTCGACCTTAATCTTACAGAGAATCTGATGATTTTATGGATAATTAAAGTCAGTCATATATCCACAAACACAACAAGCTGAAAGTCAGTGATATAGATTTTTATATTTATATATATATATATACATATATATATATATATATATATATATATATATCATAATAATCTGACAATAACTATAATATTGGCCATATTATATTTACATTACCATAGTGAGATGACTTTAGTCTCATGAACAACATTAACTAATTATTATTTACTAGCTAATCTTAAATGACTGTTCAGTACAGAAATGAAGCCCAACAATCATGTTTTACAGTCCTGTGGTCTCAGCCTCAGATACTCAACTAATCAAAGTGATGTAATGACAAAAATGATTGACCAACAAATCAATTTTCTCCTTCATTTCTGTCAAACAAAGCTGTATATAACATGTCTCGCGGTTAGTATCATGGTTGCTAGGCAACCTGAACAGCGCGACGAAGCATATACCATCCCATTTCACAAGCCTCTCACTTCCGCACTTCTCGTACTTATAGTACGCACCGTACGTAGTACGCGTAGTGCACGTACTTCAAGCGTGCGGTCTCTTAATTGGGACACAGCTTGAATGCCGTGGCTGACGAGCACACCTCAGCTGTGGCTCATGAGGCAGACCTGGAACACAGGAAGGGGAGAAAAAAACTCTCACAGAGGGAGAGCCACTAGAGGTCAGCGACCGTAACACGGTATTCCTATTTTCTTCAGTTCCAATAATCAAGACAAAGACAACTCAGAGACAATGTTTATCTTGAATTACACTTCATGAAAATGCAGTTTCAAGCCCCATTGTTGTAATTGTGAAAGCATACAATACAATAGTCTAACTAACTTGTTGTTATCAAAGAAAAGTGTTCTCAAGTTCATCTCCCTGTTGGAGCTCAGCCTGGGAGGAGTTCTTTTTTCTCCTCGTCTTTCCTCATGTTGTGCATTTTCTATGGTTTCGGTTCGTATCTTAAATGCCCCTTGGGGATAGAAAAAAGTCTTTTTGACTTTGAAAACAGTGAAACCAACATGAGAAATTGAGACCTAGTTTAATTTTCCCAGTGAGATAATAACAAACAAATCACAAACTTTGTAATCAGCACCATGGGAGTCGAGCATTTCTGATTTGTTACTTTTTTGTGAAAGGAGCCCCAGTATAAAGAGTTGTGGAGTAAGAGTTTAGGTAGGACGTCTACATTGTGTTAGCACTTATTGTTGAAGAAGATAACATCACAGGAATTACTTTTCATGAACCTAAGGATAGGACGCACAAAACTTAGAGTTAGGTTTTTGAATGAATTAAAACTCTCTGAGTCTTTGGTAAATTAAGAAACCAGAGTGGAAACTGTTGCCTCTCCTTCTCCTCGCCCTGTAGTTTGAGGCTTCTGAGACTTAGTAGGACTCTTGTGTGCTGATTGATTTTAACTAAAGTATAAACCTGGATAATGTGTAACCAGGTTTCTGTAAGGCAAGATAAATCAGTGTGTTGATCAGTTATTAAATCATATGATATCAGGAACTTAGAAGAAAGTTACCTAATGTTTAATAATCTATATTTAACTGATCTACTGTTTGGTGTATTTCAGGATGATATTTGTAACTCTTCCCTTTAATTATTATTATCATTTTCTTTTTACAATTTAATTACTATACTTAGTTTGTTTTTTGTCAGTCTTTTGGGTTTTAGGGAGATGACAGGAGGAAGGAAGCTGCAGAGAGGCACGTGAGACTGCACCTCTGCTTCCTGGTCCCAACTTTGAATAGTCACATTGTGGGAGGTTAATAAATGAGCCAAATTTCTAAAATGAGAGCTGCACCATTCAATGTATAGCATAGGTGTTATCTTTCCTAACAAGACCAGGACTTCCCTGTCCGTCAGTTATCTTAAAAGACCTCATTGGGTCGTTTTTTTGTTTTCTCTTGGAAATAGTCTACATAGCTAGAAGCTGAAGGACTATTTCCTCTACAGCATCAAACTGATTTTAACCTAGTGGAGTAACAATAAGACACAAAAAGACAATACCATTAGTGTTTCCATAACTGGTGCTTATTATTACAGTCAAATAATGTACTGGTGTTAATAGGCTGTTCTTGCAGTACTTGAGCATCCACTGAGGACCAAAAAAAGAAGAGCAAGTGGTAGTGCATATTTTTAGGCAGCAGGTAATTTTAAATGTAAATTTTGTTACAAGCTCAGCTTGTAGCTGCAGCCACGGAGGTGTGCAGGTGGATAGCAAATGGACAGCATCTTCTAACTTTCCACAAGTACTCATTTATTTTAAATATCAAAAATCGGATCAATGGAAATACCAAAGTAAAAGCTTTACGAAAACCTCCGGTGCAAAAGTATGCCACTAGTGGTCAGGTTGTGTCTGCTCTCCCCTGATGGTCACTTCTCAACACCATGAGCTGCTTCACTTCTTGCCTACCAGCATTTCCAGCGATTTAGCTGGATATGCGTTCCACTTGTGGGACTTGTCTCTCTCTACTTCCTGTTCTCTAGTAGAACTGTTTACAGCCACAGAAACAGCAATTTGAAACAACAATATTGCAGAAGTGGAAGCAGAGCAGCTACAGATGAACGTCTCGGCCTGTCTCAGCAATGCAAAGCCTCCAGCATCCAACATCACCATGGAGGAGAGGAAGGCACTCACATCACTTAGTAATACAAAAACATTATCATTCTTCCAGCAGACATGGGTAGGTGCCCAGTATTGCTAAAACAGAAAGACTATCATAAAATTTTGTCACTGCTCAGTGATGAAAATACTGAAACAAGACTGAGGAAGTGGTTACAGAAAGAGGGTGCTAGACTGTCTGAAGCAGTTAGAACAAGACAAGGCAACCTCATACCACAGTCTATACCCAGGGGAATCTACACCAAGTCTGTATAGTTTACCGAAGATACATAAACAGAGTGCACCTTTAAGACCGATTGTCTGTGTGATCAACTCTGTCACCTATAACATCTCTAAGTTTCTGGCTTCGATTCTCAACCCGCTGGTAGGCAGCTCTGAACACCACATCCAGAATGCCTTGGATTTTGTTGAGAAGGTGAGAGATGTCATTATGGAGGCAGATGAAACTATGGTCTCGTACGATGTTACATCTCTTCACTTGCATCCCAGTCACGGAAGCGTTGGAGGTAGATTACAGGATGACCCCAACCTCAGCAACAGGACCACTCTCAGTATCGACCAAGTGTGTTTGCTTTTGGAACTGTGTCTTCATTCCACCTGCTTCACATACAAGGGTCAGTTCTACTGGCAGAAACATGGGTGTACCATGGGCTCCCCAGTTTCACCCATCGTGGCCAATGTACATGGAAGAAGTGGAAAAGAGGGCTTTGCTATCCTACCCTGGAACACCACCAAGCCATTGGTTCAGATATGTGGATGACACCTGGGTGAAAATCAAAATCTCAGGATGTACCATAATTCACAGATCACTTAGTGGACCGACACATCAAATTCACCAGGGAGGATATGAAAAGTGGCAGGTTAGCCTTCTTAGACTGTGAGATTTCCATCAGTAATGGGGGACATCTAAAAGCTGACGTGTACCGTAAACCTATGCATACGGATCAGTATTTAAGGTTTGACTCTCATCGTCCACTGGAGCACAAACTGGGTGTCATCAGGACACTACAACACAGAGCAAACACCATCCCCACAGACACAGCGGCCAGGGAAGCAGAAGAAAAGCTCATCAAGAAGGCCCTGAGTAAATGTGGTTATCACAGATGGACTTTTGTCAAAACAGGAAGGTGCCAAAAGAAAGTTCCAGCCGATCCAGGAGAGAAGGACAACCGCTGCCTAAACAAAAACCTGTAGTGATCCCGTATGTGTCAGGAGTATCGGAGCAGTTGAGACACATTTTTTCTAAACACTGGGTCTCTGTGGTTTTTAAACCCCAAAACACGCTCCACCAAAAATTGGTCCACCCCAAGAATTGGGTCCCCCGACACAAACAGAGTAACATAGTGTATGCTGTTAAGTGCCAGGAGGATTGCCAGGATTTATATGTCAGGGAAACCAAACAACCTCTGGCTAAGCGGATGGCACAACACAGAAGAGCTACCTCGTCAGGCCACGACTCTGCAGTCTATTTAACACCTTCAGGCCAGTGGACACTCTTTCAATGATGAGGATGTACACATCCAGGACAGGGAGGAACGCTGGTTTGAGCGCGGAGTCAAGGATGCCATTTATGTGAAAAGGGAAAGACCATCTCTGAATCGAGGAGGGGGCCTAAGAGTACATCTGTCACCATTGTACAATGCCGTGATTGCAGCCATTCCCCAACTCTCTGTGAATGGTACTCATGGCCATTGATCAGTGGTTGTTGATCAATGTTCATGAGAATTTGCATAAATATTTTGAAGGAACTGACCTCCCAGCCCATTGTTCTTTCACTGGGCTGGTTTCAGTCATTATTCATTATTCAGTCAAATATCTTCAGGGTAATTTGGGAAAAAATAAATAAATAACAAATAACAGGTGTAAATAACATTAGTTTTCTTATGAAAAATAAAACACTCCATGAATACAGATACATTTTCAGCAGATTATTTTAAATGAGTGGGGGCTATGTTTTGTTTGGTTGGGTTGACTCTCTCCTGTTGTGTCTGGCGAGCACCATCATACCAGTATAAATATTTCAAAAGGATGCCAGTCATGGTGGATAATAAAAAAGGCATTGGGACCCTGGTGGTGTTCTTGTTGTCTTGTTTGCTTTAGTGTGGGCCAGAGACTGATAAGAGGCAAGCTTCCTCAGAGTACTGTTGATCATTTAATTAAAAAAAAAAACACACTTTAGTCAAAATGATTTTATTGAGAAAAAAAGTTAATTTCACCAGTGAAATACAATATTTTACACCTACTATACACTAATTCATATTTATATCTCAGTTGTTGTTGGGAGGGGGGGGGGTTGTCTCACAATAGCTAGTAATACATTTTAAAGCTGAAGATACAAAACTATTAATTTTTAAAAATGTGTTATTTTTAGCTGTATTGAAATAGACTTTATTGTGTTGTATCAAAGGTTATTTTTTATTAGGCTTTTACAAGTAAACAACAGGATTTCCTTACACAAGTTTCCCATCAGGATGTGTATATCAGCAAATCACTAAGCTTACTGACAAGATAGACAACATTTAATTGTTTTTCTTAAATCATTATAACAGATGTTGGTGTCACTTACATTTACAGCCATATAGACACCACCACATAGTATTAACACATTGTAATGTTTGGAAACTGGCTTTTTATGTACAGTGTTAACACTTAATGCCACAGCTGCTCTATTAACAGTTTTGGTTATTACAGAAATTGTTTTTATGTTTCTGTAAAGATTAATCCACCAGTGTGCACAAGCTCTTTAGTCAAAATGACATTTTTAGTATTAAAATATATTCTTGTTTGCCATGCATGAATTTCCAATTTTATTATTTTACAAAAAAAAGCAGCAAATTCAGCATCTTAATGAAAAATAATAATTTTCTTCACTGTTTTCAGTGAAGAAAATTATTATTTTTCATGATTGTTTGATTGAATTCTGACTCTGAGACGTCCAGTGGGTTTAAATATGGGTAGAAAAACGTGCATTCAATCATTTTTAGGTTTGTATGGGAGTTATAAAATTGTTGTTTTCTTGTTGTAATGACAGGTGGTCTATATCTGTTAATACTGTATATATTACTGTTTATTTACAGTATCACACATTAATGATTGTTTTTAGAGACACCTGGAAATCTTCCATCCATCCATCCATCTTCATCCGCTTTGTCCGGGGCCGGGTCGCGGGGGCAGCAGCCTAAGCAAAGAGGCCCAGACCTCCCTCTCCCCAGCCACCTCCTCCAGCTCATCCGGGGGAACACCAAGGCGTTCCCAGGCCAGCCGAGAGATATAATCTCTCCAGCGTGTCCTGGGTCTGCCCCGGGGCCTCCTCCCGGTGGGACATGCCTGGAACACCTCACCCAGGAGGCGCCCAGGGGGCATCCTTACCAGATGCCCAAACCACCTCAGCTGGCTCCTTTCGATGTGGAGCAGCAGTGGCTCTACTCTGAGCCCCTCCCGGATGGCCGAACTTCTCACCCTATCTCTAAGGGAGATGCCAGCCACCCTTCGGAGGAAGCTCATTTCCGCCGCTTGTATCCGCGATCTCGTCCTTTCGGTCACTACCCACAGCTCGTGGCCATAGGTGAGGGTAGGGACGTAGATCGACCGGTAAATTGAGAGCTTCGCTTTTACACTCAGCTCCCTCTTCACCACGACGGACCGGTGCAGCGTCTGCATTACTGCAGCTGCAGCCCCAATCCGTCTGTCGATCTCCGGCTCCCTTCTCCCATCACTCGCGAACAAGACCCCGAGATACTTGAACTCCTCCACTTGGGGCAGGACCTCATCCCCGACCCGGAGTGGGCACTCCACCCTTTTCCGGCTGAGAACCATGGCCTCAGATTTGGAGGTGCTGATCCTCATTCCCGCTGCGTCACACTCGGCTGCGAACCGCTCCAGTGCGAGCTGGAGGCCCTCACCCGATGAAGCCAACAGAACCACATCATCCGCAAAGATCAGAGATGAGATCCTGAGGCCACCAAAGCGAAAGCCCTCCGCCACTTGGCTGCGCCTAGAAATCCTGTCCATAAAAATTATGAACAGAACCGGTGACAAAGGGCAGCCCTGGCGGAGCCCATCACCCACCGGGAACGAGTCCGACTTATTGCCGGCAATGCGAACCAAGCTCTTGCAACGGTTGTATAGGGATCGAATGGCCCGTAGCAATGGGCCAGACACCCTATACTCCCGCAACACCTCCCACAGGACACCCCGAGGGACACGGTCGAATGCCTTCTCCAAGTCCACAAAACACATGTAGACTGGTTGGGCAAACTCCCATGCACCCTCAAGTATCCTCGAGAGGATGAAGAGCTGGTCCAGTGTTCCGCGACCAGGACGAAAACCGCATTGTTCCTCCTGCATCAGAGGTTCGACTAGCGGACGAACTCTCCTTTCCAGCACCCTGGCATAGACTTTCCCGGGGAGGCTGAGGAGTGTGATCCCCCTGTAGTTGGAACACACCCTCCGGTCCCCCTTCTTAAAGATGGGGACCACCACCCCGGTCTGTCAATCCACGGGTACTGCCCCTGATCTCCACGCAACATTGCAGAGGCGTGTCAGCCAGGACAGCCCTACAACGTCCAGAGCCTTCAGGAACTCGGGGCGGACCTCATCAACACCAGGGGCTCTGCCACCAAGGAGTTGTTTAACTGCCTCAGTGACCTCGCCCCCAGAAATTGGCGGGTCATTCCCCTCATCCCCAGACTCTGCTTCCTCCTTGGAAGACGCGTCAGTGGGATTGAGGAGGTCCTCGAAGTATTCCTTCCACCGCCTGACAATTTTCTCAGTCGACGTCAGCAGCGCTCCGCCAGCACTATACACAGTGCAGGTAGAGCACCGCTTTCCCCTCCTGAGACGCCTGACGGTTTGCCAGAACCTCTTCGAGGCAGTCCGAAAGTCTTTTTCCATGGCCTCTCCGAACTCCTCCCACACCCGAGTTTTTGCTTCAGCCACTGCCCGAGCCGCATTCCGCTTGGCCTGTCGATACCTGTCGGCTGCCTCCGGAGTCCCACAGGCTAACCAAGCCCGATACGACTCCTTCTTCAGCCTGGTGGCTCCCTTCACCTCTGGTGTCCACCATTTGGTTCGGGGATTACCACCACGGCAGGCACCAACCACCTTGCGGCCGCAGCTCAATGCAGCAGCTTCGGCAATGGAGGCGCTGAACATGGTCCATTCGGACTCGATGTCCCCCGCCTCCCTCGGAATGCTGTTGAAGCTCTGCCGGAGATGTGTGTTGAAGATCTCGCGGACTGGGGCCTCTGCTAGTCGTTCCCAGCACACCCTCACTACACGTTTAGGTGCACCAGGTCTGTCCAGCGTCCTCCCTCGCCACCTGATCCAACTCACCACCAGGTGGTGATCAGTTGACAGCTCAGCCCCTCTCTTTACCCGAGTGTCCAGAACATATGGTCGCAGGTCTGGTGATACGATTACAAAATCGATCATCGACCTACGGCCTAGAGCGTCCTGGTGCCACGTGCACTTATGGACACTCTTATGTTCGAACAAGGTGTTCGTTATGGCCAAACTGTGATTAGCACAGAAGTCCAATAACAAAGCACCGCTCGGGTTCAGATCAGGGAGGCCGTTCCTCCCAATCACGCCCCTCCAGGTCTCGCTGTCGTTACCCACGTGAGCATTGAAGTCTCCCAGCAGGACAACAGAGTCTCCAGGTGGAGCACCTTCCAGCACCCCCCCCAGGGACTCTAAGAAGGCTGGGTACTCCGAACTGCCACTCGGCGCATAAGCGCAGATGACAGTCAGGACCCGTTCCCCGACCCTAAGGCGCAGGGAACAAACCCTCTCGTCCACCGGGAAAAACCCCAACGTACCGGCAGCAAGCCGAGGGGATATTAGAATACCCACCCCAGCCCGCCGCCTCTCACCAGGGGTAACTCCAGACTGAGACAGAGTCCAGCCCCTCTCCAGGAGACTGGTTCCAGAGCCCAAGCCGTGCGTAGAGGTGAGCCCGACTATATCTAGCCGGTACCTCTCAACCTCACGCACTAACTCAGGCTCCTTCCCCACCAGAGAGGTGACATTCCATGTCCCTATTGCCAGTCTTGGCAGCCGGGGGTCAGTCCGCCAGGGCCTCCGCTCCTGGCCGCCACCCGGCACACAATGCACCCGACCCCTATGGCGCCTCCTGCAGGTGGTGGGCCTGCGGGAGGATGGGCCCATGTCTCCTCTTCGGGCTGTGCCCGGCCGGGCCCCATGGACTAAGGCCCGGCCACCAGACGCTCGCCCTCGGGCACCCTCCCCGGGCCTGGCTCCAGGGCGGGGCCCCGGTAACCCTATCCCGGGCAGGGTAAACTGTTCCCTCGATGTTTTTTTTCATAGGGGTCGCGAGATAAAACAGTGATACCGAAATGTTTTCATGACGGCATCAACAAATAGTAAAACGTGACTGGTGCAGATCAGATTATTGATTAACTGCCTCATGTCCCACTGAGTAGTTAATTTTTATTTTCCTTTTTGCCTCACTGCTTGCAGAAGTCTGATTGTGTACAAGTGTGGATGAGTCACTCTGGTCTTGGAGGGAACAGTGAAGAAAAGGCTTCACATTTCCAGGGACTGAAATAGACTAAATGCTCTCTGTCTGCCTCTCACACTGCGCACTGAGTGGGAGGACATAGCAGACACAGAGGTGCTCTCAGCTCCCCCACATTCATCCAGCGTCTTATCTCCATTTTTGGTCCATTTTATATTGCCAGTGATGCATGAATGTGTTCATGTCTGCACGTTTCAGCTAATCATGGTGACTTCAGTGCTGAATATTTATTTCTTTTAAATCTATATCAATAAATATTTACAGATGCGTCAAATGAGGCTTTAGACTCAGTTTGAAACGAGGATGTGAAGGTGAATACTGAAGCTATGTCCACAAGAGGGCAGCCCTGTATAGCCGAGAAAGAGCTGAGAAACCCTAGAAAAGACAGTTCAAATAAAACGTTTCATGTAGGTATTCTTATGCTTAACACTGCAGAAGTTCCAAAGGAGGGATTACAGCTCAGCAAGGGATGAAAGTAAGATGGAGACTGCAGTTTATCACAGAATCATTTGAAAAGGTTTGAAAGTTAAAAGTGTCTGTTGTTGGGGCTCATTTCTGCGGGAAAACAAAACGAGACGGAAAAGAGAGCTGAGGTTCAGAGGCTGTCAGATTGGTGCGCAGACAACAACCTGGACCTTAATATCACCAAGACAAAAGAGCTGGTAATCGACTTCAAAAGGAGGAAGTCTGAGCTGCAGCCTGCCAGAATCAACGGGGAGTGTGTGGAAAGGGTGTCCAGCTTCAAGTTCCTGGATGTGCACATAGACACAGACCTCCAATGGAGCACCTCGGCAGTTTTCAAGAAGGCCCAACAGTGTCTCCATTTTCTGAGACTCCTCAGAAAAATGGACCTGAAGAAGGAGCTGCTGATTGTCTTCTACCTTTACTCCATTGTAAGTGTGCTAACATACTGCATCTGTGTGTGGTTTTCCAGCTGCACCACGGCACACATAAAGAGACTTCAGAGGGTTATCAATATGGCCCAGAAGGTCACTGGACATCCTCTTCCCTCCCTGAAGGACCTGTACAGCAGTTGCTGTCTCAAGAGGGCACACAGCATCGTACAGGACTGTACACACACAGGACACCGGGCGTTTAAGCTGCTGCCATCTGGCAGGAGATTCAGGCTGCTCAGGTCGCGGACAAACAGACTCAAGGACAGCTCTTACAACAGGGCAATAGCCCTAATCAATGCTGACCCTATTGGCTACCTCCCTGGACTTTTTAATAACAATTACAACAACAACAATAATAATAATAATAAAACATGCACTCATTCTTTTTATTTTTTTATTAAGTAACTGTGTTGTGTTGTGTTGTGTTGTGTTGTGTTGTGTTGTGTTGTGCATAGTGCAGACACAGGACAGTTTCCAATTTCGTTGTACTATTGCACTTGGTATGACTGTAATGACAATAAAGAGTTATCACTATCGCTTATCTCTTAAGGACTCCATGTTATTTTTCAAGAGAAAAAAAATGACTTCCTCAGTTTAATGTCTTGTATTGAGAGAAACAGACTCTGTACTTGAGCTGAGATCCCACCATGAGTACGCTTTGCATGGCATCCTGTGGGACATCTCCTTCTCTAGCATCTTTTGAGCTATCGTGATCACCACTCTATGAGTAATGGCGATCCTCCTTTGGGCAGAATTTTAAACAAAAACTAAAACAAAGCCAGAAGTTAATTTTAGTTTTTTAGTACTGAAATACCTCAAAATGATATATTTGACTATTTTTTGTCATTGCTGTGATTCAGAAATAATCTATGATGTTCAGTGCCTATATTAAACAAGGCTAAAGTCAATTAATGAGGTATGTGAGTACAGACATTACACCAATCTGTTATTCAAAGTTTCTGTATGCAAGAGGCGGCCAATGAGAGGACAGCTGGCCTAATGGGGAGGTTTTGAATCCAGAGAAGCTCAAAAAGCTATTCTGCATTTCAGTCCATAAATTCAATATGCTTTGTTTATTAGTTTTGACAGATTGTTATACTGAATAAAAATATTAATAATAATGTAATAACATTATCCTACAGGGGTCCTACAGGGCTCTTTACTTGGTCCACTACTATTTACATTAGTAACTTAGATCTGTGAGATCTTGTCTGATAAGTATACAGCAAAGCTATCTCATTGTTGCTGGAAACTTGCCACAGGCAAACAGTCAAAGCAAAAGCCATTATCTGTGCATTTTTGATAACTTCATACATACGTATCTTGTCTCAGGATCCTTCAAAAAATATTATATTAGAGGATATTATTTGAATTTATAAGCCTTTTCAAACTATCCAGATATACAGCGATGCTTTATGAATAAATAACATAACGTAGTAAATAAAATTAGGGACTGCATAAAAAATGAAACACTCCATGAATACAGATACATCTTAAGCAGATCCCTTCAAGTAGGGCAGTTTATTCTCTTCTGTTGTGTCTAGCGGGTGACTCAGGGCAGCATTATACCAGTCTAAATATTTTAAAAGGACAGCAGTCATGGCAGCTAATAAAGCAAGGCATGAGTACCTAGGTCGGCTAAGCATTTGACATTGACCTTCATTGTTAGCCCCCAAAAGTCAAAGTTAATCTTATATGATCAATCATATGACACAGTATAACTTCACAATGATGCCATAAAGTTTAGTAAAATCACAAACTCCATGAAAACATCGTAAAATTTCAGGTTTTTCCAGATTATAGAAGCCAAGGATTATAGCCAATCATAGCGGTAAAGATAAAGCATTACATACTAAAACTGTGTATTTTTTAAGGTTATAGGTCAAAGGTCAGGTTTTGTTATGAAAATAGGCTGATATCAGCATGTTGTAATAAAACATCAAAAGTTATATCACCCTTGCCCTGTGGGAGGAGTTGTGCTCTCTGAGTGCTGTTGTTGCTGATGCTTTTGTGTGTTTTATGTTTCCCTTTGCACATACACAAAAAAAACATCTACACTTAGTTTCAGGTTTATGACTATATTACTCTGTAAATATCCGGTGTGTAAAGTTAAAACAAAGCACCTTTGCCATTCTTTGACAGCAGGTTAAGTCATTTGCATGTGACTGATAATCGTAATCCATTTAGTGGGTCTGCTTGCTCTGGAATCGTTGCCTCGCCGCCTGCGGAAGTCCGATTGTGTACAAGTGTGGATGAGTCACTCTGGTCTTGGAGGGAACAGTGAAGAAAAGGCCTCACATTTCCGGGGACTGAAATAGACTAAATGCTCTGTGTCTGCCTCTCGCACTGCACACTCAGTGGGAGGACATAGCAGACACAGAGGTGCTCTCAGCTCCCCCACATTTATCCAGCACACCTTATCTCCATTTTCAGCCACTGAAGGCATCCTCATATGTGGCAGCTTCAGAATGACTGATGCATGTGCCTGTTGGTTAGTGTGTGCGTGTGTGCGTGTGTGATATGTATTATCTTCTTTTTCTTGTTTTCTTGATGAGAGTATGATGATGAGTATTTTTCATTACTTCAACCTCTTCAGCTTTGATAAGCAGACATTAACAGGATTTTTGTTTTGTTTTTGGTTTGTTTGGAGTTTTTTTTTTTTTACATGGACCTTGCAGTTCCACAAGAGGGCAGTCACATACAGCTAACTGCAAAAGAGAAGGCAGTGATAGAGAAGCCTCGCATATATTGTATTGCAGTGTAGATACTTGTTCTTGTGACTGTTACGACTATGAAAGACCTCTAGCAGCACTCTAAACACTCTGTCTACCGTTTGGGATCCATAAATTCCATCCTTCCTTATACTTAGGACACCATGGCTATGAGACCCAAATGCTGTGGAATATGACTGGTCAAAAGGTTTTAACCTGAAGCCAAAAATGTCAACCTCTTGGTGGCCCTGAAACAAAAATCAGAGTAAAGTTAGTCATTCTCCAAAGTCAGTAGGATTCATGACCTTAAACAGTCTCAGTCCAACAAATAGATGTTGATGTTTTTCAAAAATTTCCCAGATACAGGACAAAAATAGCACATGTTGTACGTTATACAGCTCAGAAGAAGAATGACCCTCCTTTATGGCTTGCCTACGAGCAGAAGCAGCTTTGAGCGCCCGGTCTTTTTGCAGCACTGTGTGAGACCCCCTATTTAATCTGACAAGCCAATCACAACTTCTGAACTGCATGAGACCAGAATTATCATTGTACATAAATTTAGCACATTTCACTGTCCCTAGCCACATTTTAACGCTATGATGAGAGGGCAGGGAGGTCTGCATAGTGTCAGGCTGAATATGGTAATTAGGATGTGTGGGTGCCTGGCTGTGACTGATGTGGCTCAGGTACAGCTCAGAATGTGGTTCCTTACATGGTGAAGTCTTGGCTCAAGTCCTCACCATGTAAGAAAACAAGACGACTATCACCTAGACTGAAGATTGTCTGCTTCTCCATCCTCTATAATCCAGACCCGTGTTTATTTGTAGCATCTCCTGCAGGCTTTGTGTTTAAATGAGTGAGCTGCCATTTCTTTTGAATAGTTTACTCTTGTTTATCCTGACTAAAGAGGGAAGTTGTTGTATTTTGGTCTGTTTATTTTGATTAAGTAATCTCGGTTTGGATTTGTGGAGAAGTATAAAGAAAGTCACAAAAAGTTGCACTGTGGATCTAAGTAAAACACCTGATAGTGATAAAGGAGGAAATGGGGTACTGCATGAGGAAGTCAGGACTGGCACAGAAGTACCTGAGGGGGGAGCAGGGCATCAAGAGAGTGGTGAGGTGTGCAGTAGGAAAGACAGGTGGGTTCAAGTTGGAGTAAGTTGAGGAATCAGCTCTGATCCCTTTCTTGTTTGGAGTGGTGATGGACTGTTTAACAGTTTAACAGAGGAGGTCAGGCAGGAGTCTCTTTAGACGTCATTTGCAGATGACATTGTGATGTGAAGAGAGCCTGGAGAGGTGGAGGTATGCTCTGGAGAGAAGAGGAATGAAAGTCAATAGAAGCGAGACAGAATACATGTGAGTGAATGAGGGAGAGCCTCTACTTCTCTCATTCTAACAATAGCAATGCAAGGAGTAGAGGGTCAACCATCAAAAGCAGCGAAGGGAGTGCAGGCAGGGTGGAGACGAAGTGTCGGGTTAACAGAAGATAGCAGCAAGAGTGAAAGAGAAGGTTTAAAAATGGTAGCGAGACCCGCTGCGATGCATGGTTTGGAGACGGTGGCCCTGACAAAACACAAGAGATGGAGAGAGATGGCGCTGGAGAGAGCAGAGTGGAAGATGTTAAGGTTTTTGTTTTTCGAGCAGGATGGTCAGAATTAGAAATAAATGTGTCAGAAGGACACTTCAGGCTGAGCCATTTAGACAGGAAGTTAGAGCGGCTTGGACATGTGCAGAGGCGGGACATAAGATGCAGAATATGGAGCTGCCAGGCAGGAGGGAAAGAGGAAGACCACTGAAGGAGGACATGTCGAGGGTTGGTATGACAGAAGAGGATGCTCGGGTACTACGGAGGCAAATGATCTGCTGTGGCAAACCCTAATGAGAACAACCAAAAAAAAAAAAAGACAGATTTGTTCCGGCCTTGGCTCTCCACCACATTAATTTGTACTCCTGTATTTGTGAAGCTGATGAATAATAAATACAAGACCTATTCACTTTATCAATTTGCTCTTTTGGCTGCTTGGGGATTTGGGGAAGATGGATGTGTTTCATGTTGTGCCTCATCCCTCCTACAGGGGCCTAACGAGATTTATTAAATGAGGGGTGTCTAATCTAAAAAATGAGTTTTCAGGAGAAGAAAAAAAATCAGGTTACATGAAAACATCTCTAATAATAATAAAATACATGAATTCAAGGTTTTTAAGTCATATAAAAAAAAGAGAGAAGTCTAGCAAGTAATCTAATGCTAGAGTCCTGAATAATAAATAAGGTTTTGTATGGTTTTGCTTAACAGATATCCAGTGTTGGGAGTAACGGAATACATGTACCGCCGTTACGTGATTAAAATACAAAATATGAGTAACTGTATTCCGTAAAAAGGTGGTATTCAGAATACAGTTACTTTGATGAAATAAAGGGATTACACGGCGGTCTTTTCCTGTTTCATATGTTAGGCTATGCCCTCTCTATGTTTGGTAATTCCACGCCGGTGGAAACCCAACAAAACACGCATTAAGAGGCTCAGTGCCTGTGTCTCAATCTCGCGTCTCATAATGATGTGAAGAAATATTTTTAAAAATGATTTAATATGAAGGCAATAGGCAGAGTGTTACAGGCATCGCCCTAAAGAATGTAGCCTCAACTGCTCACAGACACATAAGGGGTATGTTATGTGTCTGTGAGCACGAGGGAGGGAGAGAAAGTGGAAAAGTACGTGTTGTCCCCGAGCAGAAACGGGAGCTGGAAGCATGGAAGCATGACTGCAAAAAGTGCAGCCTTACCTAATGTCAACCTACTGTTACTCATTTTATATTAAGATTTAAAAATCTAGTTGGTATTATGGCGAGTAACCTTCAGTAATAGTAATAAATCACACAGCAATAGTACATTCATGTAGTTGTAAAAAAGTATGATAATATATTAAGTAATCCAAAGTATTCAGAATATGTTACTGTCATTGAGTAACGTAGCGGAATACGTTACAGAATACATTTTGGGGCATGTATTCTGTAACCTGTAGTGGAATACATTTTAAAAGTAACCTTCCCAACACTGCAGATATCTCTGTGGCCACAACGGGGAAATTACATTTAGTGGCCTCATGTGCTTCCTTCCTATGTTACTCTATTATATTAGAAAATCATGGCGTGTTCAAATGCAGTGCGGCACAAATAATGGCAGTAAGCTTGGTGTCTTTCCAAGCTTCAATAATTCTTGAATAGTAGCTGATATCATTAGAAACCATAAGCGTGGGTCATAAAAAACATTACATTTGTATCTGTAAAAAATCCTGAGTGCGTTTAGCGGTGCAGATAGTTCTCGAAACATGATAGCCATGCTTTTTTGGGTTTGGCATCCCCTGAATGTACTTTTGGACACTTCTAGAGCGAACTCGTTATCACCTTACCAACATTGCACTAGTAACAATTGCAGGGTCCATTACTCTTACCTTCATGTGAAGTTGCCTCTTAATAAGACAGTGTAATATGTGTGTTCACCATGATCAAAATCATACCTGTCTGTCATCCTTTGCTTTGAAGGACTTTAAGTACCGGAGTAGACGTGGGCCAGGTCTTGTTCTCGGCTGCAGCTTGAATTGGCTGTACATGTAACAGATGTATCAGGAAGATATTTCTGACGGGCAGACAGAAATATCCCCATGGCTTTGTTCGGCTCGCCTCACAGACTAGCGGGTTTCTCTCGCCACGGCCAAGAGCTCAAACAAAAGCTGTCTTTGTCCTTTAATTTGTCGGTCAGTCTAAGAATAAAGTTGACATCACAGGCATGGCTCAGAGTTATGTTTCTGACCCCCTCTCCTCTCTTGTCTCCTCTTGATACTGTTTGTGTGCTTGTCTGATCTTCCAAGCACACATGTTCTTGTTTGATAGGCAACATCTATGGAAATTGTGTCAGGGTATTAGTCTCTATCGCAACGTTAGCCTTTGGCATGCCAAAAACGCTTCAGCAAACAATATATAGCAAACGGATATCTTCTGTTGTCCCGCATGAGCGCCATTGCAATGTACTTACATGGAGATGTAAGTACACCGTACGCCTAAATATATTGAAAGAGATTTGCGAGCAAAAGAAAGCATCCAATCGGCCTGTGTGACACAAGTCTGATCTAAACATGTATCTGAAGGCAGCCTGCAGTGAGATCCCTGTGCCCAGGCAAAGAGGGGGGCCGAGGCTGGATCGCTGCTCCAGTTCCATCCAGCAGAGGCAGGGGGCAGGAACCCGGGTGCACTTCTCGAGCCTCAACAGCTGTCCTGCAGGAGCTCTTGAAGACCACAGACCTCAAGAGCAGCACATCTTAGAGGATCTTCTTCATGTACAAAACCATTTTTTCCAGGCATCTCCCCAGCCTTGTGCCAGCATGGTCTACAGGTAGGATTCTGTTCTTTAGAAGGTGCATGAAAATAAATCCTCCTCTGTACTGTTCGTGCTGCATGTGAGAAATTTTAAGCAAGTTTCATGCATCAAATTTGGGTTATGTTCATTCTGCATTAAGGTGCAGCTTAAGTAAGCGTGACTTGACTGTCACCAACCAGCGGCCTGTTTTTCGCTTCACTTCAATGTGTATGATTGCTAAAACACTGGAAGTGAGGATTAAAGTTTAATTCTTCTCAGCGGGGTCTCTGCCTGCTAAATACTTCTCATCACTTTGTGGTAATAAGACTCTCACGTAGCCCAGCGACTTTTAGCTCTAATTCCTGCTCCTTAAGTAAACCTAATATTTTAGTTACATCAGGCTACAATCAGAAAAACCGCTGTGCCCTCAGTGAATCCGCAAGTTGCAGTAGCATGAAAAGATTGAAAAATAATGCGAATAAGAAATGAAGAAAGCCTGACATTTGAAATGATTGTTATTAATAATCAGTTATATCGTTGAATGGAGCAACATTTTTTTAGAATTGATGTCTTGTTTCCAAAATGTTTTGGGGTTTTTTTAATGGTTTTTTTGTAAGCTTGCCAAATACAAAGCCTTGAAATCATTTGATGAGTATAAAAAGGAAGAGGCTGTGAGAGGGAGCAGATCTTTTTGTGCACAGAGAGGACATTACTCTGTGAGATTTAGATTTAAAAGTGTATTCATGTACCACGGTAACAGGAAAATATTTGCCTCCTCTGGAAAGATTTAGGTGAACGAATGCTTGAGACTCTGGAAATCTGTAAAATTAAAAATAAATTCTGTACATTTTATTTATGCAGAAACGTGGTGGGCTCTTCCCTCTTCTCTTCTGCTGGCTGTAGCTTGTATTTTCAGATTAGAGACTCTATTGCAGGGGTGTCAAACTCAATTGCACAGGGGGCCAAAACTCAAGGCACACTTTGTCGCGGGCCAAACAAGATAAACATTTATTTAACACTAAAACAATGTTTTTTAAACATAAATATGAATAAAAACAGACAGGAATATTACTCCAGATTAAATAAACTTTAACTTTAAATATTTTGCTCTTCATAAAAATATATCCTGTCAAAATTATGCAAGTTAGAAATATGAACATGCTGCCAAAACCCCCAGAAAAAATAAATGAAAGCACACACAAGGTTGGAGCCGCATGTAGATGGAGCGGGGAATTGCTTCAGGAATGGAACTAATAAACTCTTTGGGCCATTCAGTGTCGTACTTTCCCTTGAGTGTATTATTACACTGCAGCTCCATCTGAATCTGCACAGGAGCAGTTCAGCAAAGTGCGCTGATTTGGTTCAACATTACTTGCCAACAGGGAAAGTGAGGCAAGTTGCACTGGTGCATTTGTGACAGCTTCACGTGAAATGCCTTCACCGCATCATACATGCCATGTCCATGAACTGACAGGTTTCATTGCTGAGCTCAAAAACTCTATTGAGAACTTTCCCCCAACTCAGCCAGCGGACTTCTGTATGATAAGGAATGTCGACAAACTCTGAATCTATTTCCCACATAAAAGACTGAAATTGACGGTGATTTAAACTTTTAGTTTGCGTTACGGTGATCATTACATGCTCCATTTTTAGGACTTTACCACACAGCCTTTCCTGGTGTGTGATGCAGTGACATGCTGTTAACTCACCGCATCTTTACTCGCATCCTGCTGACTAGTCCGATTTTTTCACCGCACAACACTGGTGCTCCATCTGTTGTCCAACAAGTTTGTCCCAGGGCAGTTTCATGTCGGTTACACTTTGACATACGTTTTAAAAAATGTATTTTCCTGTCGTTGTCACGTGCATCGATTTAATGTTCAGTATTTCCTCTCCACTGATGAAGATGGCCAACTGTGCAATGTCCATCATGTCTGTACTTTCATCCACAGCAAGAGAGTATGCAATAAAGTTTTTGCTTCTTTCACACAACTGTGTTCTTAAATCAGTGGCCATCTCACAAACCCGATCAGCAATCGTATTTCTCCTCAGGCTCACATTTGCCAAAATCTGCATTTTGTCTGGACACAAGACGTCGCACAGCTTCATCATGCAGCTCTTCAGAGTGGTACCGGGCTGATTTGGCTCCTCTGCTACAATAAAACTTGCTTTCACAACAGCTTCACTTTGTGATTTTGCTCTGGTGAAAAACGTCTCCTGAAATGTCAGATTCTTCTTTAGCTCTTCTACTTTCTGTAGTTTCTGCTCTGCATTTAAGTTTTTCAGCTTATCCTGATGTTTTGTCTTGTAGTGCCGTCTTAAATTAAATTCCTTAATTACAGCCACATTAGCTCCACTAATAAGACACACGGGTTTACCAGCAATGTCTGTAAACATATATTCAGTCACCCACTGGAAGGCTCTGCTTTCAGAATCAACTTTTCTCTCCACCATTGTGAGCGGCTAGCTTCACAATAACAGAAGTTTGACTTGATTGACGCGGGAATGTTCCCAGTTAGCCTAGCGTTCAGCAAGGAGGCTGCAGCGCTGCATTATGGGATCTGTTGTTTGTATATTATTAGCACCTCATATCGCCGGGCCATGCATAACAATAATAATAAATCTATATAAAATGATCTCGCGGGCCGGATATAAATGTATGGCGGGCAGGATGTGGCCCGCGGGCCTTGACTTTGACACATGTGCTCTAGAGGTATTTTATTTTGTCAGCCAGAGCAAAGAAATTCGATATGTAGCTGTCAAACTGTGCAGTGTTGAGCATTTCATTAGGTATGCCTTGCTAGTACTGGGTTGGACCTTTTTTTTGCCTTCAGAGCTGTCTTAATTCTTCGAGCTATTGATTCAGCAAAGTGTTGGAAATATTCTTCAGAGATGTCGAGCTATATTGATATGATAGCAAAACACAGTTGCTGCAGATTTGTCAGCTGCACATCCATGATGTAAATCTCCTGTTGTACCACATCCCAAAGGTCCATCCATCCGTCTTCTTCTGCTTATCTGGGGCTGGATCGTTGGGGCAGCAGGCTAAGCAGAAAAGCCCAGACCTCCCTCTCCCCAGCCACCTCTTCCAGCTTGTCCGGGGGAACACCAAGGCTTTCCCAGTGCACCCAAGAGATATAATCTCTCCAGCATGTCTCGTGTAATCTCTCTCCGGGGCCTCCTCCTGGTGGAACATGCCAGGTACACCTCACCCAGGAGGCATCCATATCAGATGCCTGAACCACCTCAGCTGGCTCCTTTCAATGTGGAGGAGCAGCAGCTCTACTCTGAGTCCCTCCCGGATGGCCAAAATTCTCACCCTTAAGAGGAAGCTAATTTCCGCCGCTTGTATACGCGATCTCATTCTTTCGGTCACTATCCACAGCTTGTGACCCTGAATGAGGGTAAGGACGTAGATCGACCAGTAAATCGAGAGCTTTGCTTTTACTCTCAGCTCTCTCTTCACCACGATGGACCCGTACATCGTTCTCGTCACTGCAGCCGTAGCACCAATCCGATCTCACGCTCCCTTCTCCCGTCACTCGTGAACAAGAGGCCGAGATCCCAAAGGTGCTCTAATTAATTGAGATCTGGTGACTGTGATGGCCACTTGACTGCAGTGAATTCAATGAGATTTTCAGGAAACCTCACCATTGCACTACCAGTAGCCTAAATAACAAAGCAGCTTTTAATGCTGTTTATGCCAAATTCTAACCCTACCATCTGAATGTTTCGGCAGAGATCGAATCTCATCAGACCAGGCAATGATTTACCAGTATACATACTATTGTCCAATTAACTGTCCTGTTATTAGTCACCTGGTGTGATCTTCTATTGCTGTAGCCCATCTGCTTTAAGTTTGGATTTGTTGTGCTTTCAGAGATTTTGCAGACCTTGGTTGTAATGAGTGGTTTTTTGAATTATTACTGCCTTTCTATCAGCTCAAAGCAGTCTGGTCTTTGCCTCCTACTTCTGGCATCAACAAGGCATTTTCCCCAGAGAACCGCTGCTCACTGAATGTTTTCTTTTTTCAGACCATTCTCTGTAAACCCTAGAGACGAATCCCAGTAGATCACCAGTTTGTAAAATACTCAGACCAGCCCATCAGCAACCACGCTACATTCATAGTCTCTTAAATCACCTTTCTCAGTTTAAACTCCATCGTTTCATCTTGACCATGTCTACAGGCTTAAATGCACTGAGTTGCTGCCCCATGATTGTCTGCTTAGATATTCTCTCTAAGAGCAGTTGAACAAGGGTACCTAATGAAGTGGCCAGTGAAGGTAGATCCTTCTGCTTGTGGGCAAATACCACGCTAATTAGTAAGCTTTTGAGGTTTTAGTACGTGGACTGTTTTCACAGACAGACCCAAGCTAGGTGTTTCCTTTATTTCCGCTCTGGTCTCAGGCTCTAACTCCAACATCAGTGTGCATACTTGAGCTTGGTCTTCTAATCTAAAACTTGCCAAGAAACTCTTCATTTAGCTGCAAACCTTTCTTGTCCTGACCTCATTTCTAATAACACACAGACAAATGAAAGTCGGTTCTACATTGCACAAAAGTCCATAACTCAATTAAAATGGTGTATTTTTAATATTTTACTGCAAACAAACAATTTAAATCTGTTAATATCCTTAGTGGTGTTTTAGCATTTCCTTTGCAGTGCCTCAAATACTGGCAGAGCTAAGCACAAATCCACTAAACAGTGAATAGCCTACAGGTAGCTTCCTCTTTTTTAGTCATTAGTCACTGAGGTTGCACATGGTGTTTTTCATAAAACCACTGTTCCTATGAGGCCATCCATATTCAAAAAGTAAAGAATTCATCACAGGAAAACTATTTTCCAGGACATTTTTTAATGTGAAACAAGAGAAACTTATATGGGGTTGATGAGTATGGCTGTCTTATAAACTAATGACCTCCATCTCTCAAACACCAACACACATGCACACAAATGGTGACACTATAGCCCAAAGCCAGATCCTTGTTTACAAAAGCCTTTGGTCTTTGAAATGCAGGTGCAGGCTTGGATTTTGGCAGGCACCAGGGCAAGACATGCTACATGTGAGAAATGGCAAATTCTCAAATAAGATCAATTGTTCAGCAGGTCACTGAATTTTTAACTTCAGCAAGCCTTGAGAAGCCACTTAAAACAGCAGTCCCCAAGCCCCCGGGCCACGGACCAGTACCAGGCCACGAGAGTTGAGGCTCTGGTGTGACATTTATGGTTTTTAGGGGTTTTAACGTTTTTTAGCGTTATTTATCATCGTTTTTACTGTTAACTCGGTTTCCCTGGGTCTTTTCCCATGTGGGTACAGGTGCTAGTTTTATTTTATTGTATTTACCCGCGACACGTTAAAGGCTGGTCCGTGAAAATGTTTTTGGACATAAACCTGTCCACGGCGCAATAAAGGTTGGGGACCGCTGACTTAAGGGATGAAAAAATATGAGACGACAGGTGTAATGTAGTATGGAAATTTGTTTCAGCCAATGGGGGGAAAATGGGTTATTTGCCATACACATGTGAATAAATTTGGGTTATCCTCTCAAAATTTTGGCTTCTCAGAAAATAACTTCAAATTTGGTGTAATTACGAAACTATTCTTGCTAATCTGCCCCTTACTCAGCTCTGGGAATCTTAAACTAGACATATACTAATGTGAGAAATAAGAAGAAAGAAAGGACACTAGAAGCCTATTTCTAGATTTATGGATCTTCCAGTAAAGCAAATGTTGTTGTACCAATTTTAAGATAACAACCGACATTTTGACTTGTGGATTGCAAAAAATCCTGCTTTTTCAGTGGCTAAAACAAGCTTGCATTCATTTTTAACATCAGAATTAAAAAATGCTGATTGTCAGGAAATGTCATGAAAGTTCTCATGTGTTTTCACTTCCAGCAGATCCTTTTATTTTCTCCCAGGGCTTTTTCAGACTAAAAATAGTTATTAGTCATCCACTTGCCAGCTCATTTAGGATGAGCTGTTACCCTGGAAAAATGTTGTTTCATAAAAACTCCCGTGTCTGCTTACATTCTGCAGGTACACAAACCTTTCATCTATATTGAATCTACTATGAACCCTTGAGTGCTCCAGCATTAAAACAAATGCACCTGCATTTCCTCCGTTATTATTCAATATTCGACAATGCGGACGTATGCTCGCTTGGTATGCAAATAAGGTCATGAGGCATCTGTGGGGGCTGACATAATAAAGTTGTCAGCATTCATCCGCGTCACCATATAGAGTGGATCCAAATGGAGATGAAGCTGTGGCAGAAGCTGGCCAACCAGTGGTAATGACGATATTAACTAAAGATGTCACAATGCTAAGAGTTAAATAATGCTGATTGTATAGAAATGACTGTAATGGCAGTAATGACAATGAGGCGATCATATGAGCGACGGGGGTTTGATTCTGCGGGCGACGGATGGTTGTAGTCATAAGCATGACCTTGCCTTTTGCAGACACTCGTGTCCGATTCAGACTGAAGCTTCCTCATCAGTATTTCATGCATGCTTGCTGGCCTGCAGTGGAATTTATGGGGCTTAATAGCTGTGACCATTATCTCTACACAGAGTAGTACCACCCTATTAGGGCAGATTAAACAACCAATACTCCCTCTGAGGTGTTGTGCGCACAATGCATCATAATGACTTGCACACTGTAGTCTGCAGCACAGGGAAAGGGACTCTGGACTTGCACTGAGGAAGAGCACTGTTTAAAGGGGCTATTTGGAGGGAAGAGATGTGGGGAGATGAGGAGAAAAAGAGAGGGAAAATATGTAAGCAAAAAGAGGAATGAGCGAAAAAATACTACCTAGGGAAAGATGTAATCGAGCAGAGAGAGGTGGCACTGCTGCAGCGATGACATCACTGACTCCTTGGAAAGGTTTTCCCCTCGTTCTGCCTCATTTCCTCAACAGGAGGTTACGGCTGATAAGGACGGTTATCAGACACTTAGTAGCCTTTTGAACTGGAGAATAAAATGCCAGACACAAAAATCTATCAATCAGAGTGTTTACAGGGCTATAATTACCTAATGAGAATCTAATGCGCTCGAGGATTTTTCTCTGTATGGCAGCTATAGCAAGGGAGAAAATGACTTTTAAATGCACGACGTTGCAGAGAGACGGGTGGACAGATGTTCCACGCTGCTGGAAATCCAGGGTTATGTTACTGTAAAGGGATTCAACAGCCTCCTCAGTGTTACGGTTGCTCGCCTCAACACGAGAACTCCTTTTATAGGGGTTTGCGTCTTAGCAACAAAGTTTTAGAGCTCTTATTATAGGTTCTTACCAGAGCAATTAGAGACGAGCGGTTTGCCTCAGGGTAACGGCGTTATTGACCGCTGGGGATTCCAGCCGAGACCGTAACAGTTCTAGTTGACGCTTTTGACTGACACACTTTTTAAATGGGCTCAACGGGGAGGAAACTGGAGCCCGGAGGTGCCGGTGACATTAGAGGGATGCTTGTGACTTAGTAACCTCTCCAGAACACCGAGGAAAAACACGATCAAGCCAACGCCAAGCAGGCAAAGAGGCCGTGGAAGATGCAGAAGTAGCAGCACACCAGAGCTGATGCCGCCGTTTCTCAAGGGTTGCCTGGTTTAAAGGCGCTCTCTGTCAATTTAACACTTCATTATCAGTTCACTTGTCATAGGGAAGCAAGAGTTGTGTAATGCTTTCTGAGGCTCCACAGCCTGTAAGAAATAGACTCGATGATGTCTTTAGAGTTATCCCCTTGGACTCTGAGAATAGCTCGAGGCAGGAATTTGAGAAATGCATGTCAGAGTTGCACCTATAATAATAACTTTTCTATACATTAAAGAAGTGTACGTATCCATATGATTCAGTATTACATTCATCTATGCATACATAATTCTTTGCACACATTTGGTATGAACTATAGTAAAAATATATACAGTAATTAAAGCGATTAAGGAAAAGAATGCCCACAGAAAAGAGTTTTCAGCAACTGTGTGAAATAAACTACTGATTCAACCCACATGATGGGCTTAGGAAGGTTCTACAGTTTAGGAGTTACAGCCTCAGAAGTGTGGTCACCGTGTGAAAAGAGTTCAAAGACCCTGATTAGATGATCAGAGAGGCTGAGCTAGAATAAGGTCTCAGCAGGTCCTGTGTGTAAGCAGGGAGACTGGCCATTGCAGAAATTCCAAGACCTACATTTTTGTTTTAATTCTTAACCCATATCAGTGTATTGCTCATGTTTTGGTGTAGAGGCTTTTTTAACATTGTAGGAGTTTGAAACTCCGGCCCTGCTGGTATTTGTTTTCTTATAATTCTATTGACTTAAAAAGGCAGAGTAAAAATCTTACAACTGCGGTCTTCAGCGTTCCCGTGAACCGCACATCAAACACATTTCTGCACACTGAATAATACAGAACAAAATATACTTTTCTCAGATTGCATAAAAATCTCACATCCCACACTCAGAAAATCCACCTCCCAAATGCTCCCACTGACCCATTAACTGCTCTGGACAATAAACACGAGATCCCACAGATTTTTACACGTGTCTGTTCTTAACAACTCTAATCACAAAGAACTAAATAAAGCAGTTCTGGCCTCAGGGTTTAGGGATGTTCAATGAACCGTGAAGTCCTGCATTGTTACATTAGTGCTCAGCGAGGGAAGAAAGTAAGATGCTGCACCGCTTGAACATATGGTGTGTGCTTCATTTGACTCTTACAAGACTCTCAAGCATAGCTCGAAATTTGTGATATGCTTGTAGGTCGTAAAGTGGAAGTGAGTGCGTATGTATGGAAGCGGGGCATGCACTGCAACGGCAAACATAAGACAGCGAGGGAAGCAAGTGAAATGTTTTACTAGACCTGCACAGTTAAGCAAAGCATGCCTGTTGTATCTATCATTCACCCTAAAGTGGATTTTCTTCAACTAATTAAAGTCGCAGCAACTCAGTCTTCTTGATTCCCATTCAGAATCTACCTCTCTCCCTCTCTCTCTCCCTCTCTCTCTCCGATTGTGTGGCGCCATAGTGAAAAACACTGCAGTTCTGAGCCAGTCAGTGAGAGCCAGGAGCCTATACACACAGTCTCTCTTCCTCATTCAGTTACTGGCTCACTCTCTCTACTCTAATCACGCGCTGCTCCTCGCCTCCTCACTGCATCTGTCCTCTTCTCCCTGAAGTGAGAAACCATGCATCCTCCTTTCTCCTCCTCCTCCTCCTCCTCTCTGCTCGTCCATTGCTGTTCCAGGGTCCCTTTATCACACAGAGTCCACTTGCTGCAAAGCCGGGGACCATAAAAGCTCTGCTACTTGCTCGAGGACTTTGGAGACGGGACAAGGCTGTTTGCCGGGTCTGAGGACATCTGTGGGAAATGCCGCTTCAGCTGGGATGCAGATCTTTCTGGGACCCCTGCTCAGCACGTAACAGCGCTTGATCGCTCTCAAAGTTCCAGGAGAAGGAGCATCAATCAAGACTCTCATCCAGCTCTGTCCTTGTTTCTCACAGAGCGCCGGCAACTCGCTGCGTGTAAGAGCACTTGTGTAAATGAAGATTTGGCTCACGTGTGGAAGCAAATGCCAGAAATGCTTGTGCATGTGCAGCATTTATTCGCGAGCATTTGCGTTTCTGTGAAAGCATGACCTTATTTTTAAGATGTGTGACAGGAGTGAGACACTGTCTGTGAGCATGCGTGCGTGTGTGTGTGCGTGCGTGCGTGTGTATGTGCATGTGTGTGTGTGTGCTGCTGAGCACCCGATGTGGTGGTGCAGTGTTACTCTCCTCACGCCAGGTGTTTGACTAGAAGGCTTAGCTGTGATTGGAGAGCAAGGTGGACTCCAGAGACACCCGCAAGTCCTAGTCGCCTGACAAAACCTTGAGCACACTAACAAAAACATAAATTAAAGAATTAAAAAAAAAGAAGGGTTAAAGGCTGAGTAACCAGAAACGAAGAGCCAAAAGTTGAGGTGGAATGGAAGATGTAGACAGAGAGATGAGGGAACAGCGCAGAGAGAAAGAGATAAATGTGACAGAAATGTAAGAAAAAAACTTGTGCTCATTCTTTGCCTCGCCATGACAAAGCAGCTCAGACATGTGAGGAGGAGGTGTTAAACTGAAGAAAGCAGCACAAGAAGAAATTACAAAGAGGTCTCACAGGTTTTTTTGTCAGATCAGTCTTTTTTTCTGGTTTTAGCAGTATATTTTTTTTCTCCTTTAGTCAAGTGCTCATCTTAAACAGACAGCTCTACAAGCAACTCATGTCCTTGTTCTTCATCCTTCTCCCTCCATCTCCATCCTCTCCCATCTTTTCAGGTGGAGCCAGACCAGCTCAGGATCTCAGCGCCTCACACACACACACACACACACACACTGACCGGGACCGCCGCTGATATGCCTGAGCTTCACGTAGCATAACTTTGAGAAAATTCTCTCAAAAGAGATGGAATAAAGCCGTGCATCACTTCCTAGTGCCATCTCCATATGAGAATCAGCGGCCGGAATTGGCACGGACCTTTGATTTTCAACTTCACATAAGCTTAGTTCTGCAGACTAGAAATAAAAAAAGACTCTTAAGCACTTTAAGGACTAAAACAGAGCAGCTCTAGCGGCCTTTGCCTCGAGCCATGCAGGTGTCCTTTGCATGTACAGATCACGGGCTCAAGGCCCCTCGAAATGGCGAGCACAGCAAGCAGAACGCAACGAGCCCCAACACAGCCAGCCAGGCTCGTGCCCGGTTCCGCACAGTGGCCCTAATAGCTCGCAGCCTGGGGTCCTTCACCCACCGCTACCACCACAGCCTCAAGGAGTCGACGGCAAAGCTCACCGGCATGAAGTACCGGTACGTAAACTTGAGGAGATGAAGGCTGTGTGGAGAGAAGAGAGTGAGGAAGAAAGAGGAGCTCTGCTTATAGTTAGTTTACTCCTCTCCCCTCTTTTCCCAGTTTCCCAGTGTGTGGTGTGAAAAGCTCTCATAATTTTCACTGTGAGGAAAAAGAAATGAATTTGAAAGAAAACACAAGATAATAAGGTGGAAAAAAGAGAAGAAGGGAAAAAATGAAGATATGTGAGCGGTGACAGGTGATGAGTGGGATGTTGCTTGTGTGTGTGTGTGTGTGTGTGTGTCAAGAAAGAAAGACAGAAAAGTACAGACATGTTTTTTTTTCCAAGTATGCAAATCTATTGGCATCCTTAATTCCACAGTTATTAGCGCAGCAATCTACGATCTGGGACAGTTTATGCTGTTGGCTTTGCTTTGAGCTCCAGACGTGAACATGTGAATTTAAGTGGCTGCAAGTGTAATTTGAAAAGAGTGAGAGAGGAAGACAGAAGACGGTTTAACGTAGCAGTGACTGATAAAAACGCTTTAAGATTAGGACCTTTAGTCAGACTTGAACGTTATATTAAAAGCATATTTTTAGAACGTTGATTTTAAACGCTGACCAGATTTGACCTCTTTCTGGCACAGCTCAAATGCTAACGTTCATTAGTGGTGCCCATATAGGGGACACATTCCGAGGAATTATTACTTATCATATAATGAGACGACCAAAAACTATGCACAGAAAACCCTGCTGACACAAAGACATCACCATACTAATATAATGAAAATTAGATGATTCGTAAGAACATAACCAGCATGCGAATCATCACACCGGTGATCTTGGCGCAGAGAAATGGGAACAAAAACAGGGGTCCCACAAGAATTTATGCTGTAAAAAAAGAAACGCAACAGGATACGTCACGATAAATTGGAGTATGAGGCCTCTAGTATAAAAAGAAGAAAAAGAAGCAGTATTGATAGTAGTGGGAGAAGCAAAAGCCAAACTAATGTGCATGAAAATATTCTAAAATAGGTGTCTGGCATTATGGTAAAGTGCACTCAGTATAGTCAGATAAACAGACTATTCAGTGCATCTAAATCACATCCAGTTTTTGTAATTAAAGTCTGGCTTTAATACTTTGTCAATGCCACGCGGCGCTCTCAATAAGTGGCCGCAACCTTACAGTACATTCTGGAAAGTGTGACAGTAGCTGAGCAGTGACGGGCGGTAGAGCTCTCCATGTGCGTCTGTGTGGGAGTTGTAACAAGGCTGGGCCAAGTAAACAATGCGCTCTTAACTCAGCGAGTGGGCTCTTAACCCAGACCACGGGAGCAAAATCGTAGCTTTCACCTCACACCGTTAACTCGCTGGAGAGGGTGACATCACCGTTCGCAGTGTCGAGATCAAGAGAGACGGAGAGGGTGGTGAAAGAAAAGAAAGAAAGGAAAAACAAAAAGACGTAGAATGAAGAAGAATTAGGAGGCTGAATGAAAAAGCAGATTAGGGCACGCAGGTCAGTTCAGACAAAAAGAGGCAATTAGCAGAATCTGGGCAGATTGGCTGCTGAGCAGCTAACTGTGATAAGTGTCTGCTTGTCATACAATCTCATCTCGTTTCCATAACAACATTGTAATGGCCATTTTCAATCTGCTCTGGGTGCTAAACAAGTCTTCATTGCGACAACTGGGTTCCCCGTTTACATCATTTTATTTATTTATTTAATCCCCCCCCCCCCTATTATGCGGGTAAATTGATTTTGAAATTGTGCCGCACTTTTCAAAGTTCTCAAAATCTGATTATTACTGAAGCTTTTTGTGAAAACAGCTGGAGTGCTTTCATAGTAAAGCTTGCTCCAAGCCCTCAGCAAATCTCCTGTTTTCACCACAGAGAAACAAATATTGGATGAAAACTCTTATCAGTCACGTCCCCTCTTTGCTCCCTGTTTGTCTGATATTTTCTGCTCCTCCATCTTTCAGGCTGCCTTTCTCCTTCCAAACATTCGACCCAAAGCTGTTCAGTTAGAAACTCATATTGCTTCGGACGCCATCTGACAGGGAATCTCTTTCTCTTGAAGTGAAGCCAAGTCCAAGTACTAAATCTGTGTACAACAAATTCTTTGAAGTTTTTCTCTGTGTGATAACAAATCACACTGAGACTTTGTGCGATTGTGGGTGTATGCGTTCACGCATTGCATTATATATCCTTGAGTGTATGGGCATTTGATGCCATTGAGGCTCCACACTGGGAACATCTGAAGGCGTATAGCAAGTGAAAGCAGGAGAAGTAGTGCACAGAGCAAGCAGGCATAAACTAATAATACCACCACCCCCAGCATTTTAGTTGTTATGGTAATCCAAATATAGTGGAGTTCTAATTGTAGGGTCCCTGGTTGCAACCTTTCAGTGCTGCCTAATCTCTTCCACCTCTTAAAATAATACGCAAAGCCACAAAAAGCGTATAAAACTGGCCCAAAATTTGGGGATGTAACAAAATGTGACGTCGTTGTCAGCTTCACAAGTTGTGCACATTATATCTGGTCGCTGGTAGGGAGCCCCTGGTTGCTGGGATTGTAGTACATAACGGTCATTAGGCAGCGAGGCCTTTTGACAGTTCAGGAGGTTTGGGGAAAGTTCCGGTTGGTTGGTTCGGAGCTGCGCTGCAGATGGGCATGCAGGAAAAAAAACAAACCCTTCTGTTGGTTTCTTTGGATGCAAGCTTATCAGCGGGCAGCAGAGAGAGAGGCCTCCACAGAGACGCAGATGTTGACGGCATTACTCACGCCGTCAACATCTGCGTGTTGACGGCGTGAGTAATGCACGAGGCAGCCGTACAAAAGAAGGTTTTTTTGTTGTTTTTTTCTCGTGCACACAGAATAGCCAGAAAATGTGGTTCATACTGGTCATTTTAAGGTACTCTCGCTTTGTTTTGTTGCAGTCTCACATGAGGGAATGAAAAATTTGGAAGGAAACGAGTGCAGCAAACTCTGAGTGATTCTGATTCTTTCCGTCTAGTGTGCCTCGAGCCTTTTGAGGCCCTCGATTCAATAAGCCGTCAGGCGATCAGACCTTACAGAAAAAACAAATAGGGTTAAATTAGGTTTGTTAAAAAGGACCATTTCTCCAGGGGCACCTTAATCATTAACATCTAAGGAGTGTGGACGTCGTTTGTTCAGGTCGTATCAGGGTGAAGCTTAAAAATCTGTGATGGCTCATATTTTATTTTGTAGTCACAGAGCCAGCAGGGGCTGTCTTGTTGCCATATTTCAATCTGCTCAGTCAAGGACATTCCAGATTAAGCAAGAAACCAGCAGAAACCTATGACTGCATGTGGTTCTTCCAAGTGCTCCGGCTCACTCCCACAGTCCATAGACATGCAGGTTAGGTTAACTGGCAGTTCTCAACTGGCCACAGATAATAGGTAAATTGAGTGTTTTAAGTTTATAGAATAAAGTGCTGTGAATGCACTGTTAATATGTAATTTGTAGTAAAGAGGTTTGAATGGTCGGTAAAACTAGAAAAGCAGTATATTAATGTGAGTACAAGCTCTCGAGTGCTTGGAAGGAGGGAACTGGACTCATCCAAGAGGCTTCTTCAGTTCTAAAACAACTGAAGTAGAGCGCAAGATTTCTGCCCCTAGTAGAAGCATCCCTTTGGAGGTGGTCCTCCTATTAATCACGTGAGTCATCACATGACCCAAAGTGTGAAAAAAGGCATTTGTCATTAACAGCATGGGGGCCAATACATAGCCTCACCCCACTATCACGAGAGCTATTGAGGTCACATGTGTGAATCTGGGGCTGAAGACTGCATGTATGCCTGATTTAGACTTCTGCGTGAGGCTCTGTAGAGTCTACGTAATCGACATAAGTGCCTGAGGTTGTTGCCGGCATTTGTGCAGGTATATGGGATATAGCAAATATCAAAAATTAAAACTCATACTGGCATATCAATACTTAATTTCTTTCTTTTTTAATTTGTCAGAAGGTTCAACAAACACTCGTTTAAAAAAACAAAACAGAATTTTTTCACAATTTAATTCACAGTTTAATTCACAGTTCAGGCTTTAAAGGTTAATTACCCTGTGGTCGTGCCCTGATGTGTTGCATGCTGTGCTAGCCAACAGAGCCTAATAAACTTTTTTTCCCTCCTGCTTTTTGTTATGATCAGTCAAATATATTTTTCCCTCAAATTTTTCCACTTCTTTGTACATTCCTTCACATCCATCTAGAAATTTGCTAACATTTCTGAGCCCTTTTAGTGATGCTATGATTGTTATTTCCTATACAGAGATAATGATTGTTATTCTCTGATTGATAAATTCGAAAACTGCAGTGGAAAAAGTAGCCAGATATGCACAGGATTCTTTCTTTCTCGAGTTTTGACACTCACTGCTGGAGCCCATTGATAGCTAAATCTTTGCCTTGTTCCTAACCACATCAACACTTGAAAGAAAACACATATCCACAACAAAATGACTGAAATTTTTACAAAACTTAACAACAACAATGTATTCACAAATAATATCTCTATGCAAAATTTCCTGCATTTTTACCACAAGTTGCTGGAGCATAAAGTGCCGTTTTATGTCATTACGGATCCACAAAATACCCTTGCTTGCTTTGTTACCTCCTTCTGTGTGCATACGACCGTGAACCTTGATGATCTGTATGTGACGTGCGCAGGTGCGTTTGCGCCTTGCATGCCTTCACACACGTCTGCACTCACACAGCCGATCGTGCTGCTTTTGCACTTGGCAGTTTGTTTTCACTCTCCGACTTGTTGTTTTTCGCCACAAATCAAACGTCTTCATCGACCTTCAGCGAAAACAAAAACTTCATGTTGCAACACCACTTACTCCAGTGCTTGTCTCAACCGTTTTGCAATGATGTGTAGATTTAATAATGTGAGCCAGGGTGTTGCACAACAGGAGCCCTGTAGTATGGAGCTCCACTCTGCCCAAAGACCAAACAAGCCCCCGAGGATAAGTACCACACAATCTCTCAGTTAAAAAAGCTAGGGAGTTTGCAGGGACTCGCTGCATTTTAATTAAAGGTCACAGCCGAGATGGCTTTCTGTAAGCACAGTGATTTTATTAAAGTGTTGCCCTGCAATGAAAACAATATTATCCCTTTCTCCTTAATAGCCTCTGTAATTACAAAGGGGAAGCGAAAACAGAAAGCTGCATGTGTCTAAATGCAGCACGTACACACTGCAGCAATGCTCGCTGGCAGAGCCGAGCACATCTTCACTCTCGCCCCCCAAAAAAACCCCACCTATTAATCTCACAAAATGCTTTGAGATCAAAATATTTACACGTCTACGTTCAAATTTAAGCAAAGGAAAGAAAGCTTGCATGCAGCATGTGCTGTATTGAAACCACAGCCAGCCAGGTTTTCTAGTTATCATGCAGATATAATTCCCGTGTTGCCTAACTCTCTAAAATCCACACCATACTGAATCAACCACTTCAGATCTGCCCACATGTTTTTCAATACAGGGTCAACAGCTTCAGTCATGTGCCCCTTCCTAAAATAGCTACTTTGTGTGAGATCCTCTACCCATCAGTCACTTGAGAGGCGTTTAAATTAACGAATAACAAGCAAATGTAACAGTGCAGGCTTCTAAAATCACGTTTGTGTGAGTCTGATTGCACGGCACGGAAAACGGAAAGAACCAACGCAATGTCGACACTGTCGGCCCTGTGGAAAAAACAAAGCAGGAAGTCGTGTCCAGACTCTGGCCTTTTTATTACGCACACAATCGCAAACTCACACACGAGCACACACACCACACAAGCCCCTGCAGGGAGCTGGCTGTCATTTCCCATTTCCCATTCTGTGTCATATAGAATGCGTTATCTGTAGAGGGCGTTTGATCTGCTTAGACTCGGGGCTTGGACTTGCAACTGCAAGCTCGAGTCTGTTGCTCGTGTCTCTTTTTGTCTCCTCGTAGCTCCCCGTCTCCTTATCATCTCCATTCATCACCTTCATCAGCGTTTTTTTTCTTCCATGCAACTCTGCTGCATTATTTTCCCTCCACACTTAATCTATTCACTTTTCGCCCCAAGCAAAAAGTGCATGATTTTATTTCCCTTGTTGTCCCGTTCACACAGTGTGGTTTTGATATATCCAGCATATGACCCTGTGCGGATTTTTACAGATGGCACAGAAAGCAGTGGAAGCCGTTGAAATGGGTGTTGTCTAATCCCCATCAACCCCCATCAAGGTTGGCTCGCGTGGGCTTGCTTATTCTGCATTAATCCCCTGCCAGTGAGGAAGTTTATCCATTTACCCAAAACCTTGACAGTGTTTGTTGACAGTTATTGATTTGAACAATCCAATGTTGTTTAAAAAAAATGTGTATGTGACTTGAGAACCAAATGAGTGTTTCACCCTTCTACAGTAGGAGGCCATTCCTCAAAATGCTTCAGCTCAATAAAAAGCATAATATATCACACAGATGTTGATATATTTTTTCTTTGGCTAGAGATCTACTAAGAATAGAAAGGGCTACATACAGTAGGAGCTCACCGGATGCTCATAAGTGGTGACAGGTTTGTGTTGTGGGGGCGTCATCATATGACTCATTTGTCATTTTACTTCAAGGCTTCTTTTGGGGACCAATCAAGCATGAGGGGCCACTCTCGCTGCCTCGCAAATTTGTTTATGTGCAACTTGTGTTCAGACAAGCTGCTCTCTCTTTTGCATGTTTATGTTACCATCTACTAGATTATATGTAAAATACAAAGCTGTATATTGTCTATTTTTAGTTTGCAAAGGCCATGCTGTAAATCTCCTGAGTCATTAGGCTCTTTGGAAGGTGCTGGCATCCACATCTGAGGCATGGACAGTTCTATTTCTGCTCTGTAGCAGGTTGGGTGGTTAATAAACCGTGTTTTCCAGCGCGCTGCTGCTGCTGCTGCTTCCTGACGTCTTGACCACAACACTGCTAACTAGAAAGCAGTAGCAAGGCAGCTTCTCCAGCTGCTGAACATCAGTTTTTCTTTTCTTTTGTTTGTTTGTTTGTGGGTTTTTTTACCTTCTGATTAAGGTGGACTGTGTGAATTTGAAGTAGCACACAAACGTTTCACATTGAACTGTTGGAGGAACTCCAGATATGAAGTTAGCGTTTTGTTCAAGGACAGCCAGCTTTATTTGGGAATGGAATGTGCCTGCCAGCTTGTTTATAGTGGGGAGAGTATGCACGAATGATTCACTGCAAACATGAAAACATTATAAACGAAGATCCAAGGCAGATGTAGCCACAATTTGAAGCAGGTCCAAGCATTAGGTTGACACTTTAGCCAGAATTAATGGCAATAAATGCGCCAATGCACATTCCTTAACATCAAGTGAGGTTTGTCCTCGATTGCCGCCCCCCCCCCCCCCCCCCCCCTTTTCCCCAGGCCGACCGAACACACACAGAGTGAGTTAGTAACACACTTCTAAGCTACAGTCCAGCCCTTCCCCCACACTTTCATGGATCATAGATCCCACTCCATAATACATCAGAGAGATGGAGGATACAATATGCAAACTCCTCCACCATATGAGAAATAAGAATGCATCCCATGATTTGTGACAGCAGTGAGATCTGTCTCCTGGTTGTCTCCTGTCAAGCAGTTATTGGCACATAAATTACTCAATACATCCCTGAATTCACATATCGTCTTGTATACATGTAAACACTTTCATTTATATGTTTTACCCTTTGATCTTGGCAGCCGGGTCGAACTACTGACTCGATGACTGATGCTTCGCCATGCTGGACACCTAATTGAATTGGCTAAGGGCGCAGTTAGACAGCGCAGGCTCGAATTAGCCTGCCTTCATCTAGACAGGCACAGGCCATTAGTTGTCAGGCACAAGAAAACGACTGCTGGCATTTTTTACAGCCTCATTTGTTGTAATGAGTAAATGCCTGCAAAACAAGAACAGAAGGCACAATCCCCAGACCATAATTGGAGGTACTTTCTGTTCCTATTTTCACTTTTTCCCCCATCTCAGAATAAAGTGGTTTTGTTTATGTGCCCTTGATAATTCTGTCAAAAGACAACGACTCAATTTCACGACCTTCATGTAATTTCCCTTTGCAGGGTTTTCAGTCCCCTTGTCACAGTTTTCTTTCACCAGCAGTGTACATCCATCACAGTGTGCAGAGACACCTGTGGCGTCTGGGGCGGAGAACATTCTGCTCTTGCAGTCGTCGTCTGCATTAAGCAATTAAATGCTCGCACCACATGAGTTCCCCTCACAGTTGGACTTGAAATGGTGCAGATCATAAAACTAAATGTGAAGTGCTGAGTTGAGACTCCGAGTGAAGTGTGGTAAGAAGCCTGATGTCTTAGTTTATCTTCCATGCTGATAATGAGAGTTAAAAGTGCCTTTTTACAGTGCTAGAAATCAGCTGGATGTAATAGAACTGTTATCGAGGAGAAACTTTATTAGATACACCTTGGTAGTTTTGTGTTGAACCGGCTTTTGCCTTCAGAATTGTCTTAATTCTTTGTGGTATAGATGGAACAAGGTGCTGGAAACAATCCTCGCAGATTTGTCATCTGGACATCCATGACGTGAATCCCCAGTTCTACTAAAACTTAAAGGTGCCTTATTGGATTAAGGCCATCTGAGCACAGTAAACTCCTTGTCAAGTTTTAAAAAAGCAGTCTGAGATAATGTGGTGTGCTATGCTGCTGGAAGCAACCATCAAAAGATGGGTACACTGCGGTCATAAAGAGATGGATATGGTTAGCAACAATTCTCAGGGAGGCTGTTTATACTAAGGGGTCCAAAGTGTGCCAAGAAAATGTCCCCAACACCGCTGTACCACCAGCAGCCTGAACAGCTGATAGAAAGCAGGATGGATCCATGCTTTCATGTTGTTTACAGCAAATACCATCTGAATGTCACATCGGAAATTGAGACTCATCAGACCGGGCACTGTTTTTCTAATCTTCTGTTGTCTAGTTTTGATGAGCCCATGAGAACTCTCACCTCCGTTTCCTGTTCATAGCTGACAGAAGTCTTAGAGGACTACGGTGCCCCCTGAAATCTTGCAAAATAAGACACTGCGTTTCAAATTAGAGGGGAGATGCAAAGGTCAACACTTGTCAAAAAGCGTCACAGTGAAAACAATATTTTTTTTATTTATCAGTGAAATATATTTCACGGTCCTTGAGGGCCTCCCTGTTCCTTCAGAGAACTGAAGCTCTGAATTGAGTAAATAAATCAACTGTCCTCCGACTGTAATCTCTCAATTATGATTCATGATAGCCTGAGATAAAAGTGATTATCAGTTTAGGTGAATCTCCTCTTGATCCAGCATAACACACCACACACTGCTGTTATCAAACCCTGCATTCTCAAATTCCTGCTCTATACTCTAAGTGCCCTAATTGCTGCATGTTATTTCATTTCAGCCTCTCGCCATGATTTGGAAGCCACACTGATTCTGTCCTTGTTTATGCAGAAATTTTTGGTTCATGAACTACAGGGGCACATTCGACTGATGACATTTGAAGTCTAAATAAATAGTTTTCTTAATCGTGTTATTTCTTCATAGGAACCTGGGGAAATCTGGGCTGCGTGTCTCCTGTCTGGGGCTCGGTGAGTACAACTAATTAGCATTAGTAAATAATAAAAATCATATGAATCAAAGTGTCAAGTCGGCGCCTCCGTGTGCCTCGGCATGTAGAGAGAGAACATAAGAGCTAAGCTGAAGGGGACAGGTATTTTTTCTTTCTTTTTATTTAATTCATTCATATAGTTTCACCCGTTTCTAAACCTCATGCATCTTTTATATGTACGGAAAGTCACGAGAGACAACAGAAAGCTGTTTGCAGAGCATTTTTCCTGTTAATATTTAATTAATAGCACTGGTTTCAGCAAACAAGTTGCTCAATTATCACATATATCCAACGCACACCACAGGGTAAATACTCTCATTATGACTCATCTTGATAGGACTGTGTTCGTGCGTTAATGCTTATTGTGTGTGGGACAAGTTCCTTGAAAGGGGGACAAAGCGAAGGAGCGGTGCTGCCCAGGCCCAGCAGACAAACTGTAAATGATTAAGTTAATCATAGTGATTTTTTACTTGTAGATTAAGCCACACCACAGCGAGCAGGAGGGAGGAGTAGTGAAGAGAATGAACATTCATCAGCTAAAGGGAATTCGTTTCCCTTCTTTATATCGGCAAGCCTGAGCTACACAGCAGTGCCCTTGAGCAAAACATTGATTCCTCGCTGCACCAGTTTTCTGCAGAGGAAAGGAATCAAAATAATATAATTTCACTGTGAGGATGAAAACACGTCATTTTAGCTTTTTTATTAGGATCAGTGGAAGTTTTGGAAATATACTTATTCACTCTCTGGAGGGTTAGACACTGAATCTAAGGAGCCTGTTATCTTAGTTTAGCACAACCACTGGCTTCATATAAGAGCTGAACTTAGCCAGCTTGCGTTGTATTCAAAGACATACAACTGAGATGTAAAATCGCTAGGAAAGTTATGGCTGATGTCATAGATCAGTTGGGAGGTAATGTCATTTTCTCATAGACTTCTATACAATTGGACACACTTTTTCAGCAACTAGGGGTTTTGGCTGCTGTTGGCTGTTAGATTAACTGTAGGTCTAAGTATTGACGTCACTGTCCTGTACCAGAGTACATCCATCTTTTATATAGGCTCTGTGAGTACAACAGAAAACAAGGAGAATATTTAAAGTATACAGAGCATTTCTGGTCTGGGCACAGTCCCCTTTTAGATGTTCTTTCCAGTGTTTGTGCAAAGCTACATTGACCAACAGCTGGTGACACCTTCACTATACTGTAAAGACATGGGTGATAATAACCCTCTCCTCAAACTCTTGGCAACAAAATGTTTTTCCTTAATGTGTTGGATACAGACGGTCAGACTGGGCTAATCACATTTTTATGCAGTAATGTAATGCATTACCGTGCTAAATATAGTAGTCACACTGCAGTTATAATTATGTTGTTAGTTTTCAATGGCTCTTCAATTATCTACACAAATGGTGAATAGAAAGAAAAAAAAAATTTCCGGCACTACAATCAGCTGACTTTTTCCGTGTACAGGGAGGAGGACAAAGGGGAACTTCTGAAAAGTAATGATATGAACATTATTTTTTTTATTTCAGAAAAGGACAAGAGGATGACGATTAAAATGCAAACGGCATTCAGGATAGAAACAACTCCATTATTATTGCTAATGCTTAATGAAGTGAGCTAATGCTAATGGTACTGCGGTTGTGTCTTTTTGCGGAGATATTTGCCTACAAAGAGGGTTGAATGGTTAACACCTGGGGTGGAACAGGGAAGGGAGTGATAGCAGAGCTCACCAGGAATCGAAGAACTGCAAAAAACTCCATTAAAGATAAAAAAAAATCACTTCACTTCTTTCAATGTTAGAACTTCACTCCTCTCTGTGGCTAGCTGACAGAGCAACGCGCTAATCTACACAGACAGCATGCTAATGCAAAGCTAGTGAAGAACCATGCGTAGTATAAAAGATAGACATAGCTACCGTGATGTCATCCACTGCTGAGTCCAAAAACTGTACGGAAAATGTTTACAAAGGTCAAGACAGAAAGCTGTTTCGCATCAGCGTCTGCAGGTCCAGAAGTAATTTTGCAACAAGATCTATTGCCATCTGGTGGCCTTCAGATACAATGCAGGTTTAAGGTATTTCTAAACCGGCCTTATTTCAACCCAGAAGCTATGTCTATGTTTTATATTTTCTATTTTGTGTTAAATACTACAAGAAAGATATATATTTTTAAAAAAAAGTTTGTCGGATTCTAGTCCAAAGTTAACACTGTTACCTGATAAGGATACATGAAGTATGAAATACTGTAATAAATTACTTTTTCTGGTAGTAATTAAGTATGTAATGCGTTAAAAAGGAAAAAGAAACAACAAATCATGCGTAATACATTACTTTCTTGAGTAAAGACTACTGGTTACAGATACAGCTGCATTATTTCTTACATTACATTCATTTATTTTAGATTAGATTAGATTAGATGAAACTTTATTAATCCCTTGGGTGGGTTCCTCCGGGAAATTCAGTTTCCAGTAGCATAGCACCGAAAGAAGTTGCATGTTACAGATACATTAAGGGGAATGAGAGTATCACCTTTCCTCTATAGAAAGGAGCACTGATAATTTGTCTCAATACGGAGTGTCTGAATAACTTAGTTTTGTGGTTATGTTTTTAAAACTAACCTGCACATAACAATTTAATTGATTTTTTTTTTCTTTTTGGTCAGTGCCAGTTTAAAAAAATCAGGCTGAGCCAACACCAGCCTGGTGTTATACTTCTGACGCAGTTGGCTACAGATTTTACACCAGCTTTTCAATTATTTCTTATTAGTGGGCGATAGTGACAAGCTTTATGTGACAGGAGCAGGCAAGAGAAAACTGAGACAACAGATAAATTCTAACAATAGCTGTCTTCATCCTATACTAAAGAAGGACAGAGACTCTAAGAGTGTCTGTCTACAGTGTAGACAAGATTACTATACATCAGTGCAGTCCACAGATGTTTAATAGATTGCATACTGGATTTCACAAGCAGGGTGCGGATTATTCAGTTTTCATTGGTATAAAAGAAGCCTTTGTTCCCACTTTCACAGTTCAGGAATCTGCTTCATGTCAGCAAAACCAAGAATTTTATGCTTAAATAAAGTTTGGGGAATTGTTCTCAGTTCATCAGCCTTAATACAACATCTATACTTATATTAATAAGTAACAAAATGTTGATGTTAAATTCTGTGAAAAAGTATTTGCCCCCATTTTGATTTGTCACACTTAAATGTTTTAGATAATCAAAATCATCATTTATTCCAAAGATTGACGGTTTCATTTATTAAGGGAAAAATAGCTATCCAAATCCACCTGGCCCAGTGGGAAAAACTGATTACCACCTAAACCTAATAACTGGTTGTGCCACTCTTGGCAGCAAGAACTGCAATCAAGCATTTGTGATTACTGACAATGAGTCTTTTGCATTTCTGTGGAGGAACTCTTTGCAGAATTGTTTTAATTCAGCCTCACTGGAGGGTTTTCAAGCATGAACGGATTGTTCAAGGTCAAGCCAAAGCATCTCACTCCGTCATCTGACTGAAGTCTGGAAATGGGACACTTCAAAACCTTCATAATCGTATTTCTTAGACATTCAGAGGTGGACTTGCGTGTGTGTTTACTGCTCAACCCAAGCAAGCTTGAGCTTCCAGACACAAAGCGATGGCCGGACATTCTCCTTCAGGATTTTCTGGTAGAGGAGGACAGAATTTATTCTGTTTCTGTTTCCATCATTTAATGCAAGCTGTCCAGCTCCTGAAGAAGCAAAAAAGCCCCAGACTGTCAAACTATGACCAACATATTTGACTGTTGGCAGGATTTTTTTTGTATATAAGGATGTATTAATTTTATGCAGATGTAATGGGGATCCAACCTTTCGAAAATGTTCAGTTTTTATCTCGTCAGTCCACAGATTATTTTCCCAAAAGTCTTAGGGGTCATCAAGTTGTTTTCACAAATGTGAGATGAGCCTTTGTGTCTTTTTTGATTAGCAGCAGTTTTCTCTTACTGCTGATCAAAAAAGGACATTTCTGCACAGTCCCTCTCTTGATTGAGACAAGTGAGGTCTGCAGTTCTTTTGTTCTTTTTTGACCTCCTGGATGAGTCGGTCTGGCCTCTGCTGGGAAGGTTCACCACTGTTCCAGATTTTCTACATTTGAGGATAATGGCTCTCGCTGTGGTTCACTGAGTCCCAAAGCCTTGGAAATGGCATAGTAACCCTTTCCAGACCAATAGATGTCAGTGAAGTGTTTATCGACTGTTTTTTGATGTGTTGTTTTTTGAGACTTTTTGCTGACTTCACTTTGTCAGTCAGGTTCTATTTAAGTGATTTCTTGATCCAACAGGTGCCACAGTAATCAGCTCTGTGATACACCAAGTGAAAATGAACTCAGCTTTCGAAAAACATGTGGTTAATCAAAGTTATTTCATGATTTAACAAAGGTGGGGACATTTATTCTTTACACTTTGCCCTTAAATAAATGAAATCATAACTTAATTGCATTTTGTATTTATCATTATATTTGTTTAATGATCTGAAACATTTCAGTGTGAAAACAGGAAAGGTGCAAATACTTTTTCATGGCACTGTAAGACAGAAAGGGCAGGCTTTGGTCAATCTAAAGATACAAATACTTGAATACATGGCTTCTACTTTTTAACTTGTTGCATTACATCGGTTACCTTGCTTATGTTAAGTGGAAAAAAATCATGATTAGATCAGGCTGTGGTATGACTCATTTCATTTACAAGTTTGAAAGCAACTATGTGCGCGCAATATCATAATGAGCACACAGGTAGTTCAGTACAAAATACTTTTATTTTTTACAGTGTAAATCATGTATTAAAGTGTGCGTGTTGTTGTGAGCTTGTGTGGTGTGCTTTTAACATGCCCTGTGTGCAACAACCTTTTGCAGAAACTAATCAGAAAAAGAAATATCCAGACAAATAATCACACATGAGTCCAAGTTGACTTTTCCTGTGAAAGTTTTTACTCTTTGCTTCAGGAGATATGCAGGTTTGCAGTGGATGGGTGGATAGATAGGTCTGCCGTTTAATGCAAACACACACAGGAACTCCCCCCAAACCCTACAACACCTCAAGGATCCCACCTAAAAACACAGTGCATTATACGACAATGCTTGTCGCTCTTCTTTAAACTGCTTTTAAACTGCAAATCTGTACACATGGCATAATGGAGTCATTTCTCTTTTAATCTGTAGTGACATTTGTCTGTGACGGCCTTAGGGCAGAAAGCATTTTGTCGTGTCTCCATGCCAAAAATGTCAAATTATTAATTAGAAGACACTATGAGTGACTATGTCTATGTTGTTGTTTGTTACAAATATTTTACAATGACTTTCCCCCCACAGGAACATGGGTAACATTTGGAGGTCAGATCTCTGACGAGGTAAGACTTCATGTCAGATCCATCAATCAGCTGACACACCTCCTTTTCTCAGATTAGACATATAACTTGATCATTTTTCTATTAAATATTATATCTGTTCCCAATCTGCAGCATTTTCCTTTTTAAAGAATACAGAAAAAGATATTTGGGGTATCAGTAGCATCAGAGTAGCTTCCGCTACATTGTTTATTTACTCCTTAAATATGCAGTATTATTCATGCTCTATTTTAGACTCAGCTAGACCCAAATACAACAAGTAAGACCATTTACAAAAACCAATTTGTGGCCCCAATGGGAGTAATTTAGTGTAACTGGATATAAAATGGTGTGGGTGTGAGACCACAGTTATCATTTTGGTATCAATTTCCCAATATCACGGCAAGCTGCTACAGTAAGTCCCTCGTGGCTCTACCAAAGCCAAGTAATCAGATCCTATTTCTCTCACAGGATAAGCAAAAGACCTCTCCCAGTGTCCTGCTCTGGCCTTAGATGGGAGAAAATACTGAAGTGGGGACATCTTATCATTGCTTATAAAACACAAGGGCTAAGAGAGGCACAAACAAAACAAAATAAGAGCTTGGTACAGGCAGAGGAGGTCCTCACGACTAAACTGGCCTTTCAAACGTCGTCCTCTGAATAAAGAGCAAGAAGTAGGTCAAAAAGAGTGGGAAATACACTGTGCAGTAAACAGCTTTAATCAACAAGAGACTGTACAGTTTCCTGGAGGATGAGCATTTCAACAGTAAACAGACGTACACTCCTTTCTTCAGGGAATTTCCCGCCTTTTTGAAGTGTAATTTGGTTATTATTTATGGAAGTGCCTTATGCCACACTGAGCTTCATGAGGAAACTTTTCTTGCCTGTTTCAGGTGGCGGAGCAGCTGATGACTATCGCCTACGAGAGCGGGGTCAACCTCTTCGACACAGCCGAGGTCTACTCCGGGGGGAAGTGAGTGATGTCTCCCATTTGTAATCACACTTCTACTTTTGGTCCTGTTAGCTTTTTTCCTCCCCAGGACAAAAGATGTTAACCCTGACCAGGAATAGTGCACCTGAGGAAGCCAAATATGAAAGGTAGCTGTGACTCTAAAGTGATTTACATAGTCTTATTCAACACTGGAGGCTCCGCATTATGTTCACAGCTCAATTTACCTCGCCTGGGCATCGTCTGTGTGAATAATGCAGAGCACAGTGGAGTTTTACGGGGATGAATATTAATTTTAAAGGTCGCTGGTGAAATTCAGGCGCGCAGTACAGGAGGCATTTACCCTTTATCTTGGGCTCCTTCTGATTTTTAATCAGGCATTCATGGTGCAGATTTGTGGCAGATAACACACTTACAATGCTGCAAGAGAACTGGAAGCCTGGGATCTAATCATATTATCTCTTGTGTTTTTCTTTACAGAGCAGAGATAATCCTGGGAAACATCATCAAGAAAAAGTGCTGGAGGTAAAGTGTTGCGTCTCAACAAAGCGAAAAGAATCCAAGAATGTGTTTTTGATTGCATATGCACTGTATCGCTGAACATACTGCATGCCAAAACACGAACATCTCACAAACAGGTGTGTGTATATTAAGCACATGCCATTTAAAATTCACAGGCTTTAAATTGCTGCTATATGAGCATTCGCTCTTGTGAAAGGGTTTTCCACAAGATTTCGGAGCTTCGTTCCGGGGATTTTCAACCATTCAAGAGCATCAGCGTTAACAGGCACTGACATGGGTGATAACACCTGATTCACAGCTGGTACTTCAGTTTATCACAAAGGTCCCACCACGTGGAAAACTGTCTTTGCATATGGAGCACTTACTTTTTGAAATATAAAAGAATTAAACAAGACTGTTGGCACCTAAAGCAGTCCCCATGCATCCATTCTGGTCTACTTCTTATCCCTCATCATGGACTAAAGCTTCAAGATGAGTCATTTCACCATCACTTGTCATTTTGAATCCAGATTTTACTGCGAAATTCCTCGCTCATCGGCTGAGTGCCAAAATTTAGAGAATAAACTTGATGCAACCGAGACCATAAAGTCAGCGGCAGAGTTACAGAGGCAGAGCACCGTTTTCCCGTAGACTTTCTACTGAGGTTTTACAGACACAGCTTGTTGGCCATTTTGGACTTTTATGCTGACAGTGCAGGATTAAAGGACTAAGGCCCCAGTCACATAGGCCTAGAAGCCTCGAGACTGGTGAGTAACCATCTGGCAACCACCTGTCATGTGGGAAAAATTTGAATTCCCCAATTGGTTGCAAAAGGAAGCTGATGGCAGCTGGTGGGAAAATGACTGCTAAAGCCCCAGTCACACAGGTCTAGGGACCAGTCAATGGCCCCAATTTTTCCCTTGTGTCCCACCTCCTTGTAATTGCCTTGGTCACTAACAGCTGCAGTCATCTACAGTTTGGATGGAAGTGACGGCCAAATACTGTCTAGCTAGACTCTCAGCATTAAAAAGTGACACAAACAGGAAAGGTTTCATCTTTTGACACATGTTGGCTGCAGCTCTGGGCAACAATTTTTACTAAGAAGGCAAACCTTCTCCATTTCTGGAGGAGTTGTTCTACCACTTGGCTAGTAATTAGCGAGATGTTTTCATAGATAAACATGAAAACATAAGCATCCTTACTGCTACTGTAAATGTCCTGATATTATCCCAATATAAGCATGATTTGAGGTTTAGCATTTAATATCTAAATCTGCTAAAATATACAGAGGAGCAAGCGTTGTTAACTTTGTAGGAACTTAGTTGCAAACCAAAGTAGTGCAAAAACATTAGGTAGAAAGTAATTGTTATTATTTTCTTCCTTATTCCTTCAGTTGAATTGCAGCCCCTCAGTTCTATCCTGGGACCCTTGTTGTAAATTATTTCAAATATGCTTTTAGTGGAGGTAGGCATGGTTCACGAACCACATGAAGCAGCCTAATAATTCTGGTGTACAAAATGCACAAAATGTTTGTGTTTATCTGTTTTCAAGCTTTGTGTATTGGTGACATTAGTTAGTTTAATGTTGAGAACATGCATCCATGCGTCCCACGTTAAGTGGAAAATTTTCAAGCAACATTAATTCACTTGATATATTATATAAATCAATTCATTAAATGAAAGTGTAAACTTGACAAATTTGCTCATGTCAAATCAAAACAGATGCTGGTGAGCGTGAACTGGAACTCCACCACAGAAAACATCAGTTATATTTCGCTCTGCTGCATGCACTGCCGAGAGAAAACCCAGTTATGCGCGTCACCCCTTTTAACTGCTCACGCCAGCTCTCTGCCCGACCTCACCTCAGCTGTGGACCTGTTTGAATTATTGATCATTCAAGCATGGCGGGTGGGTTATAGTGAGGGCGCTGTCTTGCTAGAATTCAAAGAAAAAAAGAGTGACCCTGTGGTCATTATACTCTATGACTTACTCGATGTTTGAAGTGCAGTGTAGGGTGGAAGGCAGCTGACATAAATATAGTTGATTGCACTGATTTGTACACATAGGCAGATTCCATCATGCTCACATGCAGGTATGGTCACATACATATCATCTTTTTGAGAACACCTTTTTTTAATGGTCTTTTGATGCGTCTGACGGTCTTCCTGCAGGAGATCCAGCCTGGTGATCACCACAAAGCTGTACTGGGGAGGAAAGTAAGTATGTGTTCATACATATTTATCCATGTGTCCAGCAGGTGGGTTTTCTTTCTCAGACGGTCAGGCCATCTCACATACACGAGCCTATTCTTTAAAACGTTGCCTCCAGCTGCAGCGAGCGTGACACAGATGACACAGAGCGCAAGGACACAGATGTGGAGGACAAAATGACAGCATGTCTCAACCCCTTTTCCTTACTCTTCTAGCCACCCTCAGCTTTCTTGCCAAACTGCCCAAAGTCATAGCTGCTTCTGCTGTCACGCTAAAATATTCTCAGTCTGCATTAGTGGCCATCTGTATCTAAAAGTCTTCTGGCCATGGGTACATCCACATACTGTTTGACTATTCTTAGATGGCTAAGAACACTAGAGCCAAGCCTCAATTGTGTAAATTTAATTAAAACTCATCCTCTCTGAATTCTGTCAAGGTATTTCAAATCTCTCCAACACAGATGGATTTAAAGAACAACTGCTTAACCCCCAGTTGAGTGAGCTACGAGACTGTCTCACAGCTCGCTTGTCAAACATCAGTTCACCCCAGGATGCCTGGATATTTGCAAGATTCATATTTCCTCTCTATTGCGTTTCTTCAGTCTTTTGCACAAAAAGTAACAATAACATGGAGGAAGGATGGCATGCTTTGTGTTTCAAGTGCGTTTATATCCCATAAGCACTCTGGAAAAACCATAGGAAACAGGGAGGAAGAAAACGAAAGTGTGAAATGAAGCAAGGCGAGAAGTAAGGCAAGTCGCGGGCATCTGAACAAAAACAAACACACTGGAGCAGAAACAGAATAGAGGAACAAAGTGGAAAAGGAAAATGCAGGGGTGGGGAAAATCTTTAAGTGCCTGAGTAAACACAAGTGAGCCTAGAGACAAGTCATTGGAAAGCTGTTAGCGCCAGTGTCATTTCCAAATGAACCAGCAGCTGTTTTTAGCAAAACAACTCTCAGAAATGATGTGTGGGCTACACTACACACTTAGCAATGCATGTCTGACAATTTAGCAACCAGCTAAACATAGTGACGCATTTAATATCTATATTCCTAAACTGGGGCAGCACGGTGGTGTGGTAGTTAGCGCCACTGCACTCACAGCAAGACGGTCTTCTGTGTATAGTGTGTGCGTGCGATCTCTCCAGGCACTCTGGTTGCTCTCACAGTCCAAAGACAAGCATGTTAGCTTCATTGGTGACTTTAAACTGGCTGTCTCTATGGGTTAGCCCTGCAATAGCTTAGCGACCTGTCCAAGGAGTAATTCGCCAACCAAACTATGACAGCTGGGATAGGCAAAAGCCCAACGGCTACTCTGAATAAGATGAGTGGAGGAAGATGGATGGATCCTTAAAAATACCAAACAATAAGTAAAAATACACAGTAAGAATATAAAGTTGAGTTTAAGCAAATGTAAAAATGCTACAGTTGTCTTAAGGGAACATGTACATATGCATCAAAAGTGCAAATTGTCTCCTTTCAGAATTGTACTAATTCTAAAATACTGATACATCCATGTGAAAAGAGCTTTATGTTATCCCGACTCACTGCAAAACTTGCAGAGCAATAGGTGGCTGCAGTGTCATAACACTGTATCATACAGTGTCATGATACAGTCTAAAGTTGAAAATGGAATAAGTGTTGCATAAACTACAAGTACTGCTATATAAATATAGTACTGAGTAGTGCTGCAGTCAAAGAAAATCATAGACTGAAATCAGACATACGAGGGAAAACCTCTGCGTGCTATTCTCTAGATTACTTTGTGCGCTGATTGCAGTTTACCTGCTGGCCTTATTGGTCTAAACAAGTCCTAAATAGGCACAGAAAAATCAGGTATTTGCTTCTGTGCTCAGTGAGAAGCCATGAGAAAAATCAGAGGTGATCAGGACAGACACTGCAAACAAACTGCAAAGTTTGTTCTGGAGCTGCTTCAATTCGCGAGAGCTGTGAAGTAATGAAGAGTATGCGCTGACACCCCTGACATGTACTTCTTGTTGCAGAGCGGAGACAGAGAGAGGCCTCAACAGAAAACACATCATTGAAGGTAACAAGTCAATTTCTTTCCCTCTGCTTTGTCCTTCACATCACCCCACCAGTCGGAGCCCCGCTGCACTCCTCTAATCTCCCTCTTTTATCTCTTTTCCTCATCCCTCTTTGTTCCAGTCTCCGTCGCTTCTCGCCTTTTTGATATGAACACAGCTGAATTTGAAAGCCGTATTAACCAGTGGTGCATTAGGCACTCGCAGATGTATTGTCTTCTTGTAATACCTCCACAGGTGTCTGTCTAGGAAACTGTTGCATCATTTAATAGTGTTGTCCAGACTGTCTCTCCTGCCAGCCCCTTTAAAAAGAGCTAGGGCCTTGATGAGACTCATAACAATAAACTTTAGCTCTCATACCCTTGGCTCGATCCACCCCGCTTCCCAAACAATTTGCTATCCGATCCACAGCGCAATGCACCTCCTGCAGTGACTCAGCTCTTTGCCACATTATTAACATTCACTGCAGCTGCAGCAACTCTCCCCCAAACGAGAAACGGGGAATGCGCTAAGAAAGGGTTGGAAGAGAAGGACAGAGAGTACAAAAGAGAAAATGGGGTGAAAGCCAACATCAGAGAGGGGAAGCATAAGCGGTATTAGCAAAGATGAATCCATTTGGCTGTCCATGTAATTGTAAGAGAAAGGTGCAGCATCCCTGCCATAAGTGGAGAGGAACATTTCATCAAAGTCTAATAAACTGACTGAGCGAAACATCTGCTGCCATCATCTTCCTCACTACAGGCTGCCACAGCAGGCCTGCCATTTGACTGGACTGAAGTGATGTTCAGGGGTGTATATGATAGGGAGTAAAAACCTAATGATCAGCGAAAGAAAGCCGCAGAACATTTTCTTGCATCAATGTGACGATGCAAGAAAAGTCAAGGTCTCTTTAGAGTCATCCTCACAGGAAAAAGACAGCTTCAGCATTTTATAAGGCTCTTTCACAGAAAACACAATTGAAGGCATTCTTCTATCCCAGATGCCAATACAGTAGCTTTGTTGTTCCACATCTTTTTTCCCGATCCAAAAATAGACTCCCTTCACAGCCAGTGAACTCCTGCTAATCCACGAGACAGCAGAAACCGCCCGTGATGACGGTGCAGGCTCAGATTAGGATCTGTGTAATGGGTGTTTCTGGGATTGTGGGAGTGCAAACGACAGAAGAAGGAATAAGTGACTGTGATGGTAGGAGGGAGAGTATAACTCTCAGCTGGGATTAGTGGGTGATGATGAAGCCTGTGGTACTAATCTGCCACGCACACACGCGCTTACTCAAAAGCGCGAGAGTGTCTTTTGCCTCGACTCCCTGTTACTCTCCTGTCGTCTTGTGCGACAGTCTCTTGTGTGCGCTTTTCTTCTTTCATCTGGTCTTCTGTGTGTATGCGTGAGTGGAGACCGTATTGAGATCTGCTCACAATACTTTGTTGCCGTCACTTATCCTCTCCTCAGCATACAGTGTTACTCCTCTAACAAATACTGAGTGCGACCTTTCCTCTGATCCCTCGTCTTTCTGATCAGGCTCTAGGCTTTGAATTGTTTGGTTCCTCCACCAGCTGCCAGCAGCATTTATTTATGTAACAATAAGAAAGGATTGCACAGGTGTTTTTTTTTATCCAAGAGAAGGTGCCTGTGAGCTTGGTTTGACAGTGATTAACTCTGAAAATAGTTCTGAATCTTATAAATTACAATTTCGAATCAAACTGATTCCTGTTTGTGCAGTGAAAATGGTGGCAGGTGCATAAAACGTACAGCTGAGTAGTTGTGACAGTAATTAAATTAGAAAATATGTATTGATTACAGCTATTCCTGTGAAGTGAGCAATGTGTTCTATAGATCTTTTATATGCATGTTTGATTTTTAGAAATCAGAGTAAAGTGCTAAGTAAAGCTATCAAACTTTGTGAGTGAACAGCATTGGCATCATCATTCACTGTCACACACAAAATTTAGCCACTGCCAATCAGATGCCAGATGATATTGCACTGTGAATAAAAATCACAGTGCTGTCAGTTTTGGTAAGTTTTACAAAATGAAGTGAAATGAATTCCCAAACCATGACTGAGCCTCCAGCGTGTTTTACAGATGGCTGTAAACACTCACTGTTACACCTCTATCCTGATGTCCTCCATACAAAGTGATGATGGTTTGAACAAAAAGTTTGGATTTACTCCATAAGACCTGTTGCTACTGATTTTCAGATATATCATAGCCTTTTCTCCCCGTTTCCCATCTTGGCAGCCACTCTTCCACTGAGTCTATTTCTGACCGGACATGACTTTCAGATACTGTTCATCTGCTGTACAGTTTTAATACATAATACAGTTTTATGTCTGTGAAACTGTTATCTTTGGCATTTTTTTCTAGATTAAACTAAAGGAATTGGATTGTGTATTCATAATATGTATTTTTGCAATAGGCTGCTAGAACCAAAGTGCCAGAAGATATAGTTTAAAATAATTCATGTGTTACATTTAGACACCATACTAATTCATCTTTTGAGTTAGGTCCCCCTTTTAATGCCTGTCAGCTAGTCTGTGTTAGTTCCATGTTTGTGTTCATGTTTTTTGTTTGGATCTTTAATCTTTTCTTGTTTTGTGTTCTGGTTGGACTTTGTCATTCTCTGGGTTCTGGATTCTGCTTAGACTTATTTCTGACTACCTGAGTCCTGCATTTGGACCCACATCTCTTAATTACCAGCCTGTTAAGCCCTGAAGTATAACGAATCAGCATTTTCATTTCAAATTTTCTTTCAAACATTATCTTTTCTTATTTTATTAAAACAAAAGGGCACCAAAAACATCCAAAGGTTTAACTATGTGAATCTTGACACTGCAATGTGCCACTAAGACTATTGATATAAATTATGGCTTATTCCAATCATCTGTTTAGCACTCATGCTCACACTGTCAATATTTACTGGAACATACAGAGTACTACCATAGCTAATTATTATATTACTGCAACTGGAGCCGTCTCCTGCTGCAGCAAGTCAGGATGACGGCCACGACGAAAGCAAATTAACAAAACTGAAAACAAAAACTGAGCCGTGTGCTTTGTCTTTAAATGGCCACAAAGCCTCCTGGAATATCAGCTCCCCAAATAATCAGGATCATTACCTGGTATGTGGGACACTGAGAATTTACATCTTCATAAACTATCCCTCAGTAAATCATCTATTATTAAATTCGGCAGTCAGAAATCATATTATTTGTCTGTGGGTGATGTGGCATTGGATTAGTCGATGAAGTGACAGAGGACTTTTTGTTTGTTTGTTTGTTTTGTTTTGTGTTGCTTGGGTGTACTGCAGGCTTGTAGGTAAGCAGCATTTTGTTGGTTTGCCAAAAAATAATTTGTACATACCAGGTAAACCAGACTGAATATGACAACTTGAATGCAACGCGAGCTGGATCAAAAGCTGCAGCAGGCCAGATGCAGCTGGAAGGCTCTGAGTCACATGTGGCCAACTGTCACTTTGTCATGTTTACGAACATGTTGAGCTCAAACCCCCCAGGAGCCACTTCACCTTATTATTATTATTATTTTTTGCCTTTTACCTGACATAACTGTGACTTTTGAATGCATTTGAATGTCCCTTGTTCTTTTGAAGCTGGCACCCCTACCAGCTAAGCATGTCGCTGTCGCGGTGTTGGCTAAAAAGTGAAAATAAAAAATGATCTCTCTTTTCTGCAGATGTAGGTCACACTCTATGTATCCTTGCACATGCCCATTTATTTCACCATTATAAGAAGGACACCCAGGACTCATGGTTCCTATTAACTGTCTTCTTTTATTAGAACCCAAACCTCTCTCTCTCTAAACCTGCCATATGTCTTCTCACTCTAGGTTTAAAGGGCTCCCTCCAGAGGATGCAACTCGAGTATGTGGATGTGGTCTTTGCCAACCGGACAGACACAAATACCCCCATGGAGGGTAAGTGATTGCCAATACAGACTTCATGGGGCTGTTGGGGGGGAGTTAAGTCAGCGACAATACATGTTGTTCTGTAACATGAGAGGGTGAGAAATTCTGATGAAGCCGCTGCCCGTACTGGACCGGCGGCCTTTGGCTTTGACCAAAAGGGGGGTTTGTTTTTGCAGTCAGGTTTATGTGTTTTTCCTCTGACATATCCCTGAACATATTAGAAGTAATATGACAATCTTTCCTCGTCTCTCTTCCCTCTATTTTAGTCCACCAGTCTCCCTCTATTTCTCTTCTGTCTCAGCGGGATCGCTAGCTTCCACAGGGTCTCCAAACTGCACCCGCTCCCAGCCCTCCCTGCTCTTCAGAAGCAGGATTATCCGGCCCCTATGGGGGAAGCTGGTGTATTTTTGGGTTGGTCTCACTAGATACAAGCCCTACTGAGTGCTATTTTTCTTTAACACTCTTGCACTTCCTTTCCCACACATCTACCTTATGTTACCACCATTTATTTCTTTTAGACACTTCCAGTTTCTTACTCTATTATCTCTCCCTTGCCATGTGGGCATCACAGATACTTGAGCCCCTTTTCTGTCTTTCCACACAAACTCTCAAACCACAGGTAGTATTTGAGTGAAAGGATGGAAGCGCCCTGATCTCACTGAAATATTTTCCATTCTTTCCTCTTTACCCCCCTCCTCGTTCCCCCTTCGCTTCCACCCGTGGGAGCCAACAGACTGTGGGAGGCCGGTCTGTCATAGCGATCGTTCCAGGGTCCTTGCTGTCACTGGTACCAGTGGCTGGTGACTAGCAGGCAGACCCTGCAGCCTTCTCTATCAAACCTTTTAGTCTTTTGCCCCCTGCAGATGAAGTCTCTTCAGCTCATGTCAAGAACTGTGATCTGATTGAGAGTCTGACAAGATGATAGGAAGTGAACAGAGAGAGAGAGACGTCAGCTGAAAAATATATCCTGACAAATGTAATGATAGGTAGACAAAGCAGGCAGGCTTTTATCACCTCTGCAGCACATTTGGCCCATTAGTCAGTGAGAGAAATCGGTCTTGTTTGCTTCATAATTTAATACAAATGAGCATGGCTACCCTTCTAAATCATTGTTAGGGTATCAGTCATCCTTAAAAACTTGAGAGTGAGGGAGCGAGGATGAACCTCGTGCATGAAGGGACTGTTTAGCAGATCTCTCCGTGACTGACACTCCAACATCATGCTGCTAAAGCCTTAACTGCATCAACAGCAAAAACACCAAACAGCAAAACAGCACTGTAGTTTCAAATATGCCACTGAACAGGTGTATCTGCATCCATCTGTGTTTGCATTTGTTTTTGTGACTTTAACTGCTTCCGACTTTGTGTGAGACAGCTTGCGTCCCCATGGGGACCAATAAAAAGTGATGTCATGGCTGCAGAGTCTGCCTTTGTTAGAATCATTGCTTTTCTTCTCCCATCGAGTCATGCTTTTCTGCACCCGTGTTGTCTCCCTGCTTGTTCTTTTGTCTTTTTCTTTCTTTCTTTTTGGCTCATATCCAGTCCAACAGCAGGGACAGACCAAGTGCGTGCTGCAAATATCCAACTTCTTCCTTCACGGAAGACTCTGTCTCCCCTTTCTCTGACTGCTCTTTACTAGAGCAGCTGTCAAAGTGATGAGACGCTATGTGAGTTTTTCTCCAGCTGAATATGACAAGAAGGTTCTCGAAGGAGGGGCGTGTGTGCCACAGTCAATTCATTGAATGAATAGGTACATGGGTAGCTCGCAGAATAACTCGCTCAAATCCAGCCGTAACATTGGTACCCAGTCACTCAGAATCACATTTGATTTGAGAGAGGAGTGAAGCCATTCAATAAGCTGAATATGAAAATACCCCAGACCAATTGAATAAAGAACAGAATGCAGAGGCAGACAGACAGAGCAGCGAAGAAGACATGGCATCAGTAAAATGATTTTATATCAGTCCTTCCAGCCGAGTGTTATTCTCTAGAGAGCAAATGAAATGAAACCGCCACAGCACACTGAACATGAACCCCTTAGCTAGCAATGCAAAGTGCCAGGACATCACCTCTCTCTCCTCAACTGTTCATTACAGAAGAAGAGCATGGAAAATGATCTCACCTACTCAGCATTGCTAAACGTATCTTTATTATTTCTTTCCCCATGCTTTTTTTCCACAGCCGTATAACTTAGAACGGGTCTCATCTGTCACTGACAATCTCCTGTGATGTGACATATTTCCATAAATGAGCAATATTTTTAGTTGTGTTCTACGTCCCCGCTGTTAGACGCCTCACTATAAAGAAACTCTCTGAAATGACATCCTCAGAGATACCTGCCTAGACAAATATGGATATCAGTGGGAGTTGGAGGCTTTCTTACACCCTCTGTGCTGCACTGTGATACCTGCCGGCTGAAGCTGGCCAATGTTCCAGACCTTGGGGTGTGTTGCTGATTAACTCTGGCTAGCAGCCAAGCAGTTTTTAAGTTTGATATGTTTTTGTACTAATGAGAGTGCTTTGAGATGCGTTAGTTGGATTTTGTTAGCTTTGCGCAGAGCCTGTTTCTGTATCCCTTTTCCTCTGTTTCCATTCTTTGCGTGCAAGGCTAATTGGCTTCTGCATATTTGTGCAAATGCAATCAGTCAATGAGGTCATACATTCATTTTTTCACATGTGCGCTCTTCATTGCGTGTTTTTGCCCACAGCTTCACCCACATCACCCTCCAGGAAAACACTGCGGTGTGTTTTTTTCTATTTTTTTGTGAGTGGGGTGTCAATGGTGTTTGCAGCACATCTCACCTGAGCACAGGACCAGTGTGGCATCTGCTGTTGGAGCTGATGACTCATCGAGCCCTTGTGGCAAGAAACTTTATGTTAAGACTTGAACGTTTCAATGAATCAAGGTGTCATCTTTTTTTTTTCCCCTCTCGGCATTGAGATGGATTATACGTGTATTTGCAAACTGTTATTAACTGTGTGTGCCTCTGAGGTTGCTACATGGTTCACAGCATTTTTTTCCTTCTATCTTTACATCCCTTCAAATCCCTCCCTTCCTTCCTCCCTCCATCCCTTTTGGAGCAGATGTACTGTTATTCCTCTACCCTCCCACCTGCTTCACCCACATGCACACTTGCTCTCTGTCTCTCACAAAGCTACATTTTGGTCTACAGAGAGAAAACTACTGATGAAAAGGAATCGCTCTTTTTTTAATCACACTCTGCGCTCTCATCTCCTCACCCTCATATCCAGCCTTTCTGCTTCACATTTTGCATGCAGCATTGTACTAAGGTGGCAGATGGTTTATTAATTTCTTTACAGACTGAAAATAATCTCATGAATTACTTGATCACACTGCCTTTGGTTTCTTTAGTAATTAGAAAGTTTGCGTGTAGCATTTAACGCACACACATTCAGAATAATAGCTGTTTCTCTTCATGTGTTTGATATCCTTTGAAAAAGTACTTCGCAGGGGTTTTACTAAAAACTATTTAACTCTTCCACTTTTCCAAAAACCGCTACTTTCCTGCCACATTCTGAGACACAAATACACAAACCACTGAAGGCCGCTTCTGCTGACTTCAGCCCCTTCAGTATTTTTCCTGTGGTTTCCTCCACGGCACAGGCAGCTGAGTCTTTTAGCCCTGCAGCCTTTGGTCTCATTAAGTAGTGTGACCCCAGCAAACAATATCTACTCACACATGGGTTTAAAAGAAGAGGCTGGACACTTCAAGGATCCACTTATCTTTTTCACTGTCCTGCAGTTTTACCGAAGGCTCAAGTTTTAAAGCTCTTGGAATCTTCTTTGAACCTGCAAGTCTTCTCATAATTGCGTTATTACCTGATGAGAAAAAAAAACCTGAATTTAGTATTGCTGTAATATAATTTCTATGTTATAATGTGAAAATAATGCAAGTTAAGCTGTTGAGACAACCTCTCAAATTTCTAGCATGGCTCCATTCACTGTTCAGTTATTGATGATGCACATATCTGCTCTTTAATGTTTGCAGAGATAGTCAGAGCAATGACACATGTGATCAACCAGGGGATGGCCATGTACTGGGGGACATCACGGTGGTCTGCCATGGAGATCATGGTGAGTGACAGACAGAGGACAGAGTATTTATTTTAAAAATGAATAGGCGTAATAGGTTGATATGCACTCACTGGTCACTTCGATAGTTACACCTTTCTGGGTTAAAACCCCTTTTGTCTTCAAACCTGCCTTCATGGGTGGAATCCAGTGATTATTTGAGTTTCTGTTGACTTCCTTGAAGTAGTCTGACCATCTTCCTCTGAGCTCTGGCATCAATAAGGCATTTTTCACACAGAGATCTGCTGCTCACTGGATGCTTTCTCTTTTTGACCTACTCTGTAAAATGTACAGATGGCTGTGTGGGAAAAATCCCAGTAGATTGGAAGTTTCTGAAAAACTCCACCATGCCATGCTCAAAGAAAGTTAAATCACCTTTCTTCCTCATTGTGACGCTCAGTTTGAACTTCAGCTGGTAAGCTTAACAGATCTACATGCTTAATACATTACATTGCTGCCATGTGATTTGGCCGATAGATATTTGCATTAACAAGGTGTTAAACAGGTGTATCTAATGAATTGGCCAGTGAGAGTACATCAGATTCTTTTTAATCCCTGTTATGATTTTTGACCATGAATACAATGGAAAAATCAGACAGAGACATGCAGTGCTCTCTATAAACTTTACTTGCATCACTTTTATGTTTTATATATTTTATAATAATTTTTTTTTTAATTTAAATTTGATTTCATTAATTTATTTATTTACTTGTTTCAATTTCCATGTCCAGTTTAGTTTTGTTTCAGTTCATTTCCACAGTGGTTTGATTTGTATTGTGTTGAAAATCCTCAGTGTTATCTTGTGGTAACCTCAGTTTTCTTAATCATTAAAAAATGTAAAGAGTGTTTTATCAGGGGCAGAAATTTCCCATTCAAAATAGATATTACAATATAAATGCATCACTCATTGAAGGTAGTTTTTAAATTAGCTGAAGTCTAAATAAATAGATGTACCATTTACAATGACTAAAACTATGAAAATATCCTTTATATTTAAAAAAAAAAGAAAATCTTTTAGATAGTTTTGTGAGTACATAACATTGTTTCAGTTATTATAGTTTATAATTTATTTCTGCTAACTTCACACTTTAGTTGAAGCTTTTTGTTTAATTTACTACAATAACCCTGGTTAGGATGTGCTTGGCTAAAAAGAAAAAAAAAACATAGTGTTGAAACTGACTGACCACTGACTCTGATGATCAGCCTCACATGTGATGTTTTGCATGGATAAACAAATGTGAACAGAGTTCAGTGACTAAAGTGTCTAAATTTTGTTGTTGTTGCTGAAGCTGTCAGCGCTGTGAAAGATGTGCAGTTTCCTTGTGCTATACAAAGAACAGCGGAGCGATAAAAGTCATTAAATACAAAGAGTCAGTCTTACACATTACCTTATCACTTTCTGCCATTCTCATCATTCTGTCCGCTCCACATTTAGGAAGCATATTCTGTGGCCAGGCAGTTCAATCTCATCCCACCAGTGTGTGAACAGGCAGAGTATCATTTCTTCCAGAGGGAAAAAGTGGAAACTCATCTTCCAGAGCTCTACCATAAGATAGGTAGGTCTTAAGGAAATTTTTCTGAATATCAAATTTGCCTAATTTGCTTGTTGCTTAATTGTGACTGTGATCTTGCAGGTGTGGGTGTGGTCTCTTGGTCACCTTTGGCCTGCGGGATCATCACAGGAAAGTACGAGAATGGTATCCCAGAATCCTCCAGGGCCTCGATGAAGGTACAGGTTAAATTTGACCTCTGTGGTGCTACATATTTGAACTGATATTGGGGACAATGTCAGTTCAAACTAAACAAACTAAAAGTAGGTATGATCATTTCCATTTCACAGTGAGACAGTGTATTTGAGACAGGCCATGTTTAGCTTATCAAAACTAAAGAACAGCCAGAATTCTCACAGATGGGAGAATTAAAGATGAAATGAGCCCAAGATTCTCAGTTACTCTGAGAACAAAGTTGTCAGGTGGCATCGATGAGAAGTGAAATTCACTTTGTCTATTTAAAGATAGATAATTTGCTGCCATCCAGTTCTTTATAACATTAATGCGGTCCTGAAGGATAATAATTTGGTTACACTCTGGTGTTTAAATGGCATGTACAGGTGGCTATCATCTGCATAATAGACTTCAGAATCACTCAGGATGTTTCCAAGTGGAAGTATATACAAGGCAAAAAAGATAGGCCCCAGGAGTGAACCTTGGGGTACACCACAAGATAAAGTGGAAAAAGACTGCACAGCACTCAAAGGAGGATACCAGAGGGGAGGTGGGAAGGGGTGCACATTAGGTTGAGAAAAGAAAAGTGCAGAAGCACCTTATGGTCTCCATAGAAATCAGGATGTTTTTAATTTTTTAATGTTATTTTTTAATTATTATTAATTAATATATTTTGTATTTATGATTAATGAAGTTTTTTTAATAGAGTGAATGTTTTATTTGTTTAATGTTTATTTGTGTGTGGGAGCAGTCAACCACATAATGTAAGAAATTCCTGCAGGATTAATAAAGTTTCATTAATTGAGGACACAAAATTAGCAGAAGCAACTGAGAGAGACAGAAAGGGAACAAATCCAGACCTTATCTAGAGATGTTAAGTGAAGTTATACATCTCTCAGTCAGGATACTATGATCAGCTGTGTCAAAGGCAACAGAAAAATCCAGCAATACAAGAACTGAATAATCATCTGCCTATCTTTGCATGTAAATCTAACACATCTGCTTTCACTGCTCCTGTAGCCATACCAGTGGTTGAGAGAGAAAATCGTGAGTGAGGAAGGGAGAAAACAGCAAGCCAAACTAAAAGAGCTGGCTCATATTGCGGAGAAGCTTGGATGCACTTTGCCACAGCTAGCCATAGGTAACAGATAGCGTCTGCTTAAACTTTTATTTTTTGTCAAAGCAAATATATGTCTTTGGAAGTTCTCTCTCCTTTGATACCTCATTGCAAGTCTGAGATTTCTCCTTTCTCTGATCTTCAGCCTGGTGCCTGAGGAACGAGGGAGTGAGCTCAGTGCTTCTGGGGTCCTCCAGTCCAAGCCAGCTCACAGAGAACCTTGGAGCCATTCAGGTACAACATCATGTCAGTGTAATCTCTTCATTAGCTGGTCTTGAGGCACTGCGTTATCATGACATATTTTTCCTATGTCATGTTCATTTTAGGTGATTCCAAAGATGACAGCAGGCATCGCCTCAGAGGTGGATCATATACTAGGCAACCGTCCACATAGTAAAAGAGACTACCACCATTAGGATGGACATGTTTTAGTGAACTATGCTCCCAAAGCTTATCAAAGCTCACTTTTCACAGCCATGGCACCACAGGGTGTGCCCAAGATGCTTGTGTGTGTGTATGACTATGTATGTGTGTGCGTGTGTGTGTTTGTGTGACTATGTAATGTGTTATGCTTTGCTCCTTCAACCAGTACTCATTAGCGTAAAGTGAGCTACTTGACAAAGCATGCATGCTACAGCTAAAGTAGCCAGCCACTGGAGTAAACAAAACAAAGACAAAGGATCCAGTGAGATAATTGCTAGTGTGAAAACTTCTTCCACTCTTACAAACATTGCAGGAGGCGCTGAACCACAAATTCAGAAGAAGCAAAACATTATTTAATTTCAACATACTGTTTGTTCAAATTATTCTCAGTGTAGGTGAAACAAAAACTTAGAGGAAATGCTACCCCATAAGCATTGCATAAAGCTCAGTAAGTACACCAACTGCAAAGCAAAAGAGGATATGTATCAAAATGTATGCATTACAGAAGTCAAATGTACTAGATGTGTTTTGGAGTGCAAAAAAAATTGGGCCTGGTGTCAGCAAACTGGATGAACAGTTGTGGTTGCAGCTGGAGCTGGTCCGTCATCATGATAAACTGTTTCAGTACTGAATGAACTGAAATTCTGGTCACAGCATTTTTCGCTAATACCATGAGAGCTAATTCTAACAAAAACATGTTTCAAAACATCTGTACTGACTGTTATATATAAATATATATCCTTAATAAGCAGCTATGTCAGAATGAGATTTCTGCCTCCTTATATTTTTTTTATTTTTTATTTTGGTCAGTTTCACTTATGCAAAAGCACCTCAGAGGGTACTTTCCTACTGCGTCCCTTTGACCCCTTTCAGTTTGTTCTCTGCTGGACTTCCTGTCAGTAGTAATCATGTCCGATTCGTTTAACTTTGTTTTTTGTTGTGACTAAAACATTTGTCTAGTCTAAGGGGGTGCTTGTGAATTGAACAAACAAAAAGCCATGTAGCTAGTGAAGAGAAAAAATAAATAAAATGAAAAAATGACACCATATGGACCCCTGCAGTAACTGCACCTGGAACTTGCTGAATTTTTGCCCAACTTCTCCCAGATGCCAGCTTTATGTAATGGGATTATCTTTGTTATGTTTGTTCAGACATGTACTTTGGTGTTGTTCATCAGATACATGAAAATAAAAAAAGTTAATCATTCTGATGTGATATGTTTTAAATGCATATAATTATTTTTCTATTGATGTTATGGATGCCTTAGGTTTTTTTTTTTAAACAAATGTCAATACATCAAATATTGTTCCCTTACTTAGAATATAAACTGCAATTTAAACAAAATAATCTCATGCTTCTGTTTTGTTTGTTTTGTTTTGTTTTAGTTATTTATGTATTTATTTTCCCTTAGCGTAAATTTAGATTTTCTCGCTTTATATTAAAATAATGATAATATTTTCCCTCTAGAAATTGCATAAGCTTTAATTTACTCATTCATTTACAGTATTTCATTTCTTTTATTTTATTTGTCATGCTAATGCGATTTTCCTGTTTCCAGAGGAGGGAAGCCAGTCTTTGATTTTGTGTGCGTTTGCGTGCGATTACGTGGAGACGACATGTCAAGATATATATATATATATATATATATATATATATATATATATATATATATATATAGAGAGAGAGAGAGAGAGAGAGAGAGAGAGAGAGAGAGAGAGAGAGATAGATCTATATATATATATATATATATATATATATGTGTGTGTGTGTGTGTGTGTGTGTGTGTGTGTGTGTGAGAGAGAGAGACCGTTTACGTGAAGCCCTTTACTTCGATTATTCACACTCCACTTGAATGCAGCAGTAATTATTTTTGCGTGACTGTGCTGCCATGGTAACAAAGGCGGGCTGTTCCGGGTTAATTATCCAATGAACTTTTCCTGGTTCGTAGCTGGATGTTTGATTGGCTCCAGAGGACGTCCTGAAATCGTCTACTCCACTGACGCTTGAAGCCCGCGGTTTACAAAAGACATTGTCGCATTGAGCGAAATAATATCACGTTAATAAAATGTACTTTTAACCGAGGCTGACTTGCTTGGATGCTGACGTCGACTCCGGGTATAGCCTAAAACGTCGGTAATTTAACACAAATCAGAACTGACCGTGCAGCAGTGAAATTGTTAGCAGCGCTAACAATTTCATTGCTAACTTGCAGTAGCAAGTTAGCAAATGGCTAGTTAGCCACAGTGCGCAGTGCAGGTAACGTTACCTTGTCAACTGGCATTAACTCAAACAGCCGTGCCTAACAACTAGGAAACGAGCTGAGGTGAGTCTTGAATGCTGCAGTATCTGAGCAGCGTAGATATTATCAATAAATCATGTCCTGTTGCATAAACTGCAAAGTTAGCCTGTGATATTAAGCTGTAATTGCTGCAACCACTGATTCTCTGTCATTTATACTTGCGTCAGCTATTATCAACGCGAGCTACATAACAGCAACAATGTCGCTGTCAACTGAGAATCGTTTTGCGGCTTCCGGAAGCGTCGTTGTTAAAGGACAAACTATTTGTGTGGTTCCCGACTTCTCGTCTGGTCACCTGGAAGATGACTTTGACCTGAACAGGTCTTACCCGTGTACTCGCAGACCTCTGTACAAGGAGAGGCTTTTAGCCTTTCAGCGTCGTTATGATCCGGCTTCCCTGACAGGTAAATTTCAGCTGTGTTCATTATAACCAACAGAAATGCTGCGCTAATAAATTCATATCAAGTCAGTATTGATATGGCACCCCCACCCCCATCACTGACGGTTTTGATTGGTTTGTGTTCTTAAACTAAGGGGAATAGATTGTATTTAAATCAGCTTATAACACCACTTTTTCCTACAGGTGACCATTTTGACATTGGATCTTCTGTGGCCACAAAAAACCGCCAGATGTGTAGTTTGCTTCCTTCTTCTCAAGCTGGTTCCTTGCCACACTTGTCTACTATGTCAGAGAGAGAGGAGATGCTCTTCAGTCAGCTAATGTCTGGTGACTTTGGCCTGCCGGGGTATCCCTCTGCCTTCAACCCAAACAAAGTCATTCTAACTGTCAACCATAAAACTAAAAAGGTACTGTGTTGTTGACTTAATGTGGAGGGAGGTTGCTTCACAGCACAGGATAACCAGCATTTCAACTGTATGAACTGCTTACTTTATGATTTATTTATTTATTTTAATTTCAGGTTTTGTCAGCAAATGAACAAGCCTGCAAGCTGTTTGAGCGCACAACTGAAGAGCTCATTGGAAAAAATCTGCCCTCCCTCTTAAAGAAAACCAGTCAGGTCCTGGAAGAAGCACTGGAAGAGGATTTTCCACTAGTCGATGGGACTGTTGTAGCAGCGTCTGGAAAAGTGGTATGAAATGACTTAAAACAGCATGAGCCATTGAGTCAGATTTCTTTAATCTACACTAGAGATTTATTCATTTCATTTGTTTTGGGGTTTTTTTCTTTGTTTGTTTGTGTTTTGGCAGGTGGATGCCCTGACTTTATCTGGAGAGGTGCCAGTGTCAGTGTACACCTACAGACAATCACAGAATGAAGAGCACCTCCTTCTCGTGATGGAAAATGTAGAAAGGATGTCTTCCTTTTTGTCCTTCTCAAGAGATGTAAGTACACCCTTATTTAGCATTCTTTTACAAATGTAAAGTAATGTCTAGTCATAGACGTGTACATTTGTCACTTTCAGGGCAGAATCCTAACCTGTGATTTGGCATTTGCCCATCTCCATGGATACCATCATCCCGAGGAGTTAAAAGGAGTTTTTGTGAAGGAGCTAATCCCCTCTTTACAAATCCCCCTCCGCAGTCATGCACTGCCCAAAGTAAGCACACTTTTGAACTGTTCTGCTCAGCTAAGGAAAACTCGCAATTTTAACCTCTGCTTCCGAGACCCTTTTTATCAATGTGCTGCTCTGACATTTTGGTGGCATGGATAAAAAGAAAATTATATCCCTTTTTAAATGTTTCTGTAGTACAATTTTTTTCTATCTGCTTTCAGATGCTGAGGGTTCAGCGAGTGTGTGGTAGAAGCAGAGAAGGTGCAGCAGTCCCGCTGTGCGTTAAACTTCAAGGGGCGGTGCAGTGTGGGAAACCCCAACACCAGCTTAATGGGACTGGCTACATACACCTCAATGACAGCCTTGAAATGTCATCCTCATCAGGTAGTTGGCTTAAATTGTAAGACAAAGGTATGACCAATAGATTAAAAACACACTCACTGTTGTGCACCCACTGGGTGTGTGGGTTATGCACCCACACAATGTTGTGCTGTACACTCCAATTAACATTTAAACTTCTTGCAGTCCAATAGAGGTGTAGGTTTTACATTTTGGGGCTTTTCCTGGACAATTTAAAGTTGGAAATGTACTAATATGGCCCTTACAGATCAGATATGGTGCTTGCATTGACAGCTTTCAGGCAGCTTTAATGTTAGTGGCCTTTTTCATGCCGTGTCTATGTCCACTATAGTGAACACTTGTTGTTTAGTATCCTCAGGTCTGATGTTTGTGTTTTAAGGCAGTGAATTCACTAATACCCCCCCCCCCCCCCACCCACCCATGTCATCTGGTTTTATATATCACTTATGTTTTCTTTAACTAATTGTGCACTAATTGTGCACTTTGAACGTACGCTTGGACTTTCACAGACGTCAATGTGGACAGCACTGTCAGCCCAGCCCTAGAATACTCTGGAACAGTTTGGGTGTTTGCTCCTGTCAGCGGTCTCCTTCTGCTCCACACTGATGGTTCTATCATCAGCATCCACAGCCACCTGGCCCTCAGTCTGTTTGGCTACAGCAAGGACGAGCTGCTGGGGAAGGTCAGCCAATGTAACCACTGAATGTGGATGTTTGGACTGAGGACCATCCAATCCTCATAGATATTGCTGTTTTGTTATCTATAGAACATCACTTTCCTGATGCCCGGTTTCTATGGGTGGATGTCGGACTCTGACAGAAAGGCCAGATCCTTCTCTGATTCTCATGCAGAGGCCACTAAAAGTCCTGCAGCATCCAGGATATCAGGAAAATATGGTGAGTGTTGGAATATGTAAGGTACTTATTTTTTTACCTGTCATGCAGTATTATTTGTTTGCACTGTGCATCACTTAATAGTTTCTTATTTCAATTTTAGACCCATCCTCACTAGTGGCAGGAGACATGGCCATGGTGCACCGAGCAGCTCTGGAAAGGACTTCAGCAGGGAGAGGCAGGATCTTCACTGGCACCAGCACGATGCTGGATAAACAGGGCAGCGCTCTGTCGGCCCTCTCCCCTCCTGTAATCACCTCAACACGTGTGGTTACGTAAGTACGCGGGCACATTAAAATCGTCCAGCTCACAGGCTCCGTGATTTTAATGTGTATCAATGATTTTATCTGGTAAGTCATATCCAAGGCTTTTAGTAGCCTTGGATATGATGGTGATTAATTCTGACAGGAGGTTTTATGCCAGCAGATATTCAAATTCACTGTAGACTTTAAACAGAATGAGTTTGTGTACTCTGAAATGCTAGACAGACAAAAGCTACTGTTGCGACAATCAGGTGCCTTAAAGCCGCAGGCTGCATGTATATTTAATGTGCTTTGCAGTAAATCTGGAAGCACTCCACCTCACTGGTCAAGCCTGATGGTCTCACTGTGTCTCCAACTACTCAATAGACACTGAAACACTAATTACATTTTCCCCTCTTAGATTAGCTGTGACTGCTTATTGTTTCTGTCCTTTCTGTTGTTATTGTTTTCCCCCCTAAAACTTGTATCTGAATTAGACTCCTAAAGCTTTTGTGACTGGAATGTTTTCCCCAAATTTCACAGTCATGATTGATTCATGAATGATTGTGATGCTGGAATATCTCAGTGTGGGTTAAGTGTGTTAAAAGGCCTCTTGTTTGCCATCTGTTGGACAAATAATGTCAAAGCATGCCTGGTATTTAAAAAATAAATTTAAAAAAAGCAGAGATTTCTAATATAGTGCCTCTTATTTATAATTTGAAGAAATAGTAATACATTGTTAAGTTGTTCCAACTGAATATTATTGTTTACCAACCTTTTATACAAAATATGTATTTCAGTACTGAGCTTTTATTTAAGCTAAGCATTTACAATTTACAGCATGCAGACAGAAACTTGCATAAGTCCTAAATCTTCAGCCTGTGGGGGAAATAAACAGGCAAAGACTTATTCACTCACTAAAAATGTAACTGCAGGGACAAATGAGCCGGGAGTTAAGGCATTCGTTCTTCTATATGCTATTACCAGTGCTTGTAAGGTGAAGTGCTTTGTGTTTTATGCTTGCAGCAACCCCAAAAAACAAGACATCCACAACATAGATTGCAGTTTTGCGTATACATTTTTGATTTCCTAGGAGAGACTTCAGATACGTTTTCAGTAAATAATTTGCCGTTGGAGTTTGCCTGTAGCTTTCTTGTGTTGGCATGGAAAGAAAAGAATTGGATTGAAACGGCCCGTCTTTCCTCAGGGCCAATAACACTGCAGAGCTGATGGAAGAAGCAGCTCAGGTAGCACCATGCTGTAGTCAGATAGACAGTGTGGATACTACTCAGGCACTCCTCAAGACATTTACCTGGGTGGAACTTCCAGATGACGACACCTGCCGCTCTGTTCCCACTGAACCATCGCACCAAAAGAGAGAACAGCAGCCGGGCAGTGAAGTTCAGAAAAAAGATGAACCCGCCCCTGAGAATATCCCAGGTGTGACGTAGCTCTGCTGATGTTTTCTTTACATAAATGGAGCTCAGCTATAAATACAACGTATAATGAATGTTTTTCTTCTTCTCTAGACTGTCCTGCTGGGAATGAACATGCTGTTGATAAGATCAACAACAAACCTTCTGATGTAGGAAAAGATCACCGTTCATCTGCCTCTGTGCTTGAGGAATCGAGCTTTGAAGTCATCTCAATGGAGAGCCGGTGAGGAGAGAGATTTTTCAGTTGTGTGGGTAAGATGAGGCCCTGAAAGCCTCTGACGTGCCTGGTTGAAACTTCAAAGAATCTAAAGATGCTAATGAGAATGTCAGCGCTCGCAGTTACGTATATCATACTTTAAAATATCGCACAATGGCAGGAAGAAACAGACAAGTTTCAGCCTGTAGCTTAGAAATGCTGTCTCATTCATATTTTTGGCGTCTTTAGTGGGTCAGCACCTTTTTCAACTGTATAAGCCTTTTTCAATTGAGTATGCTTCCTTTTTGTTTAGTTAGACTTCAAAGAAAACTAGAAACATTCATTTCACATATCATTTGCTATACTAACACCTGGATGTGTTTCTCTGTGTTTTAATACAGTATTTGATTCCACTGTCAAACATTTATTCATTTCTTTCCTTATTTCAGCTTCAGACGTTTCCTTCCTTTATGAATATATTTTTCATGTATTCATGTAACAATGTTTTGGTTTTTCTAATTTAATTTCCTAGGTCTTCTTCTGGCTTCTGTGAACACGGTGGTTCTGATCCAGCCCAAGCAGTGGACACAGCCAGTGTCTTTCTGGACCTAAACAGCAATGGTGATCTGGTTAGCCGGGCCCTAGCGGAGCTAGACCTGGGTGGTAATATAGAGCTGCTCAGTGGCGGAGGAGGCAACAATGACACCCCACACTCTGTGGTATCATGCGATACAGCTGAGCTCCTGCGGACTCCCTCCCCATGCATGGTGCTGTCTGACCAGGAAGCGGGGCCCAGTGAGCCTGGGGACGTTGCTGCTGTGGAGGCCAGAAACAAATCACCTGAAAAACTTGAAAAGCATAAGGATGAGCAGGTTCACTGGGAAGCTGTCTCTGCAATTCATCAAGGAAAGGGCCAAGAGGGCTGTGAACAAGTGAATACTGGGATTCAGTCACTAACAGATATGCCTGCCACATCTACTCCCAAGAAACAGAAGGTGTATGGACACAACCAGTCCTCAGATGCCACATGTATAGTGGAGGGGCAATTTGAAGGAAGTGGATACCACAGAGACGGCACAAGAATAGGTTGGTGTTAAACTGTTTACTGTACTTTAGATTCCTCCTAAAAATCTAATGCAAAGCAACAAGTATTTTTCTCTCCTTGTGTGCAGATGTGCTGTGTGATGTGTGCGGGATTAACCTCCCAGACGGAAGCTCCATTTTCTGCATGTGGATGTGCAGACTCAGCCAGCAGGGGGCGATGTCACAAACGGATCAATCACTGCACGACCAAACAGCAGGCAGTCTAGGAGAGGTCAGTGGCTGTAATGATCTTAAGTCTAGGTCAATAAAGCATGGTTTTTATCTTATTTATATTTTAATTTAAACTTCATTAGAGGCGGTTGTGCTTTTAACTTGGTGATCATTTACTCGTTTCTTCATGAAGAGGATTGGTGAGGCCAGTCAGGGGGAAGCATTGCGCTCCACCATGGACCTCGAGCAGTCTAAAGCCTGTGATGGACAGTTTGAAGAAGAGTACAAGCCGATCAAAGCTGTTGGTAAAGGAGCCTTTGGATTTGTCTGGAAGGCAGAAAGGCGCTGCGATGGGCAAGAAGTAAGAAATGTTTTTTTTATTTATTTATTTTTTTTTGGGGGGGGGGGGGGTGTTGTTGTTTGTATATGTAGTTTTTTTGCAGAAGATGACTTTATGACCTACTTTAAAAACCTACAGGTGATTGTGAAGTTCATCAGCAAGGCCAGAATAGTGAGCGACTGCTGGGTAGACGACCCAATGTTAGGGCGAGTGAGCCAGGAGATCGCCATACTGACCCGAGTGACGCACCATAACATCGTTAAGGTCGCTGTGCGGTTTGCATCACATGACCCTGTCGCAAAGTTTCCAAAATAATGTGTTTTTAATCGTGAACTGTGTTGCTTCACATCATACACCTGTGTTGGTGTCACTAGGTGCTGGAGGTGTTTGAGAATGGGAGTTACTTTCAGATGGTGATGGAGAAACACGGAGATGGTTTGGACCTTTTTGAGTTTATAGACATGCAGCCGAGGCTCGATGAGCCCCTTGCCAGCTACATATTCAGACAGGTACACGCACAGCCAGAAAAATACAACCGTGTCAGGAGAGTGGGCTCATAAATGTGACATGAAGTGTTGATTTGTTCTTTGTTAAAATGCAGCGTCTGTCTCTTCGCAGATTGTGGCAGCTGTCTTCTATCTGAGGACCAAGAACATCCTTCACAGGGACATAAAAGATGAGAACATCATAATTGACACATGTTTTCACATTCGACTGATAGACTTCGGCTCTGCTGCTATAATGACTCCTGGGAAGCTCTTTTATAATTTCTGTGGCACCCTTGAGTACTGCTCCCCAGAGGTGCTACAGGGAAATCCGTGAGTATACACTATCTGTTAATTCTCTTTTTTTTTTATTTTTTTTTTTTTATGTATTTTATTAAACATGTAGGTTAAATAGCATCCTTCTGTTTAAAAAAGTCACTTAAATTATTGAATGTGATTGCAGAGTCTAGTTAAGAGTTATTTTTACAGTCCTAGATTACATTTATGACCCATTGAACTCATGAATTGAGCTCTAGAGTATACAATTTTGAGAATATACCATCAGCACTGAATTAACTTTGCTAATAATTGTAGGCTTCTCTCATAAGTGGGCTTCTTTTTGTAGCTATGAGGGTCCAGAGCTGGAGATGTGGTCTCTGGGGGTTTTGCTCTATACGTTGCTTTTCAGCGAGAATCCCTTCTGTGACGTGGGTGAGATCCTGGATGCCAAACTAAATCCCCCGTATCATCTCTCTCCAGGTACACAGCAGCTGGTTGTGATTTCACAAAATATGATCCTTTGAGTTTATAGAGACGATTTTGTCCAGTCAGATTTTGAAGTTTTTCTGTGTATTCTCTCAGAGTTGGATGATGTATTACACGGGCTGCTTGACCCTAACCCAACTCACAGAATGGATTTAGACCAGCTGCTGCTGCAGTCCTGGATCAGCCAGCCCATTTCTCTATCAGAGTACACCTGGGCAGAGGTGGTTCCTGAAAATCTGAGCTGCTGTGAGTACTCTTAAATGGTACTGTTGGTCTAGTAGGTGTCAGACCTTTTCGGATATTCCCCACCTCAGGAGGTGGAAACAGTTTATCCCTTACACCTCTTAATACTCATCACTCTGCAACAATAAAATAAGTGCATAAGCATCAGGCCACTTTGATATTTTTTCCCCTTGAAATGTAATACAAATTCAGCTTAGTTTAACTTCATATTTTTCCTTTTCCACCTGCACCACAGTTTGAGAACCTTGTTGACAATCGTTAGCTATGTTTTAATGTACTGGGGCCTCTGATCTTTTTATCAGGTTTACCGCAGCACCAAGAATCCAGTCCTAAGGCATACATCGGGAAGAGCTCATTTTCAGGCAGTGGGGATGACACTCTGCCTGAGGATGACGAGGAGGAAGATGAGGATGAGAGGTTGGAGATTGCAGCCCTGAAATCGGAGCTGCATAAGTACCTCGTTGAGGATTAAAGACTCTGCTTAAACAAAGTGAAGCCTTCATGCGAACTGTCAAATCAACTTTTTTATCTGGAGTCACTGAACAAAGATATAAATGTTGAAGAAAAATGAAGTGTGCCTTCATGATGGGACGCTGCTGTCGGGACTAAATATGAGACAAACAGACTTCTGACTTAATCATGGGTCGGTCACACTGTGCTTGTTTCTGTGTTCAGGATGTAATGTTTTATTTATTTTTTGCAGTTTGAGGAAAAATTAAAGCAGCAAAAAAATAAATAAATTGTGACAGTTTAAAGTATCACCCAGCTTTACTACAAAAACACAACAACTATAACCTGTTACCTCAGAGAAATCACACAAACTCATTAAAGTTAAAGAAACTCTTGATCCAGCTTTTTTTTTTTTTTTTTAAATAATGGGCAATTTATATTCATTGTTATATTCTTGTATATTTTAATTAAAAGTGTAAGAATATCTGATATTTATCTATTTATTTTTATACATCAATAAATGTATTGCCACAAGCATGTTCTCTTCAGTCAGGTAACTGCTACTTAAATTTATATCCAAAACACTAAATGACTGCAGTACTTGTTGGGGACACATTTATTAGGTTCCCAGCTGGTGTTAAATCTGCCAGATTAACAGCTGCTGTTATTTACAGGCTGCCATTTCCTTCACAGACTTTAACGTTATTTCAAAGTAGAGAGGAGGGTGGTACTGCAAATATTTCATCGTGAGTACATCCCACTAGCTACAGACTGTCAGCTATTTCAATAAAGTTGAAGATTTATTTTTCACTGTGTATTTGTGAAGATATGAGTTCCTGAAAAGTCCTTATAATAACACTGAACCATTTAAAAAGCCCAGACTTTACTTTTTTTTTATGTATCCTGATTGCATTCACCATGCTGATTCTCATCTAAAAATATGTTTTGTAATTAAAAATGATTAACTCATGACATTGATAACATGAATTGAGCACCATATCGCAACTCAGGGCAGGAAAGCAATGCCAAAAAGTGCCCTAAAGTCTCTATTTAGACTGTTGACTTGATGATCGTCTGTCAAATACGTCAATCACGAATTATATCAAGCAACTTTGAGGCACAATGCACAAGCCGCAATTAGATCCTGGTAAAGTGACGTTTGAAGGTGTTATTGAGGTTAAAAAACATGTTTCCAAAAAGCACTGAATTTATTAGTACAATCACGCAGAGCCATAAGGATAAAACAAGTAATTTCTTTATTTTATATGTAAACCCTAATGACTGCGGTCTATTTACAGATAGAAACGAAAGATATTAGACACTTTTTTTAAAAAAAAAAAAACCCCATCGAGAATCACTTTTTGGGACGACACAGGTAATTTAATTAGGAAAATGTCTGTCTTATAAGATTTCTAAATCATGGTCACACCATCATATTTGATTAGCCGAATATATACCAAAGACTAGAAAAAACTGTTTTCTACAGTCTTTGATATACATGCATACGTAGCGGAACCTTTGTACTCTTTAAGTTGGAAGACGGAAATATTTCGATAACGGAGAAGCATGGGAACCCGTGTTGCTGTGAATCAGGTGAAGTATAAATACAAACTATTACGATTTAGTATCTTTTTCCTCGAAGTAGAAATAATTAGAGGTGCAACACTTTTAACTGAATGGACCCATCAGTAAAAAAGGAAAGAAAAGACTGACATTTATAACCTTCACGTCTGCTAACTTGAGCTAATGATAACGATGGAGTTTGTTAGCATATTTTCTGCCCCCTCTACCGCTGCTGTCTGAGGGTTTTAAAGGCGTGTATTTTTCCACAGGTACTACGGTTGGCTGTGAGAAATGCCACCATCTCTACACTGTGTCCGCGTCAGTTTGGGAGATACTACCTCCAGTCCAGATGGTGTTGTTCCTCCACCAACCAGGCAACGCAGCACAGTCAAGACTTGAATCCTCCGAGTGGGATCCCGGTCACTGAGCTGTCCCTGCGCTCTTTCATTGATATGGGCTTCACAGAGAGTCAGGCAGAGCAGATATACGAGTCTCTGGCCAATGTCAGAAGAGGAGATTCTGCCAAACACATCCTACCAACCCTCACAGCTCTGTTTGTCTTGGGTCTCAACCCGTCGAGTGTGAAGAAGTGCCTGGAGAAATGTCCTGAACTTTACACCATAAAAGAGGCACAGCTGCAGCAGCGCATAAGCAACCTGCGGAAAATAGGCTTAGTTGAAGGTAAGGTGTTGCCTTTGCGCAGTTTTTTTTCTACATTAGATCAAGCATAAAATTACTGAAAATATATGAAACCCGCATTTTACTCTATTTCTCCGTAGGCAGCCTTCAGAGGGTGGTGGCCCATTACCCCAGGATCCTGACTGTGCCTTTGAAGAGGGTAAAAAATGTGGTGATGTTTCTCAAAGAGAAGTGCCTGTTTACTTCCCAGCAGGTCACTGACATCATCAGAGATTGTCCAGCAGTGGTGCTGGAGAACTTGGATCAGCTGGAGTACAAGTTTCAGGTGAGCAAGTGAATTGTGTTTGCTGCTTTTTGTTAGGTTTTGGTTTGGATTGTCAAACAGACCTTATACTTGGGTTCTGTGTATTCAAATGTGTAACAAACAACGGTTACCATATTATTACATAAAAGATGCAAATGTGAATTCCTAGATGTTTTGAATAAGTTATCAAAGACTATAAGCACAGTGGGCAGATACTCAGTAGATCTATTCCAGTAATAATAGACTGAATGTTATTTGTGTATATAATTTTTTTCAGATCTGCATTTTATAATCCTGTGAGCACTTCTGTAGTTCTCTTTGTACAGTGCAGAGTGGGACAGTGTGCATCCGCATTGCACTTTCCCACATGAAAGCACACCGTCCTTAAGATCAGCACAGAGTTTTGAGATAGGAGTATCTCCTGTGTCCACACTTTTACAGTGGGGCAAAAAAATATTTAGTCAGCCACCGATTGTGCAAGTTCCCCCACTTAAAATGATGACAGAGGTCAGTAATTTGCACCAGAGGTACACTTCAACTGTGAGAGACAGAATGTGAAAAAAAAAAATCCATGAATTCACATGGTAGGATTTGTAAAGAATTTATTCGTAAATCAGGGTGGAAAATAAGTATTTGGTCAATAACAAAAATACAACTCAATACTTTGTAACATAACCTTTGTTGGCAATAACAGAGGTCAAACGTTTACTATAGGTCTTTACCAGGTTTGCACACACAGTAGCTGGTATTTTGGCCCATTCCTCCATGCAGATCTTCTCAAGAGCAGTGATGTTTTGGGGCTGTCGCCGAGCAACACGGACTTTCAACTCCCGCCACAGATTTTCTATGGGGTTGAGGTCTGGAGACTGGCTAGGCCACTCCAGGACTTTCAAATGCTTCTTACTCCTTTGTTGCCCGGGCGGTGTGTTTTGGATCATTATCATGTTGGAAGACCCAGCCTCGTTTCATCTTCAAAGTTCTCACTGATGGAAGGAGGTTTTGGCTCAAAATCTCACGATACTTGGCCCCACTCATTCTGTCCTTAACATGGATCAGTCGTCCTGTCCCCTTGGCAGAAAAACAGCCCCATAGCATGATGTTTCCACCCCCATGCTTCACAGTAGGTATGGTGTTCTTGGGATGCAACTCAGTATTCTTCTTCCTCCAAACACGACGAGTTGAGTTTATACCAAAAAGTTCTACTTTGGTTTCATCTGACCACATGACATTCTCTCAATCCTCTGCTGTATCATCCATGTGCTCTCTGGCAAACTTCAGACGGGCCTGGACATGCACTGGCTTCAGCAGCGGAACACGTCTGGCACTGCGGGATTTGATTCCCTGCCGTTGTAGTGTGTTACTGATGGTGACCTTTGTTACTTTGGTCCCAGCTCTCTGCAGGTCATTCACCAGGTCCCCCCGTGTGGTTCTGGGATCTTTGCTCACCGTTCTCATGATCATTTTGACCCCACGGGATGAGATCTTGCGTGGAGCCCCAGATCGAGGGAGATTATCAGTGGTCTTGTATGTCTTCCATTTTCTGATGATTGCTCCCACAGTTGATTTTTTCACACCAAGCTGCTTGCCTATTGTAGATTCACTCTTCCCAGTCTGGTGCAGGTCTACAATTCTTTTCCTGGTGTCCTTCGAAAGCTCTTTGGTCTTGGCCATGGCGGAGTTTGGAGTCTGACTGGTTGAGGCTGTGGACAGGTGTCTTTTATACAGATGATGAGGTCAAACAGGTGCCATTCATACAGGTAACGAGTGGGGGACAGAAAAGCTTCTTACAGAAGACGTTACAGGTCTGTGAGAGCCAGGGATTTTCCTTGTTTGAGGTGACCAAATACTTATTTTCCACCCTGATTTACGAATAAATTCTTTACAAATCCTACCATGTGAATTCATGGATTTTTTTTTCACATTCTGTCTCTCACAGTTGAAGTGTACCTCTGGTGCAAATTACTGACCTCTGTCATCATTTTAAGTGGGGGAACTTGCACAATCGGTGGCTGACTAAATACTTTTTTGCCCCACTGTATATGTTGTCCACTTAAAGCTGTTGTCAAACTGTGTACTAACTGTTTTGACCGGCACATTTTACCTCCTCTCTCCACAGTACGTCTACTTCAGAATGGGTGTCAAACAGGCGGAGATGGTGAAGTGCCGACTGTTTCGTTACAGTCTGGATGAGATCCGCTGTCGACACACTTTCTTGGAGCGACGGGGCCTCTATGAAACCCCGGACAAGAAAGGACAGACGACAATCATCAACCCCAATCTGGACAGCGTCCTTAATGTTGACCAGGACACCTTCCTCGCGCACGTCGCCCAGGCGTCAGCGGAGGAGTACGACGTGTTTAAAAGACTGGCAGCCAGGGAGTGGCAGGAAGAGGAGCTGCAGCAGGGCAGGACCGAACCTGATAGTGACGATGAGGATGATGATGATGAGGAAGATGATGACGATAGAGAAGCAAAAAGTGGATATGGGAAAAGGAGAAAGAAGTGACTGCTTGTTGAACCAGTCTTTGCTTTTTGCTTTTTAGGGAAGTTTCCTAGATTATTATCTAAACCACCCATGGGAACACAGGAAGAGCCTTTTGCTGGGGTTTATGTTAGTGGTTTCATCAGGATGTAAGACGTGAGGATGTTGGTGTGAGACTTGGTCAGTTCTAACTTTGGGTGAGGAAAAATGTCTCCCACATAATTTATTTGTAAAAGTGTCACTAATATTTTTGACTTTCCTTCATTGATGGCATAAATTAAATTATTTTCAGAAGCTCGACTTGTGCATTGAAAACTGATGACTGCCAATCCCTTTAAGTAAGTTTTCGAATAAAGTCAAATAAATTCTTGAAAACCAATCCGATTTACTGGGCAGAAAACTCTATAAAAGCTACGGTGTGGGGAGCTCCACCTCGTTACTACGTGACAGCTGAGTGTTTGTAGCTCTCTGCAGCCCCTATACTATCTCTCTGAGTCAACAAATGGTACATTCAGAAAGAGCCGTCCAGTGAGATGAGTGCTGCAGAGCACCGTTTTATTTATTTGAGCATTAACGGATGCACGCCACAGGCAGTTTTTTCCATTTTTGAGCCTCAGGTAAGATCACTCACCTTTGTTCAATCGATAATTTGTCAATAAATATGTTTATGTAGTCATTTCTGGGTTTTGTGTTGCTCTTTTTGTTCAGTGTATACAAATTTTGGTTGGGGACCTGGTTATCACGGTTGTGGTGTTCAGCTTAGTTTTTTTATTTATTTTTTGATGAGTGAAATCATGATGTTGCACCTGATTTGTGAGATTGTACATGAAGAGAAGTTGATGTTCAGGGTCCATTGTTGAATATTCGTTCATATTCGAATTCTGCCAACAAGCTTCTGGTCGCTCATTTTAATTGTTAAGCAGACTAAAACAATTTGACTGGACTGTAAAATAAAAATGGCATGTTTAAAAAGCCGGAGCATTAAAGTGTTAGACATTACTGTTTTTTTTTTTGTTTGTTTGTTTTTGTTTTTCCAGTCTGCAGCCTAACAAGGTTATCATTGTATCAAACACACACAGAGATATCATTCATGTAGAGATCACATTTGCTCTTTGCAGCTTTTACGCAAATGCATAAATATAGACTCGAGCCATATTTGCATGTAGTTACAGTTGATTTATACAGTTTCTTACCTGCTTATCCAGTTCAAATTCGCTGGGTGGATTAGAGTGGAGGTGTGTCCCACCTGTATTAAATGTAGTGCGCTGTGGACATTGATTTATGGTGTTTTTCTTTCACAGGACTTGGCTGGAGAAAGTAGGGACTGTGATCATAAAACACCCTTGTGTCGCCATCTGCACTTCCTCCGTGACTCACAGGTACAATGACATCACCGATACCAATTTCAAACATCACGAAGGAGTGGGTGGAGGTCCTGGAGAAATGGCACCTGGATTTGTTTTTGATCCCCACAATAGTCATCACTCTTGCCACCTTGCTGGCCAGCCCTGTTCTCCTGGTAAGCATTTTCCTATCCCGTGCCCTGCGCCAGGAGACGCGTTACCTGCTACTGGCCAACATCCTGGTGGCCGACCTGTTTTTGGTCCTCCTCAACTTGGCCACGTTGATTTGTAACGCCTTTAGAGCGCCAATGCAATGGTTGGGTTGTGAGCTGGTCACCGCTCTCACCGTCACCAGCTACTGCTGTGCCATTTACACGGTCACGCTCATGGTGGTCGACACCTATGCTGCTGTTCGCTGGCCTCTCCGTTACCGTGACGTTATTCCACCTTCCCGCACCTACTGCATACTGGTGGGGGTGTGGGTGTTAGCAGCCATATACCCTTTCACAGTGATGATCAAGACGCAGGTAGCGAGTGGGAACTTCCATGAAAAGCTACCCGTGTGTCTGGTCCTCATCTCCCTTGGATTCATTCAGGCCAGGAACATGACTGGGATCTACATCTACTTCTTCGTAGCTGCACTCATGTGTTCACTGCTCATTTCTTACTGCTACATTCGCCTCTACATGGTAACGAGGACACAAGGAATCTGGCATAGCCGCTTCTCCAGGGCCAGGGTCACCCTGCTGGCCCACGGGGTTCTGCTCCTGCTCTACTTTGCCCCCGGCTTCCTTTTTACCATGGAGCTCGTTCTAATAGACAGGAAAGACATACCTCAGGATGTTCGCGTGTGGGTCTCCACAGTCAATATGTGTGTTTTTATGTTGCTGCCCAGGGTATTTGCTCCTTACCTGTATGGGATCAGGTACAGAGAGATCTCAGACACAGTAATGCTGCTGCTGCTGCACCAGCACAGGAGACTCAGCCAGGCCGCAGCTGCGTAAAGAACTGCTGTGTTTTTGAACGACTTCTAAAGAGTCAGAGTTTTATCTACACGATCTGTAAAAATGCCAAGAATCAAACTGTCATAGAGAAACGCCGCATTTTATTTTATTTTATAGTTTAGTCTGTAGGAGTTAGATTTCACCAAATCTAGAACTTAGACTCTGTGTTCCAGCTACATTAATAATGCAATATCGCCAATGTTTTATTTGTATAAAGCACTTGGATTTCTTTCTACTTTCTCTGTTTGTGTCAGGGGTTGAGAACTGTGTTGCTGCTCTGTGGATCTCGTTCAGAAGATGCTGAACTTCCCTGCTTTCATATTTATGTAACACACGATCCCGGGCCTCGGTTTTATGACTAAAGTAATAAAGCACTAAACTGTATTAGTTTTTTTAAAGCCTTGTTTGTCTAAAGCTGGATATCTACAATGATCCGACATGGCGAGAAGGGTGATGGATAATGGTGAGTCGAGCATCCTGGCAGCAGGCGGCCGTAACCAGTTCAGCAACTTAACAGCAGAGGGACACATTCGTCCCTTCGTCTTGTAAAGCACAACAGGATAGTAGATGTGTTCTTTCCTCATGGCCTGGATCCCTGCACTCTAAACAACCTCACACTGCCTTTCTACATAAGCCTCTGGACCACCTCTACCCCAAAGAACACTCTACTTAATCTTATTTGCCCATTTACATGGAACTGATTACAAAGTGCTAAGTACAAATCTCTAATGACCTGATTTCCACAGAAATCATTGCCATTCAACGTGGTCTGATAAGACTACATTGCTTTTCATTCTGATGAACTCACACAAAAAGTCCCTGAGGGGGGTTACTCAAGCTATTGTAGTGCTGTTTCTTGATATTTCTTGGGAGTTGCCTTATTTAAAGTGTTGAAAATAACTGGTTGACATATAATTTGTCAAACATAATTGGCATGACACAACATAGAAACAAGCAATCAGATTTGGACAAAGTCGCTTTTATTTATACTTTATTCAACCAGATAAAATATCTCACTGAATTTAAGAATCTCGTTCTCAAGAGAAAGCTGAGCAATAGGGTGTTAGAAATTACAACAAATTCAGCAATTCAATTAAAAATATTTGTACTAGAGAAAAGAGCTGGACTGATTTTAATGTAGAACACAGTACAATAACTTCGTCCTTCCTCTACTACATTTACACCAGCTGTGCCAAAATCACCACTAAAGATATCCAGTGTCTCTTTAAAGCTTTCAGCCTCTAAATAATGTATATTTGCAGGATACTGTGTGTATCAATATAAATAAGGTTACTAAAAAACATACACGACACCATCCAACAAGTGCTTCATCCTGTAGATGCTCCTGTTTATTTGTGGGGAATAACACCTATTTCTAGTCTTTTGACCATGGGAGGGAGACTTGTAAGTGTGAAAGGTACTGATGATAGTACTACTACACTATAGTGTAGAATACCAATATCACTGTATGCCTTTACAAAATACAACCTTATCTTTTTTGGTGTTTTTATTTGAATCTGTGTAAAGTATTTGCATATATTTGGATAAAATGTGCTTCAGGGGAACAGTAGCTCGCTTTTTGTGTAAATAGTAGGCACATGATTCATATGGATTTGCACCGATGATAGCACACTTGGTTCTTCAAGGAAACCGGCTGGAAGCTCTGGGAAATATTTTGCAGCAGGCAAAAGGAAGTTGTGACATTCTTAATTCCGGCCAAACTCCTCCTTCCTCACCTAAAAAAAGTCTGTTATGCTGCTTTTCGTATTTTTTCACGTGTTCATAGGGTCGTGTAAGTGCTGTTGTTTATACGGGTTTTCTGCATGTCCTTTATGGGTATCACTGTGTATTATATAACTGTGTAAATCCGCTTTCATATAGGTGTGTTTTACATAGCAAACATTTATTTAATGACGTTAGCATCCTACACACTAGCGCGCCCTCTACATGTTCATATAAACAGCGCTTAAAAACTGCTGTTGTTTTCCGTGTTTTTTTCGATCGCCGTCACGTCTTGACAGCAACTTTTTTTTCCCTCGGTAAAAGTTGCGTTTGTTTGCAAACAAAGGGAGGCCACGTGGAGGACTCGAAGCATTTGGTAATTGTAGTTTTCTCCTTCTTCAACGCCCAATAACAAACAATAATCCGAACTACACAACCCATAATGCTCAGCGGCAGAGGGATGGATATTTTTTTCCCTGACAAATATATAAGGGTCTGTGTTTACAGTTAGCTAGTTAGAAAGTCTTTGTTTTTGTCATCGCCGCGATTCAACATGTCCCGGCTGGATATCAGCCTGCTTTATTTTTTATAACCATTCGACCATAACTACTCGGAAATACATAGTCAAACTTTTTTTAGGATACAGATTTACTGTTCTACAAATTTGTTTAACCACTGGAGAGAGAGGAGGAAGCTTCATCTGGAACTTTCTGCATAAGGTATTAATTTCTACATTTTACTAAGTAAACATTTGTGGTTGTTGACTTTAGACTTATTTCTATTGTTATTACTTGATTTATTTTTGCTTGTGTCTGTCGTGCTATATAGAGTAAAATAACAGCCCAACATAAAAAAAAAAACAAAAACAAAATTAAGTAGGTAACGATGGGCACGAGGCAAGTTTCTTTTGTCTTACTAATCGAAGCACATAAAGTATTTTCTACCTGTTTAGCTATTTAACCACACACCTAAATTTACAAGTAGATGTATTTCTTACCGAGTTGAACCTTATTAATATCAAATTAACATAAAATAAACACATAATTCAGCATCTGTTACTATTTTAAATATCAAAAAACAAACGGAGTATTGTTGCAGCCATTTTTCGGTGTAAATTTAGCTTAATTTCAGTACTAACAAACGGTGTATGAGTGCATATTGTAAAAACTGTGGTGTAGTTGTTGTTGTTTTTTAATGTCTGCATCGTAGTATGCATCTTATTATGTATTGATCACAAAGGATATCTGCGTCAGATACCTCTGGCTAAACCTGTCCTTTAATCTGGATGACGAGGTGCTGCCGCAGCTGCCTGTGGGGAACAAGCTAACGCACGTGAATGGGTTGAGTTGTTCGAGTTAAAAATAGCCAGAGATAAATTACCTCACCGAAGCAAAAGCCAGGCATGCTCCCGGCTTTTAAAAATACAGCACGGCAATAGATAAATAATAAAAAAATAAATCCTTTCTTGATCAGATATTCTCAAGAACTTTATGAACTTTATTTATACCGTGACCTAAAGATGCCGTCTACCTTTCAGTGTGTAACAAAACATAATTACTGGGACTCACTTGGTTGCTTTGTCTTTTCTTCTCAAAGAGGTTATTGTCAAAAGAAACTAGTATCCTTGACTTTGCACTTGTTCAAAGAAAAGCATCCCTGCCCCCACGCCTTCAAACCTGACTGACGTGTAGACTGGCCTTCCAACCGTTGCTCAGCCTCTTTCCCGCCTGTCTCTTTGTTTGCCATCTTCCGTTTCATGCACTCCGCGCTCCAGGGCACAACTGCTTTGCAGACAAGGTGCAATACTGATTTGCGTTCAGCTGGCATTGACTTCCTTGGAAATTCCTTTCTTAAAGTGTGACGTAAGACTTTGTTTTTGCCCCACTGGCTTAAGAACTGTGCTTGTGAGGGACTTGCGTGATCTCCCCTACTTCCAAACACATGCTTTGTGGTTTTACTCTGTGAGTGCTTTGTTTGATTGGGGACTGATCTCAGTTCATACTGTAGTAATCTAATTGGGTTACTTGTTATATATTCACCACCCTTTTTCGAGTATCCCCTGCTGCGATTTCCTAACGAATAACATGATAATAATAATATTTTTACATTACTTGCTCTCCATCCTCAGATATCTTTTAAAGTATAAAACAGACCTATATTGAAGGTGGCAGCCATGGTATTGATGCTGGGCAGGAGGTTGAACAGGGAGGACTCTGGGATCAGAGACTCGCCAGCTGTCAAACGCAAGGTGCAGTCAAAGAAAAGATACACAAATAACTAACATTTGTACCCAAATCTTTTGTGGCATCTTATCAAACCACACGTCTTTTTGTCCCCCAAGGTGTTTGAGGTTGAATCTAAAAATATAGCCAACCAGGATGTTCTGGACTTCTGCTCCGGATCCTCACACTCAGAGGGCATTCTGCAGGTGTTCAATGAGTTTCGCGACTGCCGCCTTTTCACTGACGTGGTCATCAGTGTGCAGGGCCGTGAGTTTCCCTGCCACCGCGCTGTGCTATCTGCCTGCTCTTCCTACTTCAGAGCCATGTTCTGCAATGATCACCGCGAGAGCCGTGAGATGCTTGTTGAAATTAACGGCATCCTAGCCGAGGCGATGGACTCATTTCTCAACTACGTTTACACCGGCCGTGCCAAAATCACCACTGAAAATGTCCAGTTTCTCTTTGAAACCGCCAGCCTTTTCCAGATCACCACACTCCGTGATGCCTGCGCTAAATTCCTAGAGGATCAGCTGGACCCGTGCAACTGTCTGGGCATCCAGCGCTTTGCAGAGGCGCATTCTCTGAAGCAGCTGGCCAGCCGCTGTCACAGTTACGCCTTGGCCAACTTCTCAGAGGTGGCTCTGCACGAGGAGTTCCTCGACCTGCGTAAAGAAGAGTTGGAAGAGTACATTAACAGTGATGAACTTTCTGTCTGTAAGGAAGAGTTTGTGTTTGAGGCAGTGATGCGCTGGGTGTACTACAGCGTGGAGGCCAGGAAGCCCATACTGAAGGCTCTCCTCCACCATGTCCGCCTGCCCCTTCTGCACCCCAGCTACTTTGTTCAGACCGTGGAGGGAGACCAGCTCATCCAAACTGCCCCAGAGTGCTACCACCTTCTCCACGAGGCCAGGCGTTACCACGTGCTCGGAAATGAAATGATGTCACCCAGAACTCGTCCACGAAGGTAACTAAAATGTTGACTCCCAGGTATGAGGAAGGTGACTTGCTAGCCTACAGCGTGTGTGACAGTTGCATGAGTGATAAATGCACGGTCTTTTCTGCCAGCCTTTTTGAATTATATTTCAAACAACGATGAAAGATGTCACCGCGATAGAAAACACATCTTTTTAAGCAGTTAGCCAATCTTTTATCCCACATTGCATAACTAGATTTTACGACATGCGCGTGAACTCAGTGCTCCTGCCTGTATTGTTGTTGTGTGTGTTTCAGTGTGAAAAACACAGGGAGTGCTAGTGTGTTGAAAAGACAAGTGTGTCACTGAGTCAGCTGGGTTTTGTAGTCCTATTTTAAAATGGAAATGATAATGAGGGAGGCCGGACATGTTCCTGTACAGACTTGATGTAAAGGAAAGAAAAAATTATGTGATGCAAGACATGGCAATCATGAAATGTTGAGTCTTGTTGTCGTCTCACGAGTCTAACTCACCTCACCAGTGTGTTTGGGTTCTCTTTGTCCTCATCTGTTAACTTTGTACCTATTTACCAAGCAGTCCGTATGCCGTATGTGTTTACTTTTGTACACCTGCATGTTAAAGTCTCTGATAAAGGACAAAAGCAGGTGCTGACTAAAAAAGCAGGCCATATGGTAGACTGTACTGCCTCCTTTGTTGTTAGACCTGCCTAAAACAAGAGGGAGCAATTGTAGTTGTCGGTTATAAGGCGTTGTGTATTTCAGGTGTATTGTTAGTTGTTAGACGCATCTGGACTTCTCCTCCCCCGGGAAGCCTCCAGAAAGAAACTGATCACATCCACACAGCTTAGACACAAAGCTAAAGTGCTCCGGGGCCAGACTTTCTCTTAGTGCTTGAACCAGCCCTGGAACTATGCATTTTTCTGACAACATGCAAACAAGCCATGAGAGAAACTGCAAATACGCCTACTTCTCAACACGGTACAGCCCAATATCTGACATATGAATGTTAGAATGGTAGAACAAGAAAAGAGGCTGTAGTTAATTAGCTCTCCCATAGGAAATGTTGTCATATCCAGGGCATGTGTTGAACAGCCAAAGAGGAAAGCTTTGTGATCATGGAAATTCGGCTTAAGCTTAGCCTCGAGTGTGTTTTTGTTATGCCCGAGATTGATGCCTTCATTGTAAGCTGAACTTTGCCTTGAAGATAAATGAAGGTAAATCCTGTTGAAACCTTTTATGTCCCTGCCCTCCAGGTGTTGACACATGTGTTTATATATATTCATACCCTTTTAATTAGACACCATGTCTGCAATGTTCATTCCTCCTTGCTGGCCTTTTTATTTAAACTTCTTTTTTTGTTTGTTTTTATAATTTCTGCACTTTAATTTGTACTTAATCTGTAATTTCTTTGTCTCTCCCCCTCCCTCTGCTCTTTATTTTAAAGGTCCACTGGGTACTCAGAGGTGATTGTGGTGGTGGGTGGCTGTGAGCGGGTAGGGGGCTTCAACCTGCCCTACAACGAATGCTACGATCCAGTCACAGGAGAATGGAAATCACTGGCAAAACTGCCCGAGTTCACCAAGTCAGAGTACGCTGTCTGCGCCCTTCGCAACGACATCCTGGTGTCAGGTAAGATCCAGCCCACATGCTACACTTTATTTGCATGGCTTTATTGAAGCCTGAACACAGACAAATTTTAAATACCAACTATCCAAGTTTAAGTTACTGCTTTCTTGACCTTAAACTATTCAGGAACTAATTGGTGAATGAGTTGTTTTCTCTTTTTAATTACTTTTCAATGTATTATTTTTGCTAGTGGACATTTAGGATTCAGGTAAGTAATATTTTAGTACTGGGTACACATCAGATACAGTCGGTTTGTGCTTGACTTGCCATCTAATCTCTCAGCGGAGAGGCAGGAAAGGCCACGGTGACTGTTTGCCCTGTGTTATTTTTAAGGCCTCAGCCCATTCGAGTTGAAGGAAAATATGAGCGCAACATCTGGAGGCACTCTGCAGGCTCAGTGCTATGAGACACCCTCACTGGCTGTTTCTGTCCTTCTTTCTCTTCCTACTGACCACTTCCCAGGGTCACCAAATTGACACTAACTCTCCAGGTTTCTCTGAATCTTCTTCATATAAGGATGAAAAAGTCTGTTTCCATAGTTTTTTCTGCAAGAAGCTTTACAGTAAATCGTAACCTGAGGTATAGCCTTCATGGGTGCTTGGCAAGACTGCTGCATTTTTCAAACTGCTACCAAGTGTGTTGCAAGTCTCCTTTGGTGAAAATACATCCTACATTAAATAAGATGTTTTTCTCATTTATTTTAACTGGTGAGGTCAGAGTAAAGGTATTTCCCAATGTCAAAATAATACTTTACATTCATGCTGTGTGCTAGACTTATATCTGTATAGTTTACTTGAGAGCCTGGAGGCTAACATGTTTTCCTTTTTTGTGTTTTTTTTTCTTCCTAAGAAAAAGTATTAACAAGAGCTCTGATGTGCCTGCTAGGCCTTCTCATGCTCAAACATGCTTAATATGAGCTGCACTGCAGTAATGGATAAAAACATTTCTAGAGAAAAGGGGAAAAATATAGAAAGAAAGACACAGAGAGAGAAAAAAAGAAAGCTCTCCCCTTTAGCAAAGAGTGCAGTGCTGTCCCGTGCCAAGTCCTCACGTGTGTGCTATCACTCAGCCTCCAAACAGCACGAAAACGTCAACATAGCCCTCCCTCCCCCGTGTCTGTCCCACAGAAGTACATGCACAACACTGCTTTATAGCCTGTTGCGATCTTTATTGACATACTTGCTGTCTTTTGTGTGTGTTGATACATTAAATCCCCCCTCCTCAACTTTTTTTTGTCTCAGTCACATTCCTGCACATACCACCATTCTGCCTGCCCTTTTACATGCACTGTCGCAATACCTTCCAGGGCCTCCGGTATGTAGCACAGCTGCAATTATTTCTGGTCTTAAATAGGATATGGGTATAGAAAGCGTCCCTGGCTTCTCCGTCCTTGGACTTGAACTCTGGCCAGTACTGACCTACTTAGATCAATAACACTCCAATAAGCCTCCTACTGTATTATCAGCTAGTGAGCAGCAACACATGTTCATGCCACATACATGTGGCATACATGGATTGTATCTCATTGTCACAAGTTGCTTTTTCGTGGCTGGTATTCTAAAACATACTCTAAGAAATGCTTATTGATATTTCAAAGACATGCAAATGTTACATAAATCATGTCTGGGACCTCCCAAAGTCATGGATTCTTGTGCTTTAAAAACAGTGATTAGCAGTGGCCCTCCCCATCTGTACCGGGAAGACATTACCTACCGGCATTTTTAAAGAGGAAAGACCCTATTCCAAAGAAACACTGCTTTTATGACTAGCTTTTCAAATGTACATGTCTGTCTTTGGAGGGATAAAGTCTCCATCATTGCAAATCTTTCAACAGCAGGTCTTCAGGAGCAGCACACTGTCTGGATTTTTTCTTCCTGCAGACTGATTTAGCTGATACATGCTGCAACTAGCTTCTTTGGGTTCTTCTTAAATGATTGAACATTAATTACAGACAGACCTGCAGAAGACCCCTTTCCACCTTTGTTCCACTTTATCGTTGCTCCACACAACCACTGATCTGTGTGCTGTACAAAGTAAACAACCTTCTGAGCACTGCTGACACGCGATACATAACAGGTTGTTGGATAAAAGCCAACAACCTGTTTCCTAGACCTGCTTTTTTTCCAGAATTGATAACATTACCTTTTTGTCTTCCAATTTTACTGTTGACGCATATATATATATATATTTCTTTTTTTTTGGTTGTTTATTAAATATTTAGGGGAGATTCTTTCTTTTTTCCTGCTGTCTATGTTTGGCAGCGGGGAGACAAGAAGAGGCACAAGTTTGGGCTTGCTTGAAATGTGGCTGGGTCATGTCATTACATGGTCAAATGACGCGTTATTCTCCACAATGTCACAGATGACAGATAGGGGATATGCTGCAGTAGTAGCAGATTGTTAGCAGACAAAGATCCTTTCATGCGTGTTTGCTTTGAAGGTAAATACAAACAAAAAACAGATTTCCTCTCTGGAACATAATTGCATGGGTATGTGTGCGTGTGTGTCCGAGTCAGATAAGACTTGGACCTAGTTAAGCGATAAGTTATTACTTAACACCCAAAGTGTGCTGCTCATCAAGCGTTTTAAAGTTTTTATATAGGATCAACCACATTGTTAGACTAATAGTAAATAGAGTTTTAAAATGTAGAGCACTCAAAGCTGAACTCAGAGCTGTCTGAACTGTATTCATGAGAGCTGTATTCATTTTGTTGTTTTTTTAGGTGGTCGTATAAACAGCAGGGATGTGTGGATGTATAACTCCCAGCTCAACCTGTGGATCAGAGTGGCTTCTCTTAACAAAGGTCGCTGGAGGCACAAGATGGGTGTGCTACTGGGCAAGGTAAGGAGGGACATAATGCCTCTTGATGTCTGACTCGATTTAAGTTTCAGCATCAGGTTTTACCCAGTGACAGCACCACAGCAACACCACAAGTTAGTTCATGATAGAGTGTGAAGTGTCTGCTACTTGCAGTTTTTCATATCAATTTCCTTTTGTTTTTGAAATGTCTTGTAGAAATTGTGAACGCTCTCTTAAAGACATTTTTGTAACCTTTTCTATAACAGGTGACAGAACAGCTGTTGTTGTTGTTTTTTTCCAGGATGTCATATCTGTCTGTCTCCAACATTTCATAGCTATTTAATCTTGGCTACATAGGAACTAACCAGCAACTATGCTTCACAGGAAAAATGCGATGTGTGTTTACAGAAACTTGAGTAATGGGTTCATCCAAGAAGAATAAAGAGAATGCGTAGCATCATCATTATCTTCCTTACTTCTTCACATAGTTTCTAAGATCAAGTCTTAGATAGGGGGCTGACATTTACATGTTTACACAAATCTGTGGAATCTTTTCCGCGGACGTTTTCAATTGTTGTGGAATTTGCATATTCAACGTAGGTCTCATTCCACACTATTCCGGGTCAGGTGATAGTTTTAGAAATTCCTAAAGGCATTGTATACTTAGGGATGCTTGACATTAAGCATCTGGCCTTAAACCAGATTCTGTCAATAATTCTAAAAAAAAAAATTACAATAATTGTTATTGCAGTTCCATTTGATTATAGCCTGATTTCTGCTGTCACACATCCATGTGTTGCCTGAGGGTTTGTAAACAGCTGTTGCCAACTCGTCTCACAAACCCTGATACGCAGGAGCCTATTCAACAGACAAAAGTTTGTTTTCGTTTTTAAAAGAACCACAAGCTACTGTTTAGAGCTGACTAAACAGTAGCTTCAGCTACTGGAAGTCTGTAGCTGATTCAGTCATTTCATATACTTTACACATGTTATTTTGAAGATGTTATAGACATTCATAATCAAAATGTCTTAAAATGTAAGATTTCTTTGTCTCAGAGAGGTTTTTCATAGCTAGCACAGCCTGGCCACATAGGAATATTTATAGAGAAAAGTGTAGCTTACAGTCAAGCAATCAGTGCTGCACAATGTGCTACAGCATAACGCTCCATTACATCAGTGTCAATCCAGCATGTGTACTTTGAAAGTTGAAGTTCAGTAAAGTTTGTGTGCATGTGATGACATGTGATTACAAAAGAGCGCTATAAAAAACAATGTGTCACTCGCTCAGTGTATTTACCGTTTCTTATTTCCTCGTTCCAAAGGATTTTTAATATATTTGAGATAAAGTACAAAAGAGCAAACACCTACATATTTAGGAATTTCTGGAATCTGTTCCGTGGAACTTTTTGACTACTTTAAAATGACGTGGTTCAGTCATATGTCTCATTTTAGTTTTGCGGCTATGGTTTTCCATCGAGGCTTGAAGGAAATAGTTAAGAAGTCGTAAGGGTGTTTGGCATTAGATATCTAGCTTTAAACCTGATGAAGTCACAACACTAAGTCATCTTTTTCTATTTGGCTATAGGCTGCTTTCTGCTGTCACATATCTGTGTCAACTAAAGGTTTGGTAAACAGTTGGTGTCATCTCACAAATCTTCATATACAATCCTGTTAATACCTTCCACGCTGAAAGTAACTCAACTGTCAAAAAATATTTTGAATGATCTTTTACAGATATTTTCTTTTTAGTACAGCTATACATAGATTAAAGAGCTCCAAATGAGTTTGTAAACACGCATTGGGTCTATACTATAATCTTCATCACACGAATATACTGTACAGGGTTGTTAATTTTCCTGTAGACTGTGGATTTATTCTGCACTAAAGGTGACTTATGATTATAATTTAAAATGAAGTTTATTCTGCTTTTTGTCCACATGTATGTAATATGCTGTGTTTTTAAATGTTCTTAAACGAGACAGGTCAAGTCTGTCTTCATTACAGACGGAACTTGATAAGTGCTTCTGCTTTAGAGCCGTTACCAGTCCATTAAACTTGTATGTCTCCAAATTTATTCAGTGTCTTTTATCAGCGTTGGCATGTTCTCCTGACAGCTGCACATTCCAAAATAGGAATTACCGCAGCGGACCCAGGAGTCGCACGCATGCCTTAGCTCTGTGCATTGTGTTCAGATTCAGACTTGTGTAGGCAGACTGTTTTCCACACAGAGAATTGATCACTAAGAGAATCGAAAAAGAATTGAACCTCTAGTCCAGTGGTTCCCAAACTTTTTTTGCTGGGCCCCCCTTGTTTTACAAGAAAAATGTTCGCGCCCCCCTCGCGTGCACGCGCGCACGCACGCACGAACACATCCTCCAACCACACACACCCATATTTTGCTCCATTGCGGTTTATTTCACACCTCAAACATTTAGTAAACAATTAAGCAAATACAAGTAATCTGCAATAAATTACAGGTAGTAAGAAAATAAACTACTAACTCTTTTACGCTACGTCTGCACCTACACGGGTATTTTTGAACACGCAGCTGTTTCGTCCACGTAAACGGCGTTTCAAGATTTTTTCAACTCCTTTTTTGCGTTTATGTGTGGACGAGGAATATAGAGTTCTTCACGCAACGTCAAAGGTATGTGCCTTTTTTCACGTCACGCTGTGGCCACGTTATTGTTTACAAGAGATGAATTGCAGAATGGCAGATAGAGACAAAATACTGTTAATCTGACTATCTGCAGGTTTTACACGCTTACATATACACGCAGTTACTGTCCAAAGGCAGAGGCGTCACGCTGTGATTATTTTACATGTAGTTGTTTTTTTTTCCTGTGTAATAATATTCAACATTGCTATCAATACATTTTTCAAAAAAATCCGTCTGCAAAATGGGTTCAAAAACATAAACAACTGTTGGATGCTGTTTGTCCGTGATTTGAACCGGGGGAACAAATCATGGCAGGATCAGCCTGATATTATTTGTATCCCACTGTAACTTTACTGTATAAAGAGCAAACATCTCCAAAATGTCAGGAGTAGTTAGTCATTACAACAAGTGTTTGTGAACTAAAAATCAAGAATGTGGGATCCTGTTTGTCCGTGATTTAAACAGCCCTGCGCTGCTCCCAACGAAGGGAAAACCAGTTCTGCAGGGAGACCTACCTCGGCACTTGTGCAGGTGAAACCAAAGGGAAGATTTGCTTCACCATATTTTCTAGTCTTTGACTTAGAATGAAGTTGGTTGAAACATATTCAGCGATGCTTCATCTCCTGCTTTGCGTTTGTGTGGGCGCCCGTGCTAACAGTGTCCAAGCGTTGTTTTGGGGTTTTTTTTCCCTTTTCATGCCGCGCCCCCCCTGCAATGGCTCTGCGCCCCCCCTAGGGGGCGGGCCCCACACTTTGGGAACGTCTGCTCTAGTCTAAAGAAGGACAGTTGTTTTGGTTCATGCATGCACATAAGTTCATGTTCAGGCCAATACATCACTCATATGCACTTTAGTGACAAATGCTCACTCACTATTACAAACATCAAGTTAATGGACACGACTACAAGTATTCTTAGAAAGCTTTGAAATAGCGCTGTATTTACTCTTTCACAGGGGATGTGACTCAGGGACTTCTTATCGTTCGTAGGTCTGTAGTGCAAACATCCGTTTCTTTGATCTACACTGGATTTTACACAACACTCAAAATATTTTGTTGCCTTGCCACAGCAAACCACATGTGTGCATTTGGTGTACGTGCTGCTGTTCCACAACAGTGTGGTAATTAGTTGGTGGTCATGGTGTGGCTTCAAGAGTCAGTAATTAACTACAAAGTGAACCATGCACACATGTGTGGTGAAAACATGACTGATATTGGTACATTAAAGGAAACCATGGTTAATGGTAAGAGTCTGTAGCTGGCTGGGCACTCCCATGCAAAACCTGTTGAATGAAAAAAGCTCAACTTTTATACCAAAGTGCAAGTTTTGCAACTCAAAACTGGACAAAAAAATTTAAGCATATCTAAAACCATAGACACACGGATTACTCTGTGATGTATTCTCTTTTGTCCTCTGCTTGTCGATGGTCTGTCAAGTAATTATAGAAAAATGCTTCTTAAAGCTTTAAAAGTTTTTATCCTTCTTGATCGCTTTAGTAGCCGTCCTCCTAACTGAAGGTCAATAAACGTCTGTCAGAGATAAGACCTTTATTTATCATTTTTCAAATTACCTGAATGTATATGTATAGTGCATATTTATATTATCATTTTACCTCAGAATCCTTTGGCATGTAGATCTGGAAGGTTTTTCCAGTTTGTGCCTTTTTTGTTATGGTCTCATTCCAGATTCTTATCTGGCTTTTTATCTCTGAGACATTTTGCCCCTTGACAATGTATCTTTCTGTTTGTTGGTTTCCTCAGAATTCAGTTCCCCTCCCCCTGTGTTTATACCCTCTCATTTCCTCATTCAGCTTGTAATTTCCCCTTTTGGTGAAAAAGCACTGATGTGCCAGTTGCAAGTTTAGAATAACAAAGTACAAGCGTCTATAATGCAGGACCAGGTATAATCCTACTACACTTAAAGTTGATAAATGAATGTAAGGTTTGCTGAAGTGTAAACCTCTAGAGGATAGCTGATTATCACGGGGATGCAGGCATAAGATCACACAGACACACACGTGTACACTTCTCAGTGTCCTGCAGTCTGATACGTGCTGTTGGACTGGTCTAGTTTCCATAGATATAATCTAAAATAGGTCACCACTTGTTTTCCTGTCCCTGTTATGGTGGCACATGGTGACGGCTGTTCACATCTATTATGTTTCAATCTCTCTTTGTCGGTCTCTCTCTCAGACACACTCACACTCTTTCGCTCTTTCTATTTATACGCTCGTGTTTTTGTCCCCCTGCTGCAGTTGTTCTGTGTTTCTCTTGCTGTAACTACATCTTACCTTAGCACATGTTAAGGAAGCTGTTAATTATTTAACCAGTGGCTCAGCACTTAAATATGGTCATAAAACTAGCATGCATGTTCAGTGAATTGCAGTTGTGTCTGCAGATTTAAGGATTTTGTTTAGCTCAGCATATTTTTATGACAGCTGCATACTTTAGGTCAGTATTGGCTGTCTGCGCTGCCATTATGTCCTAGTATTGACAGACTTTCATGGTGTATCAAAATCTGGTGTCTTATTAAAAGAGTGCAGAGTGGCAAGGGTGCAAATACAGTGATCCAGTGCCCCACACCCACTCCTTTCCACTACCTTCTTTAAACAATCTTGTGTCTGGATATCTTCAATGGCTCTTTAAAGCGCCAGCCCACCAGAATTACATAAGAAAGAACAAGATGCTTTACATTTGTTGTTGCTTTACTGTGGGCGACTTTAAGGTGTGTATCTAGCTTTACATGTGACTGGATTGAAATTGTTGTTAATACAAATAGAAAGGAGGAAAAAAACAGCTCACCAAAACCAGTAGTTTAAAAAAACCCTTTCTAAACAACTCCTTGCACTTGATTATCTTTATCTCTCAGTAGCCTGTTTTCTTCTTTATCGTTCTTTGCTTCTTTCGCGTCTCTCACTTTTAGGAAAAAACAACCCACATTTACAGTTTATCAGCTGTATCAACATTAATTATTAAAAATAAACAAATTGCAGTTGGCCTGCATGCCCATGGTCTTATTCAGCGAGTTACAATGTGGCAGCTCAGTTATGTGTTTCTGTCACTGAAAATACACGAATGCAAACAGAGACAATACTACTCTGTAACCGCACGAGTTATAAACAAGAATAGGGATTGTCAGTATTTCAGTTGGAAAAACAGTAGTGCTATTCAGCATTAGCCAGGCGTTTAATGCTAATAACCATGTGTCCCATCAGTTTCCGTCTTTTTGTTCCTCTTCTTTTCCTCCATCTTTCTTTGTTCCTGTTTCTTTTGTTTTCCTCTTTTTCTTGTCTGTACTTATTTATGTTTCCTATTTTGCAGAGAAGCAGGAACAGCCTGAAGGTTTTCTCTTGCATAACACCGCACTTGTAACCAGTAATGCTCCTCACTGTTTCCTTGACACGTGAGCCCTTTACAGAGGATGTTATTAGCATAACTGAAAAATACATCTGTGTCTTTCACAAAACCCTGTTCTTGTTTTTTCTTTGATGGCCTTATTTGTGACTTATCATCTCAATATTTATCCTGCTGTAGCATTTGTAGGGTCTGTCTCATGTCAACACAGTATCCCCAATTCTCTTGCTGTAGTTTGTAATATAGTTTATGCATAGTGATTGCCAGATTTGCTTCATCAGGCAGAATGACGGTGTGGAAATTCAGGCTGTAACAAGTATGGTGTCAAGTTCAAACGTTAGTAGTTATGAAGATTTATGTTTAAAGGTTAACAGATGAACTGGGCTTTGCCGTAAGGAACTGATAATTGTGCCTATTCAGAAGTACGTCATCAACACTCTGCTCCTGATAAACTGGTTTTCTAAAGCTCACACAGAGGCTATTGTTCACGTTCATAAAGTAGTGAACTTGAACGCAAACATCTTTTTGCTGTGAATAATTTTGTTTCTCTATGCTTGAAATTTCTCTTACTTTTAATTTTGGCCCCTCATCTGACCCTCATACATTTGTGTGTCTGTCCGCAGGTTTATGTTGTGGGTGGTTATGATGGACAGAGCCGCTTGAGCAGTGTGGAGTGTTATGACTCCTTCTCTAACCGCTGGACAGAAGTGGCTCCCATGAAAGAAGCGGTCAGCTCTCCAGCTGTGGCCAGCTGTGCTGGAAAGCTCTTTGTTATCGGAGGAGGGCCTGACGATGAAACCTGTTCAGACAAGGTGATAAACGGTTTTTCAGCACCCACACACTGAAGCACATAGTGCTCTTTTTTTTCTTTTTCTTTTTCTTGCCTGTCCTGTTTGGTTCTTTTGCCATCAGAAATGTTGTCTAAAGGCAAAGAAAGATGCCCAACAGATTTACTTTACCAAATGGACCATCCCAGCCTTGCCGTATTGGTCTATTTGATTCAACTTTGCTTTTATTGTTTATTTTATTTTCATTTGCTGAACACGGGACAGACTTGACTGGGGAAAAGAAAAGGGAGAAAGAAAGAGGGAAAGAAAAAGAGCGGGGAAGAGGGACGGTGATAAAGGGCAAAAACCAACAAAACAAACAGACTAAGCTGCTCTCAGTGTCAGATAACTTGTTTTCATAATTACAGGTGTGCAATGGAAGTTTAAAATTCTGCTTTGTTTTGCTTTTTTTCAAGCTCCTTTACGTCACACAACATAAAACATAATATGTAAAGGCCTCATAGTTCTCGGTCGCTGCATGATTTGTATAAAGATCAGATTTCCCCTTTTTCCTGAATTGAGTTAAAGGGAAGGCTTAAATAACAATCATTTCTTACAGTATTTTAGCTTTCATAAAGCTGGAGTACAAACACTCACTGATTGTTTTGCATAGGTAGTAACAAGTACATCCTGTTTATTCAGGTTGGTCCTGATTTACCTTGTTTTACTTTGTTAATTGTATCCAGGCTTTTATCTCCATGGAATGCATTACTTGTACTGTATTTCTGGTTTCATTTCATACCATTTACTCATAGTAGTAAAGCTACAACAGCTTAACATGCTGACATATTCAGAAATGTTATAGTAAGGAGTAGGGTTGGGCGATATGGCCTAAAATTCATATCGCGATATAATTTGAAGCATGTGCGGTAACGATATATATCGCGATATATTCTTTCCTTCTGTATAACGTATTTTCTACACTATAAGGCACACTTAAAATCCTTTAATTTTCTCAAAAGTCGACAATTTATGTATGAATTCTGGTTGTGCTTACTGACCGATTTTGGCGTGCAGAAATCTGTTTAAAGATGTTTTAGTACAACTTTGGTAAGCCGCACTCCTTGATGGATTGTCAGAGCCTTACTGCTGCCGTAGTGAGGAGCTTCGCAGAGTAATCTGGGTCCAAAACTCCGTCTGCTTCAGGTCCCAAAGTCAAACGAACACTCAGAGTTAAAAACGGTCCAAATTCTTTCATCTTTAATTAAATGATCAGCGTTGCTGCTTTATCGGGTGTAACAATTAAGTTTAACATCCAGGCATCCATGAAAACAGAATTTATTAAATGTTAGAAGTTAACAGGAAGTTCACTCACCTAAACATGACATACCCTGTTCTGACTGAGAGATTTTTGAAACTAATTCAAACGTACAGCTCTGCTACCACTTCCAACATAAATGAAGACAGAAAACTAAACAGCAGTGGCGTTTTCAGGGTTACTGAAGTTGGACTACCTGGTATATAATGTTGTGCTACGTGATTGCTAGCGACACAGCTATGTTAGCATAACATTAGCACAGTGAAGCTGGAGGATGAACACCAACTTTTTTTCCACTCGATAAAAGTTAACGTGAGGGATTCTGGTGGTCAGGGACAAATGCAATTGCATAGCAGGATGCTATACACGGGCCAAACTTCAGTCAGGAGAACAACTGAGATTATTCATCCACAATACGAGGTTAGTTACTAATATACTGCAACAACATGGGAATAGAACAGCTGTGAGAGAATTTAACGTTAATGAATCAATGTTACTGAATGGAGGAAGCGCCGTTTTTGGCTTTCCCCATATTTCCAAAGTTCTTCATCTCTTTGCTATGACTGTCGCCCGGCATAATTTGCAGATGATAATGGTTTTAGCCGCTGCGATGCTTTCGACCAAAACAGGCGCAGCTTGATGACATCATCAACATGCCCTATCGCGATAGAGCGGTATAGTCAAAATCTCTATCGTTGGCCAAATTTATATGGTTTCTATCGTATATCGTTTATATCGCCCACCCCTAGTAAGGAGAAAAATACAGTGGCACGTGATGACTGACCATTTTACCATGATAAACTTTCTGTGAAATGAATGGTAGGTAGCAATAGCGATAACTTACTTAAGGATTAGGTCATTTGTCATCTGTCACGCTACCATGTAAAACAGATAGCCTCAGAATTTGGACTTAACAAGTACCTTGGAATAGTTTCAGTATGTTTTGAATGACAGGCCCCATTGTTGGTAGTAAACAGGAAGACACTGGCTTTCTTAGGAATCCAAAGTTCCAACGAAGCAGTTTTTTTTACATCCGTGAAATAGCTGGCATATTTGTTTATGTCTATGCAGAGTAGAAAAAACACATTCATGGGCAGAGGGGTAGCCTGATAAGACTAAGAGCCCATGCTGACTCCAGATTTTTGATCTGCTCATCTCTTGGGTCTGCTAACAGGGTCATTTGGATTGGTCCCATAGGTCCTAATCTGTCTCAGCGAGACTCTGTGCACAATGGAAGTCGTTAGAGACCAAACTTTTGGGGAGAGGCTATTTTAAAGATAAGTGGGTGAGAGAATGTTTGGATTGTATGCAAAACCACACAGAGACACACTTAATGTCAGCCCACAGAAGAGTCAGTGACCACCGAATGGGCTTTACATATTTTAGTTGTTACTGCTTTTACAGCTGTCTTTCCACTGCATGGTATAGATTTTTTCTAAGATAAAGAAAGATAAAGTTGAACCTTTCTTTCATCATTGTAAAACACCACTATGTTCAAACGTATGTCACAGGTTCAGTGCTATGATCCAGAGGCAGACTCCTGGTTGCTACGTGCCAGCATCCCCATTGCCAAGCGGTGTATCTCAGCAGTATCTCTCAACAATCTGATCTATGTGTGCGGCGGTCTCACGAAGTCCATTTACTGTTACGACCCTGCAGAGGACTACTGGATGCATGTGGCTCAGACCTTCAACAAACAGGTTACTATCAAACACAGATGCTGATTGCCCGAATCCACAAACTGACTTTAGCCATACGAATATGAAGAGTTCTAAACTTTGACGATAAACTTTAATTTCTGTCTTTCTTTCACTGTAGGAGAGCTGTGGCATGTCAGTGTGTAACGGAAAGATCTACATCCTCGGCGGCAGGGGGGAAAACGGCGAAGCCACAGACACCGTCCTGTGTTACGACCCAGCAACAGGCATCATGACGGGAGCATCCTCTATGCCTCGAGCCATCTCCTACCACGGCTGCGTAACCATCCATCGTTACAATGACAAATACTTCAAGTCGTGACCATGAACAGGATCGCACACACAGACACTCTCTCAACATGAGAGCAAACACTAAAGAACTCTCCAAGTACACATACACGTACAAAGACAAAAACTAACCACACCCCGTTTTTTTGTTTTTTTAATAAGAGGCACATTTAATAGTTCTAACCACAGTATCAGTGAGCTAATTTATTTCCTCACAGCATCATGTAGCAAGACTCGTTGCGGTGCTGTGAATCTTTTGTTGTCTTAATAGCCTTTCTGTGGAAATCCTTAGAAGCTGATAACACTAATGGCTTTTCTGTAACCAGAGATAAAGTAGAACCAGATCAGCATGAGAGATGTGCTTTTGTATTGGTAGTTTGATGAAAATCAGTCTTAAACTACACTGTAGATCTCTGAAAACAAAGCAGAACAAAAGCATGGTTGCTTTTTCATTTACCCAAGAGTTTCAATTGAAATATGAGCTTCGAGATTCATTCTTGACCTTGAGATGAGATTAAACTACAAGCTCACTTACTCACCTTTTCACATAGCGTTCTATGAATAGATTGACACGTGTTAAAATATTTGATTTTGAGGTGTGCTCAAAAAAGTCATTAAGTGAAAACAAAGGGTGGTGCTCCCAATTACATTATTGAGTTTTTGCTAGCACTCATTTATCATACCTACAGACCATCAATATAAAAAATGTAACTTCCCAGCACTCTGCTTTCATTGCTGTGCAAAGTATAACCTCAAGATTTAGGTCGCTGATGATTAATGAGAGTTCTGATGAGCAAAAAAACAACACTGAAAATATCCGTCGAGAGCCAACAGTTGTCTCTGGAGAAACAAAAATATATCCAAAAATACTGATCTGAGTGATCAGGTCAGATTACTCACCTCGCCCCCCTTGCACTCATGCAGTTTGTCTCATACAGTAAAGTTATGCCAAGCTCTGGCAAAGAACATAATAACGAACTGTGCTCTGTTTTTTTGTTTTTTTTACCTTTTCTCCAATACTGAAAATGACCTGATAGAAATGTGGTAAGCAGTCAGCCAGCTGCTCTCCCACAGTATCATCTGTCATAACTACGAAGCGCTTTCACCCCTCAACCCAGAGCCGAGTTAAGAGAAGAGGTAAAGAGCAGAAGCTGTGAAAACATTGGACTCTAGCCACTGTTGGCTCTTCCCTTGTGTTTCCTTTTTTTCCCATCTCATCACCACTCACCATTAAGTTCCACTTCCCATATGTGTGTTTCTCTTCCTGTGCTCCAGCTGTGTCATCACCTCACTTTTTACAGTCAGCCATGCTATTGCCTTCTAAGCTGTATTTTTTGCTCCTTTTTAATTATTATTATTTCACTCATTATTGCCTTTTTTTGGTAAGTTATATTTGTCCGTGCCTATGTTTTTATAATTGGATGTTTATTGTATGATAAGTAGTTGTGTCGACGTTAGTCCATCGGTGTACTGGGCTTGTGGGGTGGTTTTGTAGATGTGAGAAGCCTTTTGTGGATCAAACTCATAGACTGCTCTGAATAAATGGTGTGCATGTCTGGTGTGTATGTGTGTGTGCGTGTGTGTGTATGTGCGTGCACATGTCTGTGTGTGTGTAAGGTTATTGTGTGACTTTTACTGCTTGGTCCGGATGCTTTGGGAGCCGCGCAGGTTTATCACAGAGTTGTCGTGCAATGCTGCCACATCTCACCTGTACACTTACATGTAAAGATGTAACTCGGGGTAACCATAGATACCTCCAGGTGTGTATGCGTGTATGTGTGTTGAATGGTCAGCTAAGGTGGCGGGTGCGGCAGTGCTGGCCCTCTCACCGTTGGCGGGTTTAAGAGTCCTGAATGATGAGGATTTTGGATGGTGTGGCTCTTGGTCAGTAAAAGTCACCTTTTAATACAATTGGTGTTGATAGATTGCTGTGAATATACAGTTAACTTTGTTTTCTTTGTTTAACCTATATTTAAATGTATCTTTGTATTCTTGTTTGCATAATATTTTCTCTTGAGAGCCCCGATTGTGCACTTTGACAGAATCCTGTTAAATGTAGAACTTTATGACAATGATTTCCTTTTTTACTGTATCAGTAAATGTTCTTTGCTTTCATGTGACGTATAGAAAAGAGATTGAAAAGGTCCTGTCAGCTCCTCCTGTTGGCCACTGCCTCCTACGCTTTGCTGCGCTGAAAAAACCAGCAAATATTGCTGCAAAGGAGGCAGCGTCGTCATGACAATTTCAGTTGTCAAATTTTAGGGATTTGTGAATTTGTCACTCAGCACCATTACGTAATATCCTTTAAGAACAGCTCTGGTCATGCTTCACCTGTCAGGTATGATAACAAAAATATGTAGGGGGAAGTTGTTGTTTTTTTACATAAACATTCTTCACATTCCTCCAAATGGAGGTCAGGTTAAGGAGCAATACAGGTGAAGCACCTCCTGATTCACCTGCTTGCAGAAGTCAGGAGGAGCGACGGGTTGAGTTGAGGGGCAGGAAAGCGGAAAGGCTGAAGCATGGGAGTGATAAAGCGAGAATCTGAGTGTGTGTGCGTCTGTGATTTCACTGAGTATTTACTCTTAAGTAGGGCACAAACTGTCATGTTGTGCTGATTTATTGATTTTCATTAATGTCTTTCATGTATTATTGACTTTTGATAAGAATATCCATCATTTTTTTTTTTTGTGTGTGTACTGTTTTGTTTTGTTTTAATCTTTTGCTTGTTGTGGTGAGTTGTGGGCTTGTGTATTGCTGAGAACATAAAAAGGACGTGCAGCAGATTACACCCCAAAAAACTGAGGGTTACAACTTGCTCACCAGAGTTAAATGTTAACACAGATAAGAGCCACATTTGAGATCCTGAAGTCAGTCTTGTTGGCAAAGCACCACCTGTGCCTTGCCTTGATATCAAGAGATGTAACCTCTTAAGTGCTGCCCTAGGTGCCTTAACAAAAGATTAACGAGTGAGCAATTACATCAGATAATTGTGATATACACTGCTATTATTGTGTGCATGATGTGTGATACTTTAACAACACTTTTCTTTTGCTCTTCGTTTAAAAACAAATCTTTCAATTTTTGTAAACTGCAGTATGTTGAAATGTAATGGTTGAGTTGTTCATGAGAAACATCAATAAAGTTTTTCTTAATGTATCAATGCTTTGCTCTCACTCATTGTTAACAAGTGAAAGTCTACAAGAAAACAATGATGCACCTGTTCAGATGCTCATTAATACAAATTCCCGCTGTGATAGCCTCAGTGTCCTGCTCTTAGTTGACAGGAGTGGCACCTGGTGCGGTCTTCTGCTGCTGTAGCCCATCTACTTCCAGGTTGGGCGTGTTCATTCAGAGATGCTCTTCTGCACAGGTGTTAATTTGACTTACTGTTACCTTCCCATCATCTTCAAGCTTTATGGTCATTGCCCTCTGACATTGGCAAGGCCTTTTTGCTCAGAGAGCTGCCGCTCACTGGATATTTTTGTTTTTCGGAGCTTTCTCTGTAAACACTGTGTCTGATGGCTGTGTGGGAGAAACTCAGTAGATCAGCAGTTTCTGAACTACTTATTCCTTTCTTGAACTTCAGCGGATCATTCATGGCAAAACAGTGAATTGCTCCCATGTTAGGCTGATTAGATATTTGCGTTACGTAATGAGCAGCTGAACAGGTGTACCTGACAAAGTGGCCACTAAGTAAATTGTCACACATGCTCATTGTGGATTGTCTTCATGTCAGCAATGGATGTAAAACTCCTCCGAGAGAAGATGTCCTGATATTTATGTTCCCTTCTCAAACAAAATGTAAAGTTTTCACTGAAATCAGAAGGCTGAAATGAAAAGCGATCCTTGTGGTCAGTGTGACGCATGCAGTCAATGTGCCCCGAGAAGTTGTGTTTTTTCTCAATCAAGCGATTGTGAGCACATCCGTTTTCACAACAGACCGGCCATAAAAAGAATGGAAACAAAGTGATTTATGTTTTTCATCGAAACCACAACTATTGTCCCACAAATATCCATGAAGATGTCACAAAAGAAGAGATGCGCCATGTGGGTTTTGTTGCAAGTTGTAACAATCTGCTCCACAGAGCTGTGGACACCAAGGGATGAGTCAATCACGATGGTGACGTTTTAATGAGTCATTGTGCTGAACAAGGGGACAGTGTTTAAAAGCAGCTGCACTTTTTAAAATAGGATTGAGCAAGCCATGCTTCATTATCAGGCCCTTTTTATTTAAGTCTCATGTGATTTATATTCTCCATATTATGCTTTGGTTTAATGAAAACCACAAAGAATCCTCTCAGAGATTGTTACCGTCTCGCTATATTTACCCCAAACATTATGGGAAAAATTGAAGACATGCCTTACCCATACATCTGTGTTCTGATGTATGCAAAGAGCTCATCAGGGACATGCATTCTCAGACGGGATAATACTATACAGTCCATTAATCAGCTGTGATAAGATTTTTGGCTCTGGCAGCATGTTGTCACCTAAGTTATCCAGCTGAGTGCCAGCTAACATAAATTGCTGAGGATGCCAACTCTGTGGTACAGCTGCAGGCCTGATCTGGTTTGAGTAAAATGCTAGGTTTAACTCCATGTACCAACGTGAGCAACACAGACCTACCTGAAAGTGAGACCACATGAAGGGATGAAGGGATACAACAATGAAGCTGGAACCGCTCTCAGCCCACCTGCTCACCCACTGAGCTAAAGTGACACCCATATTAATTGAAAGTTGACTGGAAAATACTGCAACTAGAGGCACATTTACACATTCACATGTACACATCTCAAGGTCTCTCTTGGAAATGAGATTTTTAATCTCAATGAGATTTTTACCTGGATTAATAAAGGACTAATAAAAAAAATTCCAGGTCTCCAAAAAACCCAATTTCAAGATACATTAAAAGCTGAAAGGTGTGTTTTGTAGTGTTAATTAATGTACTTAGAATATGTAAATTGATGATCTGATGGGGGTTAATCTATAAATCATGACACTTCGCTGCCACATAACGTACTTTCATAGGTTAAAGTATCAGCATCGAGTATCATGTTGGTATGGACAATACTAGCGCTGTATTTACTTGGTATCGGATCCACAGAAAATTTAACAGGATGTTGTTTGATCTTCTTCTCTGCTTCATTAAAAGGAAATGTGTACGTGATAGGACAATGCATTGCAAGAGCACAGCAAAGTAATGTTGTATAACCCTGACAAGGTTATCTGTTTAATTGCCTTTATGATCACATGTTTACTGTGGAACTGATGTCTGATGAAGTGTGAAGCTCCGCTAAAGCTAGATTAGATGAACTGATCCCCTTCTTGTCTGGTATTATTTGCCTTCTAATTTGTGGCATGCAGCCTGACAGCAGTTACAAGCTTAAGCATGTTAGACTAATAGTAACCTATGATAATTCAAATATAGCTTGCTCATACAAAGGGTTACTCAACCCTGTAATGTAATACCTCCAAATAGTTCCACTGAATCAGACACTAAAAAACAAAAACAAAAACAAAAACAAACTTCCTGCAATGATAACACTGGAGTAAAATCCCGGTAGAGTTCTTTAGAATAGACCATGATGGCTAGTTGTAATGAGGTTTGACAGGGTGGCATGCATGCCATCTCCACCAACATCCAACATCTTGTCAGAGTAGTTAGTTTACTAAGGGCTTGTAAGACGGGTTACGCTTTTGATCATGACAATAAAACATCCTTTCCAGGGAAGCAGTCTTCTGAAAGGTGACAATACCTATCATTCCACGCCTCGTTTTCAATCCATTTGGTAGAACAGCGGTCCCTTGTGGCTGTTTAGCTAAACTGCAAGGCTAACTATCCACTATTTAGTTAGCTTACTTGTAGAGCTCGAGATTTAGCAATTCCCTAAACACGAGTGTGGTCTGAATATACTAAAAACGCAACGGATATGCTCACGTTGAATTAAACAAACACACGCCTTTCAAAGAAAAGTTGCTCCACATCACAGAGTACTCCAGAAAATTTGCATTTTGTACAGCCTGAACCGGTATGTATGTACAACTGTGTGCTAACGTTAGCTAAATTAGCAAGGTTAGCGGTTGCTAACGTCTGAGTGCTGCTGGCTGTATGGACGATATGTATATATTTATTTATGATAGCGGTGGTGAGACACACTAAAATGCGATGTGCATTCGTGCTAAATGAATCTTAGACAATCGGTCGACGCTTGAAATAGCGTGGTAGGCAGTGGACATCCTGCTAACCCATGTTGGCATACCTGTTTGGCTAATCAGTACTGAGGTTAGCTGTGGTTCATTGCTGTCAGTTATCTATAGCTTTCCTGCTATGCAGCTAATCCTGTGCTAAGTGCAGAGCAAATCATGTACATCAGAGCATATAAGTGATTAGCTACACGTTTTCTAATTATACCCTTCTTTACAGGAAGCCATGTCGGGAATTAAGAGGAAGATAGAGGGCAATGATCCCGACTATGAGGACGTTTCTCTGGTCCAAAACAGTAAAAGAAACAAGGCGGCTGAACATAGTGGTAAGTTCATGCTCTGAACCCTGAGCCAGTACATCTGCTTTGCTTGTTGTGGTCAAAATTAGCTATCAGCTTTGCCCTGGTCTTGGCGATAAGTTCATTCCCTATTCCCTATTTTATCCAGCTCGAGAAGCAACAGTTCAGAAGATTGAAACCATCATCAAGGAGCAATTTTCTTTGGAGATGAAGAACAAAGAGCATGAGATAGATGTGATAAGTCAGGTATCCAGTGATACTTTCTTTTAAATCTATTTTACTCTACTTTACTTGTTACTGCCATTACTGTCCATTGTAACATGGACAATAACTTGCAGGTCTTCTTCATGTTTAAGTGTAATGCACAGCATGCCGGCTAACTGTTCTTTGCTTTGCAGCGTCTTAATGAAGCCAGGAGGATGATGGACAAGCTCAGGGCATGCATAGTAGCTAATTACTATGCCAGTGCTGGACTGACAAAGCTCTCAGAGGTAAATTCCCATTCATTTGCACACAGAGTTGGATGATACAGCCTCAAAATTGTAGTGCAATAGTAGTAGTACACAGTAAGTCAAATGTAGGTACAAAAGTAGCCTAGGTATTGTTTCCCCTGGGAAGTAAAATATAAAATAACACTTTAACTGAACAATTGTTACACTTAACTATGTAAATCTGAAAAATCTTTTCCACCTAGGATGTTGTTTCTTAGGTAGAGCCCCCCCCCCCCCCCTTTTTTTTTTTTTTGCTCTTCCTGTCATCTGGAGTGCACCTAGAGTGTGAATCAGTGATGCTTGGAGTCTTTTGTTGACATTTAGGTTGCACATCACCAGCTCTTAGTATCGCCTCCTGTGTACCCTGGTTGTACTTTATGGTGTTTATTTGCCTCAAGTGGTGAAACACATTTGTGGCTTCCATCTTCAGCTGGAACAGTTTCCTTGCATATTTTGCAAAATATTGTCTTTTTGTTCAAGGTTGTTGAAGTAGCTCCATTTTTAGGTACTAAATTGGCTCCTGAACATATCCCGACTGGTCTCATTGTTACATGCACTATGGATCATAAACACATGGCATAAAACTTTATAGTGGTGTTATTGCAGACGGTAATAGCCAACTGTCTGCTACTCTATGTGGTGGTACAATATAGAAATATTGACCTAAATTTTCTTCTATGTCCCATAGCATACCCCCAAGAGCGACCCTGCTGTGCTGAACCATCCAGCCATCCGACGCTTCCTGGAGTCTCCTTCCCGTTCTTCTTCCCCTCTCAACCAGGGCTCCGAGACTCCATCGTTGGTCCAATCAGAGTCCGAGTCTCTCTCACAGCAAGGAGATGGTGCTGAGAGGAATGGCGAAGGATCCTGGAGAGAAGACAGCAGCAGGCAGGAGCGCAGACCTGGACGCAACACAGGCAAAGTAAGTTCAGCTGGCAGAAATTGTGGAGTTCTTGACTGTTTGATGATCGGTTACTAAAAGCATTGCCTTTGTTGCCGTAGGACACATTTGGTGTGCCATCGTCTGCAGGCGCAGAGCAGAGAGTGACCTACCACTCTACTGGAGACGATGCATCTAGACTTTATGTGAAGAAGACAATCGTAGTGGGAAATGTATCCAAGTACGTAACCAAATTAAAAAATGTCTGTCCTTTCTTTGGTGACTAATTACATTGTAATACACTTTTCAGATTAGAACTCAGAATTGAAAAGGACGTGTTGTTGAAATAGATACTCTTCACGTAGGAAGCCTGGTGTTTTGTCTTAGAATTTCAGAAACACACAATTTTGAGAATAAATGAAATGTAAAAATTTTTAATAAGAATTTAAGCTTCGGGCAGGTATTATAGAAAAGGAAAAGAAAAGTGTCGTCTATTTTTTTTATTTTTAATCAGTCTTGGAGGAAAACACAAACTGCGATGGACTTGCTTGTAAACTACTGCATGTCTCTTATTTTGAAAGTTCAGTTATCATTCATATATCACTCAGTTATACCACAAATCGGCCATCTTGAACCGCAGCTGGTTTAGGGTTCATGTGCAGGATCAGAAATTAAGTAGAAAGAGAGCTGATTTTATTCATTATTGGCTAAACATTAGAAGAACTGCAGCAGTCGGGGTTGGTTTTTCTTATTTTATTTAGTCAGCTGAATTTTTCTCATGCATGATTGTGCACTGAAGAGATGAGCCACAAATCAGTTTTCCTACAAGTGTGGTCTTGAAGAAGATTGAGAATAAATTTTACCTAATTTATTTTCCCTCTGGGTGGACAGTTTTCCGTTCCTCAAGACTGTACAGGTAAAACTACACTCAGTTAATAATACGTTGGGATCCCACCTGCCATGATACTCATGAGCATGTTGACCCCATATAAATAGATACTCACTTTTTAATTGTACATTATTACGTAACGTTTTAGCTCTTATGGGTCAGACCACACCTGCTGTTGAACTTGGCCTTCATTTTCATGTTAGCCACACACCTGTAGAGATTCGTGACTGCATTTTTGTAGTAAGTAATGAGGCTTTTATTTTGACAACTGGGCGCCTACCATTCGTCAAAGGTGAGGTTTTTTTGTTCCAGCATGACACACAGACTCAAGCGGAAAAGGGTGCCAGCGATACTCATCATTAATGAAGCGCATATTAAATTGAGAAAACTTTATTGAGATATTTATTTAGCACACTTAATATTTTAGTACAGGTTTCTTAATCAGAAAGCATTTGATCAGATGAGATTTTAAGTTCCTCCAGGCTTCCAACCGGTGTTTGATTTAAGACAGAAACTTTATGACAGAAAATTATTAAAGCGGTGTTGAAATTAGTCATGTAGCACCTCCTTGTCTGTGTCCTCTTTCCAAATATTTTGTAAAAATTTAAAGAAAAAAACACCCCTTCATTTTCAGTCTCACTTTACCTTCCTGCTCTTCATCTTGGGTGGTGTTTAACTCTTCTGTAAACCATCTATGCATTACCTCAATCCAATGTTTTCACTACCTCTGAGATTTTTCTTCTTTGTTTATTATTCTCAGGTACATTCCACCTGATAAGCGGGAAGAGAATGACCAGTCTACTCATAAGTGGATGGTGTATGTCAGAGGCTCAAGGAGAGAACCTAGCATCGACCACTTTGTCAAGAAAGTTTGGTTTTTCCTGCATCCCAGCTACAAACCAAACGACCTTGTAGAAGTCAGGTTTGTGCCAGTTTTAGTGAAATGTGTTTTCAAATGTTTTTAAGCAGTCATGCAGTTTCATGTACTGATGTTGCAGAATAAAAGAAGTTAGAAAGAATTTAATTAAAGAGAAGAAGGAAGATGAAAAAGATTTGTTCTTGCAGTGTTTCGTAGCTCTTAGATAAAATATTTACTTCTAACTTTGTCGTGATAAATAAGTCCTTTAATTCACCTTTTTCCAAGCATCACTTGCCAAAACTGCAAGAATTATACAAACAATATTACATAATAATTCACTTTTCACTGTCAGCTGAAAATCCTTTAGATCAACTTTTAGCAAACACTGCCCCCTCGTGTAGGTTTGATGATGCAGCGCATTCAGTCTCATCGCTTTGTAGAAAATCAATATTTGTCTTACCAAGCAGTAATCACTTCAGCAAAATCTTACAGCTTGTAAGAAAATTAAAAGATGACAAATTTGTTATGCAGATTGTACACACATCATTAGGCAACGTCATTTGCTGCACAGCGAGTCAGCCTAGAACTCAACGTCAACAAGATTAATAGCAGGCACACCTAAGTTGTCCAGACTTGCCTTAGCCTGAAGCAGTTAGGTGTATAGATGAGCATCACACACTTAATTTAGCAATCATTCACAAGCAACAGAGGTTAGGTAGCCTTGAAATATGCACTTCAAATGTCTAATTGTTGGCATTACCCTCTAAAAATGGCTCAGGATTTAAGGTTGCCTGCAGCTTCTGAATAAATGATTTCTCTCATCAGTCAGCAGTCCTTATCCTCAGCTGTAGCTTCCCAGCTGTTTGAACTGACAAAGTGCTCACGTTGCTGTTGCAGCAGCTCACAAGCTCCCCCCACGTAACTCAAACCTTCACTCCCAGTGAGCCCTACGCTGATGCTCTCTGCTGACTCCCAGCACAGCCTGACTGTAGATGAAGGGATGAAGTGAAGTGGAAAAAAACACCTGCTTCACTTATAGGTTGCGCTTGAATACACACATGATACGCTGGCACATACACATGCCCTTGCAGTCAGATCAATGTCTGTTATGTTGGGATGAGAATGTCAAGCTTCAAAGGAGGAGAACATGTGAGTTTTTCAAGTCATTGATTTTTAGGAGATTCTTAACTCGGACCAGGCTAGAAAACAGATTTGTTTTTAAATAAAGGCATAGTGATGCATCTTTAATATATATTTTTTCATCCTGACTTATATTTGAATTTTAACAGTGTTGCATAAGGCAGTTTAAATGTGTCTGTTCTCAGTGAGCCTCCCTTTCATTTAACGCGCCGCGGTTGGGGTGAGTTTCCTGTGAGGATCCAGATCCACTTTAAAGACCCTCGCAACAAACGTATTGACATCATCCACCAGCTAAAGGTCAGAATACTTTACAGACCACATCATCATTCACTTTACTTTTCTGGTTAGATGAGGACTCTTTGTCAGTGGGTCTGACTTCTACTGCTGGTGAATTTCACATATGTGTGAAGTGTACAGGATTTAGGCAGGAAACTTAAAAGGATTACATACATTCACGTCAGTATTTTATTTTTTGACAAATACACAATATTTGCAGATTTTGCCTCTGGACACCACCACAGTGGATTTAAATTCAGTCAGTGTGTGATCGAAGTGCAGACTATCAGCTTTAACTCAAGGGGATTTCCAAAGATATTGCATTAGCAGTTTAGGAAATACAGTCATTTTTGTCCACAGTCCCTCAAAAAGAGGAATACTCTGAAAGAACTGGACAACTGACTGACAAGCAGCAGAAAGCAACAATAAAGCAAACCAATCAAAAAGATGGCAAAAATCCCAAAATCTATCATTTAAAGGGGGTGAACTGATTTGCATGTTGACATCATTGTTACATGATAACAATATAACATAAGAAAGTAAAACTCTTGAGGAGGTAGGTGTATCATTTTCAGCATCTAAAATCAAGACATGCATGTAGGGTTTACAACAAGCTGCAAACCAGTCGTTATACTCAGGAACAAGAAGTGCAGAGTAGACTCCGCTAGAAAAAAATTCAAAGAGCCTGCACTGTTCTGTAAACAGTTCTGTGGATGAAATGAAAAATATGGAGAAGGAGAGCAACAACTCATGATCTGAAGCATACCAAATTACCTGCTGATAGAAGTAACAGGATGCATTCTGTGTACAGGGCTATGCTCTCTGCTCACATTCAGACAAATACTGCAGAACTCACCAGACAGCATTTTGCAGAGCAAATAGATAATGACCCAAAAGAGCAAGCAGCGCAAGTCTCTCAAGGCAAAGAAAATGTATTACTTTTAATGGCCAAGTTGGTCACTTGATCTCAACTCAACGATGCTTAATTTACAGTTATTAAATACAGAACTGAAGGCAGAGAAAACCCACAAAAAAGCAGCAGCTGAAGGTTTGTGCAGTAAAGGCCTTGGACTTCCTAAACAGTTCATGCAAGTCTTTTGATAAACCCCTTGAATACATCAATTAAAACGTTAACTGGGTCAACGGGTTTTATTTGCTGAGCTTCTACCAGTTTTATTAAATATTTTTTCGTCTTAATAGACGCCGAGTGCTTCAGCAAGTTTTCTCCTGTTATGGCTTGCTTTTTTTGCCCCACTGAAAAGCACCTGTCTAGTATCTTTTTTTCAGTCTGCATTGCAATCACATATATTTTGTTTGAAAAAAATAGTCTTTGTCCAAAATATCATGGAACTAACTGCGCTAAGTGCGCCTTTATAAACGAAAGAACTTTCATTGCTTTTAGAAATGCATAGTGATATAGTCCAGTTTGATTTCAGAGTAATTAGATGTTGACATTTCTTAAACAAATAAGTAATCATAGTATATTACACTAAAATGTGTTTATACAGTTCAGTAACTCTGCTGCATAACATTGCTGTCTTTACCCTTTCTTCTGTTTTCCTACAGCTCGACCGAACATACACTGGACTGCAGACGCTCGGGGTAGAAACAGTGAGTTAGAAAAGTTCACTTTGTTTCCTGCTATGACTTTTTTTCCCTTCAGAGCTTCACTCTGACGTTGATTTATATTTGTTCCAGGTGGTTGATGTGGAGCTCCACAGGGATTCTCTCGGGGAAGACTACATCCCTCAGCCTTCTTCCTCCAAGGTGACTCACAGAGCAGCCAGCCCCACTTTGACTGCCTCTCTCGCCCAGACTTATGGACGCTGTAGTTCTCCTGTGTCACATGACTCCAGTGTAGACAAAGGTACACCAGCAGATTATTTTTGCACATTTAAAATAATAGGGATCATGTACCTGAGGGTGTGTATATACTGGACTGCTTAACAGAAAAGTAGGATTGTTTATTTTCTCTCCATAAAACTAAACCAGAATCAACTAGTTTTCAGTGGTTTCTTGGCCTTACAATCATTTTATGTCAGCTTATTATCAAAACCAGATGATGTTCAATAAAAATTGTTCTTCCATCTGCAGTTTTCATAAAGACAGAGACGGGGAGGCCTGCAGGTGTTCATAGCGCAGGCCTTGCTGCCGGTGAACACACTCCAACACGGCCCAAGGCCGGTGACAGAGTCACTCTGGGTTCCCATGGCAACTCTGCCTTCCAGCCTATCACAGCAAGCTGCAAGATTGTTCCCCAAGGACAACCACCCAGTCCTGCTGAGTCTCCTGGGAAATCATTCCAACCAATCACAATGAGCTGTAAAATAGTTTCAGGTACGTGTCTCCACCCACTGTCCTTGTAAAATTGTCATATTGTTTCTAAAAAAAATCCAATTCATCATAAATAAGATGGTCTAAGTTTACACAATAAAGATGCCCTGTGATTATAACTTCTTTATTTCAGGTTTTGTTGAGGTGAAATCTGTAAATCACTAAGAAGTGTTGACAGCAAACGCCTCACTGACATTGAAGTTTGATGACATTATTTTTCCATTTGCTTGTAATTTCAACATATTGTTTCCCGGCACTGACACTGATTCTCAGCTTAGTGAAGTTGGTATGAATACATTCATTGTTAGGAAGATGCAGTACTGCTCAGTAGGGGTTGACAAAAGCTTCTTTTGTGTTCCCACAGGCGCATATTTGTTGCATTAGCCAAACAAAGTACATAAAAATAGAAAAACGTCATTATGTTTTACTTCAGATTTGGAAAACTGCTGATTATATTTTCAAATGTCTGTAAACGCAACTGAAAACAAAACACAGAGATTGGAAACAGTGGCAAAAAGGTCATGTGACATAAATTTTATCGTTTGATAACATATTTCAGAGCCCCTTTTAAAATTGAGAAAAAATAAGTTTCATAAAAAATTAAGTCTAAGAGAATTACTCATACAATAACTGCCCTACTTCCTCCCCCACAGGGTCACCCATCTCCACACCCAGCCACTCCCCGCTGCCCCGCACACCCACGACCTCCACCCCTGTCCATTGCAAGCAGAGCTCATCCTCTGTGCTCAACAATCCTTATATCATTGTTGACAAACCGGGCCAGGTTATCGGCATGGCTTCCTCATCCGCTGCCTCCACAGGTACACTTCTCCTACTCAGTGTTAAAGTGCTGCTTGAAATCGGAAGTGGACCTGGAGCAAAATTGAGAAGCGGTGTCTGAGCCGCCCACATGGGATATAAAAATGGCTGTGAAAAATCCGCTTTATAGCAGGACAGACGATGAACAGTGCCCTTCAGACTTCTCTGTTCTCTTTGTTTCTCTCTTTGCACTTCTTTTCCCTCTTTAATCCCTTTAAAGTCTACTTTCTAACATTATGTATTCCCTCTTTGCTGTTTTTTCTCCTTACCTGCACTCCTAAATTATGACGTGTGGTGAGCCAGCAGGATAGTTGCTAAAGGAGAGGTTACCATGGTAACTGAGCCAATGTGTTTCATGGCCAGATTAGGGGGCTATTCGAGAAGACCCTGCACTCCAAACAGTTTTTTCCTCTCTATGTGATGTGTGTGTGTGTGTAAGTCCCCATATAAATATGAGTTTTATTGCCATCTGAGCATTTCCGCATCATCAAGCAATCATCTTGCATGATGATAGTCATTGTGTTTACTTCCTCTCAGCACCAGCATCAGGTCATATTCCACTTAGAAGCTCTTTCCTGTAGATTGCTGTCTCACACCCACTCAGCCACTCCTACACTTCCTTCACAAATGCACTGCTCACCCAGATTCGGCAACAAGGTTAGAGTGTTCTTAAATTATGTTTTATCAAAATGGATGAGGTAGATGTGGGTGTTTTGGCTGATTCACCAGTCCTGCAGTAAAACAGATTTTAATGCAGTGAGTAAGGAACAAAACTTTGGTGGGGCTCAGCTCTGCGAGTCAGTCAACCCTGAGAGGAAACAGTCACCTGGCACCACAGTGGCCTCGATATCTCTCGAAAAGCTGACGGGAAGGGTGGTGAATCCTCAGCCTCATCTGTGCTGTGACTTATTGTGTTTGTATGTTTGTTAATTATTCCACAGGAAGCCCATCCACTAAACAGTCTGCCACACAGGGCACTCGCTCCCCAGCACCTAAAGTTCACACTGGCACCTTCCTGTCCTCAGGGATGAAGGTGAGTTGGTAGAGCCTTACTGGGTTACAACCTTAAACGTGACAAACAATATCCATTTTTACTGCCCTGTCCTCTAACTATGAAGATAGTCCTTGTATTAGTTGTGTTTAAATCAACATTAACAAAGCAGTGTGATATTAATAGTAAGCCAGGGTGCTATCTTCAGCAGCTGTGAGTGCCTTGGCAGCTATTTAAATAGGACATAGTTCTGAGGATGGGGGAGGGGCAGCTTTGCAAAGAGAATTGGACAGTTCTTTTTCACGCAAAATGTGTCATTAGCTTGCTTTAATGTCATCCTACTCGCACATGCTAATGATCCCTTTATTGTCCACAATGAGCGAAATATGATCTGGCCTAAAATTCCTGTTTGATCACATTGGAGCTCTGATTGGTTCAGATTCTTTAGTTTTCTCTGTTGTAAACTACAGACATCTGCTCTCACACTGAAAGGCACCCCAGATGAGGACATATGGGGAATATCAAAACATGGACCCAATGAATAAATGATGATGCTGATTTTACAAAATCTGTTTTAAGTAACATCTTTTCTTGCAGCGCTGCAGCCTGCTGAAACAAGAATAATCAGATCTTTCTTTACAGTCGGAGTGCATCGAATTAATCATTTATGTGATGTTTTCTTTTAACCAGACAATGTAATTGGTAACTGATATATAGCAGCTGCATTATGAACCCGCTGTGGTTTCAAAGCAGTGCGGAGTTTTGTTTCGAGTCCCTCTCTCCATGTTTCCCGTGCAGGTTATTATCAAGCAAGAGCCAGGGGAAGTTTCAACACAGCAACAGCCGATGGTTTCCACAGTAACCAGTCAGCAACAGCAAGCTAGCGCTACAGCAGGACACCAGTTTGTCGCAGTGAAGGGGGGTCACATGATCTCCATGTCGGCCCAGAAACAGGGTGGTGGAGGGACAGGGGCCACTAGTAGCAAGGTCAGTTGTCACCCAGACACACCTGCACAGACGCAAACCTGCAATGATAAGTACGTGTGTGTGTGGCCACAGTCATTTAAAAAAAATAGTTTTTTCTCTTTCTTCTAGATGTTGGGTATTCCTGTTAGCTCAGGGCTTCAGTCTTCAGTCAAACAGGTTGCTATCAGCAGTGGACAAATTCTGGTTGCCAAGGGCAACCCTTCTGTCTCCAAGGTGATGAGTGGAAAGCAGGTTTTGGCTCAGGGAGTTGCTAAAGCCATCGTCAGTGGAGCCAGTGGCATTTCTGGACACCAGGGTACCAAGGCGGCTGGTGGTTCAGGTGGCAAGAGTGGAGGTCAGAGATTAAATACACTCGCACACACACATAAAAGCACAGTTTCATTTTATAGCAGCCCAAGTTGTTGTTACAATTTCAAATCCCATCCTGGCTGTTGGTAGAATTACATGATCTTTGATCCCCAATTTAAAACCACAGTATGAAATACCCCCCGAATGACAGAATGGTTGCCCCATGCACTCAAACATAACATTACATTACATCGAAGTAAACATTTGTTTAACGTTAACCTTTGCAAACGTTTTAGCCTAAGAAACCTAGTTGATTTCTTTATAACAGTGCCTGCTGTATCAAAAATGAACGATGCTACAATAGTGAAAAGTATTGTCATGTTTTCACTGTGACAAGTTTGGTATTAAAGGATTCTGGTGACATGCCAACTCCATCCATTCATCCATTTTCTTAACTGCTTATTCAGTTCAGGGTCACTGGGGTGCTGCAGCCTTTCCCAGCTGTCATAGGGAGAAAGGGAGTTATTCAAGTTGGACAGGTCGGCAGTCTGTCACAGGGCTAACACAGAGACACAGACATGCATTCACACTCTGTTCTGCTCTGGGTTTAAATTTGACTCTGAGGTGGGGGGGACACTTCAATGGGGTCATCAATGTTTGTTTGTTTTTTGTTTAGTGTTTTTTGGTTGTGTGTGTTTTATTTTTCTTTTTTTTAATAGTTGAATTACATTTAGAAACAATGTGTCTCTACCCAATATTAATATCATCTTCTTTATTTAAAATGTTTGCAGTTTTAGAGCTGAGTGAGTAATCATTCTTATTTTTTTTTATTCTGTGTTTGTTCCTAGTGATGGCTACACTTCAGCTGCCAGCCAACAACTTAGCCAATCTGGCCAATTTGCCACCGGGTACCAAACTCTACCTGACCACCAACAGCAAGAACCCCTCAGGGAAAGGAAAGCTGCTCCTCATTCCACAGGGAGCAATCCTCCGGGCCTCCAGTGGAAGTGAGACATGTTGCGTCCTATATTATTAAATATATAATAATAATAGTAAATAATATTTTTATACCGCCACTGTTTAAAAACCCATATCAGTTTCCATTGACATGGCATTGCTCCTTTTGTGTCAGTGTTTTAGTCACATGCTTTTCTCAATCCTATTCATGTTTATTAAGACCAAGCAAAGAGTTTTTGTTTAAACTGCTCGTAGTCAATCTTTGTTGGCTGCGTCACCATGTTTTAATAGAACTCTGTGACTGTATATCTTTGTAGCAGCAAAATGGAAAATGCAGGTTAGCGTTGTCATGTTTTATTAGGACCTGCAAGATTATAGTGTATTTCATGAATTTTAATATCCCAAAGTATAGCTTTACCACTGTTTCCAGGACAGTCTCTGTGGACTACAGTATGTGGGTATTTAATATCCAAGAAAACCTGCAACATGTGAAGCTGCACATCATTTTCTAGCAGGTGTATAATGTCATAAATTACTAGGTGTTAGAAATAGGCATTTGCCTGGAACGGGTTGCTTACTCAACAGTGTTGATAGAAACTGAAAGCAATGCTTGATTTTGTTGGCAGCTCAGTATTTGGGGTCAGCATCCCAGGCAAAAACCTTTCACTGCGACATTTTCATCCATGCCTCCAAGTTGTAGACATCTGTATTAAAAAATATTTTGGCTTCCAGCTCATCATAAAGTTTGTAAAAAGAAATCCACTTCTGAAGTGACTCTACAACTTGAGGCATGCTAGTGCCAGTTACAGATATTGGCTGCTGCTGGACAGTGAGTCAGTTACAGTCATCTGTTTTTCTGCTTAAAGACATTTTGATTTTCACAGCAGTAAACCAACATTGCACTGCCCTGCTCTGCTTCACAATCGTGCCTTTGCCCTTCTTTGAAATGGCTGCACTGATACTCTGGATTTTTCATATGAAATGAGACTGATTTCTATGTGGATTTCTGTAATTTAGGTCAGCAGTCCCAGAACAGCTCATCAGCGGTCTCTGGGGGCTCTCACAACTCCTCCTCCTCTTCCTCTTCAAGCAATCTACCTTCCAACCTCGCCTACACATCTTATATCCTTAAACAGACCCCACAGGTGGGTAGACCCACTTTTTCCTTTACTAACGACAAATGCAGCCACACACTGGCACAACATCATTTGTGGCTCTGTATGTATCTCTTCTTTGCTTATTAGAGTGTTCATATTTATTTACCAGAAACTGAGGATGGATGCTCTTATTTGTTTACCGTTACAAAAAAAAATGTGTCAGATTTCTTTAATTTTCTTGGAGGCTGAACCTGACCTGTTCTTAATTAGAGTGTGTGTGTGTGTGTGTGCGCGCACGTGCAGAGGTTTCAAGTTTCCACATAGACACTGGGTCCTGCTTTCCTAATAATGATCATTCTTCAAGAGCCATCTTTTTTTCTGTAAAATTTCATGTCAGTCTCTCTTATGAGCCAAAGAGCCGGCGCACTCCAACATTCTAATTAGGACCTAGAGGATCAATTGACCTGGAGGGCTAATTGAATTTTCCGTAGCTATTATGTTATAAAAAATTAAAATGTAATGGAAGCATTGTACTGCTTAAAATAGTCATACTGTGCACATCATGTAACCTTGTACTGTATGTAATTTAAAGTCTAATATTGGTGATATATTAAGCCTGGCTGATCCTGTGTGGGTTTACTAGGCTGACCTGAAACCAATTTTTATGGCCTTTGAATATAATAAGTCTGTAATATTTTAGCCAAAAACAAATTTTGTTTTTAGTTGTTACACCACTGTAGTGACTGATTCTGTGTGCCTGTTTGTATCCAGTAACTGAACACTTTGTTGGTTTGCTCTGTTGGTTTGAAATAGGTGACTGGCCTGTTTACTGAAGAATATCCCTTGTCTTTGCCTCGAGAAATTCTTGAGTTGCTTTTGCATTATGTTTTGCCATATATGCATGAACTATCAAAGAATTACAGCCATTCTATATGTAGTGGCCCACTAAAAAGGTGCTCAAAAGTAACTGGACTGACAGAATCAGCATCACGTTTGCTGCAAAGTTTGTACACAAACAAGGAATTTCTCTTGGTGTCATGGTTCAAATACAGAGGTACAGAGAGAGAGGTTAACAGATAGTTTTATGGCCAGATGATGCCTAGTTAATATCCTTAGTTTCATGATGAATTAAACATATAAAATTTGTGGAGTTGAGTCCAGGCAATGAAAATGTATTGGACTGTGCCAGAAAACACCTGAAAGAGCCGCCTACTTCTGGGGGGAAAACTTGAGACCAATGTGAACCAGACTCATGGGTAGTAAGTAAAAAAAATATAGAGGAATTTGCAAAACACATGACCTAAAGCATACTGCAAAAGCAACCTAAGAGTATCTCAAGGCAACGAAGAATAAATATTTATTATTTATAGAACGAGCTTTTCAGTTATTTGATTTAAAACTAAAGGTAAAAAGACCGTGAAACAAGCAGCAGCTGAAGGTCGCTGCAGTAAATGTCCAGGGGTTCTATACTTCTGACTGCAAAAAATGTCATCCAGTCATTGAAAACAAGCGTTATACTGGAACATATTTTAATTTTCAGCATTTGAATGTGGTGCACTTTGTATAAAAATGCCTGTAAATCCTAAACAGTTAATGCAGGACGTTTAAGCTCCTTGAATTAAAGCTGATAATCTGTACAGTCACACACTGATTTAAAATCCACAGTGCTGGCGTACAGAGGCAAAATTACACAAAAATCATTGTCCAAAAACTCTTTGACCTGACTGTGTGTCATTAGAGCTGCACTTTAGTCATTCTTGTTCTGTTTTCTCAGGGTACGTTTCTGGTCGGTCAGCCCGCACAAGGTTCGGGGAAGCAGGGGAGTTCCAGTTCGGCAGGTCATGCTGCATCATCTCCTGCAACTGCTACCCAGCAGGCTATTAGAGTGACAGCCGGACAGAAGGCAGCCATCTTGGCTCAGGTCAGTGTGGAGAGTTTACTGTAAGCTGTTCAGTGTGTAACACAAATGCTGCTGTAGTTACTACTGCTTCTGTGTTTCTTAGTTGTTTCCTTAACAGTCTGATTTCGACACAGGCTTGTCTTTTGGGTAATTATCAGCAAAGGTCTTCCAGTTCTGTGATAGTAGGACTCGTGTGGGGTTTGCCAGCTCTTTTGTTCCTGCTCTGCAGTCATTTTCCTCTTTACTATTCTTAATGAAATATTCATTCTTCTTCTCTTCTTTATTTTTACTCATTGCTGTATGTTACTTCACTGATTGCCTCCCTCATTTGACCACTAAATTATGACCACCCTGCCAAATCTCAATTTGTGGTGGAAATGCTTTCGTATTTTCTTTGAGAATGAAATATCTTCAGAGGTCTTTTCTTTGTTCATTTGGAAGTATATGGATTAGTGTTGTGCTGGGAATATAATTTCATAACACAGTTCACAGTCTGTCATCCACACACTGAAAGTTGTATTTTGCACATTGTTAGAGGGGCTTGCTCATTTCACGATAGTGTATTATAGAAGTATAATTGTTACTAGAAATGTCACTGCATACTCAGCGTTTAAACAATGCTGCCCTTGCAACAGAAATATGGCCTACTCAGCTAAATTTCTTTTTCAGTTTTATAAATGTACAACACCATGTAATTGTAGTTATCAAGCAAGGTGTTATCCAGCAGGACTGCAGTAGTTTTATGAAATAGACGGTTATATGAAGGCTGTGTCAGAATAAACTGGCATAAAAGGACTCGGCCAGAGGATAACTACATCTTTGTACAGGATAAGAAGGCTGTTGTTGCTAGCTCTGCTAACATTAGCCACACATCACAAACGAATTTGACCACTTAAGTAACGTTATACAGGCTGCAAGCTATGTGCGGATCATGTCTCTCCACGTATTACTTCAGCATTACATTAGTCTAATTTGTGCTAGACTCAGCCTTATTCAGTTTACGTTGTTGCATCGCCTTAATTCTCCAAAGTAAAACTTTCTAAACTGTCTAAAGATGTAAAACCAACGTGTGATAGATGCACACTGGCCCCGGGCTCATGGCACATTCTTACTGGACATAAAATTTGCAGTTTTATTGGAGTTTAATCTTTAAAACACTTCAGACAATTTTTGAAATGACCATTCAACCAGATCTATTTGTTACCATATTTGGTCTTGTGTGAGAGCGTTAGGCTCAAAATAACAACTTATGTAACATTGTTGTCAAGCTGTACTATTAACTATTGTTTTATTGTTTGGACTAGAGTTAAACTATTTTATCCGCGTGCCAGTTTGTTTTAATGTGACGTCTTTTTCTTTTTAAATCTGTGTCTGCGTTGGCCGTGTTTTGAAAATTGATATTAATTTAAATTATATTTTCTATTTTTGAAAATTAATTAAATGAAAATGTAATCAAGCTTTTTACAATTTTCTTAAATACCAACAGGGACCATCTGTACAGATCGTGTCTCCCTCTTTAATCAATGTAAATTAATCACCAATGACATATGTGGTTATTATCCTAGGCTGATTTTAAGGTGCTTAAGAGAAAACATAATTTGTGCTTGACAGAGACTTTTTTCTGTTTAAGGTTTTGCGACATCTCAATTTTAATTTTAAGTTAAAGTTTATATAACATCTCCAGACATAGATCCAACACAGATCCAACAAGAAACAGTATAAACGGTGGATGTAGCTACCCAGTGGTTATCCTCTGGTTTTTGAAGTTTTGTTTGGAAGAAACAAGATCAGCATTTTCACTTGGTTTCATCTTGGTTTAAAAAAAAATAAAGTGATGAGGAGGGGCAGGTCCAATAAGCCAATGAACATACCTAATAAAATTATGCTCTTTTTCAAAACATAGTTTGACCAAGACTTTTTTTATTCATTATAAACAAAACTGAGTAACTGAGTCCATAAACTCATCAAGAAAGTGGTTAGAGGTCAAGACAGAAGGCTTTCCCATAGACTTCTATAGCTCCAGAGGTGTTTCTGCAACCACAGCTATCGCCATCTGGTGGCATTTAGATACGCTGCAGGTTGAATGTACTTCCTCACTGGTTTAATTTTTCCAACTGGGAAGCCACATCCATGTTTTATGCTGTCCATGGTTATTAAATCTGGTATTACATCTTAACTCTGAAACACAGATTGGAAAACAAAAAAATATTATTCAAAGAATATGTATTCAAACAGTACATATGAGTGTAGTTAGTTTTCCATTGGTTCCACTCACAATTTAAATGAGCTGCAACAGTGAAGGACCTGTCCAGGGTGCTGCTGGTGCAAGCACCTGATTCTCCCATGTGCTGCTGAGCTGGAGGTGGACAAGTCCCCTCATGCATTTTAATCAGTCTCACTTTATATAACATTATCATAGCAGTTTCATTTCTTAGTGTTTACCCAAGTGAAAACTGACTTCAGAGTTTTAGTCAGAGTGGTCTAGTGTTAGTTATTTTACAGGGTTTTTTTCTGATTAAAAATGGCTTCCGTTATCATTTTCATATGAAATAGTCTATAAATACAATAATTACATTATTGTATTATATTGGTGTGCTGCTCCTGAACAGTGCAAAACTCAATAATATCATTGGTAACAAATGAAAAAGTGATTCCTTACTATTTACTGTCAACATGGCTACTGTGGAAATGCAAAGAAAAAAGTCTATGTGTGTATGTTTGTCAGAGTTTAAATCTTTTTTTCTTTTGATTGATTGTGAGTTTTCACTTCACATGCCTCCTTGACTTCAGCATGCTGCACGTGGGCCGCTGCTGCTGCTTATGTTCTAAGTGGGTAATTGCTCGTCCTCTAATTGACAGGTGGTGGGCAGCTCCCAGGGTGCACAGGTGAAGTTGCCTGACGGCTCAGTTAAAACAGTAACGGCAGCGGGAGCAGGCCACTTGTCCAAGCCGGGCACCACCACGTTAAGGATGACAGGTGGAGTCATCACTGCTGCTAGCTCCACGCCTGGCTCTGTCAGCAGTGCGAGCCAACAACAGGCGAGTTTCACAGTTTTTATTTACATCCCTTTTATTCTGCATGGCAGATGTTCCTATGTAAGAGTCACATTAAACCAAAGAGCTGTTAGCATTTCTTTTATGGTTGCAAGCTAGTTATGCTGTTTTTAATTACCCACGTACAGATGAGGACACTATTATTAGCCTCCCTTTGAAAATGTATTTATTTTTCTAACACAGCTGGAAGGAATTTTTAACATCTTAGTTTTATTTTTTGGATGCTTACATTATTTTATTTTGTGCACAGAATGAAAATTATTTCACCAAAAATTAAAAATGACCAGGGTCAAAATTCTCAGCCACACTGATGCTAATGGTCAGTTGTGACTGGATAACAGCCTGCAGTCACTTGTTTTAGCTTTGAAACTCAAACTCACGTCCTCCTGAGCAATCCCAGCCCATTCCTCTTTGGTGAATCTCTCAAGATCCTCCAGATTTGGTGGTCTGCTTGGTCTTCAGTTAGCCCCAATCATTGGAGTGGGCAGGCGAGCGGTGGCAAGAACAACCATCTCTGTGAACACGATAATTTGAGAATGAGGGAACATAGGATTTTCAAATTAATACCATCCATCTGCTAAAAGTCTGACGAGTTTGAAAAATGTTGATCTTGACTTCAAGGTTTCTGAAAATCTTGTAAACACAGTAATTCGAGGCAGATGACACCTAAGATTTTCAAACTTATACCAACAATACTTGTTATCTGCTGGGAGACTGAGGTTTAGCACTGGTGGCTTCTAGTATTTTTCTTGGTCTGCAAACTCGCAGTCCATTCCTGTGCAGGGTTCTGATGATTATCCCACAATTCACAACTTGGCAAAGTCATTCACTAGTGTCCTGGCAGCTCTCACTAGTGTCCTACCTCTGCCAGGCTTGTTCTGTACTGTGAGGCTCTCTGAATTTACTGATGATACTTCTCCATGTCTTGCCTTGTGAGCACCAGTAATTATTTTTTGCAAGTCTAAACTGATTTCTTTTGGGGTTTTTGTTGTTTTTTGGCATGATGCTTTCTCAGGTGAAGCTCAAACTCTTGCTTAAGTTTTTATATTGTGTGTAAACTGGAAGAAAGCCCTCATTTTTAACTTGCATTAAAGCACATCATTGCACAGTTGTGGTTTGTGCTTTGGCTCAATTAAAAGATCAGTTTTTGGGGGGTGTTAATATTGATCCTGGTATTTCTGCTATTCAGAGCAAATAGAAATAATTGATGCGTTCTGAAGGAAACCTTGCTCTGTCCAAAAAGCATTTAGGAAAATTGAATTCCCCTATGGAATTAAAATCCATGGGGGAATTAAATTTTCCTAATGGAATTAAAATCCATGGGGGAATTAAAAATTTTCAATTCAATAGGGGAGCTAAAGCTTTTATGCTCATCTTTAAATCTGGTATTATAGATACTAGAAGCACCCTGATTTTGCAAGAAATAACACATTTTTGTATAAGTGGAATTGGAAAAAAAAAGGCAGTAGAGATACACAGAAAACAAATGATCCAGCCTGAGTGCAGTGGCTCGCATGTGTAGGCACGCTGCTGTGTATATTCATAAGCATCGGTCTGAGTTAGGATGATTACATCTTTAGAGTCAGTAGCTAGGCATCATAAAACAGAGAAATTGCAACACATAAAAAGATTTACTCGGAGCTCCAACAAACAAGCCAAAGAGGGGCAACTTCTCTTTCTGAGGACTCTCTGTGAGGAAAAATGGACTCTTTTGTTTCTGAGATTCCATAAAACCAGTGACCTGATCAACACAGCTCATTCTGAGAGCTGCGTGGCACTAGAAAACAAACATTAGCAGAAAAAAGAATACACCAACTCTCCTCCAGGCACAGTCACAGCAATCTTCTCTCACATATACACTACAGTGTTTTTGCAAATGGACTTGGACTGTGATATTTTTCATATTTATGAACACGTTTGCTGTCGTGCAGCTCCAGATAAGGTGAAATGCTGCTGTATATGTTTTTATACCTCACTTTATTAGCTATTTTGAAAGAAGGGATTTGTAAATAAAAGTGTGTTGTTTAATGAAACCATGGTCTGCCATCCATTGCGAGAACAGGTTGGACACTTGAGCTTTTGCTCACTTTGGTTAGCTCATTATCAGAAACGTTAAAGGACATAAAAGAGTCTGTGTTTGCTTATTTCCTGCTTGACACGTGTGTTTCCGTGTGTCCATGCAGGCCCTCGATGGTGGGAAGTCTGCTTCTCAGCATCACTCACTCCTGATGGCAGCCAACCAAGCAGCAGTAATCAACGCAGCAAAGAACACCAGCGCCGCTGGTGGGGGCAGCAGCTTGTCGAAGGCAGCAGTGGCCTCCTTGGTGAAGGGTGCTGGAAACCCTGCTGCGATCGCAAAGACTGCTGGAAGTTCAGCTGGTGCTGTAGTAACAGGTGCAAAGGGGATCACCAATATGCCTGTCATCAGCATGTCCAAAGGTGTGGGTACTGTTGTGGGTGTGCCCAAAATCAGCAGCAGCGGCGCATCCCTGGTTTCTGCAACTTCGTTAGTCAGCGGAGTGGCAGCCGCCGGAGGAAAAACTGGTGCTGCTCTCTCGGGTAGGCAGAAAGAAGCCTGTTTCTGCATTAACTGTCAGGTTAAATGTTAATGCATTACTCGAATAAACAGAGCACCTATGTTTTTGTTTTGTAAAGGTATGCTGAAGATCCATTCTGGAGGTTCCAGCTCCCAGCAGACTGTCTTAACCATTCCTGCCAACCAGCTCAAGCAGCTGGGAGTCGGAAGTGGGTCCGGCGGACTGCAGACCATCTTCATGCCTGTGGGGAAAGGTGAAATAAACCCACAACAAAACAGTGAATTCTAGATTAATAAACTGGGTCCTCCATGATAACACAAGATACTGCACAAACAAAGGTTGCTTTGTTGGAGTCTCACTTATTTTTAATAAGTTTCTGAGGGTAAATCTTAAAATATGCAAAATATGTTTTTCCTCATATGATTTACAGTGTGAGAACAGTTAGTTTACGCTCTAAACTGAGTTTATGTTCCTTCGTTTAAAGATGGCAGAATGATTTATTTACAACATGCAGGAAAACAGATTTTCATTATTTCACAGTTTTCCTAAGCGCAGCTTCTGGAAGACCTGTCATCCTACCCTCTCATTTTTTTCATCCACTCGTTAAGCCCGTGTACCTAATGGCCCACAATCCATTCCTGTGTGTTTTACTCTGTTTGTAGTCGTGTCAAAGGGCCCAGTCTCCAGTACTCCTTCCTCCTCCTCCTCTTCCACCACCCCTGGAGCACCTGGAGCTGGAGCCTCCCCAAGTCCTGCCAGCCAGGCCTCCCCCTCCCTTGCCCTGCCTCTGGTACAAGGTGAGGGGTCCATCCTCACTCCACCCACTCTCCTCTTCCCTTCCACTGTACTCCCAAACTCCTCTTTCTTTGCGTATAAAATTATTTATTTTGCTTAGAAGCACATTAGGCTGTAACTAGTAAACTCAGATCCCATCCCTGTAGTCTCATCTCATCATTTTCTTTTATCTCCCAATTTAAAATATATAGTATGCATACTAATAAAGCAGCCGTCTCTAACACTTGCTTTCTTCCACAGTGAAGACGGAGCCAGGTGCTGGCACAGCTGTCACAGCTGGTCCATCACCCCCGGTGACTACTCTTGCCCCCGCTTCTTCTGTCCACGTTGCCTCTGCGGCTACCACAGTCAAACAGGAACAAGGGGCAGAAAACTCATCGCACGACCTCATCAAGTAAGGGCAGGGACCTGTTACAATCACATACAATGAGTGTATACATGAAAGCTTCTTGGCACCTGACAGCTGTGATGGTCTTCTCCTCAGCACTGAGCATATAGAAACCATGATGCAGCTGCTGACAGCCGTGGTGAAGAAATTCCCTCTAATTGTGCCAGATAAGAGTAAGTGAGCTCGCCTTTCATTTGATGTATGTAAAGGAAAAGTTTACATCAAAAAAGGAAAAGCTGTCTAAAAATTTGACACACTGGTGTATTTCTGTTTCTTTCTTTAGCCGAAGACTCACATCCGTTTTGTGCCTCGTCGTCAGAACAGTATTATTCCTGGAATATTGGCAAGCGCAGAGCATCAGAGGTGACCTTTTGTTTTGTGTTTGCTTTTGATGATAAAAATTAAAATTCACAGAAGTGCAGTATCTGGGCTTTCAATCAGAAAGCCTCATTAGAGTCAAAGTGCTGATGAACCAGCAGAGATGTAAATGTTTTGTTTTTGGAGCTGTGCAGGCTTGGAGTATATTCAGGGGTTTTTTCTTGAAATTATGCAAATGTGTTAAAGTTTTTCTCTCTCTTTTTTTTAAGCTTTCAAGCTGTCTTTCAAATAAAGAACGCAGGCTTTTTTCTTTTCTCTGTATGCATTTCCTCAGATGAAAGTTTTATTTAATCCCATCTGGGGTGACAGCACTCACTTACTAGCGTTTGCTCTCCAGGTTCCAGCTTGAGGGCGTCTGTGAGTGATAATTTGCAGTGTCTGCAGTTTTGTTGCCTGTGTAATCTCTCTTCATGCAGCATCCCGACTCAGAGAGCTTTTTGCTTGCCTCATGTCTTTCTGTTAGGTCACATATATATCGCTGCCTCTTGTCTCCTGTCACATCTTCATCAGTAGCTCATACAGCCAACCCATATCGTAGCAGTCTTTTTCTATGGCTATAAAAAAGGATCCCAGACAAGCCAAGGCATAGTTATTTATATCTACAGGTCACTAATTTACACAGAGGACAGGGGACTAATCACACATCATTACACATTATGAGGACAGGGAAAGATTAAGTGGTGTCTACAGGCTGGAGAAAAACTGTTTCTGCACAGCAAATCTGTGTGTTTGCTAATGAAATGAAAGTCCTATATGCACATCATCCCACCTCAGCAACAATCTGGTAACACTTCAAGGGACTTCCAGGCCCAGCATGACTAACCATCTGGCAAAATGAAAGGAACGAGAGCCATAACTTTAATTTCAGTGTTCATCAGGACGGGAGGATAACGAACTGCATCTGCACACGTTACTCAAGATTCGTCCACTATATTGGTTGTGATATAATCACCTGTTGCTAGGAAAACATGTATTCATAGGTAGCAGATTGCCACAGTTGCCTGCAGTCACTTTCCCTGCAAATGGAGCATTGACTCGTGCCTTATTCACTTGATCCTGCAGTGTCACATGCCCAGAATGGCAGCCAAGTTAATGCCACTTGCGTTCACATGTGGGAAAGACCTCAATAGAATAAAATAATAACATCAGATTTCAAAAGACGCTCAGAAAGTCATTTCTTTGCCCAGTTTAAGGATTAAGAAGCTTCCCAGTGTTAGACTTCCCGCTAGCCTGCTGCTTCATTAAGGCGTCAGAACAGTGAGCTGGCACGATCAATGTCTATTACTCATCCCACCGGAGCATCGAGCAAAAAGCATGCTAATTGCATTTGTTCACACTGCTTTATAAGCGTTTTTTGGATACAGTAGGCTGAAAGGAACCAAAAGGGCACTTGCCTGTATGTTTATTAGGATAAGGAATATAAAGTATATGTGTGCCATCACACAGTCAAAACTCTTAGTAACCCCAGCTGTGTGTGTGCAGCAACATGACCTGTTTGTGGCTGATGTTTCCCAGTACAGCTTGTGATTGATTGATTGATTGATTTCTATTCTCTCTCATCATCTCTCTGGTTTTGGCCTGTGTGCAGCTTCAGCGAGCTGTAGCGGTGAAGCGGGTCGTCCAGGACGTGTTGGATCGCTCGCCCCGTCTCCAGGCCCTCACCCCGCCAAAGACCAGAGAGGTGGTTCAGTGGTGTCGACAGAGGGGTTACACGCCGCCTGACCCCGAACCCCCACAACCCAAGAACGATGACGAGTCCATCGAGGACATTCTCACTCAAATCGATAATGAGCCTGGTGAGTTTGTGCCTGTGTGGACTTGGTCTGCATCTTCTACAGGAAGATCGTTTCACTCGGTCTTGTTAAAGCTCCAAGCGGATCAATATTTTCGCCTCAGTGTTGCATGTGTGGGTGTACTGTTTCTGCACCTACCAGTGGATCCAGTAATGCGTCTGCAGACCAGTTGTGTGCGAGGGCGGCCAGTGTTCAGCCTCAGTGCTTTTGTTCAGTCGCATTGTTTAATTTGCAGGGAACTCTTATTAATTCCATCTTTTTGTCTCTAAAGGATGGGTGGCGAGGCCGTTTAGCTCACTGAGCCAAACAACATGATAATCGGTGTTTGTGTTCTACTTGTCTCTGTCTGTGCAAACATCTTCATTGGTAATTGTTGCGTTGTTGAACTGCTAAAAGGAGCAAAGATCTCACAAAAACCCTCCTTCACATGTCTCAGTTTTGCTTTAAACCACACAGCCGCGTATCGAGAATCTGTAACCTGGGAGATGCACCGAAGCAGTCGGCGTTTCTGCTGATGCTGTGGCTTGTGAAATGATGTGTTAAATGAAGGGTACGTGTAAATGTTCCCGCAGAGTGCCCGTCGACCCTGAGTAGCAGCGAGGAGCTGGTGCTGCGTCTTGAGCAGATGCAAGCTCTGCTCAAGACTGAACCAGAGGAGGCGGATGACGAAATAGTCGACATCATCACGGTGACTCCTCCCTGCCACAAGCTAAAGGTCAAAGAGGAGGAACAGGAGGCTGACCCGGAGCCCAAATTCTTCCTGGGTGCCAGCCTGTCCGATCAGTTTGTCAGTGAAGCAGCTCAGCAGGTTGGGACCCTCTCTGGGTTTTGCTTTGTTTTTTTCCCTAAGAAATGCGGAAAAAGTGAAAAAATTCAATCAGTGATTTCTGATTCCTCTCCAGCTTTTAGCAGCTAACAGGAGGGCACACCACTTTCCCCCTTTTTTATAAGATGAACACTGTCTCTTTCAGATCGGGGTAACCTTCCAGCCGGTGGAGGTGGAGAAGAATGTGTTCGCTCCAGTAATCGAAGCCATGATTCTAAAGGTTGGTCACTGTACACAAAACAGTAACTCATGAAAAATGTCAAGAAACACTTGACAAACAGTCTGAATATGAATCCTGAATGCTTGTTTCACTTAATCACTTTGTGTGTGTGTGTGTTTGTGCCTGTACGCTGTAGGCTACAGAACAGTTTGCAAGTGACATCCTGAGAGAAGCGCTGGCTGGGGCCTACGCCAAATCCCCTCCAAACAGGTCAGCCTTTTTTTCCTCTTTCCTCTCTAGCATGCAATCTGCCTTAAAGCTCCAGTTTTCACTTTATTTTTTATATTTGGGCCTTTTGCAGCCTACTGAGTTAAAATAAAAAGAGTGATGTTTTCTAAACAAATGTTAATATAAAAGCCTGGTGGTAGCTTGTATCTTTTTTTCACCCTTTATCACAAAAATAGCTGAAACTGTGTGTTAGATGGTGCTAAAGTGGATGGATGCTCTGTTTTTTCATTTAAAAACAAAACAAAACTGTGAGTCACCTTTTACCAGAGGGCGATACATTTTAAAATGAAAACATGTCTGCATGCTCACTAAACCAAGGGCTGTCCCAAACTGAAAGATACCTCAGGGCGGTGTATCTGTTCCTCTTGAAGTCATTTCTTGGTTGCATTTGTGTTTGCAGGGCACCAAGAGAGATCACAGCCATGAACATCCACCAGGCTGTCAGCAGCATCCCCACCTGCGACTTCCTCACTAATGCACACATGGGTTACCTGGCTAAGAACAACTGAGGCTTCCTCTACTTGACATCGACTGGTTACTGACAATGAGACAAATAGATCGTGATCGTGATCACACTCGGTCCCGTTGGCTCAGGTTGCACAGCAGTGATAATGTACTGTATTCATTAAGTTGACCATTGAAGGGCTCAGTTTGCTGCTCGAGCAGCTGCGTAGCAGCAAAGTAACAAATGTTTCTAATACTCTGTAACATCTTAGTGCCGGTGCATTGAAGCTTCGTGGGGCTCATGTTATTGGATTTAGAGAAGCGATTGTGCTCTTGCTTACCTCAAGAAAATATTATTTTAATGATGAAGTGTTTTCTGCCAGACAGCTAGCTAGTCACTGGGAAAATGAAGCCTGAGTGACTTGCAGGGTTAAATAATAAGATCAGACAGCTGTCCCATCTCCAGTGTACTGCATCTCGCCATCACAATCACTGAATCTTTGGAACTGGCTGAGTCTTTTAGCTCAGGTGAACCACAAATTTAGCTGTTCAGAAACACACTGAGTATTTTTCTATCATTTGGGCAGAGCATACAGCAGTTCTGCTGAAAGTGGCATGGCAACCAGCATTCAGCTTTTGATGTGTTTCACGGTTACCTGGCAGAGGTAACGTCGAGCCTTGCAAGACAAACAAGCACGCAGGAAGTGTTTTCTAAGGCCCTTCAGATGGGGTAATAGATTCATCTTTTATAGAGACACAGATGAACTAATATGATGCAGGAGACGGTGTAGTGTGAGAATCATTGTGATTTAGAGAAAGTCGCTGTTAGTATTTATCTTCTGTTCATGAACCAGCCCTGGCAGCACGCTGAAGTGCTTTTAAGCATTGTGTGTAACAGCTGTATTGTATCTTATCATGTAATGTATAGTGTATATGACCAGTATATGAAGTATGGTGTTTTCAGACACTGTTTATTTTTCTATCAAATCTCAGCACCTGCGATCAATTACACCCCGACAGTAGTGAGTGTGTGCGTTTGGATGTGTTTGCTGTAGTCCCCACAGAGGTCAGTGAAGTGGATGTGTGTGTCTGTGTGCGTGTTGTGCTGTTGTTTCTGTTTAATGTGCTGCTTTGTATTACGTTCATGTGTGAGAATGAGTGGATGTGTGTCGGGCTGAGTGACTCTGATGCCTGTTAAACCAAATCGTATTAGTGTAGAAGACACCTAAACATTGTATTTTCAATTTCAGTGCAAACCAAAAATATAATCAATATTCTTGTAATGAATTTTAAAAACAATTCTTGCAAACTTGGCTTGTCTTTATTTATTTTTCTTGTCTTTTTTATGTTTTTGATAAATGCAATCATACACGAACAGTGTGCTGAACCCAGGTTAGTGACACAGGAGCCTGTTACAGGCTACTTATCAAGTAAACAGCTAGTTTCTCAAATTACACGGCTGTGCAAGTTTTTAAACGGTTATTAGTGAGACTTCTGCAAATATGCTCAGTGTTTGTCTGGACTGTCCACAATAATATTATTTTAAAGGACTGATTTGACTCATTGGCATGTTGTACACATGCTGGATTTAAAAGTGTTATTGTTATTTTTTATATACACTCTTAAAAGCCACTTTATTAGGTTCATTCTGGGTTTTACCAACTTTTTCAACGTGGTGCTGGAAACATTCCTCTGAGACTTTGGGCCATATTGACACGACAGCATCACATAGTTACTGCAGGTTTGTCGGCTGTACATCCACGATGTGAATCTCCTGTTCCACCACATGTCAGAGCTGCTCTATTGGTTTGAGATGTGGTGACTGTGGGGGTCATTGAGTACAGTGAACTTCCTCGTTGAATGTCAAACTTTGTTGAGCCCACGTGATCTGTAACTTCAGTTTTCTATTCTTAGCTGACACAAGTGACACTCAGTGTGGTCTTCTGCTGCTGTCGCCCATCTGCTCCAGAGTTGGATGAGTTGTACATTAGGAGATGCTCTTCTGCATACCCTAGTTGTAGTGGCTGCTTCAAGCAGTCTTGCGTTTTTCTTCTGACCTTTGACATCAAGAAGGTATTCTCATCCAGAGAACTACAGCTCACTGCATGTTTCTTTTTTTTTTTTTGTCCAGGCTCTATAAACCCCAGAGATGGTTGTGTGGGAAAATTTCAGATCGGCAGTGTCTAAAAATACTCTTGCCAGCCTGTCTGGCACCAGCAGCATCACTAATTTTAAGCACCTTTCTTCCTTATTCTGATGCTCGATTTGAAGCTGCTCTCAAGAGGTCACCTTGAACATGTCTGCATGACTAAAATGCAATGAGTGGCTGCCAAGTAATTGGCTGATTAGATATTTGAACTAACAAGCAGTTGAAAAGCTATACCTAATAAAGTGACCAGTGAGTGTAACTGCTCACTTTCTTGCTGCGAATTAGAAGTTGGGTTCAGTTCACCAGAGAGATTAACTGGCTCTTAATTGCAATCAAGAGTAAAAAGGGTAAACATGACTAACAGGGCAATGGGAGGAAGAAATACAACTGAGGAGGCATCTGAAAGTAACAACCTAGCTAATGATCTTTTATTGTCATTTATCTTACATTACTCATTTGCTCTTTTTCTTTAACAACAGGTTTACAAAAAAATTGAGACCAACTAATACTTTTTCCAAACTGACAAACCAAATAGATGCTGAGGAAATAAATTATTTTCAAGCAGATTTCTAGCAACACCAAAGGGCAACACAGTAGTCTACGCGGGTAAAGGTCACTTCATCACTGGTGCACACTGTTTTGTTTTTTTTGTTTTTTTTATGTTCAGTGAAAGGACCAATCAGCAGGCACACACACACACACAAATTCACACACCAACACACAGAGCAGCCAGTTTCTTGTGCGTTTATGCAAAAACATCCAAAAAACAAAAAAAAAATCAACTTCATTACATGCGTGTTCATTTCCATTGCAACAGGGGCAGGAAGGAGTGTGGGGGATGGGGGGGAGGAAAGAGCCGTCTAACTATCTCCATTTGGGATGCTGAGTCCGTGGCTCCACAGCCTTCCCAACAATACATTCCCTTGCATAGATTCTTGTGTTGTGGAATGAAGTGAGGACATTTCCCGTGTCGACTCCTCAAAGCAGAATGGCAGCAGGCGTCAGATGTTGAAGACCCTCGAAGATCCGCTTTGAAAGACAGCCGAAGGGTTTGGAGGGAGTTTGGTCCTCACCAGATGTTCCTGCAAGACAGATAAAGAGCGAGGGGTGTAACAGCAGTCTTCTAAAGTGGTCAGGGAGATGGGCAGCAGCTGTGATGCTCACGCCACACCCATGAAATGAGAGGACACTGGTCGGACTGAGCTGTCAAATAACATCAGGTCTTGCTGTCAGAGTGCTAGCAGTGTGGGCTGGGTTGCTTTTTTCCCTCTTTAGTGCTGATCTGTTCTGCTGATGACAGCTTCCCCCATTCCTCCCAAAAAAGGAAAATAAAATCTGGCCAGACTTTTAATCTGGGCATCAGTGAATAAAACATGGAGACATTAACCACACTTTGTTCTCTCTAGCAATTAATAGATCTGCCTGTTATAACGGGCCCAGACTTCTTCAGTTTCTACTTGCATATCTAGCTGAAGTGTGGCAGCTTTTTGTCGGCCAATCAGAGCACAAAATCTTTGGAGAGTCCTTCAGACTGTGGTTCCAGCTCCACTGTGAGTCTGACTATACAGCCTTGTGGGTGGCAGGGAAGGCAACACTTTTTGTTTAGCAAGTTGGATTGTTGTGTGACTGTTTTCAACCCCCAACACAATCACTCACACACACACACACACACACACACACACACACACACACTGTCTTCTCTGCTCTGTGCAGCAGCCAGGTCTGCCTCTCTCCTAAATTAGATTGGTGCCAAACGAGACTGCAACCCAATGCAACATTGCACTTTAACAGATAATCCATCAATTGGTGCACACTGCTCCCCTCCCCCCACATCTCCATCACTTATCTATCACACAGTGCATCCCCCCACCCCCGAGTCTCTTTCCCCTCAGTCTTTTTTTTGCCTTTCCCTTGGTTTTAGTACAATCCTCACTTCTCTATATAAGCAGTGCCAAGTTGGCACCGGACACTTCCTCTGTAGTCCTGGGCAGCGTGGGAACGAGGATGACGTCCAAGTGAAAGAATAGGGGGAGACAGCTTGGCAAAAATGAGGGAGGAAAGAGAAAAATAACACATGTAGAACTGTAGAAATTTGGGGCTGACTTATGGGGGCGAAGGAGGGAAATGAATGGGGTAACGCTGACTGATCAGAAAACCATCTACGACTCTGACACACAACAACTTCAGATCGCTTTCCGAGCCTGTTAGAGGAGGAGGTGGAAAAATCAGATTCCAATGCAGGATTTGCCATCCCCCCTGCCAAATGAGTAAATGGAGGTAACCGGAAATTTTAGGTTAGATTTTCCCAGCAGGCCATTTAATCCGCTTCATGCATTTTAAAGCTATTGACTCGACTGTGCATCTCTCTTCCTGCCATAGAAGAACGCAGCACTCTTAATACACTGTAGTCGCAAGTTATGAAGGGTTGCCAATGACCTGCAAGGGAGAGAAATCTCAGGAGGCTGCTCGCTGCCTGTGAGCTAAATGTGAAATAACCTGCCGTGGTTTTCACTCTGCGCACTGGTGGTTTTGTCTTGCTTATCCCTGACACACACAGCAGATTATACAAGCCATCCTCACAAATCTGTTTGCCTTGCGATGCAGTTGCCAGGAATGATTGCTTCCACAAACACACACACATACCCACGCTGCTGCAAACTAACTGGGTGTCAGGTTTAACTGAGGTTCATTCTCTCACCTCGATGCCTCCTCTCCCTGGGATGCGCTAAATTGGGTTTGCAAGTTCAGTGAGTTCAAGATGAACGCAGTGCTCTCGTCTTTTTAAAAAAAGAAAAAAGCATTGCTGTTTTGTTTTTTTACGTCATGAAATCTGAGCCAGCTTTTGTCTTTTGAGACGGATTTGATCTGTTATAGGTGAGGGGAGGGGGCACAAATTGATTTAAACAGTAATGAGAGTTTTATGGCTGCTCCTTTTTCATCTGGAGCAGATTACCATTAAGGTAACCGTTACATCTTTTAATGAGCTGCTAGTCTGCCTGCTGAATGAAGATGGTTGATGGTAATGCTGATCATAAAACACCAGATATGGACAAATACCAGCTGAATACTATGACCCAGTATAATGTGTACTAGAGTGGGATGTGTAATGCTTGGTCAGACACCTCTGCAGGGGGTTAGTGAGTCAATAAATGAGTCGGCAATGAGTGGGCCATCGGTAACCGGGGTGGATTATCTAATGCCGCCAGGCTGGGCTTGTGTCACACTGACAGATTGTGATATGCCAGACAAAGTGCACACAACGCTGAAAGACTGCACAATAAGAACGTACAGGAAATATCTACTGCACTCTTTCTGAAGCTTGGCCCACTGGCAGCAGCACATCTCTTCTTAATGTGCCCTGAACTCTCTCTCCAACTGGGCCAGTGTTATTATTAGAGTCTGTGTCCTGCCATTAACATCCCATCCCTTCAACCTCCATTAGCATCACACAGCAAAACCGAGGTACGCTGCAACTTAACGGACCAGGCTTTGTTCAGAAAATGATGCAAATAACTACAAAGTCGTATCGTTCTGCTCTCGTGCATGAATTGTTTTTTTTTTTAACCGAGTCTCTTACACAGTTGCTAAAGTGAGAGCCACGCGTTCGTTTCACCAGAAGAGCACGTGTGCCAGATCTCCCTGAAAACCAGTCGGCTTAAGATGTTACTGAGGCAGCTGTTGTAACACAGAGGAAGATCTGACCGGGTCCAGCCCACAGCTGCCCAGATCTCCAGTGGCAGATGGCACTGAGTGTTGAGGGCGGAGGAGAAGGATGGCACTAAACTTCTGGAGATTCCCCAAAAACTGTCTCCCTAAGTATCAGCTGACAGCTGACCTGAGAGAGCATGCAGGCAGCAGACTCAGTACTTTTATGTCAGATATGCACCAGTTTTATTATAGTTATTATTATTTTTAGAAAAACTAATGAAGAAGTATGTTACTTTAGAAATTATATAATGGAAGCATAGTGCTGCCTGTAACACATGCAGTAGAGTAGCATTACAGAATAAGTCTTGAACCACACCACTTAACCTTTTGCCACAGACATTTGCAAAAGATTGGCTCGTTCTAAAGAGCGCACTGGATTTGAGCATGGTGGAATAATAGGACACCACCGCTGCAACAAATCAGTACTTCTCTACTAGATATTTCACCATCAGGTGTGAGTGATATTGTTGCAAAGTGGAAGCATTTAGCAACCACAGCAACCCAGAGACAACGTTTCAGATCGTGTGAAGTGCATATAGGGCTCCAACTCGCTGCTGACTCAACAGCTGCAGAGCTCCAAACCTTCTCTTGCATTAACATCGGCACAAAAAACTGCACACTGGGAAATTCATGGCATTGGTTTTCAAGGATAAGCAGCTCCTGTATGTGTAATGTGTCGTAACCCCAGTACTTTTGTTCATATACTATGTATTACCCAAAAAGTTTAATATTCAGTGTAACTCAAACATACTTTCTATACATAGCAATATAGAATATCAGTCAACAAATAAATATCAAATTTTCTCCCTAGAAATCTGCATTGTTCAGGCCTTATATGAGTGTCACCTTATTATTTAGCTATGAGTTATTCTGTATGGTTGTTGCTCAGGCAAAGCTCTATAAATCTGCACTCTGAGAGCATATGATTATACTTGTATGTATATAATGTATATGATATCACTGGAGTTCCATTGGCTATCTAAAGAAGCACTGTGCTGTGTCATAAAGAGAAATAACCTCTTTTAATAACAGCAAAGATTAAAGGATCACACGTTTCATTGCAGCTATGATCAGCACTGATTTCTAGACAGATGTCAGTCAGTTAGCTGACTGAAATGGACTGCAGTTCAGAGAATTACATGTAATTTGTTGTCCTCATCAACCCAGTTTTATTCAGGCCACAGTAGAGAGTGTAGCACCAGCACTGTTACCTAACACGGTACATGGCCTGTTTTAAACAGCTGGGTCACTTTGAGCCTCTCGGGGACAGAATGCTGTATCACTTTTCTGTGATGCCCCAACAGCAACAGGCCGCCGGGGAGATGAGTGAAGATGACTTTCAGGATGAGCGAGCCTGGATTTAAACGTGCAGCTCTAACAATGAACTGTGTGTGGTTTTCTTTCAACTTTAGACATAAAACATGGCTCCTTGAACTCAATGATTATGCGCCTACCTCTCCTTTGATTGTTCCACTGAGCTCGGTCCTCTCAGGCAGGATGGTCTGCTGGAGGCTGGATGGACTCTGCAATCTGTAGGCTTGAAGGGCAGTGGGGGCAGGCTGGGGGACAGCGGCAGGTTGGATGTTGGAGGCAGCGGATGGGATCACGTGTTCTCCTTGATGCAGACCCATGGACCTGCCGACCTCCCCCCTGTAGGCAGCCTGGTAGCTGGTTTCACGTGGGACGTGAGTGGCTTCTGTCCCAGGGCTGGAGTACTGAGCTGGGGGGGGTTTCCTCGCACTTTTGGCCGGTCGCACCCCCGCCCAAGGCCTGTACTCTTGCCTGGAGATAGAGAAGTGTATGAGTAGAGTGACAAAGCTGGAGGGGGACGTCTGGAGCATGAAGTAATAACAAAGACCAACTTAATGGAGAAATTAGACAAAATAATGTGCTAGTAATCTTGGATTGGGCTTAATATATTCCATTCTTTAACAGCTGATGCAGCAAACTGCAGAATAAGAGTCCTGATGAAACATGTGGGCGTTTATCAGTATCTTGGCTGTAATGTATGAATTCAATTCCCAAAGTGTATATACTAACTCTGCCTTGGGGTCTAAATGAACCAGAGGTCATGAAAAGTATCTGAGGGGTTTGTTTTTTCATCTTTGAAATGTATTCACATGAATCAATCTTTTAAAAAAATCCAATTTTAAAGGATTAAAAGCTAGAAAAGGACCTCCACATACATGGGATACAGTGCCAGCACAAATCCTACACCATACTTGCGCTGTACCATATACGAATATGAAACGTGTGAGAGAATTATTTAATGAGCCCTGTCTCCACGCTTGTTGGCTCGACCTTGGAAGTCGCTGAACTAGTAATAAATCGAGTCTAATTAAGCATTAAAGCAGGCATGAGCACATCAGCGGCACACCCGCTGTGAACAGCGCTCGGTGCTGAAACAAGGTGAGAGAGGATCTCAGACCTGTAGGAGCTGGTTTTGCTCTCCTCCATCACCTGCTGCTCCCCCCATCTCTGCCCCTTGCCCCTCTCCTCTCTCCCCCCCCGGCTCTCCCCAGGCTGACCCTGGACGTGGTAAGTATTCACCGGGCTGTCCGACACACAGTCTGCCCTGCTCCCCTCGTTATTAATCCACGGGAAATTCTCCTTCCTGGGGATTGGCCATGGTTTGAAATCCTGCTTGTACTGCGTGACGCTGGGGAAAGGTACTCCCGGGGGGTGGTAGTCTTCCCGGGGCTTGTAGCTGGGCTCCTTCCGTGACCTGAAAGATCCTCGGGTCCCAGTGCCATCCGCGGGCGCATGAGGGGAGCCTTTGGCACGCGTGTCCGGAGTTGGTGTGTAGTTATTGCCGGGTGCGCGCTCCGAAGCGGATACCTGCTTGGTGATGGACCGCACCTCCTGCTCGGCGATGTCCGAGTAGTTTTGGATGGTGAGCGGGACGGAGAGGTCCGATTTGTCGAACTGATTCCAGAAACGAGCCAAGCAGCAGACTCTGCTGATGCACGGCCAAGCCATACTCCCTCTAACTGCCGGAGAGGAGAACAGAAGAAGAAAGGGGAGAAAAAGAAACAAAAAGACCTGAAAAAGAAGAGAAAAGCGATCAGAGGTTACATTCAGACGGAGTGTCGCCCTCCCTCTTCGGTCGTTTCTGTAAAGCTAAGAGTGTATAGCGTCCAGGAGTCCATGTCAACCAGCAGAGGAGTGCCAACAGAGATGAACCGGTCTGTCGGGGACCGTCAGTGAATATTCCTCTCACGTGGTCTGTGATAGTGCCTCCACTATGCAGAGGAATTTGTGGCAAATTATTCTCCGCATCTCCACAAGACGGATCCCGGCGTCTGCGCGGGTCTGACTGGACTGGACATGGTTATCTGTCTCCACTTCCTCACACGACTCCACTTCTCCAGCGAAAAGCTCGAGAAATTGCTGTTTTGCGGCTTCTCCCGCTGCAAATCACTAAAACGATCGTACCTTGTTCACCGTGAGGTTACATAATGATGCAGCTTCGGTGTACGCTGCTCCACAGTAAGGCTACACTGTTTACAATCATTTCTTGATGTTGTTATTTTAAGTCACGCATACACGAGTCCAACGAGCCCAGCTGGGAAATGTGAGGATGCGTGGATGGACTATTGTTTCAGATGTTTCTCAAAATGTCTCACAGTAAGTTCAGTTTAACCATGTGTTGCGTCAACCTGCTTCATAACCACTGAAGGGGAACCAATCAAGTCACTAAATAAGACTTTCAAATGCATTTAAAGTGCACATAAAACAGCATTTACTTTTCTTTGCTGCCTGCAGACATTATAATGTAATGTAAAGGAGACAAACGGGCACAGGAGACAGTAGTAACATCAGTAACTTCACGTTCCTGGTAAAAAACAAAAATATTAATGACGGTTGAGGTTTCGGGGTCCTGTGGAGACCCCTCTGTTCACAGCTACACAAGGACTCCATAACATTAACAATGCCTGCGTGTACATTCTGGACTGGGTCATATAAATGGGACACACAAGTTAAAGTGATAATGACATGACTCTGTTGGCAATTACATATAATTGCAGGAGAACAAGGTGTAGTTCACTGTAAATCAATCAATCAATCAATAAACCTAACAATTTAAACATGTAACAGAATTTTCTGATCACAAAGTTTTCCTGTTCATTAAATCAATAAAATTACAGTTAACACGTCTCCAGTAAAATAACATGAAAAAATTCACAACTATACAGCACTTATTTAATATATAATATTATTAAATACCTTTTATTCTAATTTGTAAATACATATTAAAAATGAATGCAATGAGTAAAAATAAACTGTAAAGTAATAGGTTGTGTAATTTTACATATTTGTTTGTTCATTAACTGACATGTTGCAAATTGAAGTACTGTATCAGTGTATTAATGCTGTATTACAGAAATACTATTTTAACAAGTATAACTCTGCAAAGGCTCATATCCATTAAATATACGATTTTATGTGAAAACATATCCTAACAATCAAAGTTCAGGTGATACCATTTGTAACGGGACACTGTAAATGCAATAACATTTTCTGGGAATCCGTTAAATTTAAATGAGTGATCCTTTTAAGGTAAAGATAATAGTAAAGATATCCGAAATGTTTCTATAAAGTTACACCTAAAAATGTAAAAAGTATTTTTTTTTATCATCACAAAACAATAATAAATTATAAATTATAAACCCAATTACTAGTTTTGCAATAGTATTAGGCCTTTTTTTTGGTTGATATATCATTTTATTACATATGGATTAAATTTCCAAAATGTTTTAGATAGAATTACATAATAAAACCCGACTAATAACAGTACTTTTCTGTAAGTTTAAGTGTTTTACACACTTTTTATTTAACATAAAGCATACAAAAATTCACAGGATCTCTTGTAAATTAAATCTACAAAACTATATTTAAAATAAAAATTTCTGCATTTTAGAATATGGTAAATTTATATTATTTAACAGTCTTGTTCAGTATTTTTAATATAATATATTATATTATATGTTATAATATATAATATAATACATATGGGACCACTATGGCTTTATGGTGAAATAATGTAGGCAGGAGCAGGTGTACATTTAAACAGAGTGGGTTCTGTTTGGTTCCACTCATGCAGGACCCTTCATAACATACTCTTAGTGGGCAGCATACTACATGTGCCTTTTCCACAGTCAGCCTGGATTGCAGGTTAGTACATTAGTATGTGGCACTTAGAAAATGTGAGCCCACACAAATTTGTAATATTTTTGTGGGCTCACAGTTGACTGTTTCTGACCATTTGGCTGGAGCACTATTAACATTTAGCGCTAAAGCAATAATTTATGTAATTTCCTCCTAAACGCAAGTGAAAGTTGCACCATTAGCCTTATTATAGAGCTGCCTGAAGCTGATGGTGTCCACAATACATATAAGACTGGTGTTAATAATCTCATGGATTGTTTCAAATGATCAGTTTGGCTTTTTCACTATGAGAAAAAAATGGCACTACACCCTTAATATGATGAGTGTCTTTTATTAAAAAAAATGAATTGCATTAATATAAAATAATTGTATTTGAAGTTTTATTAGACGTTCAGAGACTGTGAGGGTTTACTCTGTTCATTTGTGAATATTTGTCCATAATGGCAAAAACAGTGAAAATCCTTTTAGATACTTCAGGGGTTGGCAACTCTAGGCATTTGCTCGGTGGCCCAGTGAATTTTTTCTTCTTCTTTGTAACGGTATAAACAATGAAAGGTGGTGGATTGGCCAGATGCTGGTCGGTGTGTAAAAATAACTCAGTTGTTTGGTGGTGGCTATGGCGGTGCTTCCTCAGATTCAGTAAAATTAGCAAGTGGTAGAGGCCAGCAGGTGAATGAGAGAAAGGGGAGGCAGGAGGAGGAGAGACCCGAGGCCAACGCCGGTCCGAGTGTCAGGTGAACTGAACTTCAGGTAAGAAGTTATGACCTGCAGTCTATCTGGGTCTGATATAAACCAAGTTTAGGTGGAGTTTATTCTCGTTGTGCTGACTTTTTACAGTCAGTTACAATAACTGGCTAGCATGACGGAGTTTCTATACAGCTGGGTGGGTGCTTTGATGTTACTGATGTTTAATTCATAACGTTAGTTAGCAGAGTTTCCAACCGTCCCGTAAAAAGACAGAATCGTGTTTTGTGTTGAGGTGAAAAGGGACAGTTTGTCCCGGACTTCAGCTAGAATGGAAAAAGACACAAAGCTGGAGTTATTCTGTTTCTTTGCTGCACAGCTGCCTCTTCTTCTCTCATTCTCTCCCCTCCCTCTCCCGTTTCTTCTTCAATCATGAAACTGATTGTTTGTTTATCGCCCACTTTGCGCCAGAAAGAGGAAACCAGCGGATGTCACGTTAAACAACAGCAGCACATTTAAGCTTGATCAGCTGTTGTTAGAATTTATTTAATATTAATTTCTAGTATCAGCTGATGTTTGCTGGAGCCACAGCTGTAAAGCTGCTGGTCATGATATGGTTTGTATATGTGGTGAGAGGGAAACATGAAGATGAAACCAGGAGATGTCCTTACTGAATCATCAGAGCTGAACAGGTGATGGAAAAACAGGTTTACCTTTTAGGTGACATGAATGAGTTGAAGGGAAGTTATGAACTGTTTCTGAGAGACAAATAACACCAGGATCCTTTTTTATGTAGCTGACAGCTGGTAACTGTGCAGGGGCGGGTCTAGCAAAGTTTTGCCAGGGGGCCAAGTAGGGCATTAACAGGGAAAGGGGGGCACAAAGAAATACTTTCTTATTCTCATTTAAAATGTCTAGCTTTTATTAAATAATTATCTGAAACTTACAACCAAAGTTTTTATCTGACGTAAAATGTATAGAAATCATACATATAACATCGAAGCAGCTGGAATCCACAGCTGTGTGTGTTCATGGAGTTTGCATTTTCACCTGCTGGACATCACTACCTGACCAGTTTAACTGTCTTCAGAACATTGCAGAGGCCTTATTGACAGGATTTGGCTCTACATATCTGTGTGAGCAGATTTTCTCTCACATGAGTCCTCAGGTAGTCTGAATGCTGGACACTTGGAGACCTGTGTCTCTGAGTGGGAGACCAGAGATCAGAGTGTATTAACAAACATGCCATATTGGCCCAGTTTATTTTTCTTATCATTGTTGTGAGGAGACCATAAATAGCATTTGCATTTTCTGTTGTACAGTTCATTTGCTGTTATGGAGTTCTTGTTATGGATAAAAAGTGTCTTTTTTTTGTTTCAAAATAGCTGATAACTATTCGCTGATAGCTGCCAACATCTGTGAACAAATATAATTCTATAAAGTGGTTCTATATAGTGTGTAACTGTTAATATAGAGCGTTATTAAATTTATTGCTAATGCAATCATATGGCACACTGACTTCTGGGAAATTTTAAATGGCACTCCTCATCAGAAAGGTTGCCTACCCCTGTTCTAGTATATACGGGACTACAGTTGTTTAGAGTTTAGTAATTATAAAATACAAATAAGCATTAAATTAACTGAATGGGAAGTGCTGGACTCACAGCATAAGAATTTCCCCTTTTCAGCTGTTCACAGATAAAAATGAGACCTCAGGTTCGCCCACAACAGTTTAAGAACCACTCCAGTGAGTCTGAGACAGCAAAAGAAGCTTTTGATTATGAGGATGCGGGCCATAAATTTGTTCAGGTATAGATGCCACAGACTTTACAGTGTAATTGTAAGCAAATCGCCAAAACAGAGACTGAAATGGAATGAGCAGGGTTATTGGGTTTCTTTCAGCAGGTAGTAAGAAGCAGAAACGTTTAAGATAGCAGTATTATACTACCATCTGCAGGGGAAAGTACAACATTACATCTGCATAATGATGTAGTAGGTGAGAGGAGCAAGGAAGACTAATCAGAATTTTCCCAAAATAACTAAAACCTAATTTCTGTTTTCTCGGTAATTACATTAAAGGCATATGCCTTGATGTGCACCATGATTTGGTAATCAGGGTGGAATAAATACCAACAAAAAGAAGACAAATGTCACATTGTTCAGCATTCTTCCTGTTTGAAATTATTCATTTCCAGGGAAACTGTTTTGATACAAGTGCAATTTAATGATTAAAACTTTCTTGCAGATGCAGTCTTTTCTCTTTGTTTCCTTTTTGGTGGGTGCGGTTAGCTGTTTGACCAACACAGACAGTGTTCACGGGCAGAGCTGATAAACAAAAGAGCTGTGACTGGGCATTATTCTTCAGTACAAATGTATTCAGCTGAGCTAACTGAGAACAGAAAGCATATAATGTAATAAGAAATGTAGCACAAAATATCAATTTGGTTTCCACCCCTGACCTTGCTTTGTGTGTCCTGTGAGAAACTTCTCTATAAATTATTGCAGTTTTGTTAATGTGATCATTCTTTCTTTAAAAGCCACCTCATCATGAAACACTATAATGTTTTTTATAGTTCAACATATGAGGGTTGATAAGTAATCATCATTTAATCATTATCATTCATCATCATTCAAATTGAAGTTTGAAGCGGGAAAGGAACCAAATCACTTTTGGACTCATTTTATGCTGTGCACACACATTTTCTCTTCCTTTAGTAGTTGGTTTAATTATAGAAACCAAGATTATAGAACAAATACCAAGTAGGTCTATGTATTGTTCTTTTTCTTAATTTGAAGAACAGCTTTAACAAACCGATGACTGTATAAAAAGTTTTTCTACATTTATTGTAACAAACGCAGATCGCTTGAATGCACCGTGGCGATTTGACAGATTTTACAAAGAGTACGTGAAAGCAACACGACTCTAGACACCGCACTGTTGAATTGTATCGCTCCGCCTCCTTTAAAGCGTTGACTCGTAAGAAATAGAAAAACTCAGAGACAACATTTTTCTGTTCAAGCGATTTTTATCAAATGAGGGAGGTTTAAGACGGGGCTCACTCTACTTTCTGTAGTACCAAGGTTTATTTTGATAGAAACGTGAGAGTGAAAGTGAGCTCACTCGGTCCGACGACTGTTGTTTCTGTTAACACGTGGATTCATTCCCACCCAGGAAACGGCCTTTTTAATGTTTGTTTGTTTGTTTTTTTACAAAGCTGCTGAAGTTAACGACAAAACGAGGGGGAAAAAGTAAGAAGGTAGGTAAATGACTGTTATATTTTGTGCAATCTTTTGTGTCAACTACATGAGCAAACTCAACTGGCTGCGAGAGGTAGTCCGCCGCATCCACGCATGCGCTCTATCTACAGTCGCTGAATAGGTGGCGAGGGAAGTTTAAGAGTTTGTCACAACATTGAAGTAGCTTCTGTTTGTTGTGTTTATTTGGCGTTGTTTCACTACAGTGTTGCTGTCTGCCAGGTCTATGCACGACCCTGCCAAAAAGTGACTGCAAGTGTTTGTATATGTTATTTTTAATGTCTAATAAACTTGTTTACATTAGTAAATAGGCTGTAGTAAACAGGATTTATGAAGGTGTAATATATAAAATTAAAAAAACAACAACTGTTTTTCAGGTATCGTTTTGACTTTGATTTGTGTTCTGCATTATAATCAGTCCCGTTTTTTCCGAGTTAAAATATTTTTCAAAATATGTAATTTATGAGAATTTTTGACAGATTATAGTTCAACAAATCAGTCACAACAGTTTGAATACAAGTGTCGTGCCAAAAAGCGATTTCCTGTATTTGCCAAATGATTGTGGGAATTTAAACTTTTGTAAATTACTTGTTTGCCTATAATGTGTCAAAAAAAATATGTCAAACTCAAAAAGTAATGAAATAATTAAAGAAAAAACCTCCAGTAGCTTTTTTTTTCTCATAAAGATGAGTCACAGTAAAAACAAATCAATTTATTTTACAGTAACCTGGGCAGTCATAACATTTTGTATTATTTTATATATTTTATTAGCTGATTAATTTCGCAGCCAATCATTTGGTCTGTAAATTGACAGAAAAAAACCCATGGCAATGCTGAAACCACAATGAAATGGAAAAAGCACAGTGAGATGCATCACTGCACTGTAGCAAAAACAGATTTAGCGACACACAAAAGAAGTCTCGTTATAGTCTGACACAGTGTTATGCTACATATTTTTGTCATGCTCCAGAGAATATGGACTACCTGCCAGAAAACAACTCCAGGTACAAAGACGTCGCCTACTGGGATGAAAGATACACGATGGAGCAGTGCTATGACTGGTTGGGGGGTTTCTCCAAATTCCAGCACATTTTGGAAAAATTTGTAAAGAAAGAGGACTCTATATTGATACTGGGTAGGTAGTTTTCTCTATTTTTTGTATTATTTTTACTTGTAACGTGTCCATTTGTTTGTTATTACCACAATATGGTGTACATAGAAAAAGAAAAATGCCACATGAACTTTTTTTGTGGGAAGCGGAGCGATCGTCCTGGAGAATTAGAGGTCGGAAATCCTGATCTGAATGGCAGATCTGTGTCACATGTCGGGCCTCATCTCTCGCCCCCGCTTCTTGTCACCTCTCCGCTGTGTGCTGTCACATAAAGGGACAAATCCCTGCCAGCGTTTCTCATCATGACTGTCGCATATCACCCTCACGGTTGTCATTACTGCCATTATAATCACTGTTATTAATTAAATCCAGCCAGGCAGCCGTTTGCATAGAAATGGAAGCGGCCTCTGACATGAAAAGTACTAATGCAGTTAACATGTGGCTGCATGAGAGCAAGAGAGTTTTTAAATCGGGTCCTTTACTTGGAGCTCAGTATTAACTGAAAATGGCCAATTTTCTTTAAACACCAACAACCATGATAAACCCAGTACATCAGAAAGCTGGCAAATCGTGCGGCGTCTGGGACATTTATTTTAGACACAAACAATCTCCAGTGTTTATAAAACGTTATATCATCACACTGGTGTCTGTTACTGTGACTCATTTGTTATGTTGACAGAATCCTGCGAGCAGGAGGGCTCGAAAACGATATAAACGAGCACAAAACTTCTTCTAATGGAGTAGATGATATGATTTGATTTGCATACATTTGCATATTATTGTGCCGTGGTTCCTCACATTTACACCAAAATGTGAGAATCAAAAACAATCTAAATACACATGCTAAATGAGGATTTTCTTCCACCTGCCTTATGTCGTGTGGTGATGCAAAACCTCTGGGGTGTCCTGTGCTGTTGGATACTGGGATGTTAGCAGATGATCTTTTTGGCAATGTGAGTTGCAAGTTGTAGAGCATCCTTTAGGTGTCCAACCGGACCAGCATCTTGGGCTCTATGTCTTGTCCCTTCAGCTAGTTTTAAGCACTCTTTGCACTGTGTCAGTGCTATATACATACATACATACATACATATATATATATATATATATATATATATATATTTTATTAGGGGTGCAACGATACACAAAATTCACGGTTCGGTTCGGTTCGATACTTTGGTGTCACGGTTCGATATATTTTCGATACAAAAAAATGTTCATGCCTTTTTAATTTGTCATTTATTAAAATTCTAAATATATATTTTAACTCAAAAGTACAGTTTTTAAATTTAATGCTGCTGAAACAACAAAGTAATAAAAAAAATAAATCTATCTGATCGAGAAATCACTCATCTTTGGAAAAGAGTTTATTACAGAGAAATGTCTCTTTCCAAAATAAAAGCTATACTATACACTTCTTCAGCAGCATATTAAACATATCAGGTTCCCATAAGGAGAATCATGTCTAAATGACTCGGGTAAAGTTTGTAGCATGTGTGCTTGTTGTTTTTGTCTGCTACCACTTGTCTTTGCACTAGGATGATGTCGGAGTAAATGTGCAGTTATATTCGTTGTGTTCCCACTAGTGCTGTCAGCGTTAATCATCTCGTTGCCACAACACGGCAAATCTCCGTTAACGAGCTACTGCGGATCGCCCCGTGCGTGGGGCTGGACGGCGTCAACACGTTAATGAGCTAACTGCGCTAATGCACTAGTTCCCACCCATGTAATTGAGCATTGCGTGGCACATCCAACATACTGTTTTACTTTAGTCCATGACGCGCTTACCTTCAGGGTCATACTTTACATAAAAACCAAAATAGTTCCAAACGCCACATCTGAATGAGGGTGGGGGAGGTTCAATTTGCCATGTTGCAAGGAGAGCTTAACTTCTGTCTCGCTAGCTTGCCCTGCGCTCAGTGAATCTGCGTTCGACTATTCCGCCTAGGCTGCACTGTCGAGCACAGATCCACTGAGCGCTCAACACAGACAGCATTGTCAGAAGGAAAGTTGATAAAATAAATTAAAAATTTTGTATTGTTCGATACATATGCGTACCGAACCGAAAGCACTGTATCGAACGGTTCAATATTGATACGAGTATTGTTGCACCCCTAATATTTATATATATTTAATAGCACAAAAGACTAATTGATAAATTATTCTTATGATGAAATATGGAGGCTTGTTTCCACCAGATTTAAACCAAATTTAAATTTCAAGCCATTAAGTCAAAGTTTTGAGATGCTAGCCTGAAATTATGACTTGTGGATGAAAAAAAAAAAGTTTTGTTTTTCTCAGTGGTGGAAGCAAGCTTCCATAATGAACTGAGTGCTAAATTTCAGTACTTGGACTCGTTGGTAAAAGGAAACAGGAGTAACCATCCTTCCTTTATAAAGATATTTAGTATTTCATATTATTTAGTGGAGAATAATCCTTTCAGGTTGTGTTTAAAAACATTGCTGCAGGTCATACTAAATACTCATCTGAATAAGGTGGATTTTATGCTTTATTTTTAAGAGAAGCAACACTTGATTGTGTGGTTGGTGTGTTAAATGGATTTTGTTGGAGTAGCATTTTTGTAAGTGCCCACAAGATGTCACTGTTGTATCAAGATGAATCTACACCCCCCACACCACCTGCAATACAGTTTTGTTTATGGTCCTGCTGCTCTGTCACATAAACATTTGAATAGCGAACACTGTGTTCTGGCTGTTCAGCATACACTTAAGTCAGCATAAAGAATGTGGCTGGAGAACCACTTAGCATCTGGCTATTAGAACAATTATGGCAGTGCTTTCTTGATGTTATGATATTTATTTGAAGCCAGAGAAATAATTTATGTTTGTATATATTATTTGCCTTTTTTCCTGACCGAGAATATGGCTGTACGCTTTTAGTTGATGCACTAATGAACCTCTCTTACAAAGAAAGATTTTGGACAGTGTAAATACTGCAGATGAGTTTTGTTTGTTGTCTATCACCAGAATTAGTTTTAGTTAAAGTCCATCAAGCTGAAATTGCACCTTAAAAGTTGTTTGTTATCTGGCTGTTATTACTTCTGAGAGGCACAGAGGGCTGCTGTAAGCCTGGGTGATGCATGCACAGTGTGTTAGAGGGGTTTGTTGAATGTGTGTCAGGGAGAGACAGGAGCTTTCTGTTGTGTTTTCGGGGGAGCCAAACCTCCTAAAGTTGGGTACTCATTTCTCAGCAAAAGGCTTTGTAGTTTGGTGGTCCCTTATTCAGATAAATTTGTTAGGCTCGGAGGTTTTAGGTTGGATGCTGATGGCCTGTCGCCCTGCTAGTTAGACACTTCTTTTCTTTTTTTTAAGCTATAAGTTAGAACTATAGTATTCAGCCTCATTTTGTTGGTGTGTGTCACAGCACCACCTACAGCAGAGGCGTGAGTGGGCTCTGAGGCTCGAGAGTCTGAGATATAAAATAGGTGCTCTTTCCTCTTCTGCATTACACTGCACCAGGTAACACGTTCTTCTTGCTGATTTAAACCCAAAGGAGAGCCATTATATCACTTGGGAGCTCTCATGTCTCCGTGTCTGTTCTCTCTCATGCATTTTTAGGACCCAGCATGTGTAGCGCCTTCTTCAACAGCACACGTGCACAGATGCTTAGCTATACAGGGAAGCCCTCATGTGTGGTAAAGATCTCTTAAATGCTCATACTGCACCTCCACACTCATTTGTAAAGGCACTAAACCCATAGAGATTATCGGCTTCTGTAAAATGACACAAAAACCAGCGCATAACTTGATGTAGAGGAGGGCAGACTTAAAGAGAGATTCAAAATGCCGCTGTGGTTTTTGTGTGTTAATGAGTGAACAAAGGGAAATGGAAGGAAGGTAAATAACTGATCAGATTGGGGCCACTCGTCTGTCTCAGATGGAGAGGTGATTTCCATTAAGATAGTTTGTACAACACGGGGAGAGAAAAAGAAGAGGCACACAGAGGGAGATGCATGAGAGAGCTCTCGAACATTTTGCTGCATCCTGTTGGCAGTTTTAATGTCTTTGTCCTTCAGTTATCTTTAAAAAAAATAAGTATTTCACAGTATTTTATATTTATCTGTAGACTGTCATATCACATCTTGTTGGAAATCTCTCATTCTCTGTTTACCTGTTTGCTTCTTCTGTAGTTCTTTCACACGTCGCTTCGAAAGGCAGGCTTCCTAGCATTGTCTTTTCTTTTACCGTAACCATAATTCTGCCTTTTGACATTAGTCGAGTTTGTAATAATCTCGTGTTCAGCGGTTCCTCTCATCTGAAAGTAAATGAATTAATATCAACCTGTGTAGTCAGACACTGGTGTGAGAATGTGGTGTACACTACATAAAAAGACATTTTGGGCCACGCCTCTTACTCTTTGAACTCTGATGTCTTGATGCCTGCGCAATCATCCGGGTAATAGCTGTGCAATCTGTGGTGTTTTACTTTTCTACTTAAAAATGTAAGTCTGGTAATATTGTGCGTGATGCAGTAAAAAGCCAGAAACCTTACCTTGCCGATAAACGTTGGTCAGGTGTGGTGGCATGAACCACAGTTAAGGATGTTTCTGCTTCATCTCATCCTCTTCTACGCAACTGTCCCAACTCTGGATACCTAACAGTGAGCCGGCTAAACAACAACAACAACTTCTTATAAGCTAACGTTAGCCAATGCTAGGGTAGAGTATCCTTAAAATCACACTTTTCCTCTGATAAACAGTTTGATTATATTCGCTCATCTTATGATTTTCTAAGTTTCCAAGTCAGAAAAAAAGAAAGAAAACAGAATTGGATTGACTGCAATCTACCGACACCTAGTGGTGACATTTTACAAACTGTACCTTTATGAAAACCTTTTTCCTTCTTCCTGCAAGTAGTTAAAAGCAGACAGAAAATATAAAGCCATTGTTTCTATCCTTCCGATCATATGCTTTTCTAACATTTTTCTTTTGAGGTGTCATGAACATTTATGTCCACTAACAGTGTAGATACTGTTTTACCGCTTTATATAAGAATACTCAAAATACAGTATTGATCCCGTAGTCCCTCATGATCAACAAGGCGGTAAGATCATTTACAATCACACATCCTGCTTGGATGCTGCATTGCCTACTTCAGACACCCACTTCAAGCACATTGACATTGTGTGTTGCTTCTGCTTTAAAATAATGCAAGAGTTCAAAAACATCTCTATAAGGATGACCCCCAAGTAATAATGTACTTGCTGTGAAAGCACCGATATTGAAGCATGCTGGATTATGAATAGGGCTACAGTTATGAAATGCTCCTGCGAGAAAAAAAACAGAAAAACGAAACTGAACCCCAGGTTCAGTAATTGTTATTTTTAAAGTCGTGTGCGGCCTCGTAATGTGTTATCGCTGCAGTCGACTGGCCTGGGGTGGTCTGTGTTACAGCGCTGCATCAAGCAGTCCCCGACCCTCCCGACTGACCAGTGTGTCACTTAGCAATAATACGAAGCAATGATCAGCTCACACACGCTCCACTTCACACACGGCTCCCTCTTTTACTGCCTGCTCCAGGCTGCTGCCAGTGATGTAATGACCCCACATCTCCTAGTGGTCAGTGTGCTCATGGCTCGTTCCCCAAGGCGAGGGATGATGATGTAATGGGTCTTTCATCCTCAGTGTGAGTGTGTGTTGTGTGTGTGTAGTTTAGATGTGTTTGTGGTAGTATCCCAAGAATATCTATGCACCTACACAGAGGGCATGACATGCGATCTCCCCTCAGACTAAAGGCTGCCTCTGAGGGTCTGAAGGTTTACTTACATACTGACTGCATGCATGTGTTTAAGCATCAGAAGAATGTTAAAATGAAGTGTAGCAGGAGGAAGCTTTGATGAAAACTTTACTTTCGTAGAATAACACACACACACACAACAAAAAATCTGCAGATTTTTGCTTTTACTATAATAAATGATTAATTGTTTCAACCAATTCTTAAGCAGATATGCTTATCACACACACACTCAAGCTTCTTGGTAGTTAGCTATTGCTGTTCTCAGTTGTATTTCATAGTAAACTACATATCTTTGTGTTTTGAGGTGATAATGAAACAGCAAAGTTCTTCAAGAAGTCATCTTTGGGTTTTTGACATGTATACCACAAAATTAATCAATAGAAGTTTTGATCATTTATTATTAAAATTTTTCTTGCAAAGGTTTTTTTAAACCTTCGGACTTACTCTTTGTGTATTATCTGCACCGTACCTCATGTTTCATCTCCCTATATGCTCAGTGTTGCACCCCCTTTTTTAGCCCATCCACTGACATCACTGCTCTATCATTTTTGGATGCTTTTAGTTCCCAGGGGTGATGTAAGGGGTGTTTACTGACAAAGGAGGTATTGTAAGATTACCCTTGTGACTGTACAGTCAGCTGTTGAGTGACTATCTCTGGCCCCCTGCTTTGACTACAATGACGCTATGTCTTTATATACAGAACATTACTACACACAATGCAACCTCTTATAGTCTCCTTTCTCTTCTCATATTTTGTTCTACACCAGTGATTCTCAAAGTGTGGGCCCCATGGTGGGCTGCAAAGGTACTGCAGGTGGGCTGCAGTAATAACATACTAAAGTTACCCATAAGTATGTACTATTACATATTGATATACATGTATTTGTCTAGATAAAATGTACATCAAAACCGATGATAGGAGGTGGTGAGTTTATGATGTTATGACTGTGACTTAAATTTACAGCTCTTGTTTTGAAGTGTGTGTCCCAGTGGCAGGTGGGTCACACATTGGGCTTAACACTGCGAATATGTCTGGGTACCATTAGCAAACACTATTACTTACACAATTTTGTCTTCATTGTCTCACATCACCTTTCTCTACCTACCGTCACCTCACTTGTACTTTGTCTTCCCACCGCTGTGCCTGTTTTCCAGTGTTTGCTGTTAGGATGGTCACACATTTGTCAGTCCAGTTCTACATATGGGTGCATGATTTGACCTGCTCATTTCGTGATTTTACTGAGGTGGTGGAAATTAGTCCAAAACCTGTAACCCCTTTGTGCACTATGGATGGGAACATTGTCATCCTGACAGTCAGACACTACGATTAGGATAGACATGTTTCGTTGTAGAATAAAGGTGATGTCTAAGATCAGGAGTGACCTACCTCAAAGTTAACAGATGGATGCAAACCATACACAACTGAGCAATGCCAACCTGATATCCTCAGTGTGTAACCCCTGCAGTCCTGTGAAACAATCAGTAAATCTGGTGTTGAAAATACATTCTTCTGTATGGTTCCCACACATTCAGAGCTATAATATAAAGTTATAGGTTTTCAGGATTAGATGTCAGTGATTGGAAGCTCCTTACAACGATACAGTTGGCACACGTGCATGCCAAGATTTAAAATGTTCTCTAAGTCCTGATGAAAAAATGATTTCTTGGAAACGATCCAAAAAGAAGTTAAAATCATTTTAAAGGAATTTCTCATCTGATGTGTAGATTTCAAACAACTGCCAATTTGTCCATTACTGAAGGAAAATCATCCTGTAAGGTGACCATCTGATGTAAAAAGAAATCTTGAGCCAACATTATTTCATCGCAGGATATGCAGGTAACTCTGTCTGTTGTTGAGCACATGCATCTAAATTAAGATGCATGCATATTTGACCATCATAGAAAACATGGAAAAACACCTTTTATGCCACGTTAGAGTTTTGTGTTTGAGCTACGGTAACAGTCTTCATGTTTGGCTCAGATCAAAGATTCTGAAGAAGGTTTTCAGGAGAGTCTTTGATACTTCATTACCATGCTACCTCAGGGACTGGGCAGTCAGTCTTTCTTTGAATTCTGCATCCTGTCTGGTCCCAGGCCAATGTGATGCCATCTTCTAAGAGTTGAATATCAACTAGAAGTCGATATTTCATCATGTTATTGGTCAACTTAGGTCTAGCAGATGCACTATATTGCCAAAGGTATTCACTCACACAATCAAATCATTGAATTAAGGTGTTCCGCAGGTGCGGACTGCTTCTACAAACATTTGTGGATGAATTCCAGCATGCTACTGTGCAACAAATGCAGTCATGAAATTTTGTCACTACGAAATATTGGAAACGAATGGGAACAAGAGCAACTCGACCATGAAGTGCTAGGCTATGTAAAATCACACAGTGGAGTAAACCAATGCTGAGGGGCATTATGCACAGAGGTTGCCAACTTTCTGCAGAGTTAATTGAAGGCCACACTTCATGTGGCCTTCAGATTAGCTCAAAAACAGTGCACAGAGAGCTTCATATAACAGGTTTCTATGTCCGAGCAGCTGCATCCAAGCCTTACATCACCAAGCACATTGCACGCCACTGGACTCAAGAGCAGTGGCGTTCTCTGGAGTGACGTATCACGCTTCTCCTTCTGGCAGTCCGATGGATGTGTCTGTGTTTAGCGGTTGCCAGGACAACGGTTCTGGCAGTGTGAAGTTTGGTGCGGGGGCATTGTGGTGTGGGGTTGTTTTTCAGGGGTTGGGCCCAACTTAGTTCCAGTGAAAGGAACTCCAAATGTTTCAGCATATCAAGACATTTTGGACAATTTCATGCTCTCAACTTTGTGGTAACAGTTTGGGAATGGTCCCTTCCTGTTCCAACATGACTGCACCATGTCTGGTTCAAAAAGACACAGACGAGAGAGTTTGGTGTGAAAGAACTTGACCGGACGAGTCCTGACCTTAAACCTACTGAATACCTTTAGGATGAATTAAAGCGCAGCCTGGGAGTCTTCTCTTCCAACATCAGTGTCTGACCTCACAAACACACTTCTTGAAGAATGGTCAAAAAGTCGATAAACACAAGATTTTCCAACTGCAAACGGTGCACCCACATAATAATAAACCATATGGATTTAGGACGTGACGTCACTCAAATATATATGTGGATGAAGGCAGACGAGCAAATATTTTTGGATATATAGTGTAGGTAAAAGGAAAGGCATTTATTTCTATGGGTATCAGCTTATTTTTTCAAATAACATTATACAGAACCTGTGAGATGTAGGAGCATGTAGAGTAGGCAGTAGGATGTAATTTCAGCAGTAGCAGGGACGCCTTTAGTGAAGGTAATCATAATTTTTCTTCCTGTTGTATTAAAAACAGGCACACATTCAAATGAACAGACTGAAAATGCTGATGGGATGGAAAATCACTGGCATCACAGGGAGTGTGTGGTAGAGTAAGAGCTGTGAAGTCAGGAGTTACTGTATGTCTTAGCAGCTGTCAGGAGATTCAGCTCATATCAGATACCCTTGTGCTCACAAGAGGTTCAACCCTCATTTCTCACTTCTTGCAGTTTTTGTATTGTTTGCCTGTTTTTTGGCAGCTGCTCACTTTTCCACTCGTCCTTCTCTTTTTTTATTATTATTTTTTCCGGCCCTTCCTTTTCTCTTATCGCACCGTTTTTACATAGACAAGCACATGCGTGCGTGCACACAGCTCCTCCCCGCTGTTGGAATAACAACAGCCGCAGAGCTGTGAGGAACAGCCAGCTTTCAGAGCAATAACAAAACCCAGAGACAAGCCTCGACCATTTCACGCATGCCCTTCCTTTTTATTGTTTGCAATCTTTCCTTCCTGTGGCATCTGAAGGTGGCGCATGCCTGAGACGATAGGCTTGTATCAGCTCAGTCCACCCTGTCCCTTCCTGTCCTTACCTTAGGTTGTGTTATCTGTACTTCATGTAATTATTAGTGACCTGATTCTGTGTTGAATGCTTAGTTCCAGAGGCACAGACAAGCTCTGATAAGTTTCATGTTAGTTGGAGCTGCTGAGCAAAGGCAGCAAAGGTTATTTTGTCTGCAGTGTCCTCTGGCCTCGCGCACACAAACACCACTGCAATGCTTTTCTTTAGATCAGCTGAAACATCTTCAGCAGATACAAAAACTGCAGAAGTGGAGGAGCATTCTCTGTGAATGGAAGGTGGTTTGAATGAATGACTGAATGAAAGAACGAAGGGGGAACAGAGGAGGTGAAGGCGAGTGTAGCTTGAGGCGTATAGATTCTTACCCCATCCTCTCTGCTCTCCCACTATCTTCTTCTGCTACCGAACCCTCCCCTCCTCTCTGCTTCTGCATTGGCTGTTTTCAGTTTTCAGGGAGCCCTCGCCATGCAGCAGTCAGTAAGTCAGTAGGGGCAACCCTCCCTCCAATCCACCCTCTCCCCTCCCTTCTTTTTGCTGCTGTAAGGAGTGGTGCTGTTTATGAATGAGCCTCGGAGCCGCAGAGTGTGAATGAAAAATAAGAGGGTGAGCAAGCAGATAGCGGTGCATGTTGAATGAAATGCAGCAAAAGCAAGGGTTAGAAAAATGAAGGAAAGATGCTGAATGAGAATGAGAGGAGTGGGGAGCAGTGAGGAGGTGCTGCGTTGGTGGTGGTAGATGATAGAAATGAAAAGAAGTGAATAGATATCGGAGTGATAGTTGTGCTGTAATTTTGTGTTCTGAAGCTGTCATTGTCCAGCCTCACAGGTATGCAGATCAGGGATGGTGCTAGGATGGAAGACACCTGAAAAAGGGGCTCCTTTGCCTGCGAGCCAATGGGAATCCTCACTACCAAGCAAGCACATACATACACACACATACATACGCCAGCCTCACTGCAAGCTGGTTCTCTGTGCTTTGAATAATAACGGGGTTACCCGGGTAACCAGGCAAGGATGATCGATGTGCCTGTGCCTGATAAACAGAGCACAGAGGGAGTCGCTTGTGCGTCTGTCTTTGTGTGCTGCAGATTTTCTTATGTCGCAGCGGCAGTTTTTTGGTTCTGGGAGGATACGAAGATTTTTTTATTATGAAATCACTGCCGCCCAATGATATTTTGTGTGTGTGTGTGTGGGAACAGCTCACAGGATGTATGTTTAAAGGTAGTGTGTTTACTGATGTTTAGCACTAAACATCCTTTGCGAGAAATGTGCGGTCACTCCCACAGACCATCCATGGGGGTGATCACACACGCCGTCCATCCACTATCCTGACTCATTCACTTACTGTAATAATATGGCTGCTTGAAGTGGAGAGATTTCAAGGCTGTTACTCATGCACATAGAGTGCAAATTATACAGCAAACTAATGAGTCTACTTGATTCAGTCAAATGTGAACTGCATGCAAATATGATTTTACGAGTGCTGCTGTTATGAGCCACGGTCAGCCGGTGTAAAAGATGTAAATGTGGTGAAGGTATAAAAGGAAAAGAAAGTGATACACTATTTTGGGGTCATATAGCAGAGGTAGTGGTAGTGATGAGGTACTAAAAAGGAACATTTTTCTACTATTTTAGTGCCCTGTTTGTGGCACAAAACCATGTTAGCATTGGTGTCACAGCCACACAATTGAACCAGGAACCTTTTACTTGCAAAGCGAATTAGTTAACCACTATATTATAGAAGGCACTAACGTTTGCATGTGTCAATAATGGTAATACATTGTGATACATCACTAGTTACAAATGCCTAAATAATGTTTAGGTAATAAGACAAACACAGATTGTATATTTAGAAAAAGTAGATGTAGTCAAAGTGATGTTGGTGAACATGTTTTGCAGTCGGGTTGGAGACACAAAGCGTATGATCATGACCGCACGGAAGCTGAGATTCACACTTTTTACACTGGGAGATGCTCCAGCAGCTGGACAAGGTGAGACTTTCTAGAGAAAACAAACTCTGTGATCCCTTTTTCTTACTGCTTAGACTTCGAGCGAATACTGCAGGGAGTCTACAGCAACCATAATGAGCCCTCTTCACAGACACTTGATACTTGATTTTCACTCATCAGTCCTCTGGCCTTGATGTCTTGGAAGTTATGTGATCAACGGCACAAAAATTATATTACTGCTTAAAGTATAATAAATAATAAAGCTTCTAATGTGAACAACGCTTTGAAGCTGACGTTTAGTTGCTAGCGGACTTTCCAAGCTCTTGTTGCCTAGGTAACCCTTAAATTTAAGGCTCAAGAGTTGGGTGTTCGTCTTGTAATCAGAAGGTTGCTGGTTCGAGCCCTGGCTCGGACAGTCTCGGTTGTTGTGTCCTTGGGCAAGACACTTCACCTACCACCTACTGGTGTTGGCCAGAGGGGCCGATGGTGTGATATGGCAGCCTCGCCTCTGTCAGTCTGCCCCAGGGCAGCTGTGGCTACAACTGTAGCTTGCCTTCACCAGTGTATGAATGTGAGAATGAATGAATAGTGGTATTGTAAAACGCTTTGAGGGGTCCCGAAAAGCGCTATATAAATGCAATCCATTATTATTATTATTATTATTATTATTATTATTATTAAATTTGTTTGCTGGTAATTGGTAATCACTCAAGTCACTTGTCTTAAAATTGACAAAAGTTGACAAAGGTGGGGACAGAGTCACTAAAAGTTGCTGACTGTCATTGACTTTTTGTGGTGTCTGGTTGCCACATCACTGTGTAAATGCAGGTTAATACAGTTTAAGTGGGTGAGTTATTTGTAAAAAAAATTACCTGTACAGTTTAAGGTGGAAATATAGCAGTCAAACCATTTTTTTGTTCCAGGTTTTAAACATTTCCACATTGAAGTCAAAGTAAAGTTTGCAGCCACCCTCAAGTGGCCATTCAGGGAACTTCAGTTGCAGCTGTTGGGAATTATAATATACAAACATGCTGTGTCTGTACTTTTTGCGTGTTAAAAAAGTAAAGATTTGGTGGCACAATACAATGAGTAATTCGGTCTGTACAGATGACAAACAGTCCTGAATTATTTACCTCTTTTTTTGCTGTCTAATCATGCAGGTAGATTTGCTTTACATGCACAAGCTTTGAGATGTATGTTTTAAGAAGTGCCACCACACAAAAACAATGACAGTGAATAGATTGTTTTTGTGGGGTTGCAGCATTGAAGGAATTGCATGACAGATTTCAGCAGCACCTCTGCTATCTGGAAACAGTGTCCTCAATAAGCTGAGCAAACAGCAGGCTCCTGCAAACACACTCTCTATCTAATTGGTAGTTTTCCACTAAAAACCGTTCCCCACAAGGTCGATGGATTATCCAGAGTAATGGGCGTGCTTATTATAGATGGTTTGCTGTTACAGGAGATTGTACAAAATGTTATTTTCGGTGCTGTTAAAGCAAAATTCTGTGTGATGCAGAGAGACATCCCAAACACACATATGGCAGTTTTAATTCAGCTGCAGCCCTGTATGAGTGCCTGCAGATGTTCTTTGAAGCATTAGTGGATGGTGCTGCGTATTTCTAGAGGTGAATGTTTAAATTAAAGTGCAGGCTTTAATGTGAATTTAAAGAGATGGGCACATTTGCTGGTTTTATAACAAGCTCAAAACGGGAGAAGAATTTATATAAATACAGGTGACTGGGCTTCAAAAACACCTTACCTCTTTCTGCACTGCTCACTCCTGCATTGCTTAAGCCTTTTGCCCTTCCTCCCTCCCCTCTTGCTCATTTCTTCCTGTCCTCCCTGTCCCCACTCTGCCTCCCCCAACCTGAGCAGAGGAGGAGGAGGAGGAAGGTAGAGTGACTGCTGAGAGGTGTATCTGCAGCTAGAGTCACCTCTCAAGAGCTGATGTGTCATGCCAGACCTCGCTGTGCGTTGTGCACAAAGACATGATGACCTCACAGAAGGGTCATCTGAGTGCGTTCGTAGTCGTACTGCTCTTTTGTCATGAATACCACGAGGCAAACTTCCCTTGCTGTGACAATCGCTGTATGTTGCAGCACAAAGCGTCACTTCTCTGTGACCTTGTACGCTTACATCTGTGATTACAATGACGGCCTCTGTCTGGAGAACTCAGCACTGAATATTAAAGCAATGGCTTGGACTTGTAGGCACTGATGAAGACTTAGCAGTGCTCATTTTGGGCGTAACAAATGACAAAATGTACAATGCAGATGCGCAGGAGACATTAGAAATGGCACTCAGTGCTGTTCTTGTGGCTGAAAAGCATTAAAATGACTCACTTTAATGGTCACACACATTATTTTTCACTCAAGATAAGCTCTTGGGTGAAGTTAAATGAGGATGTGCTTGGATGTAATAACTCAGGCATATTCAGATGTGGTGATGCAGCACGAAGATCGCAGCCACAGCTGAGTACACTGTCTCCAGCAACCCAGGCTCGGTTTTGAAGTGTTATATCACACAGCCACTGCAGTGACAGCACTACTTACAATGTTACTGCAACAATATTATAAGGCACAAACTTACGTGTATATCCACTGCATGCTCTGAAACCACAGGCATGCATTTAATGGCACTGTTTCTTAGTACAAAAGCTGTACAGATGGAGTAAAACTGATAAGGGTGTTTTGTCTCTGTTACCAAAGGAAGAAAAAAAAAAGCATTTTGAGAATTTGATGTTGTTACTCGCTGAGAGATGCGCTCATCACTGTGTCTGTGTGAGTCTCGGTGTCACCATTAACCTATCATGACATAGCTCCGAGCAGGGAAAGCCCTATCTGCTAGGTAATAGCACTGCTTTTGCGTCACTGCTGTCCTTCTGGCTGTCACTGGTGACGCACTGCCACTGCGAGCCTGCTGCCGTAATGTTACCGAATTCAATCACCTGTGAGTGGGTGTGCTTTTGGCTACGTGTCTCTGAATTAAAGGACACTTCACAGAGATATTGGCAGTGAACTTTATGTTGTTGGGTAATGTACTCTTAAAGAAACATAAATGTTAAAGAATAATTGATGTGCTTTACAGCACTGTGAGGCCATAAAGCAACCTGATGTCTGTTAAATAGCATTTATTAAAGCCAGCTAGACCATAGATGTAAGCATTAGTAATAACATACTCCAAGTCTATCTAATGATTTATTGGTATAAAACTAACAAAAAGCATTACAACTTAGAGACTATGATTCTTACAAGTGTGGTGTGCAACACATAGAAAATCAGTTAAAGATTTAAAATAATCATGTCATATTTGACCTCTGACCTCTCCTTCAAGGTCAGTAAATTGATCTGAAGGTCAATGTGATAATATTATACAGAGCTATTACTGCCGTTGTTTACATTGACAACGTATAAATGTATAGGGAATGATATATGGGACGTTACTTTGGACATCTGACCTCTTCTTCAAGGTCAAATAAGTTCATACAGTCAAACATTCATAAAATCTCTTTTGTCTTTAAAGCTATGCTTAATTTGTGCTGCCTTTGTTTGTATTGGTACTATTTAGGAAATAATACAAGTATATGCGGATTCTAAGGGTGGTTTCACACCTGCTGTGTTTACTCCGTTTAAATTGAACTCGGGTTCCTTTTCCCCCTATGTGCAGTGTGTTTGTGCAGGTGTGTGAACCGGACCTAAACAACCATACCAAGACCCTTTGGAGGAGGTGGTCTCAGTGTGGTTCCACACGAACTACAGAGCGGTTTGTTGTGAACATGATCTGACCCCGATTCAAAACCGACTACTAGATCTGCGTTACAACTTTGTCCTAAAAGAAATGTTCTGTAGCCACGTATGCTCTGTATTCTCAGTGTGGGACAGTACTATATATGTGCAAAGATCTATACGGGCGAGCAGCTAGCTGCAAAGTTTATAAACTCATCAACTGATTCAGACCAGAGCAAAAGAACCATAGGTGTGAAAACGCCCTAAATGTCACATTATAGTTTTCATCCAAACATCGTGTCATATTTGACCTCTGACCTCAGTTTTACCTTTCAAATCTGCCTTGTTTTCAAGTTGAACAAAGCAAACAAAATTAATATATACAAAAAAACCCCAATGCTACTAGTACAACAGGCACTGGGAAAAAGTGGGCACTTTTCAGTGTTTTTAACATTTTTTTTCACTTCAGCTCTTTTTATGCTATAGCTTCTCCTCTTCTGCTGGCTGATGGACCAACAACAGCACAAGCGAGAGCAGTTTTACCACATATAGTTAAGACTGTCCCCATCTGACAACGGATAGTCTCTGCAGGTAAATGGGCAGTCCGTAGCTGCTACCATTGCAGGACCAACATTTCCACATTAACCGCTCACTCCTTCCCTCTAGCTTGTCAGCCTATAAGACCAGAACCGGCGCTATATTTTCCACATATGTCTCCAAATCCCCTCGTCATCCTTGTCCGTAAGACCATTACTGCAACTAAGTCTGTAAATACAGCATTTTTGTTCTCATGTGCTTGTGTGTGTGTGTCGAACAGGATTTTTAGGAGACTGCTGGCGTTCTGTGATGCGGTCCTCAGCAATCTTACATAATGCTGCTTGTAATGCTGCAAGCACAGACTTAACAGACCTGCACCTCCACCTCTGCATCCTCATGTCAGCCTACATGTCTGTCTGTCTCTCTCTGCCACTCTGTCCTCCTAGTTTGTGTAATGTGCCTGAATATCCATCAGTACATCTTTTTGTCTGCTAACATTTTTGCCTCTCTGTCATCGTGCGTCCACGAGTCTGTTTGTCATTTGCTAATTCTCAGTCTGCCTTGTTCGTAGACTCGGTGCCAGTCTTCTATTTGTGCTTTTCTTTTCTTTTTTCTCTAAATCTCTCCTCTCCATCTCTTACTTCTGACATACCATGCATAACGGAGTTACTTTAGCTTGGTCGTGATGTTCTTATGTAACTCTCCGTTCGCCTTTGCGGTCTCACTCGTCTCAGATGCACACATAACCGTGCTCTCTCACACACACACACAAAAGATGGATGATTCTAGATAAAAAAGAAAATTGCTGGTTTTATTCACTTAAAATTGAGATTGCAGTTTCCTCTTAGTGTTTAGTGAAAGTTTTTCTGGGTAATTTCTCATGGCCCTTATAGCTCGACCAATTGTTTTTAAGTCTTCAAATTGTTGTTTACGGGGGGGAACTACAGTTTCTCATCAAGTTTCGAGTTTTCTTGATTGTTCTGTCTCTTTCTAACACATGCTAGTTCTGTTTCTGTTGCCTCTGACTGTGCACAGGTTATCACACTGTGTAATGAAGGATTGTCACGGAGCAGATCTAACCTTCTCCTTCAGATGCTGCAGGATGAGGTTTCATTGAGGTGTGAAGCATAATTGGCATTTGAATACTTCACTTTTAGCTCTGAAATGCTGTATAAATACATTATAAACCCCATGACCGTTCTTTCTGCTGTCACCATAGTGACACACTATGGAGAGTCTGAGAGAAATGTGAGACCCGCTTTATTAAAAACAGCCGCTCCTTATTTGTCTATGTTTATCTGGGTATGACTTCAGTGTGGTGGGTCTGGAAGTATCGAATAAGTTGTCACAGCCTGGTGAACAAATTCACCTTCACAATGAATTCTTATCACAAGTAACGTCTGTGACCACGCCTACACTTATGTAACTCGATTTCTGATTTTCTGAAACACAGTTAATGTCTTGTTCTCACAGTCGACTGCGTCATGTGTAGGATCTACTTTTTTTTCTGTTAATGAAATTGTTAGAATGAATCTGAAGTTCACATACAGGTCAGGTACGTGATGATAATAATAATAATACTAATAGTAATAATGATAATTAGTGCAGCTCCTCTGAAACGATCCAGTTAATAATTTTACATGAGATATTATGTAGTCGTTGAGATGTGATTATTCCACGCAATAATGTGACCTGTGACCTGCACCATGCTGAATTCCTCTCAAGGACGCGTGCTCTCAGTACCTTTTCTCTGCACTGGCTGTATATATTACTGTGGCTCTCAGTGTTTCGATGAACTGACCAGAAAGTAAATGTGGCTGTTTGTTGAGACAAGTTAAAGAGCAGAGGGAGAGCGAAATGAGATATGTGTGGCGAGAGATTGAATTGATTAATGGTGCAAGCCACTCAGTGTGTGGACTCTGGCCACCTGCACCCTCTGGTCAATCAATGCACATGACTGACTTCAACGAGCCTGAATCTGAGGCGCTCTTTGTGCTGCTCGGCTTGAAGCTTGATGTTTCTGGCATACAAATTGCTTTTAAACCCTTTTCGTTAGAAATGTTCGTGCTACTCTTTCTGTCTGAATACTTCAATATATATATATTGATATATATTCAGGGATTGAGCTCTTTGCATATTGACATGAGTACTAATTCGGATCATCTTACATATCAACAGTTTGCTAATGAAATGTTTGGTAACATTACAATATTTCTATAATATATCTACAGGCTGTGCTATAAAACAATGGCTGAAAACAAATAGCTTTGATGACGTTTATTACACTAATTTCTGTTCCCCCTCTGCTTTATGGAGCTTTGAATTTCAGTTCACTGTTCAGCTGTACAGGCTGTATGTTTGTTGCTTTAGTGCACTCTTACCACTCAAATGACATAATTTTAATCTACAGAATTAAAAAAAGCTACCATCAAACTACAGATAAATATAGTAAGCAGCTAGCTGGAGAACATGAGGAAAAAAACCCACAGCTCCATATGAAAGCAACTAAAGTTTCATAACATCAGCCTGTCTGGTTATATGTCACTCTTGTTTTCCTCTTGTTTTCGTAGCCACCTCATGGAAAAATGAGTTCCTTTCAAACGGAAAACATGTTTCCTACCCTTGCTTAAATTAATAATGAAGATAATAATTACTTGCAGTCCGGTATAATGCATAAAGATTGAAGACTTGGACTCATGGCTCATCTCTATAATTGGATGCCAGAGAGAGACAAATGACACCTAAACAAAAGAATAAATAATTAAACACAAACTGAGCTAGAAATATTGACATTTCCATGTTAGAGTGGAACACAATAATCAAAGGGGTGAGGGTAAAGTGTCACACTGCTTGCTATGTTCAAATTACAATGTACCCGCTCTTATTGTGTTCCATAGCGTTAACTAGAAATAGAAATGCTCAGAGGAATCTCGCACATCGTTAAAGCTTGGCGTCTGTAAGTCACATGGTTTACTTTGGCTCGGTCTAAGTGCTAAAAACTGTAGTGATGAGTGAGCATGTGTTTTAATAGTGCGGCAGATAACTGGAGCAATCGTTCAAATTAGATACAACACGAATGTGTGTGTTTGTTCTACTGAAAACAATGAATTTAAAAGTATCATTAGCCATTTGAAGTCTGAAGTGAACACTGTTTTCAAAGATGGTTTAAATGCAAAACATCGGATAGATGCAATGAGCTCTTTATTATGATGATGTATGAATACTTAAGCAACTTTGAAGGTCTTTACCTGTTTTATGGACATGAAATTGATAAGTATGTTCATCTACATTAAACATGTCAACTGCCGCATTACACAAATATGGTCGTTGGGGTGGCTGTAGCTCAGGAGGTAGGTAGCAGGTCATCTACTGATCAGAAGGTTAGTGGTTTGATCCCTGGCTCCTCCAGTCTGCATGCCAAGTATCCTTGAACAAGATACTAACCCCAAATTGTTCTCCGATACATTCATCAGAGTATGAATTTGTATGAATGGTAGTTAGAAAGCACTAAGAAACTTAGAAGACAGTGCTTGTGTGAATGGGTGTGATTGGGTGAATGCGGCATGTTGTATAGAGTGCTTTGAGTACTCCGGGAGTGTAGAAAAGCACTATATAAGAATCAGTCCATTTACCATTTTCATCCAGTGAAACTCCTATACAGATTGTGGGATCATCCTTTTATCACCCATGAAATGCACAAGTAAATTTGGACATTAAAGAGAAATTTCTCCTGTCAAATCTGTGGAGGACCTTCTCCTCTTGCTTCAGCTCTTTCATGCTAGCACATTCACGGTCGCCTGTCTGTGGAAGAAAGAGCTCCGCAATTTATATTCATCATACTGTTAGTCGACACTGAACCACACGCTGAGTTTTACAGCTTCAAAATCCACTTTGTGTCCCGCCTGACATACTTCACAGTTGTGTTTCTACTCCTACTCTTAGATGGGGCATTTTGGGATTAAGCAAATGGAGGAGAATCGAATCAACCACCTTATATGTAGGTTGAGCAACAGCTGTCGAGGCTGTGTGGCTGGCAAAGATGGACCCAAAAGCAAGACTCAGAAACAGGAGGGGTAAACTGAAAGGTACAAAGTACAAAATAACATGAGGCAAAAACAAGGAAAACTGACCTTTGAATCAAAAGGGAAAACACACAGCAGGGAGCACACAACCATGAGGGAGGACATGGCAATGAGTAAGGGGAAGACTGAGAGAACAGATGCACAGGGGATAATGGGGGAACAGCCGACAGGTGGGAGGACAGCTGACATTTTTATCAGATAACTAGACAGAGGAAGTAGAACTACATACCGGTACAAAACACAAGAGACAGGATGCCACCAAAATAAAATGGGACACACTGACCTGGACAAAGATACATGAACATTGCACACAAAAAAGTCAAAATACGGGGACAAGATGGGCTAAACACCGAAACAGGACTAGGACACATAAGGGAACTAACATAATAAAATGAGAAACCTTGAACTCGAAATATAGATAATGAAACTCAGAAGCACCAGGTATTACTGAAATCAGAACATGATAGTATAGAGCATGTACTTAGTCATCACTGAAATCCAACAGACAGCACCAATAGTCCACAACAAATGAAACACCAGGTCGAAGACCCAAGAGCATGACAAACCCTTAAACAGATGGGGTGTTCTGTGGACAGGCAGCTACTGGAAGATATAAGCGATGGGGAAATGCCAGGAGTCCATCCTGAAGATATGGCGTGACAAAAGTGCTACCTCTGAAGTGCCACCACGTTGGCAAAGTAGTATGAAATGTATATAAATCTGAGGAATTTCACTCCTAAAGTGGATCTTGATGTAATTTTTTGAGATCTAGTATAACTGACTTTATCTTAAAAAATAAAAATAATCTCTTGCTAGCAGTGGTGGCAATCATGAATATGGCTAATGCAGTCTGTCGTGAGAGTGTACTTTGTGCTGCACTATAAGGGGTCCCCCATTTGGGGAGATTAACTAGCCCTATTAGCTGTGTGTATATATTGTCCACATTAGCTTATATAGGCAATCAGAGAGCAAATAGTCTGCAGACATAGATTGCAATTCCCTTTTTTTCATACCCCGAGTCTTGAAATACCATTTGCTTTTAAACACATGCTCACACAATACAAAGAAAGAGACACTTCTGATTAGTGAAGTGAGACTGAGAGCAACAAACCCATGGGATTTGAGTCCACTTATCTTTTTAATGCACGTTGTTTGTCAAGACAATCCTTACCATCCCCACAGTGTTAAATCATGTTGGAGTCAGCGAGAGTACCAAGAGACAAACCCAAATCACCACTGCAGAGTCAATTGCTCTGCCTGTTGCCATGGCTACCTCCTCCCCAAGATAATATTTATTTAAAAACACATTGTTATGCATTAATTTGACTGTTCGGCTGTAATTAAAAAAGGTGCTGTTTCTGTGTGTGAGCCTTATGAGTTGGACAACCACCAAGGACCATATCTGTGTCACATACATGTTGGTAGGATGCAGTCTGTTGGCATTCATTTGACTTATTATTTCTGCCCCCCCCTTATAATATAAACTTGAAACACAGACTAGCTTATGCACATTTATTTCAAACGTGTAGAATGTGACTGAGAAAATAATTACGTGCAGTAGCAACTTCTCACTCGCAAAGTAACACACTTTAAAGCATGACCTGTTGAATAATTATGACCAGGGGTCAGCAACCTTTAACACCCAAAGAGCCATTTGGTCCCGGTTTCCACGCAAAAGAAAACACTGGGAGCCGCAAATACTTTTTGACATCTAAAATGAAGATAACACTGTATATATTGTTTTTTACCTTTATGCATTGTGTGAACAACTAAAGAGTGTTGCTTATGAAATCCATGAGGTGCTACAGAGAAAATTACATTTTATTTATGTAATGAACACATTTTGAACTCTTAAAGAAATATAACAAAAAGGAAAGAGACCCAGCTGAACTAAAATGATCCATGTAGCAAAGAAAAACTGTTGTGTACTGCCACCCTTATATCACCTTTGGACTTTTGGAGCGTAGCAGAGCCTTGACCTGAATTTTAAAAAATAATTGGAAAAAAGCACTATGCTACTAAAAAATTGAAAAATAAATATTTGCAAAATTCTGCATAAATATTTATTTATTTACTTATATTTATTTTACATGGTAAAGGTGTGCGGCTGGGCGTGGTCTGCAGTGCCGCTGCATGGGAGGCGTACGCACCTGAGCGGCACCCGCAATCACGCCTCACCGCCTTAAAGTCTGTGCTCTCTTTGCTGTTGTGTTGTCGGGCTGTGAGCTGAAAAGCCGGTTGTATGCGTACAGCAACCGTGTGTGAAAAGTGGTCAATAAAGAGATGCCGAAAAGCATGTTCATGAAAACATCGTCGGGTCTGCCGTGATATGTTTACAATGGGACTTCTGCTCCTGAACCTCTGCGCGCAGTGAAGTCACTTTCATCTTTATGCAGGACTGTAAGCTGTCATCTGTGAGGCGTGCGCAGTGTTTGTTTTTAACATAGTTCGCAGTGGAGCTGCTGACATAATGTGGATCCGAAGATCCATAATCTTCCAATTTAGAACTACAAGTTTACAAAGAACTTAAAACAAAAAATACACTTCAGCTAAATACTTGTAATTTATTTTCCCAAACCACGCAGAGCCGCAGTATAAGGACTAAAGAGCCGCAGGTTGCCGACCCCTGGTTATGACCATACATATTAAATCAATATTCATTCTCTTAAATGAGACCTGAAACTAGCAAACTATCATCCTGTTGGAACACCCAATTGTGTTTTAACCTTTTGTTGTTCATTTGAGGTGAAGTTGATGAATTTGGAGTTAGTCCTCTTTTTTCAGCATTTCATCCACTTTGTACAATGTACCAGTACCACTGAGAGCAAAACAACCCCAGAGCATGATGCTACCACCATGCTTGACAGTGGTACAGTGCTCTTAGGTTTGAAAATCTCATCCCTACTCCTCCAAACATGTATCATGTCATAGCTCAAACTTTGTCTCAACTCACCATTTGAAGGCATTTGGCTTGTCCATGTGGGTGACTGTAAATGTAAAATTGGACAGTGACACTGGTGTTCCAGCAGTTTCATGACAGGCCTGGCCCTTAGTGGTTCCTGGGCTGTTCCTGAACATGCTAACCAACTTCATCTCATCTGAGGCATACAGTTTGGGTCTTATTCCAGACCTGAGTAAAGTGGTGACACATTTGAATAACTTGTACTTATGAAAAACAGTTTGAAGTGATGATCTTGGAATCTGTGATTGCTTAGAAATGGCTTCAAGAGTCCTTAAGCCTGTAATTTTCTTTGATCTTCGCTGATCTTCCCTTGGGCTTTCTTGCTGTTCTGAGCATTGGACAATCCAGTGTGTGTTGTCAAACAATCATTTCATACTGGCAAAGAGAAACTAACAGTTGCAGTCAAGTGTGCTCACTAATGAGGATTTAATAGAACCCGGAGGTGTCAAGTTAAAAGACATTGTAGAACCTTCTGCACCACTTTACCGAAGGATTTCTGTGAGTATATGCATATATATGCATACATTTTAACCTGCATGAAGACTTCTGACCCTATGTGACCCAATTCTTTTTTTCTAAAGTCAGTAAACATGTATGCTGTTCAATCATTCACAGAAAGCATTAAAAGCCTAAAATTACCATCATATTCAGGATCATGATGAGTGTATGTAAACTGTAGACACTCTTAGACTTGGAAGAATGGTTTAATGCACTTCCACACTGACTTTACTTTTCACATATGGAGGCTAGGTCCATTTTTTATATGCAGTCTGTGTAAAGGTTATACTAATAACATAGTGTCACTTATATGTTTAGTTAGTAGTTAGCTGGGCGTGTTATATCATTATCATTAGAGGTCTAATTGCTTGCAAATAAACACTCTGTTTAACCCATCCTTTGAACATTTGTACATCTGCTTTTAATGCAACTACATATACGCTTCTCCAACATATGAAGAAATGCAAAGGTTAGCAGGCCTGTTTTGGCTAATTAAAATGCTATGCTAAGATTGCATGGCCACTAGTAAGAGGGAGGAGCTTTGCATCAGGGTTCATGAAAAAAGGTTAAAAATGCAGGATGAAAGAAAGGAAAGGGATGAAGGAAGAAAGATTGGGAGAAAGGAGAGTTGAACTGCAGATTTTCATAAATCCCCTTGTTGGGAGTCTTTCCAGACCGCATGTTCCCATGCAGATTAAATCCAACACACACACACACACACACACAGACTACGGTACACATATTCAAACTGTGCCACCCCAACCAGGCCAACGGTGCTGTGTTATGCCATAGGCTGTCTCGGTGTGTCTCTCATGGTGGTTTGTCCAGATCTGACTCCGAGCTTTCCTCAGTCTCAGGAACAGGACAGAGCTCTTAGCTCAAAGAGCCCACGTCCCATTTGCCTGCGATGCTTTACACTTGGAGGATAAATGTGTTTCCTGTCACAGTTGCTGCCTGTGAAGCTGATTAGTGCTCAGCCCTTGACTATTTCCTGACGGGAGAATCTGAGAGTTTTGTACCACACACATTTACATTTTTAAAACATTGTCACATCCACTGCAGCATCTCTTTTCCCTCCCGTCTACTAGTCATTTGCTTTAAATATTTTCCTTACTTTCACTAAAGCTATTAGTAAAATGTCTTCTGTCTCACGATCTCCCTTATTCCTTACTCTTTAAACAGCTTTTTTGACTCTTGTCTCTACCTCTGTCTTTATCCTTTTCAGTCTGTCCTTCTTAGTTCCTTTATTTCTTTTAAACATCTCATCACGACTCATGGCAACTGCTCTTGAGCGTGACACCTCTGTTTCTTTCTTTCTCCTGTGCATGCTGTGTGTTCTGGTCTATGTCTATGCCTGTCTGCATGTATCTGTCTCTCTGCCTTTACCTTTGGCACACAGTCTTTTTCCTTTTTATCCCCTGCACCCTCGTCTCCTCAAGAGTCTGTAGCCCAGGTTACATAATACATATTAGATAGAGGTGGAGAAAGGACTGGTGGAAGTATAAAAGTGGAGGGGATGGAGGAGGGGAGGAAGATACTGTGCTTCTCTACTGGTGAGCCTGATGTGCTCATTTGTCTGAGCAATTGATGCGACACAGTCTGGGTTTTAATTTTTGTGGCCAGTGATCAGCTGGTGTTCGGTTTTTGTTTGACCGTGGGCTTTGTGGGTGTACGGACTTTATTCGCTTTTGTTTAGATTTCTCATTTCGCTTTTCAAATTAACCCTGCCCCACCCCCACACCCCTGCTTTACATGGCATGTATTTGTAAATCAGCCTTTGCTGCCGGTCCAGCTCATTTTCATCTTCAGGAGCTGACATCTGGTCTGCCTGTCCTCTCCTCCCCCTCTCCTCCTCCCTCTCTCTCTGTCTCTCATCCCCTCTTCATCTCATCTCTATCGTGATTACTCTTTGCCTCGCTGACCTGCAATGATGTAACTACATTTTGGCAGCAGACTTTTACCCTTGCCAAGCATTATATTGCGCCATCTTTCCGAGTACTCACCCCTCTCAGTCTCTAACCACCAACTCTTTCCACTCGGGCCATTTTTTCAGGTTTTAATCTCGTTCCCAGAGCATTTCCCAGCAGTGATTTGATATGAATGAGGAAAATGAGGTTGAAGGGGAGAATTTAGAAAAGTTCCCAAATGATTTAGTGTTTCAACTGTATGACAGCAAGAAACACTCCAGTTTAGTCATGAGTAAAGGGATGGTTAATTGCACCCAGCAGTCTCCTGCACCAGCTTTAGGCATGGAACACCATCTCCACTGCTGTCACATATTGTGAAATTATTTAGGAGCCACTTTCCCAAATATGAATTCTCCAAATCTTAAACTCTAAGCTTTAGAATTAGTGTTAGGCTGTCCTGGCTTCCACTTTTCCATCAGGTAGTGATAGTTAGCTTGTTTAGCATGTATGCCTGCTATTTTTTGCTTCTATCCAACCAACAGACGTCAATAGCATAAACACCTTTATCAAGAGGCAGCTTTAGACAGAGCGACCTGGCTATATTGGGCACTACCACACAAACATGTCAGCTGCCTATTACTGATATTTTAATAAGAGAAAAGAAGGATTCCAACAAGGCTTGTTGGCTTACAGATCTGCCCCATCTTGCATAAAACTATTCAAATCAGATGAAGTAGGAGTATAGCTTTACACTATTTAGCAAGGAGCAAGGACATTGGTCCAACAAGATGAAATATTGTAACCTGCTTTCAGTTTCTATATGGATGATCTTTCTAAAACATCAAACAAGACTACTGGATGTATGATGGGGAAAGACTTATTATTATCTGATGCATGCTGACAATTTAGTTGTTATGTCTCCTTATTGAGGGTTTGTAGACACGTGACCACTAACCACTTGATGTTAACTTGATGTTAATTTTCGATGCATAAAAACCCTACATTGGTGACAATGTGGAGTTAATAAGGCCTCAGTCACACAGGCTAGAGACCGGTCAGCCGTTGGTCATGTGCGAAAAAAGTGACCGGTTGGGAGATGCCTCGCAAACTAGCATGGAAGAACCCGACTTGTGGCCAAATAGTTTCTGTTATGAAAATGTGAAAAGCACGATGCAAACTTGGCTTCAGACTAAAAGTTTGACCTTTGTGATGTACTGGCTACAAGCTTGAGGCTTAACTTTTAATTTAATGGAAAAGCTTCTCCTTCTCCAGTTTGTGTTGCACTTTATTCAATGTTCACAATCGCCTGGCTTAGTGAGTATTAACGGACAACCTGGTGTCTTCCACTCAAACTCTTTGCGACCAATTTTACCAACTGTTTAGCAAAGTGTGCATGAAGAATGGTAAATGGCCTGTATTTATATAGCGCTTTACTAGTCCCTAAGGACCCCAAAGCGCTTTACATATCCAGTCATCCACCCATTCACACACACATTCACACACTGGTGATGGTAAGCTACATTGTAACCACAGCCACCCTGGGGCGCACTGACAGAGGCGAGGCTGCCGGACACTGGCGCCACCGGGCCCTCTGACCACCACCAGTAGGCAACAGGTGAAGTATCTTGCCCAAGGACACAACGACCGAGACTGTCCAAGCCGGGGCTCGAACCGGCAACCTTCCAATTACAAGGCGAACTCCCAACTCTTGAGCCACAATCAAGAGGCATTGAAGAAGCCTCAATGATTTCCACTTGCAGCAACTGCCCAGTTATGGTTAAGTCATGGTTTGCAGTATGATACTAAATTTATCTTGCTATGTGACAGTGATCACTTCCACAAGGGAGGAATGGAAGCCAAATTTTCCTTCATTATGTTTAGGAGACCAAGTCTCTTTATCAGGAATGGTCTCTGTGATGATTCATAAATGTAGTGCCATGCAAAATCTATGCAAAAGCAAATATGCTAGCTACAAATTTCACAAGTATACAAATGATGTTAAAATAACTCTGTTCGCACTTTATGTGGTAATTATAGTGACACAGAGCTGTTGCTTATATGCATTCAGGATCTTGTTCAAGCTTCAAAGATGGACCATAGGAAGCTGAATGTTTGCAGCTAGTAATGCTACCGAGTCTTCACTCTGTACTGAAAACATGTATGTGTCAGAATCTGAAAATGTGACACAAGACACTTCTAGAAACATTAGGAATATTTACTTTTTTGTGTTCTGCTCAATAATGATTGTATTTTTATTTTGTTGTCCTTGTGTTGTTTTTTACTTTTTCATTTATTTATCTTTTCTTTTGTGTTGAGATAACCTAACAAATTCTGCTCCAGTTGAAAGACAGCGTACCGACACATTACTTATTGCTGACTGGTTTGGACCAAATACGCTCAATTAAGATTTATGCTACTGTGTTTATGTGTTCACATTAAAATGTAAGTAAGCTAAGCTACCCTGTCCTTCTTGCATTTTTCACTTAATTAGTAGCTTAATTTGGTTAAGAGCTGAAAATCACCCAAAGAGAAAATTAATTTCAGACTCTCCGTAATTTGGTTATGTAGTTGCCCCACTGAGGCTAAGGGCTGCACGGGCTGCACTCTCTGTGGGAAAACTCTTAACGTGAGCAGGGTGTGTTGTGTAAAGAATAAGAAGTCTGGGTTTCTTACTTGTTTTTTTAAACCTCACAGTAAGATAAGGTACTTTTTTTAGGTTGCTTGAAAAAATGAAATGATCTATGATTTTGCCACCTTTGTCCCCATGGTCATTGTGGTGTATTCAAATTAACATCACAAATGAATTAAGAGTTGTATTGGTGATGACATCAATAAATATATAATGTTTGGGGTTGTCTTTACTTTGGCAACCTCTTTTAGGTCACACTCATTCACCGTTTTGCTGAACTTTTCATTAACTCACTCAGAGGTGCTTACATTTCCCAGCTACCATTGCAACTGTTCCCCATATCCCCCTGAGAGGTGATAGCTTCACCGTAGATCATCCTCATGGGCTAGAAATAAGGACTGCTCAGTCAAAGGACTCCAGTGTGGTAACCTCCAGTAGCATGACATCACCTTCTGATACCAACATGCTGGCTCAGACTCCTACAAAGCTTTGAATGTGATTGTCAGTGACTCCCTGACAAAAAAAAAGTTATTTCCAGGCTGATCCGCTGTTCATCCACAAATACCGATTTTAATCTGCATTCAGCATTATTGTTTCTTTTTTTTTATGGGTTTGCTCATGGGCATTTTGTGTATTTTGTGTGCATCTTGTTTAATATTAGTATTACTGCTTATTGAGGATGGGAGGGGCTGCTTAGATGCTCTGCTTTTAGGAGGACAGGTTATTATAAAGTAAAGCTTTTTAATCTTTTTAATCTCTAAGACACACGCTCCTCTCTCTCTCTCAGAATACCTTTAATTTAATCTGTTTTATGAAAAAATCCTCCTCTGTTTTTTAATATTAGCAAGACATTCTAATTTATTATGAAGTGAAAATATTTATGTAATGATGAGCAAACAGTGGCAAACAAACTCGAAACGAGGCAAAGCCTTCGAGGCAGTCAGCTCGAGTTTCACTGCATCACGCTCACATAACATGACTCCTGCTCCTCCTGTCTTATACTAAACTCACAATTTGTAATTTGCTTCTGCTCCGCGTTGCTACTTGCTGCCCCTCCACCACCCCATCCTCCACTTGTATATGTTTGAGTGGGTAGGTGATGGGGTTGAGGGTGTGTGGGCTCAGATTTCTGTATGCAATCTATCTGTGTATTTCTAGGGGATGTAGCCTAGGCATTGGACTTTAAATATGTTCTGTGTTTGAATTGTTTGACCCAAATATGGGTTACTTATATTAGTTACAGAACTACCATGGCTAGCTACTGAAGAGTTAACCAGGTGGTTTCTTGTTGTATTGTTACTACGTCTAAATTTAGATTGTCTAAGTTTAATAAGCAAACTCTGTTGCTACAAGGGATCAACATAGCCGGTAGTGTCACGTTTTATTTGGTAGATTTTTTTATGTCAGATACTTAAACAATTCAGGTTGACGTTAAACTTTTACTTTGTTTACTCACGTTGTTTAGCTTTTATAGCGAATGTAAGCATGCTAAAAAATATAGCTCAAAGTACTATCCGGTCTTTAAGTCGGACGTCAGTAGCCGTGTCTGGGCCCAGGCATCCATGAAAACAGAATTTATGAAGTTTGACGGAGTTAGAAGTTAGCAGGGAGTTAGCTCTTAAATGGAACCAAACTTCAGTCAGGAGAACAACTGAGATAATCCATCCACAATACGAGGTTAGTCATTCATATACTGCTGCATTGCCTGGGCTGTAGTTACATTGTAAGGTTTTAAAAACTGAGCTTTAAAATGATTGGCGGTAATAAAAACAGAGAGAGGCTGACAGTGAACACTGACTCTTTTTAGGGGCTTGCTGAGATTAAATAGGACAAGATACAAAGCATTAAAACATGTAAAAAACACAACAGCCTTATTAAACACAGAGTAATTTGGGCCCGGAAGCAGGGTTCATCACATCATCACTTAAAGACTGGATTTCAGTGAAGAAGTTTGGCCGAAAGCAGAGCAGTGCTAGCAATGTACAGACTCTAATCTAACTTTTGTTTTAATTCATTTCACTCAGGGCTTGTTAAATGCAAAGCAACAGACAGACAGTGATACCGAGGTGTATACAGTGTGTATACTTGTGTGCATGTCCATAATAATGTTGCTGCTATATTATTACTACATCCTAAACATCTCCATCACAACAATACATGATTGTAATAAATCAGTCCAGGCAGTATACATTGACCCTGGGGAGAGGAAATGGGACACAATTTCACCTGGTGTTTGTTTGTTGCATGGCTTCCTGCCACTCCAGCCTCCTCCCCCAGTGACAAACATGCTTGTGAGGTTAATGGGTCACCATAAAATTCACCATAGGTGTAGCTGTGAGCGTGAATCTCTCTGCATCTAGTCCAGCTCAGTTTATCCCTGACAGGCAAATATAAGAAGATGAACAGAGAGATACAGCATGCATTGGTTTTGTATTGTGTTACCCTAGCTTGATTAGTGGGCCAGTCGCTAGCTTCTACAACTGTCATTTGTTCTCTCTCATAACAACAACAGGAGCTGTCTAAGAAGATCGCTGACACAAACACTATCTGTAAGCAGATAGTATATATACTAAGCACACTGACCACTTTCAGCATAAAATGAAATTAGGTATCTTAATGTTAATGCTGATAACTTTTTAAATTCTTTTCCCTTTGGACGCCTGCTAGGGGACCCTTGTTTCTCTTTTTTGAACTGAATGGTTTTTGTCATATTTCAGGCTTCCAGAACAAAATGACTGGATCTGCATCAGAAGTAGTGAGGCTGATCTTTGCCTATAGACCTTCCTGGTGCTACCTTTGGAAAAATTAGGAACCGTCAAACCACGTTTTTATTGATATATACTGAGGTATCAAAACTCATCATTAAAGGGACAGTGGAGGTCATTAGTAGTCTTTATGGGGTGAAAAAGGCTGTGTTAATGTAATATTGTTTAGTTAAATGCTAAATAAATTTCGGCTTGGTTACTGAGGGGTGGCATGGTGGTGTGATTGTTAGCACTGTTGCATTACAGGTCCTGGGTTCAAATCCATCAGTTGTTTCCATCTTCTCCCATGTCTCACAGTCTAAACACATGCTTGTTATCCCCTAGTCACATCGGGCTAGAGATCAGTACTTGGCAACCTTTGATTGCCAGAGGAAAATGTGTGTTCTCTGACCAATTGGCAAGTGGTTGCTGGAAGTTATTGGCTGTCACCACATGAAATGAATGTCGCAAAGATAGTGCTGAACAAAACCCTCGAGATTTCTTTGGTCTTTAGTAGATTGCTTCGGTCACCCATAGTTTGCATGGAAGCCAGTGACTGAAAACAACCGCGATTTAGTCTCCAAGCTGATGTGAAACCTGAAAACCAAACTGGAAACAGAGAACGTTCGCTATCAAAGTAAAAGTTGTCTTGCTGCTGCAACCAGCACATTTCAAATCGGGCAACTTTTAATTTGAACGGAAATGGTTTCAATTTCGAAACTGGATAAGACTTTTCACAGTTTCTCTACCATTTATCGAGTCATTTACAAGTGTTTGCAGACAAATAATTCATACAAACTATAGATGACCGTGACAGTCTGCTAGCTACCAAAGCACAATGCACAATCACAAGCAAATTTACAGTGCAGCACCATATAATGTCTTTGTGACCAATTTCACGCTACAGACTGCCAGCAACCACTCACAACCAGTTGGAGATGACTGGTGTTTTCCACATGGCTGCCAACAACTCTTTCGGCCTGCGTTACTGGTGTCTTAGTTTCATTGGTGATTCCTGATTGGCTGTAGGCGTAGGCCTCTGTTTCTCAGTGTTAGCCCTGCAACAGGTTGGCAACCTGTCCAGCATGTACCACACTTTTTACTCTATGACAGCCAGGATAGGCTTAAGCCCCCACAATGAATTGGATAAGTGGAAGATGGATGGATATATTTATTTATGTGCTGTTTAACATTTTTTAACTGTATTTCTTGTACATCATGATTTCATATCAGTTATTTTTTGTAGTTTTGGCGTCAGCCCATCCGTCAGCACAGCATCAGTGTTGAAAACATTGAAACTCTCTTGTAACCTACTCTCTGCTGTGTGTTTGTGTGTGGCAGACAGAGTGTGTGTGTGTCATTGGTAGCAGTTCAAGACTGGTGCCAGATTCAGCGCTTAGTCTGGCACTGCCTTGTCAAACAGAGCATGTGTGTGTTGAGACTTGGGACCTGTGCTGGCTTTCTCATCAAGTATGCAGTTGGAGTCAACGCTGCAGCAGAGATGCCTAATAGAGAAAACCAGGGGGGAGAAGAGAGAGTTGGAGAAAGACTCCAGAATACGTCATACTACCCTCTCGCTTCCATCCCCTTCTCTCTCCTCTTTTTATCCTTGCACTTGTCAATTACGCCTTTTCACACTTTTCTATCTAAACCTGCTCCTCTTCTACATCTCTTCCCTTTCAATCTCTACCCCACCCACTAAATTCCTCCGCTCTTATCCTCATTCATAACCCCAGCCATTCATATCCCTCACTCTCTCATTTCCACTAAAATGAATGTCATTCATAACTCTCTCTCGATCCACTGCAGCCTGGAAAGAGCTGTTCAGCAGCCGTCCAGCTATCTGTGACACTCACAGCTCCTCTTGGAGTTCCTGTTCCCCATGCCCATATAAGTACTTCCTCAAGGCTAAGTTAGTGACATCACAATGTTGGCCTGTCATGAGCAGTTTTAGTAAAAGGTCACAGATATTTCTTCAGGGAGATTTTTTGTCATTCGTCCTGTGCGCTTTGTATCATAATGCGCTCTCTAGTTGGGAGATACCAGTGAAATTGATATTGTTTCAAACAAAGTCGGACTTCTCATCGTGTCCTCGTTCTCACCTCCTCCACTTCAAGTTCTTACTTTTCTCATGGACGAAGAACACTCAGTATCTGCCAAACAGGAAGTGGTCATGATTCAGTGAGAACAGATTATCCTGTGTGTTGTGTTGTTTTTGTACGTGTTTGTGTGTGTATCATGTTGTACAGTCCAATTCATATTTATCGTAGCCACTTGTAGCACTGTCTTGTTTCACCCATCTTCTAATATTCAGAGCTTGAGTTAAATAAATATGGACAGATCTGAATCACAAAATGATAAATAACAGTTTCCTCATGAAGTATCAGCCAAGCAGCTGGAAGATTTGATGAATCAGTGTGTGTGTGTGTGTGTGTGTGTGTGTGTCTGTCAGAGAGTGATGGAGAGTAGCAATGACGCATTGGCATATTGCATGTAGCAGCAGACCAGAGGAGGGGACGAAGCATCCAGTATTAATTACCATCTTCATCCACCAACCTGTCTCAGAGGCTGACTCATTCTTCATTAGCAACTTCATTGCTGTCAGCTGCTCATTGGTGACTGCGAACCACACTATCATACCAGAACACACTGCAGTAACCATTCTGGGTAATGTTAAATGCAGCCTAGAGATTTGAAAGGATGGAACTGATGCTAAACAAAGACATTCTTTACAAACCAAAAAGTGTTTTTAATGCCGTGTCATGTTTTTTCTTTACGGTGTCACCACTGTAATACCAAGGCTAAGAATAAGGCTAATAATACTGGTTTAAATTTGCCTTTTTAAGTAGACATCCAGTGTTCCTGACACACTTAGGAGCATTTGGTGTAACACACTGTCGTAACACATTACTGTTCTAATTTCAGTAATCAGTAAAGTTTTCTTTGGGTTTGTTTTCAGCTTTGCATTAATAATCCACCCAGTCTATGCACGTAGCTGCCCCTCCCTGATCCCGGTTCTGCTGAAGGTTTCTTTCTTTTAAGAGGTTTTTCTTTCCCATCGACACCTAGTGCTTCCTCATATGGGATCATCTGATCATTAGGAATTTCTCTTACACTGTAGGGCCTTACAGTACAAAGTGCCGTAATATAACTGTTGTAGTTATTTGGTGTATAAATGAAACTGAGTTGAAAGTATTATTCAGAATTTCATTAAACTTGCACACAGTGGTCACCTAATAAGTCTTCACCGGTATTGTGCAGACGGTCCGGGTCACACTTGTCGTTGCACGTACTATAACCTGTGAATTGCACCTTGTTACGTTACTAGCTACAGTGGGGCAAAAAAGTATTTAGTCAGCCACCGATTGTGCAAGTTCCCTCACTTAAAATGATGACAGAGGTCAGTAATTTGCACCAGAGGTACACTTCAACTGTGAGAGACAGAATGTAAAAAAAAAATCCATGAATTCACATGGTAGGATTTGTAAAGAATTTATTCGTAAATCAGGGTGGAAAATAAGTATTTGGTCACCTCAAACAAGGAAAATCCCTGGCTCTCACAGACCTGTAACGTCTTCTGTAGGAAGCTTTTCTGTCCCCCACTCGTTACCTGTATGAATGGCACCTGTTTGACCTCATCATCTGTATAAAAGACACCTGTCCACAGCCTCAACCAGTCAGACTCCAAACTCCGCCATGGCCAAGACCAAAGAGCTTTCGAAGGACACCAGGAAAAGAATTGTAGGCCTGCACCAGACTGGGAAGAGTGAATCTACAATAGGCAAGCAGCTTGGTGTGAAAAAATCAACTGTGGGAGCAATCATCAGAAAATGGAAGACATACAAGACCACTGATAATCTCCCTCGATCTGGGGCTCCACGCAAGATCTCATCCCGTGGGGTCAAAATGATCATGAGAACGGTGAGCAAAGATCCCAGAACCACACGGGGGGACCTGGTGAATGACCTGCAGAGAGCTGGGACCAAAGTAACAAAGGTCACCATCAGTAACACACTACAACGGCAGGGAATCAAATCCCGCAGTGCCAGACGTGTTCCGCTGCTGAAGCCAGTGCATGTCCAGGCCCGTCTGAAGTTTGCCAGAGAGCACATGGATGATACGGCAGAGGATTGGGAGAATGTCATGTGGTCAGATGAAACCAAAGTAGAACTTTTTGGTATAAACTCAACTCGTCGTGTTTGGAGGAAGAAGAATACTGAGTTGCATCCCAAGAACACCATACCTACTGTGAAGCATGCGGGTGGAAACATCATGCTATGGGGCTGTTTTTCTGCCAAGGGGTCAGGACGACTGATCCGTGTTAAGGACAGAATGAATGGGGCCAAGTATTGTGAGATTTTGAGCCAAAACCTCCTTCCATCAGTGAGAACTTTGAAGATGAAACGAGGCTGGGTCTTCCAACATGACAATGATCCAAAACACACCGCCCGGGCAACAAAGGAGTGGCTCCGTAAGAAGCATTTGAAAGTCCTGGAGTGGCCTAGCCAGTCTCCAGACCTCAACCCCATAGAAAATCTGTGGCGGGAGTTGAAAGTCCGTGTTGCTCGGCGACAGCCCCAAAACATCACTGCTCTTGAGAAGATCTGCATGGAGGAATGGGCCAAAATACCAGCTACTGTGTGTGCAAACCTGGTAAAGACCTATAGTAAACATTTGACCTCTGTTATTGCCAACAAAGGTTATGTTACAAAGTATTGAGTTGTATTTTTGTTATTGACCAAATACTTATTTTCCACCCTGATTTACGAATAAATTCTTCACAAATCCTACCATGTGAATTCATGGATTTTTTTTTCACATTCTGTCTCTCACAGTTGAAGTGTACCTCTGGTGCAAATTACTGACCTCTGTCATCATTTTAAGTGGGGGAACTTGCACAATCGGTGGCTGACTAAATACTTTTTTGCCCCACTGTACATTACTTTTCTGGAGCCTCATCTTGAGCTCAGCTGCTTAGGAGGCTCCCTGGAAGCCCAACTCTGCAGATATGTCAACCATATCAACCATATAACCTTAGAGCCGAATGATTTAGAGACTCTTAGAGATTTCTAGAAGGGCCTTTGACTTGAATCTCATATTCAGATCAGGCTGTGACACTGTGACACTGCGGGGAGACATGCTATTTCCTCCTGCAGCAATCAATATGCTTGGTCAGCCATAAAGCTCCCACGGTGGACTGAAACCTGATCCATACTGCATAATCGCACCAAGGTCAAGCAAGAGAGCCATTTACATATAGACGCAGGCACCTTGAACTGACAAACTTGCCTGCCAACCAGGCAGATAATTAACCAGTCAAGTCAAGTTTCGGCCAGTATGAGTATGTGTAAGTGCAGTTTTGTGTGACAATGGTTTTTGCAGTGGTGTGCGTGTGTGCATACATGCCTGTGTGTTTAAACCTGTGAATACCTGTGCTTTTTTGCCGTTTCATTTTCTCACAGACGTGGCCTTGGTAGGTGGCTAATTGAAAAAGCCTACACTGCTGTTACCTTTTCTTTCCCCTTACACATAATGTCTGCGCGCATGTCTGTGTGTGTATTTGTTATCTTTGTGTTTCCTGTTCACAGCATGTGCCAGACTATTTACCAACTTCACTGGTTTTGGCCTCATTTAAATAAGATTCTTTTTTCAAAATGTCATTGAAACGTTTATCTTGTGTCTGTTTTCTCTGTGCTGTACTTCCCTATTTTATAAGTGTGTGCTGTAGGTCACAGTACAGGTGAGCTGGACTAATCTCAGATTAAAGAGGATGAAAAAATTGAGTCCTGCAAACTTGATCCCACACACACATGCACACCCTCAATTTCTTGCTGAATCACGACCTTCCAGTCTGCTGCAACGCCACTGACTGACAGATTAAAACACTGCCACTCAAGCAGCACAGCTGGGGACACACACAGGCTGAGGCTCTAGTGTAGCCTGATGGAAAAATAAATATTGATATATGTGCAACTGCAATTTAGGTGCACATAAAACCGTCTTGCTTGAATACTTAGTAAAAACAAACCAGATAGTCACCTGTGTTAAAAAAAAAAAAAGTCTAGTATTTGGTTGTATGATTTAAAAAAAATCTGTACAAAAAATACAAAAATGGTAATGAAATTATATTTGTTAATTAATTTAATTCATCCATCCATTCTCCTCCGCTCATCCAATTCACGGTCACAAAGGGGGCTGGAGCCTATCCCAGCTGGCATAAGACAAGAGGCGGGGGTACACCCTGGACAGGTTACCAGCCTGTCACAGGGCTAGTAGTATTTTATATTCACAATTAGCCTAATCCCACCAAGTGCATCATCTTTGGACAGTAGGATGAAGCTGGATTACCCAGAGAACAGCAGTGCAAACTCACATCAGTCTTTATCATTGCTAGTACCTGATTGGACCCTGGTTTGCCTCCAGAACGGCCTGAATTATTTATCCTCAGAGATTTTTGTCCATATTGACATGACAACTACAGCAGCTCCTTATTACAGTTCTGTTGGCTCGAATGTCTTTGTTTGTAGCTACTATCCAGCTGATTGAGTTACTGCGGAAATCTTATTTCTCTCTCCTTCTTGTTCCTCTCGTATTTCCTCCGACAGACTTTTCAGTGCTGTTGTTTTGAGTGTTTTATTTCATAATTTGTTTCTGTTTTATTTTATACCTGCCTCAATTCTGTTGCAAAGACATTGGGAGTTGCTATGATTCCCCATGGCAGCAAAGCAGTTCTCTTGAACCAGGCCAACTCAATGCTTAAGGTGGCAATAACCCTGAAAGACTTAAACAGACAGGAAATGTGGCCACATTAAGCTTACTTTTCTACCACTCATATCAAAATCACTACAGTGTCTTTTCTCCCCAGAGCAATAGAAAACCCACAGCATGGGTCCGCAAAAAATATTGGGTGCTGCATCGATGCCATCCATGGTAGGAAAGACCCGGATCTATCGGAGATGTGATGAGACATGTCCTTTCCCTTCAGAGGGCATCCAGAGATCTGAATTTGTCACGCAGCTGTGTTTGTGACAGAGGATGCCATGATGTGATGAAGAGCGTGCTGTGATATGCTGCAGTATGTGGGCTGTTGATGGATCTTATGAAAGTTTCTTTTTTCATTATTTTATTTTGCAGCCACTTCAGTGGGATGAAAACTGGTAGTCAGCGAGAAGTGGACACAATAGACCCGCCGCATGAATAGTTAATTGTCATCGTAGTTATCGATCTACTCGCTTAATTGTGCCATCGTTTATTATGTTGAGGAAGGATCGGTTGTTGTAGTTGTTGTCATTGTTGTCAGCTGATCTGCAGTGATACACCTGACTCATCCTGTGTGTTTGCCCCCCCGCTGGCTCTTGAGTTACACAGCGAGGGGAGATCACATTGCATGATTTGGGCTCACATCGTCTCTCTGTCTCACTCTTTTACTCCCACTTTTAGTCTCCCCTAGTGCCGTCTTCTCGCCCACTTTGTCTGACAGCTGCCCACCCTTTACTGTTAGTGCTCTATCCATTGTTCTTGATCTCCAAGTTTTCACCAGCACAGTTGGTGTTTTGGCTCTTATGTGACCCCGTTAAGCACGGAGAGGATTTTTAAATGTAGCCAGTAGAGCTGCAGCTTCCACCAATGAGTGTTTTTCTTGCGCAGGGTTTGAAGTGTAAAGCACTCGCACTTCCAGTTTAAAAAAAATTAAAAAGTGCTTGTTGAAAATGCTTGACTCTTGGTATTGTATGAATTCTGGCAATAAGGCATAAATAGTAATATAAAGATGGAGGTGGGCGTTTATCGATAACTGTTAGTTCTGGCGAAATGAAGCGAGAAAAGATGGCTCTCCCTCCTCTTGTTGCCATTTACTAAGCTCCCCTTTCTGGTGCCTGTTGGTGGTTTTGGATCAGATAGAAGCTTTAGGCGACATGCCACAACAGAGAGGCAGATTCCTACAGTGGAGTCCTTCCAAAAGTCCTCCATCACTCATACACACAGGCACATAGACACATGCAGCCATGCACACACGCGCGCTCACACTCCATCAAACAGTCACACTATCACGGGCACACACTTAATTATTCAGTCGCTAATTATCTTGTATGCCCGGTTACATAACTGAAGTTGCTTTTGTGAGTCGAGCGAAGAAGACACTTGTGAGGAGAACTTGCCGGAAGAGCCGAGCTTTTGAGAGAATTTTATCTGGCTGCTGATGCAACTTTTCTGAAGCATCTGAAACTGCTTGGAAAAAAAGTAATTTCAGTGAAGAATATCTAAATCTGGGGTTGCTGCAGAGATGGTGTCAGAGATGCCAAATGCAACACACACACGCTGAACCACACAACTGTTTTCAGATTTCCACCTGATGACTTATTTGGCTGTGTGATTGTAAGAACACTGGGTTTGTACTTAGTTTGACATACTGAGACGAGCCTGGTTAGTTCACCCAGTTGTTGTCTTCTCTCCTTTGCTCACCCTCCCGCCTTCATCTCACACTTTCTTTAACATCTTGCTTTATCCATTTTCTCAACTCCCTCTTCTTCCCTTTTCCTGCCACGTTTCTGTTCTGTTGCTCTTTCATGTTTTCCTTTTTATTGTGACCTGTTTTTCAGATGTCTCTTTTATCGCTGCCTATCCTTTAATTTTATTACTCCACATGTCCCCAGTGTCCTCATCTATTGTTGGCTGAAATTCTGTCCACCTTTAACAGCGGAAACAGGTGAAATAATCTTCTCCAGTCTCATACTGTCTCGGATTGCAGCTGAACAAGCTTTAACAATCTGATGCTGTTGGCATCTGTCCTCTTACCTGTCAGTAAAATATAACCGGTGCTCAGTGAGGCCGCTTTTGTGCTCTAACTGAGCACTCAAAGCACATTTTAACTGCAGGGCACATTCACCCATTCACACATACAGCACTTTATTCTATGCCTTTAAGCGCTTTCAAACTATCACACACACACTCAAACTCAAACTGATCGACAGAGCTGGGGAAATTTGTGTTTCAGCATCTTGCCCATGGAATCAAGCCACCAACCTTCTTCGTTAGTAGATGGACGACTTTACAGCAACATCCATCATGACATGCAGTTTTGTTACGTGGTCTACATCTATGCCTGTGATGATCAGTACTCCTCTACCACAGGAGAAACTGTCAGTGAAGCTTTTCGTCTGATTGACCCAGGCCAAGCAAACACTAGAGGTAGAGATAAACTGGAAAGACTTTATATAAACATAAAAAATGCCGTTTTATCCACATAAGTATAAGACAACCTTTTCTCATGTTAAGACCACTACAGTGTCTTCTCTCCAAAGCAATAGAGAGTAGAGGGTTGGGTGATATGTAAAAATTTTCCAACTGACAATCTTCATTCCAATAATCAACGATGGACGATATGTGCGTGCATGCGCAGACTTTTTGATGGGCGGAGCAATGTAATCATGCACAGACTGATTTGCACGTTTACAACAAAGAAGAACTCCAAACATGAACGAACTACTCCCCCCCCCAAAATTTTTTTAGGGCTGTCAGCGTTAACGCGGTCATCACAATTAACACGATTAAAATTTTTACCACGCTCAACCCATCTGGAGTGCAGAATAAACAAACTTTGTACAAACTGCCCGAAATGCATTGACCGAGACAGATGGGTTAATTGTTAATCGCGTTAGTCGTGATGACGGCGCGTTAACGCTGACAGCACTAAAAAAAAATATGAAGTCGCCAATTTGGGATTTCTTTGGCTTTAAACTAGATGAAAGAGGTAAACCAAGTGGTGTGCCGCTTGTGTAGATGTATAGCGCGAGCAAAGTACTCAAACACGACTAACTTGTATGAGCATGTACGTGTCCACCATCTGGCTGAGTATGCTAGGCTATCACCAGCTTCTGCAGCTCCATGAACAAGCATTTGGACGCACTCTGAGGAGGGTGCCTTTGCTCGCAGATGAAAGAGGGTGCCGTTAAAACAGCGCTATTATTATTTTCTGTTGACTGTTTCTATTAGCACCATCGTTATTAGCAATCTTACTCATGGGCAAATAAATGAATAAATCGCCCTTGCAAAAATGATCGCCGATCGGCTCAGCCTTTCGGCGATAGTCGATATATTCGTCCAGTTCCCCAACCCTAATAGAGAGCCTTTAGGGTAGTTTCACAAAAACATTTAGGTGCTGTATAAATCTGTCAGGTGGCAGGGAAATCCCTGATCTATTGGAGATTTGATGAAAGAGGTGTTTTTGACCACAGATCTCACCACTTACCCACAAATAAACCAATCACTCCCAGGGTTGTGGTTAGCACAGAAGATAACTGAAATACAACCCAAGTCTTTCTGGGAACCACCTCTCTTTGGACTCCTCTGTCAGAAACTGTAGATTTAAGGGAGCCCCCACACTGGATCTTTGCACCAAGCACACTAGAGTACACAGGACAGACCAGCCTCTATAGTAACTTAATGCACTTTAGATGCTTCACACTTTTATCTTTAATACTACTACTCTTAGAATATATACTTTTAACATTTTGAAGGACTTGTAGACATTATATTTTAGAAAGCTGTTGAAGCTGTCTTAATGGCACTAAAAAATCTTTGGTCTTGTGTCATCTGCAGCTACATAAAAACTACAGAAATAAAAGATTTTTGTGTTTGAGTTTGTGTAAAAATGCTTCGTCATATTGGCCTAAGCAGTCATGCATCAGTGAAGAGATAAGAGTAGGCACTAACTTGGGCTATAGGGAAGATAACAAGAGATAATTGGTTAAAACAAGGTCCCATGTGACTGTCCAAGTTCATTAGTGTTTCAGTGCACACAGAAACCCACACACACGTGCCGGCTTCTCGTGACCCGATGCGACCGCTCAGTGAAAGTTAATCACCAATTATGCGCACAATTGTTAAATTTACAGTTGACTACCTAAGGGACAGTTCTTCTCTGCTTCCATTTCTCGATTTTCATTAAACTAGGCTAACGTATAACATGTTGCTTTTGAGTTGCAGCTGAGCTTTGTGAAGTGTCACCGTGGTTTCAGTTTACCTCAGGCTAGCCCACAGCCTGGGCGTGCGGGGGCGGCGGAGCTCGGTGTTGTTGCTCGAGCGCATGCGAACATCACCTTCCATCAGCACTGGCCACGGTCGCCTTAATGTGTCCAAACCAATCTGGGATATGAATGAATAGTATGCATGCCTCTGACATCATGGAGTTTCCACTGCTGTGCTCGGCTCACCTCAGAGATAGCAGCTTTGATATTTCACACCGCTGGCTCGCTTGCAGGGGTTCCCCACCCACCACCCCTCCTTACCATAGATGGACTCTGGAGAGATGCTGTTTTTGTGGATGGCAGTAATCTTAAAGCTCAAAGGTCAAATATCCAACTGCCTGTAAACAAGTTACATATACATATATATTACATATATATATTATAAAAGAGACATGTATTTTTGTTTTAAAACAGGCTCTAAATTTGAGTCTGAATCCATGTTGTCGCAGCATTTGAGCATCGGAAAAAAATTCTTTTGAGACTTTTTGTAATCAACAAGGTTTAGATTTACCAGTGCACGTTCTGCTGTAACGGCATTATGTGTAGGTTTGCGATAAATGAGGTGCACACTTGTGTAGAAATCTGTGGAAAATAACAGAACTGTTGCCAGGTGTTAATCATGCTTGTAGTCTGGTTCAGAAATGTTATTCCTGGCACTTTTTTCATGTTTGGAAAGCCAACTGTGTACAAGCAGAGGAATTCAGTGTTATTCCAGTGGATTACCTCTGAGGTTTCCTTTCCTGTGGCGTATCTCCACAGCTGTCCAAGTCACGTGTTATGTTGTTTATTGAATATCAAAGGCTTTGTGAAGTCAAACAGGTGACCTGATACCACCTTGTCTGATAGAAGGAACCACCTCCATGTTTGGGCAACATTTCTCTCAGCGCTGGCAGCTCGTTACTTCCTGTCTTATTTTTTTAAAAAAAACACAAACTTGTTTGTGTTGGATTACAGTTTATAAATGGATGCAGAAAAGCAAACAGTGGATGCACTTGAAGTAACAAACTGTTTATATATGTCGCAAACAGATGACTGTTGTACGCCACTGTTTGTTTTTGTATTTTGGATGGAATGGCATGAAACATTTTAAGTGCGGGAGGACTCAGATTTTCCATCACACACATGCACACACAGGAGGAGGTGAAATGACACCTCTAACTTTAGTCTCCCAGCCCACCACTCTGAATAATCCAGTTAGGATGTACTCTCTGGCTATCAGGAGGTTTTAGCTGCCTCGCTTCCAGCCAGAGGAAAAACAGACTTCAGGCTCCAGACTGACCTAAACTGGCCTGATGTCCTAAATAAACCTTTGTCACATAAACACACATGCACTCGCTAACCCCACCAACATCCTAATCTACTATTTCTTAACATTTTCAGGCTTGCCACCCACATCAAGAGAGCCATCATACTTTTTTTTTTAAAATTAATGATTCTGCAGTAAGAAGGATTTGAATTTGAGATGTTTTGTGAAATAAAGTTCTGCAATGTGTTCTTTTAATATTTGCATTTATTAATATGAGAACCAACAGCCTGAGCTCTAGTTCAAGCCCGTAACTTTAAATGGTTTATTTACAGCCTCCCTACACACGGAATATAATATAGTGGCAGTAATCCAGTCAGATTTCTCTTCTTTGGCTGTGTGTTTGCAGGCAGATTGAAGAGTCTGTGTGTTTGTGTAAAGGTCGGAGGTTGCAGGGGGTACCGGCTGATGTCACGGACCCAAAAAGAAAGTAGTGTTATTAATGACAGCCTGGTAACTATAAATGTCGTGACAACCCCTAGGAATGAGCCGTCATGTGACACCCCATCTTTGGAGCCAAGTGCATGGAAAAAGAAAACATGCACACGAGTGCGCGCACACACACAGCTTTGCCTTTGGGGAGACCCCTTTGGAAACAATGTCTGGCTTGCTTGAGGATTTGAGAGGGTGAGCAGAAGTGATTTGATCTACTCAGTAAAACACCAAATGCGGGCATGAAGTGAGGCTTTGTTTTTACTGCATAGTTATTGTGAAATTAGCCATAATGTTTCCCAAATGTTGAAGCCACTTTTGTTTGTGCCTTCTCCGGCTATGTTTTTTATCAGGTTGCTTTTCTTTATGTAGTCTGTTTTCCAAAGTTGTTGCCTGTTGCTCTTGGCAGAGGCAAAGGGAGATTAAACTTATCTAAAATAACCTGTTGGGGCTGCGTAATTCAACTCTGGCACCTCCTCTCATATTCCAGTCATCCATAAAGAAAGTGTTCAACTATTTGACTCTGACCAGCGGCGTTGACATATTTTCCTCCCTCGTCCTGAAGCCAACTTCTCGGGGAGAGCCATCAGGGACTACATGGTTCCAGCTCTCTGATATCTGGAACACACACTCTCACGTCTTTCCCTGTGAATGCACACTGATCACAGGTCAGGTCTTTGGCAGTAGTTTCCAATCAGGGGTGCAAGTACTTCAGGGCTACTAAGGCAGTAGTCAGGCAGCAAGAATAGCTCAACTGGTAGAATGAATTTATTATTAGTACTGAGAAAACTGACTAAAACAGAACAAGCCTTGCAAGAACAAGCTTCTGGACTTTCACTGGGCCACTGATTATTTTCTTTTTTTGCCATTCTGTTGTAGATTTGCTCCTGTGCTTGGAATCATTGTCCTGTTGCATGACCCAGTTTTGACCGAGCTGTCCAAGCTGTCAGACAGACAGCGTCACATTAGACTCTAGAATACTTTGGTATACAGAGGACTTTATGGGCAACAACTCAATGATTTCAAGGTGCAGTGGCTGCAAATTGTCACCCCTCCACCACTTGGTTTTAGGCGTTTGTGCTGAAATGCTTGTGCTCCACTTTGGTCCAAAGGTCATTGTTCCAGAAGTCTTGTGGTTTTGTTCAGACCCAACTCTGTAAACCTGTCTTGTTCTTTTTAGACAGAAGAGGCTTTCTACCCGGGACCCTTCCAAACAAGCCATATTTGTTCAGTCTTCTAATTGTGTTGTTACAAATGTTAACATGCTAACTGAGAGCTGCACGTAGTGAGATGTAGCTTTTGTTTTCTCAGTTTCTCTGAACATTTCACGATCTGACCTTGGGACGAATTTGGTGGGACGTCCTCTCCTGGGAACACTCGCAGCTGTCTTGAATGTTTCCCACTTGAGAATAGTGTTTCTCACTTTATAACCCTTCCCATATTGATGGGCAGCAACAGTTGCTACTCCAAGTTTATTGCTGACGTCTTTCATCCTTGGCATTGTGTTAACACTTACCTGAGTGCAGCCGGTGCTTTCACAGGCTGATGGACAATTAACCAAGTACCCACTTAATTCCTGTGGAAGCAGTAATGATGTAATTATTTTTTCACCCATTGCTTCGGCGTTAAACAAATAATGCCATGATGTAACATGTCATGTGATTTTGTTGCTGAAATTTTATTTACCTAATTTTAGGGCCTACTTATGTCCTGATATTCAAAACCTAAATTGAAAGAGCGTGGACTTTATTACTAAGCAGCAGGACAAGTCTTCTGTTAAAACTTTTAACTAATCACAACTGAATCATAGTAAGCTGAAAGTTGTCCAAACCCAAACATTTGATCATTTTTTTAGTCCATCTTACAGCGCTGAGGGGGACATGAGATGAAAAAGTTTGGGTACTGCTGATTTATATGAGTTTAGCACTTTATTTGGTGCAGGAATTTTCTTTCATTCCTGGGATTTAATGTAATTCAGTATAATATTCTTGCTATTTCAATTCTGACTTTATTGCCTTGTGTTTCACATCTTCTGTCTTCATGTTGTTTGTGGCTGTCAGTGTGTGAAAATGAATTCCAGCTACAAATATACAACATCTGCACATGTACTGCGCACATACACACCGAAATAAATGGCAAATGTGTTTTTAGTGTGAGGCTGCAGACGCTTGCACACACACTCAGACACACATGGGGTTTTTTCAGGCTGGTAATTAGTAGAAGCAGTAAGGTGATAACAAGCGCCAGCCACACGTTTGCAACCGAGGTGTCGATGCCAACATGCTGCTGGATATCACAGCCCCGCACTTTATCACACTTTCCTCCCTCCCCGGACGGATAACTCTTAAATACAGATGCATGCTCATGCGTGCTTTAAAAAGTGCAAGAAAATATGATCATGCTTCACACAACACACATCTTCAGCTTTACGGCAAACAGAACATGTGCATCAACATGGTGTATGTCCCCCACAAGTCCTCCTCCTACTCTTTTCTTTCCCTCCTTTCCTATCATCTCCACCCACTGCTGCTCCTCCAACTGCATGATTTGAGTCATATGATTCAAAAAGGTGTGAATCTACATTCAGCAGATTATTTTCATCTTGTTGCCCTTGCATTTCTTTTGTCCTCTTTATTTGGATGCTCGGGTTTCGTGCACGTGGTGCTTGGTGACAAAGTTGAAACCTTGTAGCTGGCGATGATCTCATGAGTCTGACATCACTTCAGCATAAGCTGCACCCTCTGAACGCACATTTACATGACCGCCTTGAAGTGTGAGGTTTCATACTAAATAAGTTTGATCAAACGGAGACTTTGTGTGTGTCTCTTGTGCGGTGCCTTGGAAGGCTTTATGTAATTACATTATGCTATAGTGATCATGTGATTGTACAACTGCAACTTGAAAAATATATGGGTCATTTGAAACATCGGATTCAGACTTATCCTTTTATGTTCCCTTCTCCCCCGTGCCATCATCTCTCCCCTCTTGACCTTTCATCTCTTGTATGTGTCTTGCACTTTTCACCTGGCACTGGCTCACTTTGTTTTATTTCTCTTCCACAGGTTGCGGAAACAGCAGTATGAGCAGTGACATGTACAGCGCTGGCTATCATACTATCGCCAACATAGATTATTCATCTGTGTGCATCAGGACAATGAACGCCAGGTACAGTCACTGCCCAGGTATGACATGGCATCAGATGGACGTGCGTCAGCTCTCCTTCCCGGATTCCTCCTTTGATGTCATACTAGAGAAGGCCACCCTGGATGCCATCATGGTGAATGAGAAAACGCCTTGGGAGGTTTCATCTCAAACTGCTTGTTCCATTCACCAAGCACTCACAGAGGTATTTTTGAAAAACTTTTCTATCCAGAGGTTTGATATTTTGTGGGTTGAGGTTCTCTTGTTATGTTGGATTACTCACCAAAAATGTTTCTGCTTTCTGTTTGTGGGAACTTGAGAGTTTTTGTGAAAGCACACTTGTTTTTCCCACCTGGTGCCTACTGAGAACTCACTACCACTCACCACTGCAGCACTAGTTTATGGTACAGTCCAACCATCACGTGGTAATTTGCTTTCAGTTACAGCAGGGTTTTTTTCAAACTTTAGAAAACATGATAACAGGAACAAAGCAAGGATCTGTAACTGAAAACCATCAACATACTCAGATTTTTCAGATCATTTACAGATTTATTTACAGTTGTAAACAATAACCCATCAGCAGTAAAAGGCTGATGGGTTATCGTTGTCACCCTGTTGGGTGGGTGGGTGGGTGGCGTAGACACCCAAGTTTTTGAATATGACAACAAAGTAGGCGCAGTAGGATTTTCAAATTCATCCCGTTGAATCTCGGTGACCTCAACCTCAAGGTAAAAGGTCAAGCTTTGTGAACACAACAACATGAGAACAAGGCAATGTATGATTTCCAAATTCATTACATGATTGCAGCTACTAGTAGGCTGAGGGGTAGCACTGCTGATAGTATTGTTTTCGGATAGCTATGGCTCCAGAGGTGGAGCAGGATGGAGCAGGTCATTGACTAATTGAAAAGTTGGATATTTTTGTTCCTTCACTGCTCCATTCTGCATGCCAAAGTATCCTTGGGCCAGATACTGAACCCCGAGTTGCTCCTGATATATTCACTAGAGTGTGAATGTGTGTGATAGAAAGCACCTGAATGCAGAAAACAATAAAATTACAACAAAGTTTTATATAAGAACCAGTTAATTTACCATTATTCCACAAGTTGCTTATTAACAAACCAAATTAGTACCAAGGAAGAATTACATGAACAAAATCTAACAATCTAACTGCGAAAGGTGAACATTTCAACAAACCTTTTGAAATTCTTTTATTTTTTCCATTATGAGGAATCATTGTTTCTGTGTGGCTCTGTAGTGTAGTCAGTTACACATTTGCTTGGTAAGCAAAAGGTCACTGGTGCAATTCAAACCAGAGACGCAAAAGTCAGGAAGGACATCCTGGTTTAAAACTGCCAAATCAGACACATGGACCTACCCACAGTGGTAATCAATTGTGACAAGGAAGCAGCATTCATTCATTCATTCATTCATTCATTCATTCGAAATATCGTGGTTTCAGAAAAATCATCAATTTGAAACAATGTTTGTTTTCTGTAAGTTAATTAAGGTCAAAATATTATCATTAGTAGTATTAATGTTGATATTTGTAGCTGATGCGTGGCAAAGTTAAAAAATCAAACGTAAATACGTCTAAACTGTATATTTGTCCGTTTTTACAGAGCTGTCCTTTGCCTGTTTTGCAGGCCACTAGTGTCGCTACACACCTATGACGGTTTGAGAGCTGTTTTACGGCGAGCAGCAGTGCGGTTTATTTGTAAATGACTTTCTGACAGTGAAATTAGTGGCACTTTACATTTCCACTCCACAGCCCATCAGCGTAGTGGCAAGAAGCTGAGTGCCCTTCAGCTGCTCGCCTCAGCACTAACTGCCACTGTGTCAATGTGACAATGACAATGTTTTGGTCATTTGCTGTGCTTGACCTTCGCATATTAAGACAAGAGAGCTCCACTATTAACTGAAACTTGTGATTTCTGAATGGGGAAGAATTACTCATGATGTACTTACTGAACATTTGAAGAACGGCTAAGTAAGGTATAATTCAAAATTTAGGTCAAAATTACAGGTGTATAGAGTCTTACGTCTAACACACAGCCTATAATTACAGTAAATGTTACAGTGGAAAAGGTCACAGAGTGTGACTCATTTTAATGGAAGCAGCTTGAGAGCAAAAGTGATGTTAATGCAGATTTGAAACATTTGCATTTCTTGTGCAAAACTTTAAAATTACACACAAATCAACAATTTATAAATGAATGTATTATGAAGCTTTTCAGGTGACTATTACCATTAATATTTGCAGTAAATATCAGGGTCATACGTAGGCTGCTGATTTGAATTAAGCAACAATAAACGATAACTATTTTGACCGACACAAGTCATGTAGATTTACGTTTTGTAAACTATGATTATTTTACTGGGCATAAATCAAATATCTAAGATTAAATGTAAACTCAAGAGTGACTGTGTGAATATTAAAAAACCAAGTGAGACAACATGGACGCAGGTGACCTCATCACACAGCCACAACCCTTCATGCTCGCTGTTATACCTCCTGAACGATAGCTGCAGCTGCTCAGACAATGCCTCCACATTGCACTGGTGCAAAAGGTGAAAGCGTCAAAACCAAAAGCAAAGAAATTGCCCTGAGATATCATTAAAATAGCTGTAAAAACCAACATAGTTGAACAATCATGTCTTCCACTCTGTTCCAACGGCGACACACCGGGTTTACAAAACTCGAGAGGTGCACAGCATCCAATAATGGCCGTTTGCATCAGTGATGCTCTACTGTAAAACAATTCTAACTCCAAAAGTAGCCAAACATTCGAGAGCTTTGCCATGTTGTGTTATGTGATTACTTGCAGCCCGAGTTACAATATGTGCTTAAATGAATTCATTTGAACTTGAAGTTTTTCTCCTAATTATCCATCCTAATAGTTACAGCAACAAGTGAGTGAAGTGCTTTAAATAATACACCAAGAAGAAATGTTATTAGATTAGAAGTATTTAAATGTCAGTTTTCTCAAGTTATCCCAATTTTTAATGCTTAAAGCTTAACCGAGGACAACCCTGACTTGTGAAGTAAACAAGGATATAGACAGTGCTGTCTGTGGGCCCAGTTTGTAAGGACGGTGTCTTGGGTGTTTTCCTCTAACAGAAGGAAGTATTAAAGAAGGATCAGTGAGTGTGATTGGTGGACAGATGGGAGGATTTGAATTCCCTTCTAGAGGAGTGAAGCTGAACTCATGAAGACGCCTGTTTAAAAGCCATTTCAATAAGAAGCTCAAGTTCCCAAGCACCCTTTCCGCTTTAATTTTTCTCAGCTGCCTCATGCTCGTGGCTATCCCTCTGCTTCATGTTGGTTTACATGTATCTTTATGAACTTCTCTGTGATCAGAAGTACACAGCAGTGTTTTTGTCTTCAGCACTAGTGTACGTTTGCCTCTCTGGCTTTTATGGGCACAGACAGTCACGATTCTTGTTTATGTGTGAGCGTGTGTTTAGCAGGAATGTGGGTGGCGGCTTCAGAGCCTACTTTCAATTCTTACAGAAAGCATTTTCACAAAGTGGAAAAAGGGGACAGACGGAGGGAGACGCGAGCGAGAAAGAAAGGTGAGAAAGAAAAGAAGGAAGGTGAGAAAATGGCGAGCATAGGAGAGAGCGATGAAAATGAAGGAGATCCCTGAAGAAACTTTTGTTGAAATCACAGAAGAAAAGAAGAATTGGTGGTGGGGAGGGTGGGGGGAGTGGATGACAGCAGAGGAGAAAGGAATTGAGAGAGGGAGAAAAAGAGAAGGAGTGGGAGACAGAAACCAGGACTGACAGAAAGCTAATGAGCAGTGCGCCAGTGTGAGACGGATGAGAAGAAGGTAGCAAAGGAGAGGGAGAAGCTGAGGGGAGGGGAGGAAGAACAGTGCAGAACACTTTAATCTAAAGCCTGCTTTGAAAGAGATTCCCAAAGATTAATCGTGTTGAGTTAAAAAATAAAGAAATATACCAGAGAAAATTGGCGAATCTTGTCACTTTACACAAGCGGATTGTTATTTCTCATTAGTATGAGAACAGATCGTATAAACACAAGGCTGAGTGTACAAAAGTTGAGGCAAAGTGCATATTTTGTTAATTATTTCAATAGTTTCTGTGTAACATCCAGAAAACTGGTCATGGACAGCCATCAGCCTCGTCGTGTGTGTGCTTGCACTTTGCGTGACAGCAAGCCCTGGCCAAACATTGATAAGCCAGACACAAGACTGTGCGACACGGAGTTATTAAATTCAGTTTTATTTACATTTTATCTACGAAATCACAACAAAAGTTGCCTCAATGTGCTTTATATTGTAATTTGAAGACCCTACAGTAATACAAATAAAAATGGGACCTCCTTCGAGCAAGAGCTTTGGCGACAGTGGGAAGGAAAAACTCCTTTTTAACAGGAAGAAAACTCAGTGAGAAGGAGGCTCAGGGAGGGGTGGCCATCTGCCGTGACCAGTCAGGGGTGAGAGAAGTAAGTTTGGCGCTGTTAACTCACTGGCCAGCTTAGATAAATTTTTAGCTACTCATCGTAGTAAATAGCTGGTTAGCCCAAATCTGCTTCTTACTCAGTGTTGACACTGAGAAAGAGTCCTGCTTAAAGCATGTGCATGACTTTATATTTTTAGTAATTAATGCACTCAATTTCTAAGCAGTGCTATTTAGTTCTGCTTAGAGGTCCGTTACACTCACTGTATTGGTTGTTTCATGCAAACAGTGGCATCTCAACAGCTCTGTACTGTTCATACCAGGGCTCAGTACTCGCTATTGTCCTAAATAAAAGATGTCGCCACTTAGATAAAACTTCCATATCACCAGAAGCAAAACTATCATATATTTCTTTCAAAGTTCTTTCCAGAAAGCCTCATCTTTTCAGTCTATATGATCTCTGAATCTCTGAACTTCTCTGCAGTTATCATTAAAATGGCAGTAAAAACTGACATGATCGTACGCTCATGTAATTGACTTGGCTGTGGGGGCAGCAGCAGCAACAGCACCCTGTGTGACGTTATAAGCCAAAAACAACATGAAAGCGTATTGTAGCTTGCACCAGTGGATTTGATGTCGGTTTTGAAGTGCAGTGTGAGTATAGTGGGGCCATTGTTATTGGCGTTAAAGGAAGACAAAGAAGAGGTTTAGCTGCAAGTGCATGTTGGTGAGCATGAAGATCACATCCTTTGGATTTTCATGGAAAATTTGTCCCAAATAGTTTTTATGTTTTGTTTTTGTGTTTTTAAGTCAGCGCATATCCTGTTAGAAGATTAGTGGAGGTTACATTAAAATGGTTTCAAAAAGCTTAATGCAACAAAAAGAATCCCTGAAGGTCAAAAAATACCTGAAAGGCTTGCAGAGAGATTAAATACATTAATATTCTGTAATTGAATGTCCAGTTACATTTTACATTTTAACATTAAAATATAAAACTCTTCTACTGGTACATGTAGAATTTGACTCTTTTACCAAAATCAGAGATCAACTCTTCACGTTAGAAATTGGCCATCCATCCATTAATGTTCCTAACGACTCATCCAGCCAGAGTAACGGGTTATAGGCAGTTTATCTTAGCTGACAGGCTGCCCGTGTGTCATGAGGCTAAGGTGGAGACTCCGTCAACCTTTCATGGTCACATAAGTACCTAAGGTCAAGTTAAACTCACACACTTGTGTGTGGACTGTGGGAGGAAACCCCAACGAAAAGGTCCAAGCTAAGAACTGTATTGCTAACCACTGTATCACCATGCTGCCCATTTGGGATTGTCAGCTGATCACAATTAAAGATAATCTTGGAGTTTAACACTGTTTGAGATACCTCAGGTAAAGGGAACATTAAAAGCTCAGGTTTAGTTTGGATGTTAAAAAAAAGAACCTTTCAAAAATAACTGCCCATTATCCAAAAGCCGTAACAAAAAACACCACAAACACTACATTACTGCAAATGAAATGCAAAAATATTTAGTTGACATGAGAATCACTCTTCCTCTGTGCAGCTGAATAGTCAAAGATGACAGAAGAAACACTGCATGTCAAAAGAAATGAGTTTAAAATGCATATTAGTATATTAATAAACAATTTCTCAAATCAAAGCTGAAACCTGCCCTTTTCATGCAATATTAATTATTTTATGTAAAATAACGATGCATAAGAAGCCTTAAGCCTTGGAGAAATCTGTGAAATCAGTTCCACCAGAAATCCCAGTCAGCAACACTTTCCCACACAGTTATCCGATGTAGGACACACGTACTGTATATAAAGTCATGACACAATACACGTAATAACAGTAGAGTTTTATTTTTATTGCCATCATGGTGACACACAAACACAGTAGAAGCTGCAGTTCACTGAAGTGTGAAATTTATTTCACAAGCTGACACGCTCTGTGAATCACTCTAGCGGTTGCTATGGAGACTCTTTCATTAGATATCATCTCAGACTAACACTTTTAATTGCTAACCTTTAGTCCTGTTTAAAGAGGTAAAGACTAGTCCTTGGTTTCAATCAGTGAGGCAAGTTTACTTTAAGACATCTGTTTTGTAGCTGTCTTAAATGCAGCTTGTTTGCTCAAGGGCACTGAAGCGGAGATTATGCAATGTCCAGAAGTTTACTCAAGTGCAGCTGAAAATTTGGTAATTCATGAGTTTGTTAATTCTGCACAGAACTGAACACAATAGTGCAAGAGATTTAACCAAAGTGTTTTAACTTGTGGTTGATTTCAGTTTACAGGTTTAACCAGTCATCTTAAGTATGGATAGGTTTGTATTTGATGTCTAATTATATACGTTCAAAATGAATCATTTACACTTAATGGTATCACAAGTAATTTTTTAGGTAATTTAATGGAAAAAGAAGGTTGTCCTCATAAGTACACATTGATTAATGTGTAAAAATTGTATGTACATACAAAAAATGTATTTTCATAAACGTAAAAATATGCAGGAGCAGGCACCGGTTTGTGGAAGGCGCCACGTTCACTCGCCATCTTTAAAGTGGCCAACATGGACGTTGCTGTTCCGCCACAAACTTTGAAATTTTGACTTTATTCTCAAAATGAACAATAATATATTTTATTCTTAATGCTGCCCTAATACACCTTCATAGTGAGTACTTTATACTTTCATTTTAAAAAAATTACAACATTTGCACAATAAAAACAAATGCTAAATGTTTCAAATGGATATATTTTGGACAACGATTCTACATGTTTCGATGTATACTGTGCATGTGTTGCATGCTCAGTCTGCCTGGTATTGAAGCTGTCACAGATGTAAGTTAACAGTTATAACAGAAATGTGTCCTTCAAAGACTAGTGTGGGCCCTCGCTTATGACAGTAAGTGGTATGGAAAATTCCAGTCATTTCAGAAATGTAGTATCCAGTGTGGTGGTTTACTGTGTTATAATTACCTAGACCGCAACACAAGTCTTAACTGAGCATTTGTTGTTGGCTCTTTCTGGCCCCGGCATCTTCACAGTCTTTTTCTTCCATCAGTCAAAGAAGTGTGAGTGATATGGTCAGAGCTTTTTCATTGTTGTGCTGCATTATGCGGCGCGTAGGTGCATGGCAAGAGTTAATGACAACTTTATTCAGCTCATCTCACACGGATGTGGTGTATCTCACATCTGTAGACCCAATTGTTTTAGTATGCAATTAATCATTTTATAAATACGTGTAGCACTTCTCATCTGCTTTTTTTCAGCTTGTTTCTAATCCTTCTTAGTCCTTCTACAAGTTTCTCTCTTAAACTGACAGGAGACGCCTCCTTTTCTTCTTGGTAATCTTACATAATCTAGTAGATCCCTGCATTTTTCATTGCACTCAGCCAGTGTGACAGCACTGACGGTTCCCACTGTACACTGGGAAGGAGAGTTCTAATACACATGAACCTACATGGGAAACAACTAAATGACCTGTTAAATTTGTAGTAATCAAATTACAGTTACTAAGCAAACAATTGCCATTAGCCTCATTACATAAATTGATTTACAGGAAATTTTTGATGATAAGATTATCTTAAAAAAAAAAAAATCAAACATCTGCAATGCTAACCACATCTGAATTTTACTGCACTACAAACTTCATAAAGTAAGTTTAAAAAGAACAAAGAACAAAAATTAATAATTACAATATCCAGTAATATTCAGTTAAAAGGAAATAATGCACAGAGAGTGAGCTGCCTTAGGTCTGTGTATAGGACTGTAGGCCAAAGTTCATTTTTATTACATGATATTTACTGTAAACTTTACTTAGGCGGCTCCAGAAAGTAGTTAAGTAACCTAATGTGTATTTTACAAAACAAAGTAGTAAGTCATGCAAATTAGCTTTTTTTAGAATACGCGTATACTTATCCTCATGGACTGTATGTATGGTAGAGCTACCATTGGTTTTGTGATCAAACCAATGGTAGCTCGAGGATTAGTACTGTGCCCATCTCAATCCTTTGTTCCAGATTAAAGTGACAACATTTAGATGAAAATTTGGAGTGCTACGCTATCAGCTACTGAGAGCACGCTTGCTTAGCAAGTCACATAGAGTGTAGAAAGCTTGTTAAAATTAACTTTAAAACCTTCTCTGGCTGCTCCCTTTAGGCGTCGCCACAGCTAATAACGCAGTAGTCCTCTGTGTTTCTTCCGTCACTAAATCCATGAACCTTTGGTAGCTCCATCGTCAACATCCTGAGTCAACTGTCCCTGCTCCTCCCATGTCCAAACTCAACCTTCCTTTCTAACCACTCAACCTGAGCTGTCCCTCTCATTTCTAATCGTGTCCATTCTTGTCACCCTCAGTGAAAATCTTAGCGTCTTCAGCTCTGTCTCCTCCAGCTCAGCCTCCCGTCTTTGTGTCAGTGCTGCCGTCTCCAAACCATACATCATAGCAGGTCTCGCTACCATCTTGTAAACCTTTCTTTTCAATGATGTGTGTTCATTTCTGCTCTGAACCTCACCAGTTTGTAGGAACCGATGTTTGAGGAGTTTGAGGAGGACCCTAAGGTTCCTTCTTTTATACCTTCCTTTCTAAAATCTACACATTTTAGCCAAATAGACAATTTTCTTCTACTGGTTTAATGTGGTGGAAAACCTTGCTGTGTGCTCATTATGGCAGACAGGCTGCTGTCATGACATCATCCTAAGCTGGCTTAATGCAGAGAGAGAGAGAGAGAGACATGTTCATTGACATTGATTGGTTGTTTCTGGCTCCCGCTGTGGACAGTTCTCCCCAGCTCCATTACCAGGAAGCTTGGACGGCTGCCGGGAAAACAACCCCAAAGGAACATTCGTGTTAGAGCGCACATACAACACACACAGACACACACACAGACACACAGGAGCTTTATTTCTCAGTCTTTTAAATATTTTTTCATGTTTTATGTGCATAAATAATGCTGAGTGCTCATTGTGTGCGTGCGCCTTTCAGTGCATGTGTTTCGATGTCGACATGTTTTCATTTCAGTTTGAACCTTTTGTGCCAGAATAAAGTGGATTACACCAATCCACTTCACTCTTTCTCTCTTTCACACTTTGTGTGTCCCCTCCTGTATTTGTGTGAAAGGCAAAGCTTAAAAACAGACCAGAATGAAGTGCATGAACTGACTTTGGAAACTCAGATTTTAGCATAAATGTAAACATCAGTCCTACAAAGTCATTTTTATATGTGATTTCTGTTGTGCTTGTATCTTGAGTGTTTATATATTCAGTATATTTAAAAAATGGATTAATGTTGATAGTTAAGTAAGTCACTGCTTGTATGTCTGTGTTTGTCTCACAACCCTCATGAGTCCCTTTCTTCGCCATCTTTTTTTTACACGTGTGCACACATGCGTGGTGTTTGTATATGCATTTCAGAAGTACCTGTGCATCCCAAGCCGCAGCTTTGTGCATGTGCATGTTTGCCTGCTTGTGTGTTTTTGCGTCACTGAAAGTGGACACCGTGTTCTTTGCATGACTGTGTGTGTTACTGTGCGCTCATGTTTGTCCAAGTTCTTGATGCATACCTATAACGTTTGCCCCTCCTCCATGTGTGATCAAGTCTTTTGGCCCAATGAGCCCTCTGTTCTCCAGTTCTAGCAGACTGAAAGTAGAGCAGTGGAGCACACGTGAGGGAGTGGGAGCGTGGGTGATTGCAATTCTGTTTGCGCATGTGTGAGATTTGAGCACGGGATCAAAGACAGGGAATGCATATGGATGTGCTTTTTATTTATTTATTTATTTTTTTTTATGTTAAGTTGCATTCTGTGTGTGCTTGAGCCACTCCAAAGATTAACAGAATATCTGTGTGCATGTATTTTCATACATATGCATGCACATGTGTGTGTCAGTGTGTGTGTGTGGGTATGTGTGAAGGGATGGACCGCTGAGCCGGGGCCTCCTGGCTCTCTAGAGATTTTCACACAGCTCTTGATGATTTGTTGCACGTGTTTGGTCAACATACACTGGCCACTCACAATAGCAGATGGCCTGCCATGCACACAGAAATTCACCAAGAATATCACATAAACGCAGTATATAATACATCGGTTCTTTGCCATAATCAGTGTATGTCATTTACATTTATTAGATGCGTGTGCATATGTTGGTGTTTTTTTAAATAGGATCTGGGATTTCAAGTCATTATAATACCAGTCTGCTTAATTTAGGAGCCTGTATATGATATAATTATGTGCATGTTTGAAGGTGCTTTCGATTAATTAACTTTCTTTTTAACCATTTTGAAGAATTTTGTAACAGAAATGGATTCAAGATGTAAATATATAGATGCACTGATGGTTTCAGATATGTTTTATATATATGTGTGTATATATATATATATATATATTTAGTCATTACGTCCTTTTTTTCTGTCCTGATTTCACCTCAAATCGTGTCCCCATCGTGTGGTTTGTGCTCGCTCTTTCTATCTGCAGATGCTCTTGTTAATCCAGCGTTATGGTTTTTACCAGCTGTGACTTGGGGAAACCCCCGGAGTCAGATGCAATCCCTGTGCTCCCTTTTGCACATATAGACTTTCTCCTCTTTTACTTGTCTAAACTCATGAGGCTAAGGCCTAGGTCACACAGGCCTAGAGGCTGGTCGGTGACCCCCTGGCAACCTCCAATCACTAGGGAAATATGTAGAGTGGTTGCTGGCTGTCACAAGGTGAAATTAGTCACAAAATAGGTGCTGCACCAAAAATCCTTGTGATTGCTTTTATGACAGATTCTTTTGGATGCAGATTGCCCCAGTTGCTCGCAGTTTGCATGCAAGATGCCATCGTGTCTGCAAATATTTGCCAACTACTTGATGAGCGATAGTTAAGCTGAAAAACACAAACCGGAAAAGAAGAATTTTCACCTTTAGATTAAAAGTTGTACTGCTGCAGTCAACATGTTTCAATTTGTTTAAGTTTTACTCTGAAGGCAAAGGTGCATTACACTTTCAAATCTTCCCTTCCACTCAGGGGGCAGTTGGCAGGTGTTTGCAAATAGGGCTGCCACGATTAGTCGACTAGTCACGATGACGTCAACTATCAAAATCGTCGACAACTAATTTAATAGTCGACGCGTCGTTTGAAGCTTTGTAAGATCCCAAAAGACGCAGGAATAAGTAGTAGGATTTAAGAGTGTAATAACAGACTGAAACAGAAGATGGCAGCACTGCATGTACAAGGATGCCAGCTGCTGTTAAACCCCGAAGAAGAAGAGGCTGTGTCCCAGAATTCATAGTGCGACCCATCGCGGCCCTGCTCAGTTTCCAACAATGGCGGCAGCTAGTTAGTTTTAATGTTACTCTTATTATTCTTTCTGGGTCACAAAATAAACGTTTAACATATTTAAACCATATGTAAACCTCAAATATCTGCTCAGTTTATCAAGACATCACATATTTTCAAAAGCGCTCCGACGTTTTCTGAGACGTCTGTTACCCACCAGCTCGATAGCTAGCCGGGGTTCAAGGCTCACTAAAGCCGGTGAGAACACCGGACACCCAGCAAATCGTTTTCAAACCCACCGCTGTCTTTCGCTACTCAAGTTAAACATGATATATAAGTTATATTAGATAACTTAAAAATGTTATTGTTTGGCGTTTTTCAGTATTTTATTTGTTCCTGAGTAAATCGGTTTGGCTGAGATTAAAGTTATAGTTTTTACACAGCTGAATAAACGTCAAGCAGACAACTGATTATCAGAGGTGTGAGATGCATACGAATATACTCCAGTGTCCTGTTATATTTTAGATAGCAAGGAGCAGACGGCTGCGTTTATTAAACTTCACCAAAACAATCTGCAAATTTCATTTAAATTTGATAAACTATCATCTTGTCTTTATTTTTAGTTAGCACATACCTTAACTCAAACACTTAAAGCTGTAAGCTAATGATAGTTATATAAGAGCAGATGCGTGCTGGTGCAATAAGCTGTACGTTTTACGTTCAATGGATGCATGATCTGATTAGTCGACTGATCGCAAAAATAATCGCTGACTAGTCGACTATCAAAATAATCGTTTGTGGCAGCCCTATTTGCAAACAAGTTGCTATCTACCACGCAAACTACTGATGACTACGGCAATTACAATGCTAGCAACCAAAACAACTGCAAGGATTTTTTGTTTTGCAGCACCATAAACCTCTTTGTCACCAATTTCATCTATCAAGCTCAAACAATCAGCTAGTGTTAGTGCTAGAGGGTTGGCCTGCATAACCGGAGCTTTACGAAGGTTTGTAGTCTAGCTGACCAGGTGATGAGCACTATTTTAATGCTCACATGTCATACATTAATGCACCACACATACAAACACTGTTTTACAGCATATACAATTGACTCTGTTTGGTAGATATTCTAATCTTTAGAAGTGTGTGTCGCTGTGTAAGAAGAAAGATCTTGTAATATGAAGGTATTTTACGTAATATGTGAACAGTTTTGAGGGCGTTAAAATTTAAAGAGTATTGAACAACAACATGTTGTGACAGAACAGAACTAAAGCTCAGCGTCCGTGAAATGGCTGTGACAGTTTGGACAAACATCTCATTAATGGCAGCAAATATATTTTCTGAGGATGTGTAATCAAAAATGTTTTACACACTCTAATAAAGTCAGTAAAACCTGATAGAAAATGCTAAACACAAAACATCTGAACCACAGTGAGGAACAAGCCCAAATCACGTAAACATGCAACATGTGCACCTGCTGTTACACACACACACACACAGACACACAGAGAATGTCCTGCCCAGCTCACTGTTGCCTAGACAACCAGTATCGACTACAGAGCACCGTTTCTATGGAAACAACGGATGCCTAAAGGATGAAGATCATTAATTGGAATAAGCGAATATAGGAGAGAGCGAAGAGGAAGACTGGGGACAAGGGACAGGAAAGAGTCAGAGCAGGATAATGAGAAAGTGAGGCTTGGTAGATGTGTGGTCAGAAACCCGAAAGACAATCACATGCACTTGGAAAAAAAACATTTTAGTTACTGTTTTTACTGTGCATTTGTTTGCTTATCTGTGATAAGCACAACCAAGTAGTGAGTAAAAAAATAAAAAGGCGAGGGAGGTGGGATCCATATTTAAAATGGATGTGTGAAAAATCAATGTAGGCCACAGTAAAGTGGAGTGGAGAACAGCCCATGAAGGTTAGTAGAGTACAATAATCTCCCAGTGTGAGAGTCGTTTTTCATTCCTGAGCCTGTTATATTGTACTTTACTGTTCACGTACACCACATGTGAGTTTATATCCACCCCTGTCAGCACTACTTCACTACATTCCTGCGTCCTGTAAACTCTTCAGGCTCCTCAAGTCAGTGTCTGGAAGATTCTTCAGTAAGGATGGGCTCTTCCTCTTATTCCAACTGCATCTTTTATTCTTCGAGCACAGTGTGTTAGAAGGCAGTGCAGTAGGTACAGACGCTTTTATCACATTAAAGACTCAGAGAAACAGAGAAAAGTAAATAAATCAACAAAATGCTTTGTTTATACAGTGCATTGCAAACAGTTTTATTCAAAGTTATTGCAGAAATTTGGGAGGTCAAAAGTGTCTCGTGTCCAAAATGATAAGTGGGCTGACAACCGATATGGATTTTGTTTTCTTGAAAAAACAAAATGTGTGTGTGGATCTGGGCTATTTGATATGCGAGAGATGTGAGAGAAAGCGTGTGTTTGCATGTGTTGGCATGTGTTCATTTACGTGTTTGCAGAAGCATGCATCTGTGTATGTGTATCTGACTTGTTTCTGGATTGATCGAACCGAGCCAACTGTGAACCCCTCCTCCCCACCCCACTTCCACACAGCAGATCAATCCTGCCATCGGTTGTGTCGCTTTCTCTCGTCTCCTTTTTTTCCCGTGTCTGCTGCTCGAACCTTTTACTGACCACTGAAAGCCAGTTTGGGTTGATGGCTCAGCCTTGTGATCTGTTTGTTTTCGCATTCCAGTCTCATGGCGGACACACAGATCACAGCTTCTCTCTGCTCAAAGTCCAAACAACATTAAGCTGGTTCCATTTCGAGTGGCCAAAACAACCACCTCACTCTCTAGCTGATGCACCAAAGCAGACAGCGAAGGCAACAACCTGTTGCTGCTTAAAAGACTGGATGAAAGAGGGAGAGGGCATCAATTTGAACACTTGATGTTCGACCACTTTACCAGAAATACACACGTTTCCTGAGGTGGAGATATAAAACTCCATCAAAGTCCAGCCTTATCTATGCAGCACTTTTAGCTTGGCTTTTGCTAATCGTCTAGTTCCTACTGCTTCTAATATAAAATGTTGTCAGATATCCAGGTGTCCTATTTCTGCAGTAAAAAATAATTTCCTGTAGGACTTTGCGTGGTGGTGGTGGAGGAGGTGGAGTTAATTTTAATTCAGATGTTGCTCGAGGGTTGAAGGATCAGTTTCAGTAGGTGTTAAACATTTACTGAGTGAGAGAAAAAAAACAACATAAAGAAAGTTTCAGAAGTTTATGTATTGAAGGAAACTAAAGAAGCAGAAACCGTTTAATCCTGACCAAACAGCTGAATATGTGATATGATGCTTTGCCTCCCTGCCCAGATTCTGTAACACAGACTTTGTGATTAACTCGTTGTTCTTCAAAGAGTTTATCTATAACCACACGAGGCACTGCTGCTTTCACAGGGTGACGAGTAAACTAATGCTGGTAAAAGTCTCCAAACTAAAATGTCCCATTGATTTGACAAAAAAATCCAGGGGACAAGACACACATCTTAATAGGACATATGCAAAATTTTATGCAAAGCTTTCTCAAAAAAAAGTCCAGAGGTCAGTGTGTTTGTAGGCATTGCTTGAGGGGCAAGCAAATTTCACTCTCTAGAAAACGACTTGATCACAGTTCAGGGTAAGAAATGTGGCATTTGGATTAATGTGAGTGATGGATGCTTGAAGTCCCTGAAATATTTGAATGGCCAGTCTCTCTGCAGTGAGTGAACTGCTTCTCATACACAAGGGAGATGATGTTCTCTAAAACAGTCTGGATCAGGTGAAGAGTTTCAAAGATATTAAAGCTTAAATATGGAGAAAAAATAATAACGTCATCCCATGTCAGTGTGATATTCCACAGCTATGACAATCTGTTTAGAAAAAAACAAGTTTCTGTTAATACTACATTCAAAATGTGATGGCCTTCTCTCTATTTTTCCTAATATGAACTTTTGAAATGCTTTTCTGCTGCAAATCCAGCTCAAATCCAAATCTGTGCCTCTCGGGAACGCAGAGCAACTCGCAGTGCTGCTGTTTTCTCCCTCAAGCTTACTATTAATTTTTACAATCTATCTTTCTGTTATGCAATTGAATTTATTCATGATTATTTGTTGACGGGCCTCATATCGCTTCAAAGAATACAACAGTTTTAAGTTGAGGAGGACTTTGAGTTAGGCAGGATAATACCCGGCATGTTCTTCCCAAAAGTAATTCACACAGATATGATTTAAAATGACTTGTGTGGCTCAAGCTGAGAAACAACAAATATAAGATGCATGATAACCTTATTAACCTATTGACCAATCGCAGTCCTGTTTTGTTTGTTTTTTTACTTCATTCTGTCATTAAGTTTCTAGCTGGCAGCTGAGAGTTTTCCAGCTACAGTGGGTTTTAATGTATGAACTTTATGTTAGACCTCCATCAAAAGACTGTTTCTGTTTTCCATCAAGTGCATAATCTTGTATGGGTGATAAACTAACAACCCATAGGTCAACAGATTCCCTCTGAAACCAATCAACGCTAAGCATCTGTTAGCTCATGTTGACAGTAATTCCTTTAATGTCTACAGTGTCAGCTATGCCCGTGTCACCAGCTTATGATGAGCATGAAAGGGTTTTTTTTTTCTATATCTTTGCATGCGACTACAGTGACTGTGCATCAAAGAAATATAAGCAGTAATAGAAAACTATGTGTTTTTTTTAAGGACGTGTTTTTGTGTGTGTAGACAGAACTCCTCGTGAGTACGTCGCTGATTTCTCATCTCCTGGCCCCGCTAATCTTGCTTTAAGTTGACCTTCTGCAGAAGTTTAAGCTAACGGCGGCTCAGCTCCTTTACAGATACTACGTAGTTCACATCACCACATCCATAAGCACTCTCCCCCCCCCCACCCCTTTTCTTTCTTTTAAAGGTGCAGAGGAGCCTGAATTTATTTAACCCCTCTCCTTTTCTATCTTACAGCTCATCCAAGTGTATGACTGTAAATCATATTTTCATTTCACCTTATGAAGATAAACCCATCACCTTTTGTCCTCGGCTCTCTTTAATCTCATCTGTCTTCTTCTCGTCCGTCCTTTCCCCCCATCCCCCTCGTCTTTGCTGCATGGCAGATGCCCTCTGCAAGCTGCCAGATGTGCAGGGATCCCTCTGCTGAACAGCTGGTCACTACTATGAAGGACAGACACACGCACACATAAGTAAACCTGTTTTGACACACACAGATGTAATGCCCTTCAGAATCACAGCTCCAGATGAGCTGACCGACTTCTCGGCCGTATGTGCTCACATGTCTTTTGCACGGAGAGGAAGCGCAGATCCGAGTGGCTTATCTTTCCTCCTCTTTGCCGCGCCGCACTAAACCGCTTCATGGCAGTCTCCAGAAAATTATACGTTTATTTAACTGACACCTCCCATGCTAGCAGAAGTGTGACCTGTGACAGTGACTTATACATCGGCAGCACAGTAGCTTCCAACAGCTTGTCAGCCACCTCTTGACAGACGCTGAATTTCACACATACAGTATACGTGAAAAAGATGTCACGGTTTTTGGTGCGTGTCAGTGAAGTGAAAAAAAAAAATGTAAATCAAAGTGCAGGAAGTGTTCTGATGTCTGCCATTGCTCTTTGATAAAAAGGATGTGGTTGAGGAAATGTTGGGCAGCTGAAAAGTGTTTGCAATTAAATGTAGTGGTCTATTTATGCTCTAAATGTTTTAAATGATGATGTGTTACTTCATCTTTTACTAATCTTACAAAAGCCTGGTTTACGCTTGCACCTCATAAGATTACATCACATTTATTGTGTTATCAAAAGTTGATAAAGAGATTCTTTTTATTCAGAATAATTTGCAACTAACTGAAAATGTGGATCCCAAATAGATCATAAACATAAACTTGTACAGATATTAGGCCTATATCTAGATCGATAAATGGCCGAATATGCCAGTTTTCTGTAAACGGGTAACAGATGCGTTCAGTACTACTCAAGTTCTTGGGTGCTGCCTCATGGGGGAGTTTGTGGCGTTGGGCTTCTCATTGGACAGATGAGAAGTTGTGTAATACTCCCAATCAGTTAATTAAATCACCTCCTTCAGTACCACCACACTGAAATTATTTTAAACTTTTTATCCAGTGTTCTACAGAAAAAAACTGCATTGCCTCAGGCAATTGTGACGATGCATAAAGCACAGTTTGCCTCATCTTTTTTTCCTCTGGGTTTGGTTATCAGATATTCTTTCTGCTCGCGTCGTGTGGCCTTGTCTCCTTTTTTTTCATACCTGCTCAAAACCTTGTTCTTTTCTGCCTTGCAGGAATCGTCAGTTATGGCTGAATCATACTGAGGTGATTATATAATATAAGATCAAAAGTGAATCTGTGGAGCTCACTGGCCACTTTGTTAGGTGCACCTTGGTAATAAGGAGTTACGCCCTCTTTAGAGCCTACAAGGTGCTGGAAACATTACTTGGGGATTTTGGTCCATGTTGATATGATAGCATCACACAGTTACTGCAGATTTGCCAGCTTTACATACATGATGTATGTGTTCAATCTAATCCCAAAGGTGCTGCATTGGATTGGGATCTGTTGATTTTGGAGGCCATCTGAGTGCAGTGAACTCTTTATCTTGTTCAAGAAGCCAGTTTATTTTGCTGGAGAAGCTCAATTAGCAGGTAGTCTATGGTGTTTAAACGATCCTCATTTGGTGTCCAAAGTGTGCCAGGAAAATATCCCCCACACCATTACATCACCAGCAGCAGCTCGAATTGTTGATGCAAGGCAGGATGAATCCGTGCTTTCATGTTGTTTATTCCAAATTCAGACCCTACCATCTGAATGTGGCAGCAGCAACTGAGACTCATCAGATTGGGTGGTGTTTTTCCAACCTTCTGATGTCCAGTTTTGTTTTGTTTTTGTGTTTGTTTCCTGTTCATAGCTGACAGGAATGGCACCTGGTGTGGTCTTCTGCTGCTACTGTAGCGCCTCTGCTTCAAGGATCAGTGTTGTGCATTCATAGATGCCCTTTTTTTTGCCCTTTGTTCCCCCTGTCTAAATCACGGACTAACAGTATCCCACAGTTGTTTATGTTTTTAAACCCATTTTGCACAGAGAGGCATTTAAAAAAAAAAAATGGCCCACTGGTTCAACAGAAGAGAGATCTGAGAGCTGAATGCTCTACCTCCCATTTTACTTTTAAATATCTTAGGAACCACAAGGAAGCCAGCAGTGTAAGAGTGAGGAGTTCTATTGCGATGATACGGTACTTAAAGATCTGATCAGGCCTGATTATTCAAGACCTTGTATATGAGGAGAAGGATTTTGAATTCAGTTCAATTAATAAGCTGTGCCTCATTTCGCTTTATCTGTACAAAATGACAAATCAGGTGACTCTTTGAGCACTTGTTGCATCCCAACTTGTTTGGAAGTGAAACATCACACAAAAGAAAGAATCCAGAATCCAAAATGTGAAATTTGCCAATTTGTCAGGTTGCTTTTTTCAGGTTCTGCATATAATTAATAATGTAACTATAGTTTCAGAAGCCATGTGCTTTATTATTAGGTTAAAAAAAATCAAATTAGTTTCATCGTTGTCTTCGTGTTTGCTAAAATCCAGTTTCAAATGGTGATGCTTTCACTGGACAAACACAGAAACCCTGAAGCACAGTTATTGGATCCTAACATTTGTATGTCTCACTTAAAACATGAATGTTATAAATCTTCAGCAATTAAAAAAAAACAAAAAACATCACGCACGCTTTTACGGTCTCTCCATGCTGCAGCTGTGTGTGTATAAAGTTAATTATTCATTTTCTGTTTGCATATCTTTGCTATCAGCTTTGTTGATATTCCAGGCACTTTGTGTGTGTTTGTGTAACAGCCGTATTGTCGAAAGTCTGACTGAAGTTTTTGGTGCAGTTTGTCAGAGCGATTCACTGAATAAGCCTCAGACTTCATGAATAAGAGGCAATCTGCATGTGTGAGTGCGCATGAATCCATCTGTCCTATAGTGCTGCCTGCCAGTTGCTGCCCATATTGTCTGTCACTGACTGTAGTACACAACACGCTCCAAGGCTCTTTATGTGACAGTGAAATAAACTAACCCAGCAGGATGTGGTCCAGCTTCAGCTGTGGGAAAGATTAGAGAGCTAGATGGAGATGAGGAGTGGGTGGTGCGTGCGTGAGGAGATGTTACGGGAAATCAAATGTAGTTCAACGGTAGTATGGTGTGTAATTTCTGGGAAACAGGCTTCTGCGTGGACATCTGCAAATTAGTGCATTAGGCTTGGATTTACCTGGCGGCAGCTTGTTCTGTCTCTTTGTTTTTTCTCAGTAGCAAACAAATTATGCTGTTTGCATCTCTCCTGTATTACTCTTCTTGCTCGTCAGGCTATGTCAAACGGCCTTCAGCATGATTTATGCAAGCCCCTGTTGTGATTTGACACCTCATCCTCGCTTAAAAACAAGCATGTAAGCAAACAAACTCACTGTGTTGACCTTGAAGCATCAGAAGTACAAGACCGACGCTTTCGGAAAGCTAATTGTGATTCTCACCTGAACCCAACGCAGCGCTCGGATGTCGTCATAGACAAATGAGTCGAGGTCAAAATGTTCTTAACTCTTGTGTTTGGTTGTAGTCCCAGCCATCTCACTCGTTATGTAATGTTTGCTGTGCACGGCCGTCAGTGAGATGAATGACAATGAAGCTTCTCTCTTCTTCTCTACAGTAGCATCATGTTTATTAAACCAACTTTATACTTTATAAGCTAAGCAGAGGACAAGGTTTTAAATTATGGGGTGAAGCTCAGCTCACAGTCGGGTTGTGCCAGAGCTCAGGAAGCTCTTCAGATGTAAGATTGTGCCGAATTCGATGCTCTTCACTTTATTTTCTTCCCTTTTCCTCTCTCTCCCGGTTTCTGCCTCCTTCCTTTCCATCCTCACCTCCCTCACTCTGCCCCTTGTTCACCCGACTCCTGATTCTGTTCCAGGGCCTGTTTCCATAGCAACAGGTTACCATGGAAACTAGGTGACAGTGCTGCGCATCCCATCCTGCTATCGCCAGGCGAGAGGTGTTCGAAGTTCTTTTTCCTTTCTCTTTTTCTTGTCAAGATGAAAAGACGAAACTTTTCTCTGGTGCTTTTTTCTTTAAATGAACTCGTGCATCTTTTCTCCTGCCCTGACCCGGAAGTTGTCTCCCCCTTTTTGCTACGGTGAAGGAGCTTCCAATTCCTTAATTGCGTCTCAAGTAGTCGAGGAGAGGGAAGGCTTTTGGAGGTGGTTAGAAATAATGAAACACGGGTGTGTTCTACACAAAAATCTTTAGTTTCTGTAGAGAATTTCTAAACTACCTTTAGAACGTATGTATTTGTAGGTTCATCTACTGTTTAAATTTCTTGTATAGATTTATATAAAGAGGAATTTTATATATATTAAGAGCTCTTGTTCAGCTGCTCATTAATGCAAATATCTAATCAGTTGATCAGACAGCAGAAGCTCAGTGCATTTAAAATTCGATTTTTAAAATTAAATTACACTTGAACCTTCCTCTTATCTCTTCCTGGCATCCCACTCTCCACTCCACACTGAGACAAGGGGGAAAACATATGAGTGAAGGAAGCAAGGAGACATGTTAGCTCACTGAAAATCATCCTCAGTTTGGTTTTAACTTGATGAGGAAACTGTAACCGTTAATACAAGTATGTCCTGTGTCCATTCACCATACACACCCATGAACTTTAAATCAGCGTTCACAGTGTATTGCCGTGTATCGTTTTAAACACTCATATTAACTTTCTCAGTATGTTAACATGTTAAAGATTGGACTTCAAATCAGAAGGATTGCCATGACTACTGCAACATGACTAGTTTTACTTTTAAAGGATCGAAGCTGTGTCCATCAGGTTTGCCTGACCTGTGAAGCGTCTATAGAGCCATGCTTACATTTTACAGATGCACTTGTTCTGTGATATTTTCATTCACTCCCCCCTTCTCTGACTCTCCACACCATCTGAAGAAATGTTGACTTTTATGTTCCTCGGGATTGTGTACAGAGAGATATCCAAGGGCTTGAAATAACTGTACCACTTGACAAATGATGCAATTATACAGAAACAGCAATAAAGTGGACTTGGCTTTTATGTTGTTTCAAATTTAGAAATAGACGAGAAGAAAGAGATAACAGCAGAGTGCTCAGGAGCTGCTCACGTGTAAAGGAGGGGAGGGGGTGGTGGTGGTGGTGGGGCATGTTTTGCTGTCTTATATTTTCAGAGCAGACCCGTTGGGACTACTGTATGTGTTCTTACTCGTACTGTATGGATGTGAAAATGTAGGTTTTGTTTTGGACACAGCTCGGCAGTGTAAGCAGCGTCCTTTTCTATTGTGGCTTTTGTTTGCTGCCAGATTGTCGCTCCAGTTCTTAATTATGAAAAACAACACCCTGGAGCCACGTTAAATTTTCACAAAACAATCAGAGCTCAATCAGATGGAGGGAGATGGAAAGACAGAGAGAGGGACTGAAAGAGGACTGACGGATAAGGAGAGAGCAAACAAACAGAAGGCACGACAGAGTGACGGAGCGACCCTGTTAAGCCTGCTGCTGAGGTGATATCAGACCCTGCTACTACCAGTAAATGCAATTTTATGCTGCTGCATTGTAGTAGTACACGCTGCCATGCACAAATGAGTCAGTGGCTGAGAATATTTAAGCCACACGCAAAAAAAAAACCTTGCATACTGAATAGTACCATAGCTGTGTGGCATAAAAGGGAAGCTTTTTGTCCCCTTTCTAATGCTGTAGCTGACCTGGTTTGCAGCACGTGACTAGAGGCTGCTGTAGCAGTCTACAAACTGCCTGCAGGATCGAATGATGGCACAAAAATAGCACCCGAATAATAGCAACAGTTCACCAGTACATGTGCAAGTCAGTACACTATTGAGTATCTGTTGAATTGGATGTGACATTTTAAGGTTGGGTGAAACAGCTCACAGCACTGAGCGTTTGATTGCTTGCTGTGTGTGTGGGGTCTTTTGTTTTAACTGGGTGGGCTAAAAACAGCAAAAGGGAATGAGGTGTATTTTATTTTTCAAGGTTTTTTTTGTTTTTGTTTTTTTAGCACACATATAAAATATACATCTTTGTAGGCTTTGATGTGTAGTGCTACTCGCTACAGCTTTGATGCCAGTGGCAAGATGCAAAGGGATTTGTTAAGTCCCCTTTGGGATTAGCTCTGGGAATGGCACTCTGATGTTGTTTGTCATCACAATCCATAGAAATCAAGTTAACATGCAACTGTGAAATTATGCAGTCAATGAAACTCCAGGCACATTTCACGATGTCCTGCTCCTGTCAGCTGATTTTGTCTTAGTTTTGCTACATATCTTGTTAACTCTGATGTATGTGTATATATTAGACTGCTGTTGCTCATTAGGCAAACGAAGCCATGCCATTTATTTACCTTATTGAACAGCATACATTTACTGGTGAGTTATTCTCTGGATTTTAGTTTTAAGCCACATACTGATATTATCAACACTAACTTGAGACTAAAGAACAAAAGGTAAAGTGGTAAAGTAAAAGGAATTTAGGGATTAACAAAAAACAGTGCCCAGTGTGCCATCAAAACCCAGTGACCTAACAAAATCCAAAGGTCTACAAAAGAAAATCCAAACAATGAAAATCAGCAGGTGAAACTCAAGGGAAGACATGGGAACAAGGGGGCAGGTGAGGCAATGACCCAACAAAGACTGAGGGAAAACATGCAGCCTGTATAGGAACTAGGAAAGGGCTAATAAGGCAAACAGCACAGGCCAGACTGCATTAGTTAAAAGTAGATTATTTCCATCTGCGGTCATTACTGATGATTACCCTGTTATGACGTCTCTGGCCTCAGCTCTTTGAGGTTGGTGGGCCTCTGACGGTGCTTTGTCTCATCTTATCTTTTATCACTGTTCTGTACAGTCTGGTCAGTCAGTCAGTCTACACAGCTGGTTGAACCTAAACATCTTCAGGTCCTCCTTGCAAAGTCTTTCCAGTGCTTTTTGGGGTGCTCTCGTGACCTCGTTCCCTGTGCCAGTTCTCTGACTAGCAGCTGCTTTGGGAATCTGTCATAATCCATCCAACAGACATGACCCAGCCGGCGTAATCGGTTGGCAATAGCCACGGTGTCAATGTTGGCAAACCAGTACAGTGAAAGCCAGAGACTGGGAGAGCAAAAGCAAAACATCCAGACAGAGCAGAGAAGACGTCAGTGACAACAATAACAAAGTCAAGCAGAGCATGGACTGGGGTGTATGTGGATTGCAAAGCGGCTTGCAGCAATATGTACAGGTTAAGGCAGCCTCAGTGCTGTGCCATGTATGATATTTACCCATTGTGCATACAGAAGGCCATCAGCTGTAGTCAGCTGGCACTGATTTGATCAGTTTCTCTGCTGGGATTGCAATATAGGTTGACCTCTTCTTGAACTAATGCTGTGCTTGATGATCAGGTATAGTACAACAGCAGCCAGGAACATAGGGACAAAGTAAAAATTAAGGATCATGTCAGAAATGATTGTACAACAACAACTTTGGTGCAAAGTTGTATCCATGCTGCCTGAATTTTAGCCTACATCCAAACATCTGTCTTGAGACCTCAGATGCAGCTTCAGTGTCAAGTGCCTCTCAGGCAAAGGCTCATCAGTGGAGTGCAGCATTTCACCACAAAACCGCAATATTTCATAATGAGCTGCAGTTAAAGCTGTGACTCCCGTCCTATTTTAACTTTATTGAAACTCGAGGTAAAATAAGTATAGTGAACACAGCTGTAATCAGCTGTCAGCTGCGCTGCACAGAAAGGCTTTTTAGCAGAATAGAAATTCAGGTCACATCTCAGCAGTTTGCTTTGACTTTCCAACAGCACACACCCGCTTTCCAGTTGAAGGGTATGAAATATGAGTCATTGCACTATGTGCATGATTAGATAATGATTATTGCCTCAAGTTTCTGTTTTATGTCATTTTACTCGCTCTCTTCAAAACTGAACACCGGGAGGTATTAACGACTGAATGTTTTGATATGTATCGCACACAAATTGATTTACACCTTGTGTTCATGATTCAGTTTGGTTTTTAATGCAATATTATGTCTGTATATGATTATGGCTGAAATATGGGTCATCACTGTCTTTCAGTAACTATTTCTAATTCTATTGCAGACATTTGATAGTCACCTAAATGCCCAGGCAGGGCTGTTCAAGCTTTCAAAACGAATAATTTTTGGCATTTTGCACTTACCTGGCAACCACAGTGAGACAGTAATGTCTGGAGAGTTTGGCTCCATATGGGATAGAAATGAGTCAGGATTTGAGCCAGTCAGGTAAAAGCACCAAACCATCACTTCAAATTCTCCAGTTACAGTTGGAGTTGCCTCCAAGACCACATTAATTGCTATATGTTGAAAGGTTATCATGTCGTTGCCCACCCCAGCTTTAAGGTTTACCAAAGTGACTGTCTATACTTCTATATAAACTAGTTCGTTTACATGTCTGAGGCTGTAATGTGCTGACAGATAGCATGTGGGTATCTGTCAGAGAATTTCCCAGCACTTCAGTATCTGAAAACTAATAATTAAAAATCTGGTGACTGCTAGTCGTTATTTTTCACCATACACTGTCATATCTGATGCTGCTGTACAACAGTTGGGGAATTCCTCTGGCTGTTACACTTGGATTAAAGCCTCATTGTCAGTGACTCAGTCCCACTCCACTCACTTCAACATCAGCTCCTACAGCGACTGCCACTCTACTCACTGTGGGAGTCCAGTCCAACGACATGGAAGGAGAAAACACAAGCAACAGCCAGCAGTCAGTCAATCATCACGGGTTTGCCACTCCACCCTGCTAAGTGCTTCACCTATACTTCACACATTGCTCAACTGCTCTTGGCAGGATGCGGTATTAATAACAATCCCATGTGTCTTTACTGACACCAAAGGGTGTGTTTTGAAAGCAGCTGCCCAGACTGCTGTGCTATATGCTTTGGCATTACCAACAGTGCCATCAGTCTGAGTTGTCACAGTGATGCCAACTCTCCTTTGGAGCCATTTACCCTCCAGTAAATGTTGTTTGCCTCAGGGCAGGCTGTTCCCAGACTCCCTCATTGGCCACTTGCCGGGTACATTATATCTCACTTCAGCAGTGTTGTTTTAGGGATTGGACCTTTTACTTGTTACATCTATTACGTGGTGCTGTTTGTATTGTAAAGACTCTTTAGCTCCCAACATATTATTTTTCAGTGTTTTGGTCGGATTCAGGAAAATCCGAGCAAGGACATCATCAAGAGCAAACAACCTTCCAGTATATCCAGTGTTTTTTACTTTCTGAGGGACTCGGGAGTACAGCCACTACAACTCCAAAACAGCAAAGTTGAGGTGGTTCGGGCATCTGACGAGGATGCTTCATAGACACCTTCTGTGTGTCTGGGAGCTATTTCTGGCATGTCCTATTAAGAGGAGGCCTCTGGGCCGACCCAGGACTCTCTGCTGAGATTATGTATCTCAGCTGGTTTAGGACCGACTCTGTGTTCCCCCTGGAAGAGCTGGAACGGGTGGCCGGGGTGAGGGAAGTCCAGGCTTCTGCCCCCATGACCCGAACCTAGGTACGCAATAGAAAACAGATGGATGTTAACTTTTACTTCACTGTCTCCAAATATCAATAAGAAAATAACAGTTTCTGATTCATAAACTACAAATAAACATCATCCCAAATCCTCCAGTAAAAACTGGACTACGAGAGGAAAAAACAGCCTCACATGCCCAGGGGTGTGGCCTGGTGAAATTTACCCCCTTAGCGATGCTGGCGACTTCTCCTTGTTTGGCCTGTGGCAGTAATGCTTTGAGCATCAACCACCAGTTTCTTATAAACCTAATGCAGTTCTTATCAGAGGTTTAATCCTTTACGAATGTGCTACATGTGCGTATTTATCTTTTTGCATCGCTAATAAACCACAACATCAAGTTAAAAATTCATAGAAAATACACAAAGACAAGATAAAGACAATCAGTTTTATTTTATTTTTTGTAAATCTTGCATGTTAATGTAGAAGTTTTGAAGTTGTAAGAAACATAAAAGGGTAAGAAGAAGGAGAAGAGTGGATGGATGGGTGGATGGATTTAATTCCGATTCACAAGGTCCCGAATCGATTCGATCCACAATTCAATTCGATTTGAATCTGGGAAATTTTCCCTCAGACAGTCAGAAATATTATAATTCAGATCAGCACAAAGAAAACCATTAATCACCTTACCTCTGAAGTTACAGCGGTTTTATTAGAGACACAGCTAAGCATTTTGCATTTTGCATAATTTTAAAAAGTTTAAATTTGTTCAGTATTGAACGGCAGAAATTAGGTTTTCTTTTCGGAAGTAAATAAAAGGGAAAAACAGAGCGGCCGACAGCCTGTAAACAATGGTAGACTTGTGCGTAACAAGCAAGCGAATTAAGAAAACAGATTTTTAGACGGGAAACTGTTCTTGAAGTACACAGAGAGAGAGAGAGAGAGAGCTGTGCATTGTGTGATTTTATTGTGGTGGAAGCAAAACAGTAAACGTCAGTGGGAATTCATGACGATGTTTATGTGAAGCTTAGTTTGGATCTTCTTTTGCTGCTGGTTCGGTCAATATTGTTTGGAGAGAGATAAAACTAACAGCTCTAGAATCAGCGCAAAAAGGACGTAAACACAAAGCGCGGACCCGCCGAAACATCGGAATCAGCGAGCTGTCGGCTTTCAGCCCCGACCGTGTCCGTGCCGTCGGGTGAGAAAGGCGACATCTCACTGATTCTGATCCGTGGGTCTGCGCTTTGTGTTTACGTCTTTGTGCAGAATCCGTGTACCTGCTCTCATTTACTGTTTTAGCTGTTTGGTGGTTGTTGAAACTGAGATTCTGGCATTTCGGGCAAAATAAATTTCTATGAAAAAAATCGATTCAGGATTTTAATGAATCGATATCACGTTATCCAAGCCAGGATTGATTTTAATCGATGAATCGATTATCAAAACCCACCCCTAGTTATGTTATCTGGTCCCAACACTACTGAACTAATGAAAAAAGTGAGGGAGATTTTGGTCACTACTACAGTGTGGACACGGTTCAGTGAATAAGCCTAATCAGGAAATGAGAAAATGCATGTGTTATGGGATTATAGGGGCATTATTGTCAGACTCTTCTACGGTACACTTAAAAAGAAGCAGTTACAGTTACACATACAGTACGCAGCTATTAATTCTGCAGCAGGATCACGTATTTGCTACTCGGATGTCAGACTACGTAAAAAGACAGGAGGATCGCTACCTACACTTCAACACTTAAATCTCATCCTCTTTCCCTTTGTGGTCTACAGTCCCAGTCACCACTTTTTGCTTCTCTCTCTGTAGTCATCACTGCATTAATGCGTTTGCAGTTACTCCTCTCCATCCTCACATACCGAACATTCACACAACACTGAGCTCGAACCTGTCGCCAGTTCCTCCCTGCAGCTATGACTGCCTGGCTGTGAAGGCTCTAACACTTGTCTTGTGTTCTTGCTGTATAATGAGACAGTCAGGGAATAGTTAAAGAACAGTTTTATGCTTTAGAACTTAATGAGGCTCCGCCTGGTTTTGTATGAACAGCTGATACGTCACAAAAGAAATAAAAGCAGTTATTTTTTATGGTGTGTCCAGGGAGATCTGGGAGGTAATTGCAATGTTTTCTAGATCTTTATCCAAGAATTTAGATGGAGAATATTCTCTCATAGTGTCCGTAGTGTTGAGTGTGAACCATTTGCTGAATGAGAACCACACTGAGACTAGGGTTCGTAAGGGTTTGGGTCTGTTTCCTTGCTTTCCAGTCTTTTTGTGCTGTTTGGAATTCCTCTAAATGTCAATTTCTGAAAGATAGTAGATTTGCCTGATGGTAATGCTTCCAGTGAAAATTTCAGGGCCGAGCTTGCCATCAGTGAGCCCTGAGTAACATTTGAACAGGATTAGTTCACAAAATATTGTTGTGTGTCACTCTCTCCATCCTGTTATCCCAGATTGACTTCATGCTGACCAATAAAAAGGTTGCAGTCTGCAGATGTTGACACTAATTGGCTCCTTCTGTCTTCTGACGTCAACAGAGACAGAGCTCCCAGCCTTGATGCGTTAATTGGTTAGCAGCATTTGGAGCTCAAAACCTTTTGAAGCTCGAGGCCCAGAAAAATGTTTAAATGACATCACAGACGCAGAAAACCCGACACAAATTTTAAAGTGGTTAAGACCTCAATCTCTCTGCTCCTAATTTTCAATTTATATTCCAAATATAATAAATAATATGCAGTCTGGACCTTTATTTAAACAGTTCAACTGTGCTTCAAGGAGTTACATGTTTTGATCAAATAAAAAGTTCCAGCTTTAATGCTTTTATTTGATGTTTACATCAATACAGACAAAACTTTGAGGAAGATTAAGTCCTTCTGTTACACTGTGCCCAAAGTTTAGGGGTTGAAAGTAATTGGGATGATACAATTTTGGAATGTTTTGTGGAAAATCCCTTGCAGTTCCTGAAGTCATGTCTGAAAATGAGTCAGTACTGACCTTTGACTCCAAACACAATTTTAACCTCTGTCTCAGGCCCCAGTCACACAGGCCTAAAGACTGGTTGGTGATCCCTTGACAACCACTGGTTGTTAAGGAAAAATAAGTACCCCTGAGTGCTTACTTGCTGCGAAGTAGTAAAATTGGTCATAAAGAAAGTTTCCTTGCAAATGCTTTGGTTGCCAGCAAATTGCCGCAGCCGCCCATAGTTTGGATGGAAGATGCCAGCTTACCTGCAAACACTCACCAATGTCACTCTGAGCAGTAGTGGAAAAAGCGAGTGCTTCAAAGTTTCACCCTTAAAAATGGGTTGGTTGGCGCAACTTTTACTTTGAAGGCAACCATTCTCCATTTCCAGTTTGCACTTTTTGAAGTTTTACACACTTAGGCAGACTGTTTGTCTTTGTGCCTTTCGTGCAAAGTACTGGTGACAAGTAGCAATTTACCAGCAAGCCAAAGCAATCCCAATAAGGTTACTGGTGTAGCCAACAACCTTTAGCAACCACTTGCCAACCAGTCAGGGAATTTTTCTCTAGCAAAAATGACTGAGGGCTGAGGTGAAAGTCCTCTGCTTAACCACATCTTACTTCTGGCTTGGATTTCTTTTGTGTAGTTCATACTACTCACCAATCTTATGCGAAAAATTAGTGATCGTCGAGGTATCCCATCGTACTATACCCCCTACACCCCTGAGAACCAAGCATACAGGAGGTGCAGGATATGCTGGAGGATTATTATAGATTTATTTATTTGTTTTTGTCCAGTAATGCCAAAAGCATGCTGCATGCCTGTGGTTTAAAAATGGCTTTTTCTCCCACACACTAATTTCTATGTCCATGCAAACCTAGTCAAATTAAAGCTGAGGGATTTTGATGTAGTATCTATTATCATGCCTACATGCTGGTGACAGCATTATGTTTTTTGTCTCATCTTTCAAAGTCTTCACTACATACATATCTGGATAGATTTAGATGCGATGAAGAACAACTAATGTGTATTTACCCAAAATACCCAAAGAGTGGACATCCAAGTACCGTTGATCATTACTCAGGATTAATATTTTAATGCAAAAATATTATACATTTTTATAGAAAGCTGGGAGATGACCATAAACTGCATCTTTGACAGATGATGTTACATTGTTTCTGTCACCAGTCTCTTTCCTCTAAGCACAACTGCTGTAGCTGGAAGAAACTTAAATACAGGAGCTGTGAGGAGGTGGTGGTGACAAAAATTTGCATCGATTTTTTGCTTAAGTAACTCTGAGCGTAAGCTGCAGTTGTTATGTTATGATCTATTTGTTATGTAATTGAAGGTAATGAGGTAAGCAGACTGGCTTTCTTGCACCTAAACTTTAAGAATAAATTGGCTGAAGTTGTTTAGATTATATATTTCTTTTCACGTTGTTATGGAAACTGCCTGCCTACGCCTGCTATAGTCCTGTGCTGTAAAGGAGTTTCTGCCTCTACTTCTCTCTACCAGAGCAGTATCTGTCCAGCACATGCATAC